>NC_143580.1:167688453-168888453 GCF_048544385.1 Mastigoproctus giganteus
TCTTACCTGGAGAGACTTAAATTCTGTAAGTTGCAGCATCTGGAAACTAGGCACCTGCGAGGTGATCTGATCGAGGTATATAAAGCCCTGAATGGTTTGAGCAGGCTCAATGCTGACAGGATACTTCTGCTTGCTCAGATTAAGAATCCAAGGGAGCATAGATTCAAATTGAGGAAAGACAGTTGTAGAACAGATGTGCAGAAGCTTGCCTTTAGCCAGCGGGTAGTTGATTGCTGGAACAGACCTCCATCTGTTGTTGTGGAAATTGATAGCTTAAATATATAATTTAAGGCTGAACTAGACAAACATTTGGAGTGACTGGATGGATGAAATGGGAAGGTTTTTTTTTCTTTTTTTTTTGGCTTATGCTCTATAATCTTGCTGTCTTGCATCATATGCCTCAACTAATGCTAATGCTAATGTATGCTACAACATGCACATTTTCATATAGCAATCAGGGATAGGTTCCATAAAAGTTAAGAATTGTCAATACTTGCCTATTTTCAAATTATCTTATTTTCAATACTATTTTATTGTAATATTATTTTATTTCAATATTATCTTATTGTCAATACTTGCCTATTTTCAAATTACCTTACTTTTATAAGTACATATTACACTAAATAAATAAATGAATCTGTAGCTATGTCAATCCACTGCAGGATGGAGGCCTCCTCAACAAATCATGTTGAGGGAATGGACCATAATCTGCCATGCTGGTCCGGTGCGGTTGGTCCATCTGGGGTTCAAGCCTCTGACTGCTAAATATGGTCCAAAGACCATATTTAGCAGTCTACTCACTCAAAGAGCATGTGTTGTTGCACTCCCAATCCTGACCACTTGGCTACAGATGCCTATAGCATATTACACTACTATTGTAAAAATAAGCAGCATGCTGTGTATTTTATGATGGCATATTTGTAATTTGACAAATACAAATTATTTAATTACAGAGTTTTTAAAATCAGCCATTTCCCTGCTTCACCCTGGGCTAGTATGGCTCATCCTGCTATAATGTGACATATATTCAATAAAAAAAAAAAACAGTAGGTAGTAGAATTGTGCTACAGCATACACACATCTATATAATAGTCAGAGACTGGCTCCATAAAAGCTATAAATTGTCAATATTTGCCCATTTCAAACTTATTTTTTAAATACATATTACACTATGATTGGTAAATAAAATATTAAAACTGAAAAGCTATTAAATAAAAATTAATTGAAATACTGCTATGTTTTGATGGCTAATTTTTCAGTCTGAGGAGGGAATCTTCTCATATTGGGCCAATTCGCTTAAAAAAAAAAATGCAAACAATAAAAGGTTTGGCAGAAATGATTTCTGCTAAAAACTTTAAAATATCTTTTTTACACATAAAATACATATCAAATCAAAATGTGTAACATGCACTCACAGACAACATAAACTGAAATGATGCTAATGAGGAAGAGGGCAACATAGCAACACATAGGTAGCAATGAACAAAGTGTCAAACAAAAATGAACATAAGCCATTCACACACACACACACACACACACACACACACACACACACACACACACACACACACACACACACACACACTTGTTACACCACTTTTAGCTGGTGTAATAAAAGACTGGAGCTTTCTTGCCTAATATGCCTCTGCATTAGCCATATTGTGCAAGGAAACACAAGATTTTGTTACGCTAGCCAAAAAAATAAAATATCTTGTAATTTATTTTATTGTATTTGTATCTTATTGTATTTTTATTTTATTTGTATTTTCCTTCCTCACATTAGGTACCTGACCAATGAATTTCTTATAAATTTATTAGAGTAATCAGCAGTTGGCTGGCTAAAAGAAAACTTCCTACAATTCACTCTATACCTTTTTAAGAAGGCTTAGAGTGAATTTTCCCATAATTTGAATTTATGGCCCCTAGTTAGGGAATCATTTATTATTGTGAAAATTTCACATTCATTCATTTTACTATGCCCCTCCCCCGACCCTTATAAACTTCAATCACATCCCCCCAAGACACCTCATTACCAAGCTCTACAGCCCACATATTCAAAGTCTTTCCTATTGCCTATCCTTTTAACAAGGATCCTTTTAAGAAGAATATCTTTTTTCAGATGCAGTCTCCATACTTGGACACAGTATTCCAAACACAGTCTTACAAGTGTCTCACACAGTGAGAGGTTACAGGAGTGAGGGATAAGGTAACTGGCTTCAACCATCATTTAACTATATGAATTCAGAATGGGGTAGAATAAATGTTTCTGTAACTAATTATGTTAATCTTGGCAGCCAGATGCTGGGTGCTTCAAATGTCATTTAACTTAAGTCATTTTTTACTAAAGAAGAAAGTGCATGATCTATAATGCTCCTGATATTATTTCATGGTGCCTTATATTTAAAAAATAAAATAAAATAAATTAATAACCTTTCAGTGATGCTTTCTTAAAAACAGTGATTTTATGGATACCAAAAGCTTGTTAGACCATAGAGTTGACTTATGGCAGTTGAAAATTCTGCCAAACACACACAAGACCAAGATAGTCTCCAACTTGCTATATTTATTTTCAAGGCCATATAGCTTCTACAATATTATATAACTGAAGTCTTTCATACCACATGGCAACTCATACAGAACTGCTTCATTATTCATAAGCCATCAGAGATGAGCTAATAGATCATTTGTTATCTGATGAGATTAGAAAGTTTTGAAACAGTGTGGCAGTGTTGTTTCATCTTTTAAATAAATAATGGAATAGCCTTTCAATTATGTTGTATGCTTAAAAGTAGTGTTTTCTTAGGTGTGGCTTTTCAGAGGTCATTCTATTGATAGAATGACCTCTGAAACTTATGTAGGCTAAAGTTTGCTGCTAACCAAAAAGGGAATGAAAATATAGTTAGACAATCTTCAATTTACAGTATATAATAAGTGTTAATCAAGACAACTATGGTTTTTATACTCAATTCAAAAGCTTTTTTTTTTCATGAGACCTGAAAGTGAAAATTATGAAGCCATACAATTAAACATCGCAAGCTTCATAAACAATTAAATACTGTAAGGCTTATGATCAAAACTGATGAACTCTATATACCTTTTAAAGACATCAATTTGGTTAGCAGCATCAGAATACACATCAAGAAATTTCTGAAGTTCCACATAAGTCCATCTACTATGACGACAAGGTTCTATCAACTGGAATAATAAATGCAGTGTTCTTAAATCATTTAAATACAAAACTGAAGCATTAATAATAAAGATAAATATCAGGTAATGCATATTTATTTTAGAAATACATACAAGTATAAATAAGATTTCAAGATTGTATGTCTTTCAAAGAGCATAAGTACAACTTTCAGTAAGGTTACACTTTAACAAGTTCAACCTTTGCCTAACTAAGGATTTTCCTCAGGTTATCAATCAAACTTATTCAAACTAAAATTGATTTCTTTTCATTTTAAGATAGGAATAAATCAGAAAACTTGTACTGAAAAACACACTGATTAATCCCTGTAAAAATCCTATCATTTTTCTATCTTTAAAAATAAAATTGTATAAAATTATATAGATGTATCAAATAAAGGTCTATATAATTTTATAGAATGTTATTTTTTAATGATAACAAATGTGTGAACACTTCAGAGAAATAATGTTTATTAATAACCGGACATATTCTGATTTCAATAGCCAAGAAAAAATTTTAAATTCATAGGCAGTTTTTCAATTCATAAACTATGATGTTGGTATTGTTAATTTAGATATTGTTGGTATTTTTAATTGGGAAAAAAAGAAAAGCTCTTGCTTTTCTTTTTTTCCCAATGGAGGGGACTTTTTCATAGATTTATAAGAAACAAAATTGGTATTCCTTTAGAAGAGTCAGAGTTGCACAGGGTATTCAAAAATGTCTGCTATCCCTGCAAAATTTAATATGATAAATGTAGATGGATTTATATGCTTTATCTATGTATATTACATATCATCAGCCATTTTCAATACCCTGCAGGATGAAGGCTTCTCCAGAAAATTTCCAGTTCCTTCTGTTTTGTGCAATGGCCTCAAACTCGTGAATTTCATCTATCCATCTCCGCCGTTGTCTTCCAGGTTTTCTTCTAGCTCCTCTTGGGTATTTTCTTAGTCTATCTGTCATCATGTCTTCAAGCTATGTGTCCTGCCTAAGACCGACCATTTTAGTTCTTTAGTTTTGATAAGAATGTCCTTTACTTGAGTTTGCTGCCTAATCCACGTGTTTCTCTTCTTATCTAACAGTCTGATTCCCAATATAATTCATTCCATTCTTCGCTGTGTAGTTCTCAGCTTCTCTTCCATTCTTTTGCCAAGTGTCCAAATTTCACTTCCATAATAAGTCATGGCGGGGAGTATATATTGGTTCATTATTTTATGTTTCAGACAAACTGGGATATTGCTCCTCAGTACGTGACTAATTTCCTGAATGCTATACATCCAAAATTTATTCTTCTCTTGACTTCCAGCCATTTATCATTATTACAGCTAATAACTTGTCCAGATAAGTATATGACTTCACCTTTTCAATTACTGCTCCTTCAATCATTATTTCCCTTCCTGTGGCATACTTGTTCATCATTACTTTTGTTTTAGCCATATTCATCTTTAGTCCAAAATCCTTACTAACTGTGCATAACTGATTAAGATTTTCCTCTAATTCTTTGGGATCGTAGCTTATGATCACAATGTCATCTGCAAATCATAAATGGTTTAGGTACTCTCTGTTCACATTGACTCCTTTCCGCGACCAGTCTAATTGTCTGAAAGCTTCCTCAAGGGCAGCAGTAAACAGCTTCGGAGATATTGTGTCTCCTTGTCGAACTCCTTTCTCGATTTTAAATTTCCTACTGTCTTTGTCTAGTCTAATAAAGGAGGTGGCACTCTCATATATTTTCTTCAAAATCATAATATGTATGCCTTGTCTTTGCAGTACCCGAGACATTGCCTTATGCTGTATGGAGTCAAATGCCTTTTCATAATCCACAAATGCCAGGCATAATGGTGTTTTATATTCATTTGCTTTTTCCATTGGCTGTGATATTATGTGAAGGTGATCCATAGTTGAGAATCCTGTCCTAAAGCCAGCTTGCTCTTTCGGTTGATTCTCATCAAGTATTCTTTCTAATCTGTTAGTAATGACCCTTGTGAACAACTTGTAGATGTAGGATAACAAGCTAATTGGCCTATAATTTCCAATTTCTGATTTATCTCCTTTCTTATGCAGCAAAACTATGATTGCATTATTCCACTGCTTAGGCGTCACACCTTTTCTAATGCATTTTGTGAAGAGCCTTGCCAGTTTTTGTGTTATGTTTCTTCCTCCCAATTTTAACAACTCTACAGTAACTTCATCTTCCCCCGGGGCTTTCTGATTCGTCATTTTCTTCAATGCATGTTCTACCTCATCAGGAAGAATATCGGGTATGTCGTATGTGTTGCTACTTTGCAATTCATCTTCCCCACTGCTGGCATCATTCCTCTGCTCCTTGTATAATTCTCCACAGTAGTCTTCTGCTATTTGAATTATGCCTTCTCTGCTGTTTATAAGTACACCATCGCTATTCTTCAGCTTCAGTATCATTTGTCTTTCTGTATTACTGCTCATGGCTGCTGATTTAAATGCTTTGTTTTCCCTTAATGTTTGTTCTACTTTTCTTGTGTTAAATCTTCTTATGTCCTCTCTGAGTCTCTTTCTAATGGCTTTGCATAACTCAGTATACTCAATTTTCTCCCTGCTTTTCATTTGTCGTCTGTGGCGCACTATGGTCATAGTTGCCGATGCGCCCAATAAATCCCGAAACAAACAAACAAACAAACAATCATTTGTCGTCTTCGGTTCATCATGGCAAGTGTTTCTTGACTAATTTTTTCTTCTTTGGATTTCTTTTTCTCTATAGGTTTCTTGGGCTTTATCATTTTCAGAAAGTTGTAATATTCCTCATTGATATCTTGGTCCTGAGTAGTCTGCAGAAGCTCAAACTTGTTCTTAAGTTCCAGTACATACTGCTTTTTCTCCTCTTCTGTTATCTCAAAGACCTTTGTATTATTTACTCGAGTCAGTTTTTTCCTTTCTTTTCCTATATCGATATCAAGTGTGCATCTTACCATTCTGTGATCACTTCCAAAATTTACCTTATTCAGGATAGTAACATCATTCGTGATATATCGGCGTGTCCATAGCCAGGTGCCCAGGAGCAGCAGTGCGTAGCACACGCTTCTTGATTAGACCAGGGTTCAAGCTCATGACCACCAAATACAGAGGATGCCGAAAGGTCAGAGAATGATCACTGCATATCCCCAGAGCAATATGGCCTTAGTTGCTAATGCTCCTAAAAACTAAATAATAACAACAACAACACGATATATCTTCTGTTAGTGAGGATGAAGTTGATTTCGTTAGTTGTTAATCCATTTGGACTCTTCCATGTCCAAAGTGGACATGGAAGATTCCACTGGACATGGACTGTTCACCCTTTTCTTGAAAAAAGTGTTCATTACTGAATAATCCTTGAGATTCTGCAAATTCCACAAGTCTTTCACCAATTCCAAAATTTCCTATAGTTCCCCTTTCTGCGCTGTTTTGTATTTTTCCAACCTTAGCATTGAAGTCCCCCATAATAATAGTGTAGTGGGTTTTCTGCTCATCTAGAAGACTCTCAATTTCAGTGTACATTTCTTCAATCTCTTCATCATCATGGCTCGATTATAATCTTTAGCTTGTACCTCTTAGAAATCTTAAGTATTAGTCTTGACACCCTTGGTGATGTACTTGGTGATGATTTGAATTCCAAATGTTGTTTTTAAAATCTTTATGGACCAGAAACCCAACCCCACCTTCATTCCTTTCACTGTTTCCATTGGTGTACAGCACATTCCCACTTGATAAACTTATAAGTGATTCATTTCTTCTTCTAATTTCAGCCAAACCGATGATATTCTGATTCACCTTTTCTAATTCCTTTTCCAGTTCTAATATCCTGTCTTCACTGATGAGTGATCTTACGTTATAACAGACCAAGTTCAGTTTCCGTGCATGGCAGCCTGGTCGTACCCAGAGATTCTTAGCACCCTGTACTTCCACTCTGATCCTCTCGCTGCCGTAAGAGGGAGAGTGAAAACTGCTGGGGACTGAAGGCCATTTGTTTTGTTGTGCTGTCATATGCTGGAGGGTTTGGTCTTTTCCTCTTCACACTGACCAGGCGTCTTGAAGAGAACCACTCTACACGTTCGTTGACACCGTTCGTGACGTAACAGGGCTTACCATCAAGAAGGTGTGCACGAGTGGATTTTAGGGAGGCAGGCCAACCGGACTTCTCCTAAATCTTCTGTAATAGAGAGATATTGGATCCATCAGTGTTTTAGGCTGAGTGTCTGATAACACACAGGATACCTGTCCCCCCCTCTAAGTCCCTTTTATCTTATTTATCTTATTTATTATCAAATGGATACATTGATTATTTTTTTAATCTCTTGTTGTGTGACACTGTTTTACATTTCCAAAATTTTCTTTTGTTAATAAAACAGTAATACAGTCGAATCTCATTAATAGAAGGTTCAAGTGATCTAAATCTTCACATTTTGTAATAACGAGGTTTGCAGTAATAAGGTCCCCAAAAAGTGTCAAAATTTTTTTTTTTTTTTTTTTCGGTACATACTATCTAAGAATAATAATAAATAATAATAATTTCAAAAATAAATGAAAAAATAAATTATTTAAATGAATAATAATAAAATTTTAAAAAAATAAAGAAAAAGCCTTGTCTAACAATACAGTCATAGGAATACCACATTTTTTAAAGATTTTATTTCATTTGTAAGATAAACTAAGAGAAAACCAATTAATAGAACGAAAATATTAAACAATATATATTTTGATATATACAATATTTTAGTATCACAATAAAAAGAATTACAATCTTAATATAAAAGGAGACATACAAACCATTAACTTTTTAATAAATTAATCTAATTTAAAGAAAGAATCCAATGTTGTTTGCACAGTTTTTGTCCTATATGTACAGACATTATTAATTGCAATAATTGTTTCTTTATCAACGTTAGTGCAGGCCAACACATTCTCTATTATGCTCAATGCATTTTGGATTTTGGTCTTGTGCAAACCCTGAGACTTTGGCTCATCCATGTTACAGTTCTTATTTAAAAATATACATAATAAGAGATGAATACATATAAACAAAAACAAACAAAAAAATCATTCACATGGCCCCCAATAAGCCATATATACAACATTTAGGTAAGGTTCAAAATTTAGGTACAGTATGTTCAAAATTTCATCTTCAAAAAAATAAAATAATAAAATAAATAAATAACTCTTAAACAAATATATAAATTCCATAAAATCGTCCCATAAAGCATCATGTGCACTGTATAATAAAACAATCATATATATTTATTCACACTCTCCTAAAAGAATACATTCAATTGTAAACCTATACACCTAAAATGTAAATCTTCAAAATAAGTTTTTGTTATTCGGTTTGTAGGAGCATTAGCAACTAAGACCATATTGCTCTGGGGATATGCGGTGGTCATTTCCTGACCTTTCTGCATCCTCCGTATTTGGTGGTCACGGGCTCGAACCCCGGTCTAATCAAGAAGCATGTGCTACGCACTGCTGCTCCTGCCCACCTGGCTGCAGAGGCACCATAAATTAATTAAAACCATATAAACATTTATATATACATATACAAAACATATATACAACTTATTTACATAAATACAACAATCATATGATATTTAAATATATATAATCATATTTTCAATCCATACATATTTACAATCTCTTAAAAGAATATATATCCATTTATAAATCTAAAACTTAAAATTCAAGATAAATTAATTAAAACCATATTATTTAAATTCAATACAATATTTCCATAAAAATATAGTGTACTTTATATAATAAATACACGCACTTATACATTACAATTTTTCATAAGAAATACACGCTGTATAAACCATATATATTGTACCAAAAATCATAGATATTAACATATTTACATTAATTTCCTGATCCCACCATAATAGGCCTCCTTTTTTCAAAAACTTCTTTCACAAAGATGTTAAAAATTTTATAGGAGTGAATACTTGGAAATACTTCGCCTGGCTGCAGAAACTGCACTTTTAATTCTTTGTACATTTTCCTACAGGCTATCTGATAATATCTACAGTACCACAGTATGTGTTTTGAAGTTTCCAATTCCCCACAGAGACATAAGCCAGAAGGTACTAATCCAAGTTCACTTAATCTAGCTCTTAGCCCATGAGCAGTTACCACCATGGTCTTGTGCAAACCCATATCCGGCCATTCTTTACATTGTTTCATGGTAGTTACACAAGGCAATAATCCATAGGTAACCCTCCCCTGCTTGGAACTGTTCCATCGCTCCTGCCATTTAATCTAATTCCTTACTAATTCATCTTCTTTCTGTTTTTAAATCTTTTTTACCATATTCTTTCCCTTCAATAAGGCATGACTTAATTATCATTATTTCTATAGAATAATTCCTGACCATAGCATATTCGAGATATTTCCTTATTATGATTAAATCATAATAAGGTTCTTTACCTGAAAGTACCTGCAAAGCAGCACTTGAAACAGTCCAGCAGGCTCGGGTTACAGAGGCAAGCTCGGGCTAGAACAGCTTGCCTCTGAGCTGATATTAGTTGTTTTTTATTTAAGCTATGCTCTACTTTGTACTCCCAGGCAACAGCAGCATAATAATCGGCACAAAAATGCAGTTATATAGCAAGTTAAGAGACCTTTCTTTCATACCCCATTCTACTCTCACTTTTCTACTTATTTTTGAATATAAAATTCTAATCTTTTCTTTAATATATTTAACATGGAGCAGAAAAGTTAGTCTCTCATCCATCGTTACTCCCAAGTATATCACCACTTCGGCATATTTCAGGGATCTGGCAGGAGTTTTGACCACCAAGGCTCTGTTTATACTCAGCTTCCCCTTCGGCAGCACCATGCAAGACTTTGCCATAGATAATTCTAACTTATTCTGCTCTGTCCATTTACAAATTCTATCCATTATTTTTGTAGCCATTTCTTCCAGCTCTTTTCTACAGTTGCCTCTAATTAAAACAGCAAGATCATCTGCATAGACTACTATTTCAGATTCGCCCCAATCTTGACTTAACAATTCATCGATTACTATATTCCATTGGTAAGGTCCTACAATTGAGCCTTGAGGAGACTTCCTAGTTACATGCATACATATCTCATTATACCTTGTTCTCAACACTATTTTTTTGTTATTTAAGTAACAACTCATAACATTATAAAATTGCCCTGGTAATTCCATGATTCTGAATCCCTCCCACCAGATCCTGTCAAATGCCCCTTTAAAATCTAAAAACACTCCCATCACATATTTTTTTTTTTGTGCTGTTCAGCATTTCCTTTATGGCATCTTCAGAGGACGCTTTCCGGAAACCAAATTGTCTCGTGGAATATAGACCTTATTCTTCATAGTGAACCATAATATGCTTAATTATTAATCTTTCAAATAATTTGCCAATAATTGGCAACAATGATATGGGTCTGTACGAGCCAGGCACTGTAACATCCTTATATGGACTTTTTATTAGTATTTTAGCTAATGCCTCTTTCCATCTTCCTGGGAACACCCTCTTGTATGCATGACTTATATAGATCCAGGGGTATCCCTGGCCACTTGTTTGCAAATCTAATTATCACCTCCACTTAAATAATTTCTTGTCCAGGTGCTTTCCTTTTCTTATCTGTTTTACTTAACTCCATCTCACTAAAATTAATCTACTCATTACTTCCTACATACACTTCATTCATATGTCTAACTTCTTTTTGATAATCACTTTCATCTTGCTCACAGTCCTGAGGAAACAGATTACTTAATATTCCACGTACACTCTCTTTTCAACCCAAAATACACCCTTGCCCAGACATCCTTATTGTAAAAAATATATTTTGTCCAGATTTATTTTATCTACTACGATTCTATGGGGTAATCCCCACGTATCTCTATTACCCACTTCTTCTGCAAAATTTTTCAATACATTTTGCTTACTTTTACTTATTAATTGGACATATTCTCTCCTTTGTTGAATATATTCCCTCTTAAATTGCTCTATTTTGTCTTCTATTCCTGCACATCTAGCATTCTGAAACTGCCTTCTAAAGCTGAAAATTCTGCTCCTCTTGACCTTGAGCTCTGAATTCCACCATGGCACTGCATTTTTACGTCTTTTCTTCCTTCTCATAGCACTATGCGAAGCATTAACAAGCATGTCATTTACAATCTTGGCTTTCTCCTCTGCCCTACTGCCATTCCAAATTGCTTCTTTTTCATCTGTCATCTCTTTCTTAAACAGCAATTCAAACTAATCCCACCTCTCTGTTTTAATAGCATACCAATCCAACTTTTATGTCATATGTCAACTTTATGTTCACAATCCGAAAGGTGATACAGCAATGAAGGTACACTGTACCTTCCAATTCTCAATTTTCCTAACCAATGAATGTGTTACCAAGGTAACACAGCTCTCAAGGTTATAAATAATGCTCTCTTCAAGTTATAAATAATGCCTTGGTCAGTGGCTGCATAAAACTGGTGGTATTGGGACATAAAAACAACAGCCGTACAACGATTTAGAATCATCAAAATGTTCTTTTTTTCTGAATCCATTCTTCTGTCCACATTTGATAACCAAGGCTGAAAAATTCTGACCATAAGCCAAACACTTTTATTGGCCTCATAATCACAGGGACGTTGGTTAACTTCTTTAAAATATCTTAGCGCCAATCACAAGTGGGAATAGTTTTGTACTGCCATCTGAATTGCTGCATAACAGAACAGTGAGTCTTTGTTTACTTAATTTTCCACCATGACAAGATTCTCCTCAAACAGCAAATGTTTTATTTGGCAGAAAATTTTAAAATAAACCTGTCTCCTCAAGATTAAAATATCCTTTGCCTCATATTTTTCAAGAATGGATCATACAGAACACAACCAGTCTGTAGCCTTTTCTCTGTATCCAGACTTTTCTGCAAACATTTCCCAAAACCAAGTTATTCCTGTCTTTAAATCTTTGGAGCCAACCACTGCTGCATTTGAAGTCACCATTTCCATGTTGCTCAGCTAGATAATTTGCCTTTTCTTGAAAAATCGGACCTGATATTGGCAAATTAGATGCACCCATTTGTTGGTACCACTTGAAAATTTTGTTTCTGAGTTCCTCGTGTTTTGCACCACAAAATCGTTTCCTCTTTTTTTTATATTGCTGCTCCAGTGTCACCACTTCTTCAAGTTTTTTTGGTTTTTCAGTATTGTAGATACAGTAAGTAAAGCAATGTTTTATTTCTTTGCAATGTGTGTTTTGCTTTGTTTCATCCTATCAGCCTCTTGTATAATGTTCAGCTTAATTCTGTCTGTTTACATTTTGTCGCCATAACACTGCTAGATGAGATTTGATATTAAAAAACTTTAAATTAATTTAAAGACACAAGTTCCAAAAAAAGACATCAGCTTAGATAAAATGGCACAAAAATAGATTATACTGTAGCAAAAGACTCTTTGAACTGGTGTAACAATTGCAACTGACCTTAATCCCATGGAGAGCAAGGGAGTGTATGTAAACAACTTAGAAAAATTGCTTTTATTCTTTTGTTAATTTAACAGCTCATCCTTCACAATGATGTTTTTCAGAGTGCACTTACATTGTAGCTACCATAAACCAGTTTTGTTTACACAAAAGCAAATTTTAACAATTAGTATTAGTAATGGCCGCACGGTGCAAGAAAGCCGATGGCTTTATGCCATAGGCTTTCTTGCACCAGCCAAAAAAAAAAATTAAGCGCCATCCTTTGGGAAGCAGGAAACAAGGTGGCCAGAGGAAATAATAAGGACAATAATTGGACAACTCTGCCAAGATTTGTATTAAACACACAAAATAACAATATTTATTTTTCACAGGGTGAAAATGAACTTTGTAATACATATTAATCGAATTTTGTAATAAATGAATATATTTACCTATTCTTTCACAGGGGAATGGTATATGCTTCACATAAACGAGTACTTTGTATAAACAGAGTTTGTATTAACAAGATTTTACTGTAATAATTATTATTATTTCATTTTTTATTTTAAAAATTTGCATAAAGAGGGCACAAACATATTGCATCATCACCCCCCCCGCCCCAAAAAAAAAGAGGCATCTCCTTACCAGGTGGTCTGAGTGCTGCCCATACTTCTGGCATTAGTATATACAGATAAACACAAAGAATAAATATATATATATATTTCAGGCAGAGCAGTGGGATAGGGTTACCCCTGAGTTCCAGGTTTTTCAGCCTGCACAGCATGCAAATCGACCCATGTATTCTGTACATACACTTGCAGAGAATACATAATGGTGAAATATGACAAGTTACTGATGCCTCTAAAGCCCTACTACAACAGTTTTGTCAAATGCTCTGAATGGCAAGGTTGAGTGGTCTACATCAGAAAGTCTCCTGATCAGGAGTACCAGAGGTTCCTAGTTGTTCATATCCATTTATAATCCTTTGCCTTAATCTCTTAGGGGTGGAGAAAAAGCAAGAGTGTTCATGGTCATGATGGGAGTTTACTGGCCTCTAATAGTTGATATTTGTTTGGGTCTACTGTTACTCCTTTTGGCTTCGGAGATTAGATTTTCCATTCAAGTTACTGACCTGCCATGAGCAGGATGGAGTAGTGCTGCCAGATGAGTAAATGAGCAACAAGAAAAAAACAGCAGTATGTTGCAGGTGAAGCTGTAAAAGTTATAAAAGCTAGTAGAAATAACACTAGTAGTATCAACTAGAAATTGATTGATCACAATTGCCTGGCACTCATGGCCAAGTATTCTCAAGATGGATGAGAATACTTGGTTCACGACACTAATCTGTATCTTTCCAATAGCTCCCCTACACAAATTACCAGTTTTCCTGAACCTTGTCATAGAAGAGGACTTAAGACCTCTTCTATGACATTAGAGAAGTTCCTTGCAACTCCTCTATTCAAATGAATTCCAGAATTTCACCTTTACTAACAAATTCCTTTTACCAATTAGATGTAAACTGGTCAATTGCAAAAAACTAAAAGCAAGCTTCCACTCTTTAATAAACTGGTTAATGTACAATATTAATGGTAATATTAATATTGTTAATTTAGTTTCACTGATCCACTTTAATATTCCAAATAAACTGCAGGATTCAAACCTCGGACACCAATTTTAGCAAGGCCAACTTATAGTTATTTTAAGTGCTTCGTAATGGTGCTAGAACTATTAATAATCTAAATATTGATAGAAACTCATATTCATAAAAAAATGCTAATTACTGGATTAATAAGCAATGATGTAATTTTATCTTATTTTATATGAAGCAGTTTTATAGTTGTTTATAACTTCTGAAATCGTTATTTTTCAACAGAACTCTAATTATTGATAGATGCAAAACATTTATTATTGGTTTTGTAAATAATGTTAGATTATTATAACTATTTTACTATCATACATTGACTATTTCTTAAACTGCATTTATAACTTGAATTATATATAGGTTAATAGTGCTATCTACCAAGCTAATTTTACAGGCTTATTCATGTTCACTAATCAAATAAAACTTACATATAAAATTTTGTTAATACAAACTTGGTTTACACAAAGTACTCATTTATATGAAGCATATACCATTTCCCTGCAAAAGGATATGCTTTTCTATGTAAATATATTCATTTTTTACGAAATTCAGTTAATATTATTATCAGCCATATGGTGCAAGGAAGCCTGAGGCTTATGCTGCACCAGTCAAAAAAAAAAAAAATTCTGAGTTACCCTGAGAGTGAGAGTGAGAGAGAGAGAGAGAGAGAGAGAGAGAAGTAGAAAAGAGTCACCAAGAAAGAAGAATGATGATATCCGCTCAGGACCTTGACTATGCCAAGCCTATACTTACCAGATATAAGCCCCTGGGGTTATGTATTACAAAGTTCATTTTCACCCTGTGAGAAATATTGTTATCTTGTATGTCTAATACAAATCTTGGCATAGCTGTCCGATTATTGGCCCTATTATTGCCAATGGCCATCTGGTTCCCTGCTTCCCAAAGGATGGCATTAATTGTTAGAAATTACTTTTACGTAAATAACTCAAAATAATTATTTATGTAAATAATAAAAAACCAGTTTATGGTGGCTAAAACCTAAGTGCACTCTGAAAAACAACTTTGTGAAGGATGCGCTGATAAATTAACAAAAGAATAAAAAGAAAAGGAAGGAGAGGTTATGCTGTTAAATAAAAAAACATAAAATCAAAAGAAGTGCATCCAGTTGATATAGATGGACAGTGCACTGTTCAGTCAATTTGGTGTGACATAAGCACTGTGAAAGCAAAAATAAGAGTAGGAGTGTGTTATGGGCCTAATGACTCGAATGAGTACAATGAACAACTGTACAGAGAAATAGAGTGGGCTAGTAAATTAGAATGTCTTATAATGGGGGATTTTAAATTCCAGATATTGATTGGAACTTGTGGGTTGGTAACTTGCACACTCTTAAGACTTTTGTGGATTTATTGGATGACTGTTTTCTGCAGCAGCATAGTCGAGAGGCAACCAGAGAGGGTAATACTCTTGATCTGGTTATCAGTGATCATTCTTATATTAAGAATTTGCAGATAAAGGAATCACTAGGTGGCAGTGATCACAGTCTATTGATGTGGGATTTACTTAAAGATATAATTACCATCAGGGTTAAAGGAAAGGGTTTTTGCTTCCGTAAAGGTGACTACAGTGGTCTCAGACAGTTTTTAAATTCTGTACAGTGGGACCAACTGATGATGTTACCAACTGCAAATTCAAAATGGAAAGTATTCAAGGAATTAATTGTGGAAGCTATTAAACGTTTGTTACCTATTAAGAAATATTGTGCAAGGTTAAGGCCTAAATGGTTGTCAAATGAACTAATGAGACTCGTGGCAGAGAAGAAAAATGATGGGATGCATATAAATTATAAGGCAACACAGAAGCCTATGCCAGATATAAGCTAGTCTGTAATCAAGTCACAAAGGAGGTTAGACAGGCGAAGACAGATTACGAGAAATCTTTGGCAAAGGATGCTAAGTAAATCAGCAAGGATTTCTTTACTTATATAAACTCTAAAAGGAAGGGGATGAATCTGATTGGTCCACTTGATATCGATGGTTTGACTGTTGATGATCCTGCTCAGATAGCAAACCAACTGAATGAGTATTTTGCATCTACATTCACACATGAGGAGATATTAAGGATTGAAAATGCCAGAAGGTTATCATATTGTAGAAGGGTGCTTAATTATTTTGTAATAACTGACAGCAAAGTGGAGGAGAAATTGTTGAAGTTAAACATAAGAAAGGCACCTGGGGTGGATGGGATCTATCCAGTCATATTAAAGGAGGTGGCAAAGGAACTAAGCAAACCCTTAGCCATAATTATGAAAGCATCCTTGGACTCAGGGGAGGTCCCCACAGACTGGAGATGTGCAAATGTATCCCCAATTCACAAAGGGGGATTGAATGGTGACACGAGTAATTACAGACCAGTTAGTTTAACTTCTGTTCCGGGTAAAATAATGGAGTCAGTGGTTAAAGATGCATTGCAGGATCATCTAGACAAGACTGCAGCAATAATTCAGACACAGCATGGGTTTGTTAAGGGAAAGTCTTGTTTGACAAATCTGATTGGATATTATGATGTGGTTACAAAGGAACTGGATGCAAAAAATTTTGATATCATATACTTGGATTTCAGCAAAGCTTTTGACACTGTTGCGCATGAAATACTACTGTATAAATTGGAGCAGAATGGTATTAAGGGAAATTTGCTACAATGGATAAAAGGATGGTTGAGTGGGAGAAGACAGAGGGTGTTAATCAATGGGTGCTACTCTCAGTGGACTAATGTTATTAGTGGAGTCCCACAGGGTTTGGTGTTGGGTCTGCTGTTGTTTTGTATATTTATCAATGATATTGATAAAGGTATATCAGGCTTAGTCGAAGTTTGCAGATGATACAAAGGTTGGCAGGGTTGTTAATGACAGTAATGGCAGTGTGCTACTGCAACAGGATCTAGATAATTTGGGAAGATGGGCTGAGAAGTGGCAACTGAAGTTTAACATTGACAAATGCAAAGTACTGCATATGGGTAGACAAGATTGGTGAGTGGAATGAATGGATTCTCTTACCAAGAGAGGCTTAAGTTCTGCAAATTGCAGTGGCTGGAGACTAGGCACCTGCGAGGTGATCTGATTGAGGTGTATAAGGCTTTGAATGGGTTGAGCATGCTGAATTCTGATGGGATTCTTCCACTTATTTAGATTACGAACCTAAGGGGCATAAATTCAAATTGAGGAAAGACAAATGTAGAATAGATGTGCAGAAATTTGCCTTTAGCCAGTGGGTGGTTAATTGCTGGAAAAAACTTCCATCTTTCGTTGATAGGTTAAATAAATTTAAGGAGGAACTGGACAAACATTGAGAGGGAATTGTTGTGTGAATTTTTTTTTTTTTGGCCGATGCTGCATAAGATCATATGCTTGCTTTCTTCCATCATATGTCACTATTACTACTACTACCCTCCCTCACTCTCCACCAGATCAAGGTCAGTTGCAATTGTTACGCCAGTTGAAAGAGTCTTTTGCTACAGTATAATCTATTTTTGTGCCATTTTATCTGAGCTGATGTCAATTTTGGAACTTGTGTTTTTAAATTAATTTAAAGTTTGTTTACATTAAATCTCATCTAGCAGTGTTATGGCAACAAAATGTAGACAGACAGAATTAAGCTTGGAAATTAAATTGAAAATTATACAAGAGGCTGATAGGATAGATCGAAGTAAAACAGACATTGGAAAAGCATACAACATCCTTTTAACTACTTCCAGTATCTACAATACTGAAAAACCAAAAAAAAATTAAGTGCATCACATACTTAAAGTTTTTTTCATGTGATACTGGAGCAGAGATAAGAAACAGTAAACGAATTCGTGATGGAAAACATAAGGAGCTTAGCCAAGGTGTTTTATAGGAATTAACCAACTTCCCAGTGATTATGAGGCCAAAAGAAGTGCTTGGCTTATGGTAAAAAAAAAAGGAACATTTTGATGATGCTAGATCATTGTACAGCACATCCTGATGAGACACTTTAGTTGACAAATATACAGCTGCTGTTTTTACCTACCAATACCATCAGTTTTATATAGCCACTGGATCAAGGCATTATTTATAACCTCAAGTGAGCATACAGAACCCGCCTGATAAGGTACTTAATCCACAACACAGGAGGGAACAATTTGCTGACAAACTGAAATGCCTTGGATGCTATCCATAATCATGTTATTGCTTGAGACAATATTGTATCAAGTGTAATAATCAAACTGTTTCAGAAAGAGTGGCTTTGCTGAGAATATCATCAAAAAACATGGTCCAGCAGGAGCATATGGATTTTTATTGGCAAATTTGAAGAGTTTGTGAAGGTGGATGATGAATTTTCTACCACAGCAATGGAACACCAGAAAATCTGTTGAGCACCAAGCAAAACGGTGTTTTTTGTTACCAGTGATAGCAAAATTGAAGAAGTGCACGTGCATATACGCGCACACACACACACACACACACACATCTAAAAAAGATGCTCAAAATGCACTGAGCATAATAGAGAATGTGTTGGCTCTCAGTAACATTGATAAAGAAACAACTACTGCATTTGATAATGTCTGTACTATATTTAAAAGTGCATATCAGACAAAAACAATGCAAACAACATGGGATTTTTTCTTTAAATTAGATTAATTTATTAAAAAGTTGACAGTTTGTAAGCCTCCTTTTATATTAAGATTGTAATTCTTTTTACTGTGATACTAAAATATTGTATATATCAAAGTATATACTATACAGTATTCTCATTTCCGTTAATTGCTTTTCTCTTAGTTCATCTTACAAATAAAATAAAATATTTAAAAAATGTGTTATTCCTATTACTGTACTGTTAGACAAGGCTTTTGTTTTTATTATTTTATTTTATTAATTTAAGTTAATTTATTTTTTTCATTTATTTTTGATATTATTATTATTTATTATTATTCTTCTTAGATATACAGTATGTACCAAAAAAATAAAATAAATAAATGAAACAGTAAATTTTTTACACTTTTGGAGAACTTCATTACTACTACAAACCTTGTTATTAAAAAATGTGAAAATTTAGGTCCCTTGAATTGTGTATTAACAAGATTCGACTATTAATGAAAAATAAGTGTTATACAACCTACCTTTTCTACAAGATCTATAAACAAGTCCCGTACTTCTTTACTATGATTTAAGCCATAAGCAATATTCACAAGAGTTCTAGAGAGCACCTAGCAAAATGCAATATAAATGAATTTAAGATAGCTTATATATTTATATCTATTCACACAATGGGAAACTTGAACAATTATATTAGCCTTAATAAAACAAACCTGCATATGCTAGATGACAAGTTCAAATCCGTAAATTGGGGAAAAATACTGAAAACATTTATAAAATTCAGAATAGCACCTTAATTAACTAACCCATATATACAGCAGGTGTGAACAGCATTTATAAAATACACATGGCACATACAAAAGTGACAGGTCTGAGTGTGGCACTAGGGCAGTTTCCCAAACTTTTATGCTCACGGACCCCTTTTGGCCCTTATCCAATATTAAAAATTTATATCTCAGAACCAATTTATTATGTTTACAATCTACCTTTTTCAGATTGACATAAAAAACAACTGAATAATAAACTGTTGTGAAGAATGGTGTTGTTTCTTCTTCACACAAAGTTCTTTAAATTTGGGAGGGATTGTAGACAACTGAATTCTCATGTCAGATGCAACATCCAGCTTTGAAAATCCAGCTTTGCGCAGATAAGTTATGGGAAATGGAAAAACTCTGAGCACTGCACATTTAGACACTTGGATACTCTTGAAGAAGATTGCACCAGAATTCAACAAGAGGAAGCTCACTGGCACCCAGAATA
This sequence comes from Mastigoproctus giganteus, assembly GCF_048544385.1. Taxonomy (NCBI): domain Eukaryota; kingdom Metazoa; phylum Arthropoda; class Arachnida; order Uropygi; family Thelyphonidae; genus Mastigoproctus; species Mastigoproctus giganteus. Next base: position 167,708,550 of record NC_143580.1, read on the forward strand.
TGAGATACAATTAAAACGATGCCCTTTACACTAAATACGTAGTTTAAATTTATGGGTAAACTATAGTGGATCTACACCGATATTATATAGTTAATTACCTAAACCCATAAGAAATTATGCCTTCTGCATTTCATCTTCTAATACATTATGGTAGTATTGTATATATTGCCACAGCAATGGCACTAGTCCACAAACACCACACACAAATATTAATAAAAAAAAAAAACCCCAAAAACAGTGTAATATGAATATTGACTCCGTTATACATTTCTATTTACTTCATATCATATATATATATATATATATATGAAGACTTTGCCACTTTCTAACTTTTTTTTTCTTTGATAAATTAAATTTTTCACTATATTTCAGTGTCCATTCCAACCAACATTTTATCGAAATGTCCCGAGATGGGTATTATTAAACCACCCACTCCCCATCTTTCCCCAATAGCTTTGGCAAGAGACCAGAATGCTCGGCTACCATTAGGGCAAGAAGCAAGTTTTCTACTCTTAGCCTGTTCAAACTCTAGTTTGGACTGATTAATAACTGCTTTACAATTGTTGCGAGCTTTGGTGTAGGCAGAAAATGAAACTGAAGAATTAGAAACAATCCAATTACGATATGCAACATTCTTCTCTTGAACAGCCTTAGCACATTTATTGGAAAACCAAGGTTTAGACAAAGGACGAGATTTTAAAGTGGAGTGTGGGATAAAGGATTCCATTCCTGCAAGAATAATTTCACTTACACGATCTGAACAAACGTTGACATCAGAACTTTTGAAACAGTAATCCGACCAAGGAAAAGAAGAAAAGAAGTCTCGCAGGTCATCCCATTTTGCATTCTTGTAATGCCAAACAACACGAGGTTGGGAATAGCCATGAGATAAAGGTTCCATTGGAGAAGAGACAATCACCAAGTTGTGATCTGAAGTGCCTAAAGGACCTCTCACTTCAACCGTGTACTTAGAAGGGTTGTTTGTGAGAAAAAGATCAAGCATATTGGCTGTATGATTAGGATTGTCCGGAATTCTTGTAGGTAAATGAACAATCTGTGCTAGGTCATTAGTAATTGCAAAAGCCTCAGCATCTCGACCTGCTAGGTCGGTGTGACTAGAAAACGGAAGCCAGCTGGAGTTGTGAACATTAAAATCACCAAGGAAAATTACCTCACTGTTAGGAAAGTTGGACTGGAGAAAGTCAAGTTGCAAAGAGAGGAAGTCAAAGAGCTCCAAGTGATTGGTGGAGTTGGGAGAATGGTAGAGACAACAGATGAATTTGACACAATGAGGTAGAGAGATTTTAAGCCAGAGAAGATCAAAGAGAGGAGATTCCAAATTGCCAAATCTCTGACAGGGAATATCAGAACAGACATATGCACAAGTACCACCTTTGAGGTGAAAGGAATCATACAGCGAATAATTTCGGCATCTGAGATGAGCAGAAGCTGAATCAACGGATAACTGAGATTCTGTCAGAAAAAGTACATGAGGTTTGGCAGACTGCAAGTGGAAATGGACATCGTTGAGATTAGAATTGAGACCACGTATATTTGTGAAATGAATTAGGAAGTCCTTGGGAAGTTTAGATCTTTTCGCAGATAAGCTCACTCTATTATTTTGACAATTCACGGTGTATTCAATAGTAAGAAAAAGTGGGTGGGACATGCTGTATGAAGTAATGAAATTTTTGGATATGGTGTACACGTGGTAAGAATATACCCATATCCTCGACATAACGTGGCCTCGACAATGTTCCCAGCATACACACTACTCGGACTCCCTCTAGTCACTATCCGGAAGCCTCCTAGAGAGTTACCAATAGGTTCGGTACAGTGTACTAACTAGCGGCCGGCCTGCAAACACCGCTTTAGAGCTGTACCCTCGAAATGTAAGGAATATTGGATCTCGCCACGACGTTCATCATAACCTCAAAAGTCATCAATCATACTGCATGATGGAAGAGATAGGGAAGGGTTGACCAGAACTTAGCTCTACAGACTAAACATGGGTTCCACCACTTCAAGCCTCCAATAAGCAAAGTAGTGGTATTTCACCGGTTGATGAGAGTCATCTACCACACTATCGCTTAATTGGGACAACATGCCATTTAATCGAGGCAGGAGACCGCAGCACTGGAGATTACCCTACGATTGTCTCCAACCATACCACATGGTTCGGTTGGATTTTTGGAGGTCACAACCATAAAACAATAAAAACAACTAACAGTCACCTGTTTATTGGGCTTTTCTGTTAGTGCACTCTATCATAAACGGATAGTAAACTTGATCTTATTGAATTTGCGATAATACTGACAGATGGAATTATGTGGGTTATTATGGTGAAATGTGTTTACACTTCCATGAAATCTTCAATCATATAAAAAAAATTTATTTTCAGAATCTTCTCTTGCACGTATTGTGTGTGCCATGTTTTTTGTTATTGATTGCTTATCTTTTTACTGTTTTAAATTTTAACCCCCACCCACAAATGTCAGTGAACAGAAATGTCAACTAGTTAGTATGTATTAATTATTCCGATTATCACGTATATTCTTCTGATTTTCATGTATCATTTAATTTGTTAATTAGAGGTAATAAAGGGTAAATTGTGCTTAATATACTTTACTTTTATAGCTTGTGGATAATATTCCTCCTATTTTTGCTAATCAGAATCGCTGTTTAATAGAATTAAAATTCAATTCACAAACATGATCACAATGACTGGCGCTTACATCGTATAGTGAACGGTACTTTACTATGGTGAGTCCATCGCAATGTGATTTGATTGTACAGTGAACTAATAGTAAAGTAGAGGTCCACTGTATTTTTAACTATTTACGTGAAACTTCGGATAATTGGGATAGCCGCTTAATCGGGCCAAAATGCACTCATCATCATCATCATCATCAGCCATTTTCAATCCACTGCAGGATGAAGGCCTCTCCAGCAACTTTCCAGTTCCTTCTGTTTTGAGCACTGGCCATCCATTTACTACTCAAAAACTCATGAATTTCATCTATCCATCTCCGCCTTTGTCTTCCAGGTTTTCTTCTAGCTCCTCTTGGGTACCATTCTGTTATTTTCTTAGTCCATCTGTCATCATGTCTTCGAGCTATGTGTCCTGCCCAAGACCATTTTAGTTCTTTAATTTTGATAAGAATGTCCTTTACTTGAGTTTGCTGCCTAATCCATGTGTTTCTCTTCTTATCTAACAGTCTGATTCCCAATATAATTCGTTCCATTCTTCGCTGTGTAGTTCTTAGCTTCTCTTCCATTCTTTTGGTGAGTGCCCAAGTTTCACTTCCATAAGTCATGGTGGGGAGTATACATTGATTCATTATTTTACGTTTCAGACAAACTGGGATATTGCTCTTCAGTATGTGACTATATTTCCTGAATGCAATCCATCCAAAATTTATTCTTCTCTTGACTTCCAGCCATTTATCATTATTACAGCTAATAACTTGTCCCAGATAAGTATATGCCTCCACCTTTTCAATTACTGCTCCTTCAATCATTATTTCCCTTTCCGTGGCATACTTGTTCATCATTACTTTTGTTTTAGCCATATTCATCTTTAGTCCAAAATCCTTACTAACTGTGCATAACTGATTAAGATTTTCCTCTAATTCTTTGGTATCGTGGCTTATGACCACAATGTCATCTGCAAATCGTAAATGGTTTAGGTACTCTCCGTTCACATTGACTCCTTTCTGCGACCAGTCTAATCTTCTGAAAGCTTCCTCAAGGGCAGAAGTAAACAGCTTCGGAGATATTGTGTCTCCTTGTCGAACTCCTTTCTCGATTTTAAATTTACTACTGTCTTTGTCTAGTCTAATAAAGGATGTAGCACTCTCATATATTTTCTTCAAAATCATAATATATGAAGTATCTATGCCTTGTCTTTCCAGTGCCCGAAACATTGCCTTATGCTGTATGGAGTCAAATGCCTTTTCATAATCCACAAATGCCAGGCATAATGGTGTTTTATACAGTAATACCCCGAAGTTACGCGATAGGTGGGTCCGACGAAAATCGCGTAAGTCGAATTCGCGTAAGTCGGGGTACAACTTTGCATATAAATACATATAAATTTTGCTTAATTGGGACCAAGGACTAACAAAAACACTAGTTTAGAAGAAAAATATTAATAAAATTGCAGTTCTTTATACATATTAATACAAAATATGTATTAAAAAAACAAATGACTTACGTTAAAAAGTTATTTCGATGTCGATGGCTTCATAAAATCTAACAAATTCGTCTGACGACACAGCGCGTTCTTTTTTTCACGCAGAATTTCTTCGTAGCAAGCTAATAATTTTTTTATTCCCTGCTTTGTAGCTATAACGCGTTCTTCGTTGGAGTCTTATGTTTTCTAAAATTTTTAAGCCCTTTACAATTGAGCCCTTTTCAATTTTCAACCTGTCAAGTTTTCAATTGTCGTGTGCTTTTCGCCGTTGCTTCATTTAGGCCTGTAGCACGTGCAATATCACATGGTCTTTCATTTCGCTCAAAGCGTTTCACAATTTCATATTTTTTCTCTATCGACAGAGGTGGACTGGCCATAAGCCTTACCGGGGAAACCCCGGTGGGCCAGTGTGATTTTGGCCATAAACCATAGTATGACGCCACTATAAATTTTCCCGGGTAAGAATTTTTGACCCAGTCCGCCTCTGTTTATCGATAATTGCTTTTCTTTTTCTCTCTGAATCTGCAGTGTCTTCACCAGGACACTTCCTTTTCACACCTTTTAATTAAGTATTTTACTCATTTTTAGGGAATAGAGCACAATTACAAAACGAGGAGGCACGCTTGATACGCATAAACAAAGCTGCGCGCATGTAGCAACTGAATAAACAACACCATAAAGGCAGAGATACACTCACTATTAACACCTCACATTTCTAGGGGTTACTACCATAAAACAATAAAAATCCAGTTGCGTTTCTGCTAGTGAAATCTGTTATAAACTGGTAGTAAACTCGATCTAATTGCATTTGCGATTATACCGATAGCTGGAATTGTGTTGGTTTTTACGTTATTATGGTGAAATGTGTTTCCCCTTCACTGATATAAAAAACATAAAAGCAGCAAAGTTGAATTTTGTTCATCTTTCGCTCTCATTCTCCGCCGTCGCACCGTATATCGATAACATATGAAAAACGACCTTGAAGATAGTGGGCGGCAGCGTTGCCAAACGAAAAAAATCAAGAACCGCGTAACTCCGAGTTCGCGTAAGTCGGGGTAGCGTAAGTCGGGGTATTACTGTATTCATTTGCTTTCTCCATTAGCTGTGATATTACGTGAAGGTGATCCATAGTTGAGAATCCTGTCCTAAAGCCAGCTTGCTCTTTCGGTTGATTCTCATCAAGTATTCTTTCTAATCTGTTAGTAATGACCCTTGTGAACAACTTGTAGATGTGGGATAACAAGCTAATTGGTCTATAATTTCCAATTTCTGATTTATCTCCTTTCTTATGCAGCAAAACTATGATTGCATTATTCCACTGCTTAGGCATCGCACCTTTTCTAATGCACTTTGTGAAGAGCCTTGCCAGTTTTTGCGTTATGTCTCTTCCTCCCAATTTTAAAAACTCTACAGTAACTTCATCTTCCCCCGGGGCTTTCCGATTCTTCATTTTCTTCAATGCATGTTCTACCTCATCAGGAAGAATATCGGGTATGTCGTATGTGTTGCTACTTTGCAATCCATCTTCCCCACTGCTGGTATCATTCCCTCGCTCCTTGTATAATTCTCTATAGTAGTCTTCTGCTATTTGAATTATGCCTTCTCTGCTGTTTATAAGTACACCATCGCTATTCTTCAGTTTCAGTATCATTTGTCTTTCTGTATTACTGCTCATGGCTGCTGATTTAAATCCTTTGTTTTCCCTTAATGCTTGTTCTACTTTTCTTGTGTTAAATCTTCTTATGTCCTCTCTAAGTCTCTTTCTAATGGCTTTGCATAACTCAGTATACTCAATTTTCTCCCTGTCAGTGTTTTTCTTGCTCTTCATTTGTCGTCATTGGTTCATCATGACAAGTGTTTCTTGACTAATTTTTTCTTCTTTGGATTTCTGTTTCCCTATAGGTTTCTTGGGCTTTATCACTTTCAGAAAGTTGTAATATTCCTCGTCGATATCTTGGTCCTGAGCAGTCTGCAGAAGCCCATACTTGTTCCTAAGTTCCAGTACATACTGCTTTTTCTCCTCTTCTGTTATCTCAAAGACCTTTGTATTATTTACTCGAGTCAGTTTTTTCCTTTCCTTTCCTACATCTATATCAAGTGTCCATCTTACCATTCTGTGATCACTTCCAACATTTACCTTATTCAGGACAGTAACATCATTCACAATATATCTTCTGTTAGTGAGGATGAAGTCGATTTCATTAGTAGTTAATCCATTTGGACTCTTCCATGTCCACTTTCTGTTCACCCTTTTCTTGAAAAAAGTGTTCATTACTGACAATCCTTGAGATTCTGCAAATTCCACAAGTCTTTCACCTCTTTCATTTCTTTCACCAATTCCAAAATTTCCTATTGTTCCCCTTTCTGCACTGTTTTGTCTTTTTCCAACCTTAGCATTGAAGTCTCCCATAATAATAGTGTAGTGGGTTTCATGCTCATCTAGAAGACTCTCAATTTCGGTATACATTTCTTCAACCTCTTCATTATCGTGGCTCGATGTTGGTGCATAAATCATTATAATCTTTAGCTTGTCTCTTAGAAATCTTGAGTATTAGTCTTGACACTCTTGGTGATGTACTTTTGGATTCCAGAATGTTGTTTTTAAAATCTTTATGGACCAGAAACCCAACTCCACCTTCACTCCTTTCACTGTTTCCATTGGTGTACAGCAGATTTCCACTTGATAAACTTATAAGTGATTCATTTCTTCTTCTTGTTTCAGCCAAACCGATAATATTCCAATTCACATTTTCTAATTCCTTTTCCAGCTCTATTTTCCAGCTCTGTTTCAGCCAAACCGATAATATTCCAATTCACATTTTCTAATTCCTTTTCAGTCTTCACCGATGAGTGATCGTACGTTATAACAGGCCAAGTTCAATTTCCGTGCATGGCAGCCTGGTCGTACCCAGATATTCTTAGCACCCTCTGCTTCCACTCTGATCCTCTCGCTGCCGTAAGAGGGAGAGTGAAAGCTGCTGGGGAGTGAGGGCCATTTGTATTGTTGTGCTCTCATTGCTGGAGGGTTTGGTCTTTTCTTCTTCACGCTGACCAGGTGTCTTGAAGAGAACCACTCTACACGTTCGTTGCCACCTAAGTGACGTAACAGGGCTTACCATCGAGAAGGTGTGCATGAGTGGATTTTAGGGAGGCAGGCCAACCGGACTTCTCCTAAATCTTCTGTAATAGAGAGATATTGGATCCATCAGTGTTTTAGGCTGAGTGTCTGATAACACACAGGATACCTGTTCCCCTCTAAGCCCCCTATGTATATACATATATGTATACACATGTGTATACACACACACACACACACACACACACACACACACACACACACACACACACACACGCACACACACACTTATATGAGTAATATGAAAAAAAAAAGAAAAAAGTTAATAAATTGTAACAAACCGTAACTAATACTTATGGGCCAATGCACTTCCTAGAGCAATTATGCATTACGACCAAATTGTGTATAAAATATGTCGTATAATATTGAAGATAATTCAAGCAGACAATAACACGATGGATTTAAAGAAACGTAAGGGATAAAGTAAGGTATAATATATAAATATATATATATATACAAAAAAAAAAAACCTTATGCACATTATATTAGACATTGTTAAATTCAGAATTAATATTTCGAACATTAACAAGCAACCAGAGAACTCTATCCTTGTCTTATATTTTCAAAATAAAATCATGGATAATTTGAATATACATAGAACTATAAACTTACATACATAAAGACTTGCTAACTATTAATAACTTACATATTAATATCAGATTTAGATATGCTAAACCATTTGGTCTTAAAGCATGTAACAATAAAATAACAGCTACAAACCTACACAATATTAACATTAGACAGGATATATGTGTTTGCCACAAGCCTTCATTTCTTAGATATGGAGATCCTAATCATAACCACATTATAACTGCCGATTTAGATATAATCCCATATCCCGAGCTTAGAGACGTTTTATCACTCGGTTTTAAGTTTCGACCCAATCTACCTGTTAATAAATCAACTTTTAAAAAACTGTTATATCTAGATTTATTAAAATACTGCATAAGATCTGCATACAAATATAACATACCTGTTGAGTCATACCACATGTGGCTGTTTATTAAGAATCTGCAGATAAAGGAACCACTAGGTGGCAGTGATCACAGTGTGCTGAAGTGGGATTTACTCAAAGAGGTAACTACCATCAGGGGGAAAGGGAAGGGTTTTTCAAGATAAGTTCTTCAAAGAACTTATCTTGGAAGCTACTAGGCATTACATACCAACTAAGAAATATTGTTCAAGGTTTAGGCCAAAATGAATGTCAGATGAACTAATGAGACATATAGCAGAGAAGACAAATGCATGGGATACATATAAATTAACATGTGACACAGAAGCCTATGATAGATATAAGTTGATCTGTAACCAAGTTAAAAAGGAGGTTAGGCAGGTGAAGGCAGATTACGAAAAATCTTTGGCAACGGATGCAAAGAAAAACAGCAAAGAATTCTTTACTTATGAAAACTCTAGAAGGAAGGGGATGAATCAGATTGGTCCACTTGATATCAATGGGTCAACTGTTGATGATCCTGCTCAGGTAGCTAACAAACTAAATGAATATTTTGCATCAACATTCACACATGAGGAGTTATTCAGCGAAGGAAATGCCAGAGGTGTATTCAACTCTAGCAGTAAGCTAGATAATCTTGTAATAACTGAGAGTAAAGTGGAGGAGAAATTGTTGAACATAAACACAAGAAAGGCACCTGGGGTAGTAGAAGTAGTAGTATGTGATGCAAGAAAGCAAGTGTATGAGCTTATGCAGCATCAGGCAAAAAAAAAAAAAAAAAAAAAAAAATCACACCATTCCCTCCAAATGCCTGTCCAGTTCCTCCTTAAATTTATTCAACCTATCAACTTCCACAACGACAGATGGAAGTTTGTTCCAGCAATTAACCACCCGCTGGCTAAAGGCAACTTTCTGCACATCTATTCTACATCTGTCCTTTCTTAATTTCAATTTATGCCCCCTTAAGTTCGTAATCTGAACAAGTGGAAGGATCCCATCAGAATTCAGCGTGCTCAACCCATTCAAGGCCTTATACACCTCAATCAGATCACCACACAGGTGCCTATTCTCCAGCCACTGCGATTTGCAGAACTTAAGCCTCTCTTGGTAAGAGGATCCCTTCATTCCCCCACCAATCTTGTGCCCTTCTCTGTATACGCTCAAGTAAATCTGCATCCTTCCTAAAATTAGGCCTCCAGACCTGTTCACAGTACTCAAGGCGTGGCCTGACCATTGCCTTATACAGAGGGGCAATCATCCCCTTTTCCCTGCTAGCAAAATTCCTACATATCATTGACAAAACCCCATGACCTGCCCTGGCAGCCTGTCTGCATTGCTCGGAAAACTTCATATCTGACTGCACAATTACTCCCAGGTCTTTTTCATTTTCTCCCACTTTAAGTGTAGTACCACACAGTTGGCACGTTTCTCTGCGGTTACTTCTACCCATATGCAGTACTTTGCATTTGTCAAGGTTAAACTTCAGTTGCCTTTTCTTAGCCCATCTGCCCAAATTATCTAGATCCTGTTGCAGTAGCACACTAGATGGGATCTATCCAGTTATATTAAAGGAGGCAACAAAGAAGTAAGCAAACACTTAGCCATAATTATGAGAGCTTCCTTGGACTCAGGGGAGGTACCCATAGACTGGAGATATGCAGATGTGACCCCAATTCACAAAGGAGGATCAAAGGCTGACACAAGTAATTATAGATCTGTGAGTTTAACTTGTGTTCCAGGAAAATTAATGGAGGCACTACAGGATCATCTAGACAAGACTTCAGTTATGGCTCGGACACAGCATGGTTTTGTTAAGGGGAAGTCTTGCCTGACCAATTTGATTGGATCTATGATGCAGTCACAAAAGAACTGAATGCAGGGAATAACTTTGAAATTATATACTTGGATCTTAGAAAGGCTTTTGATACTGCTGCACATGGAAGACTGCTGCACAAATTGGAGCAGTGTGGCATTGGAGGCAAATTGCTGCGATGGATAAAGGGGTGGTTGAGGAGGAGAAAACAGAGAGTGGTAATCAATGGAAACTGCTCATCGTGGACTAATGTTATTAGTGGAATCCCTCAGGGTTCAGTGTTGGGTCCATTATTATTTTATGTATTTATAAATAATATTTATGATGGTATATCAAGCTTAATGTCCAAGTTTGCAGACGATACAAAGGTTGGCAGGGTTGTTAAGGACACTACTGACGCTATGCTGCTGCAACAGGATCTGGAAAAGTTGAGCATATGGTGAGAGGTGGCAAATGAAGTTTAACATTGACAAATGTAAAGTACTACATATGGGAAACAGCAACCCCAGGGCAACTTATCAACTCTGTGGTACTACACTGACAGTGGTAGAGAATGAAAAAGACTTGGGGATAATTTTGCAGGCAGATATGAAGTTCTCTGAGCAGTGCAGACGAGCTGCAAGAGTAGCTCGTCTGCATATCATTGTCTTGTCAATGATATACAGGAATTTTTCTAGCAGGGATAAGGAGGTGATTATTCCCTTGTATAAGGCAATGGTCAGGCCACACCTTGAGTACTGTATACAGGTCTGGAGGCCTCATTTCAAGAAGGATGTAGAGCTGCTGGAACGAGTACAGAGAAGGGCAACAAGATTAGTGAATGGAACAAAGGGTTGCTCTTACGAAGAAAGGCTAAAGTTCTGCAAATTACAGTGTCTGGAGACTAGGCACTGGCGAGGTGATCTGATAGAGGTGTATAAAGCCTTGAATGGTTTGAGCATGCTCAATGCTGATGGGATTCTTCCTCTTGCTCAGAATAATCACCTGAGAGGGCATAAATTCAGATTGAGGAAAGACAGATGTAGGATAGATATGTGGAAATTTGCCTTTAGCCAGTGGGTAGTTGGTTGGTGGAACAGACTTCCATCCCTTGTGGAAGTTGATAGCCTAAATAAATTTAAGGCTCAGCTGGACAGGTATTTCGAACGAACGGATGGGCGAAGTGGAAGTGGGGTTTTTTTTTTTTTTTTTGTCTTTTGGCTGATGCTGCATAAGCTTGCTTTCTTGCATCACATGCCTCTACTAATGCTAATGCTAATATTTAACAAATATAGTCAATTGAAATTCAGACCAGATAATCTAAATAATACAAAATTAATAAATAAGCAGCTCAAAGAAATACAGAAACATTTTGTAATTACACCGGTTGACAAAGCTGCTTGCAATTATGCAATTATATGTAAGTCATATTACCGTATTTCCCCATGTATAAGATGCACCTTTTTTCGAAAAATTTGGGGTCTAAAAACTGGGTGCATCTTATACAGTGGTTGTAGCTTTTTTTTTACTTGCATTTCTCGCTTTTTCGTGCTTGTTGTTGTCTTTGCGCTCATTGTTTCACACTTGTTACCGGTATATTAGGTTACGTTTTGCCATATTCTGCCCAGAAATGGCTCAGAAAAGATTTTTGTACAGTGCTAAATTCAAGTTAAAAGTGATCCAGTTTGCAAAAGTGAATGGAAATCGTGCTGCTGAACGTAAGTTTGGTCCTCCTCCAACTGAGAAAACAATCCGAGACTGGCTATGGGAAGAAGAAACCCTACTGAAAACGCCACAGCAGAAGAAGGCCATTAGAGGCAAGTCAGCAAAATGGCCTGAATCAGAGAGGGAATTGAAGATATGATTAGGAGCAAAGGGCAATTGGAATTCCTGTGTCCACAAAGATGGTTCACTATGAGGCAAGAAGAATTGCTGATGAAAAAGAAGTTACTGATTTCAAAGGAGGACACAACTGGTGCTTCAGATTCATGAAATGGAATGGACTAAGCATGCGTACACGCACCAGACTTGCCCAAAAGATGCCTGAAAGCTATGAGCAGAAGGTCCTTGAATTTCATCGTTTTGTCATTCAATGTCGGAAGACATCAGTTTGAGTTGGGACAGATTGCAAATATGGACAAAGTCCCCCTTCAATTTGATGTCCCAAGTAACAGAACTGTTGATAAGAAGGGGGTGAAAACTAACTGTGTAGACAAGTGGACATGAAAAGAGCCATTATACAGTTGTTCTAGCTTGTTGTGCCGACGGAACCAAGCTGCCTCCTATGCTGATTTTCAAATGCAAAACAATGCCAAAAGACATTCTTCAAGGAGCGATTGTCCACGTTCATGACAAGGGTTGGATGGATCAGGATGGAATGAAGATCTGGTTTGAGAAAGTTTGGAGCAGGAGACTAGGTGGGCTCTTACGCAAACCTGCCCTATTGGTGCTTGATCAGTTCAGGGCACACATAACAAAAAATACAAAGAAGATTGCTGCAGAGCAAAAAACAAAACTTGTCATCATACCTGGAGGCTTGACATCCCAGTCCAACCACTTGATGTCAGCATTAACAAACCCTTCAAAGCTGCCATGAGAGACGAATGGAACCAATGGATGAAGTCTTCTGGGGACAATTTGACACCAGCAGGAAGAGTGAAGAAACCAACTATAGGAGAAGTTTGTACCTGGGCGAAAAGATCCTGGGATAATATGAAGATTTACATTGTTGTCAAGTCATTTAAGAAGTGTAGCATTTCAAATGCCATAGATGGAATGAGGACGAGGCAATATATGAAGACAGTGATTCGTCATCAGACACAGATGAGGACAAGCTAATGGATGGGAGTTTTGACAGTGATGAGTTGTATGAATTTTAGGATGAATAAAACTTGAGTTCAATAACTTTATGTAATATATTTTTTTTCAAATTTCGGGCCCCAAAATTAAGGTGCATCTTATACATGGGGAAATATGGTACATAGAAATTATTAAAAATTAACTGCAGCCCAGTAGCACATACAAATACATAGCATCTTCCCCTAATGTAATAATCAAAAAACTAATAGCACTGCATAAAAAATTAAAGTTAAACTACAATAACCTAAAATATCCATTTATATATGGTATACCTAAATTTCATAAATCACCTATTGCATTTAGATTCATAACATCATGTAGACATAGTTATGTTAAAATTCCAGGTAAAACATTAGAAAAGTTAATTAAAACTATATTAAATAATGTAAATAAAACTATTATAATAAATAACTTACCGATTATAAATGCAATAAAAAATAACAGTATTCAGCAAATACAAACATTTACTTTAACTGTTTATTCACTAGTATCAATCTCAACAATTTAAAAGATGTTCTCCAAAAGCTATATTTGGAACATAAAAATTCCATAAAATTTGATTTAACCTACTGGGATACTTTAATAAATATGTATATGACGGTTTGTTTTGTTCTGTTTGGGTTTTAGGAGCATTAGCAATTAAGGCCATATTGCTCCGGGATATGCGGTGGTCATTCTCTGACCTTTCTGCATCCTCCATATTTGGTGGTGATGGGCTCGAACCCCGGTCTAATCAAGAAGCATGTGCTATGCACTGCTGCTCCTTCCCACCTGGCTATGGAGGCGCCATATATGACGGAACTTCGTTATACTTACAAGTGAATGGCACCCCTACGGGAAGTCCAGCATCCTGCATAATTGCAAACCTCTATCTATATTCTTCCTTATTGGGTTTGACATTCAGTTCCCTGAAAGGGATGTCTTCATCCAATGTACACTTATAGAAAATCATGAACGGGTTTTCCTTTTTCATAATGGAGCCACTGTATCTTCGACCAGTTTAAATTTTTGCCTTCATCATTCTTGTTCCATTTTGTTATGCCTTTTTCAAGAGCTTCTGTTTTAAAAAGTCAACTTGTTACATCTTTATAACCATAAACATGTTGTGTCTTCTGGCAGACTTCATAGTATCCAACCATCCATCCAGAACATAATCAATCTTATTTTTTCCAGCTTGCTCAATCAGCACAAAGTCTGAGTCATTTGGAAGGTAAGAGTGGCCAGAAACCATGAATTTGTGGTCTATGACTTCAACTGAAGTTTCTTGAATCAGTTTCATTAACAATAAGGATACCTTAATGTTCTGATTTTGGCCAATGCATGTGTCGCTGTATATCATCAAATGTTTATTTTTTGTTCAACTTAATATGCTTAGTCAGGTAAGAAGCAATCTCTTGTGAACCTCTGGATGCAATGGTCTCATCCCAAACGTACATGTAGCCAAGGTTATTTGTGATGTTATGGAAACCTAAATTATAACAGTACATGTTGCACCTATAGTAGGCCTCAGAAACAGTTAATTTTGAGAATGTCAGGTCTTTTTGTAAATCTATAGTGATTGTATAGATGTCAGAATTTCCTCAGGCCTTTTCCCCATTAGCCCTTTAGTTGATTTCTTGCTTTAGTTGATTTCTCTGCTTTTGCAAAATGCAAAACTCTCTCTCTCTTTGCTCACACCATTCACAATAAGCACGTTATAGCCTTAGTTGCTAATGCGCCAATAAAATCCAAACCAAACCAATTCACAATAAAGCACACACACGTTTTTCTTATTTTCAAGTCAGGGCTAAGGAACTTCCTGATTCAGCTCATTGTTAACTGCTCATTGTTGCATTGAGTGCAATGTGCTCAATGCACTGAAATTTGTAATATGCATACCCTGTGGACTTTGAGGTTACCTAAATCCAGTGGTAGTCACACTGCAGGAAATGTGCTAACACCATTAATTTCAAAAGAGTAATAACACAAGACCTAACCAATGCTTCCAAGAAATTGAAAAGTAACCTTATGATATAAGAACAAAACTGCAACCATAAACAAGAACTCAAAAATTTTTCGAAAAGATCCAAAAATGAATTCATAACCAGGAACTTCCTTCCAATGGCAGACTGAATGGAACATCAAGATGATGATGACCAGTGGAAAGTTTTTTTTTTTCTATTGTTTTATTGGTTTAGTTTAAGAAGGATCTAATGGTTATGTCAAATTAGTCTAATGCAAAAGAGAAAGAAAATCAGTCTTTTCTCACAGAAGTGACTTTACTTAACTTGATGACATTCTATAAAAACTAAAAGTCACTGATAACACCATACAATTCTGGTTCTAGTCTACATAACTGGCTGGACTCATAGTAGTAAAGGTTCATCTAGAATAACAGAAACCTCTGATAATATTCCTACACCCTGGCTTTTTAGTTTAACTCTGTTATACAGAGGAAGAACTTGTGTGTTCAAGTTTGAAAAATCTGCAGTTTACTGGAAGTCTGGTCAAAATAATGGAATTTTTTTTTTTTATGTAAATGCAATGCATTATTTTCATTAATTATTATATATCAATTCCCCAAGTATGATATTAACTTACCTTAAAATTACTTTCCAAGTCATAATATACTCTGTCTGAAACATGGCTGCGCAATGTGCTCATCACTAGAGATTTTTGCTCATCTAAATTCTCTCGCTCTACTAAAATTTTCATCTCTCTCAACTCTTGAAGAAATTCACGGTCCATTTCCATTGCTGTTTCCTCATATTTACAATCTGAAATATTAACAGAGAATTTTAAAAACAGAGAATTTTAAAAACAGAAAATTTTAAATGTTTCTAGAGAACTCAGACAAAAGTTCTAGAACCTTCCAAAAACATTCCGACCTTTCTTCTGTATGTAACAATATTCCAGAATGTTTTGGAACATTCTGGAATATTGATGGAAAAGATGATTAAACCAACTACGGGTCTTGGTTTTCGGTCATTAACTTAAAATATTTGAAAACTGAGGGTGATGAGAATTTTTAAGCACATATCTGAATTTTTGAACATATTTCCTAAGAGAATCTGTTGAAATAATTTCAGGGAGGAAACTGATGCTGACCAGTGTAATATAGTATCTCTGATCCCTATAATCTCCACAGAATGATAGCTGCCTGTATTAAGCCAAAATGAATGCATACTGCCTGACTGGTCCAGTGGGAAACATACCTGCCTAAGAAATAAAGGTCATGGGTTCAACTGCTGCCTCCAGTAGTTTACAGCAATTGTCCAATATTTTTTTAACATGAGGTATAAATAGTGTGCTATGATTTCAGTAATCGAATTTCTTTAAAAACTACTGTACTAAGCAACATATTGAATGTCTTGTGAAATGAATGATTTTATACATTGTAATGATGACATACAGCCCAAGAAGAATGTAAAACAACAAAATGCAGAAATTTTGTACCTGCAGTAGTTTTTTTAAAGTCTGTCTGGCTAGCTTATTTTCCTTCTGCTATCGTACAGCCAATTATCTGTGGAGAAGTATTCAAAAAGTTCTAGATTTTTGAGGTACTACTGTAGTTTACTAGTATGAAAGGACAAACTAATTCAATAAGACCCAAACATTAACTAAATAAAAATGGCTACAATTCAGATTCCTATATCAAAATCTGTCTTTAGCCTTGGATTTTGGATTTATGAAAAATTTATCACTTGATTATAGGAGAGATCTAACTGTATCCCACTGAGAAATAACAGCCACTAAAATACCAACGATTTGCTTATCTAATTGTGAATGCCACCTAAC
The DNA here is from genome assembly GCF_048544385.1 of Mastigoproctus giganteus. Classification (NCBI taxonomy): domain Eukaryota; kingdom Metazoa; phylum Arthropoda; class Arachnida; order Uropygi; family Thelyphonidae; genus Mastigoproctus; species Mastigoproctus giganteus. Next base: position 167,725,261 of record NC_143580.1, read on the forward strand.
TGAATTTAGTAATCTGTTAAATTTGAACACATAATGGGCATAGGTAAAGGGTAGGTTTGGGAACTCCAGACCCCCAAATATTAGTCTTTTTTTAATATTAGCATATGACACAAGATAGCAAGCTTATATAGCATCAGCAAGGGAAAAAAAAAAATCTTCCCAGTTCGCCTATCCATTCCCTTCAAAACTTTGTCTAATTCTTCCTTGAATTTATTTTATTTATTTATGCAAATTTCCACACATCTATTCTGCAAACATCCTTCCTCAATTTGAATTTATACCTCCACAAGCTCCTCTCAGCAAGAGAAAGAATTCCATCAGCAACGAGCTTGCTCAAACCATTCAAAGCCTTAAACACCTCAATCAGATCACCTCGCAGGTGCCTAGTCTCCAGACACTGCAATTTGCAGAACTGAAGCCTTTCTTGGAAGAGCACCCCTTTGTTCCCATCACCAATCTTGTTGCCCTTCTCTATACTCATTCCAACAACTCTACATCCTTTCTAAAATGAGGCCTCCAGATCTGTATGCAGTATTCAAAGTGTGGCTTGACCTTATACATAGGGATAATCACTCTTTATCCTTGATAGAAAAATTCTCATATATCATTGACAAAATTCCATGAACTGTCCTGGCAGCCTGTCTACATTGCTCAGTGAACTTCATATCTGACTGCACAATTATCCCCATGTGTTTTCCACTCTCTACTACCCTGAGTGCAGTACCACACAGTTGGTACGTTACTTTGAGGTTACTGCTATCCATATGCAGTAATTTGCATTTGTTAATGGTAAACTTTGGTTGCCACTTTTCAGGCCATCTGCCTAACTTTTCTTGATCCTGTTGCAGTAACATACTGTCATTCACAACCTTTGTACCATTCATATTTTAAATAATAGGAATTTTAAATGCCAATTTTTGTTTATTAACAAAGCCACTTAATTGAAAATGTGCTTCGTTGCTCATCATCAAATTTGAAATGAAATTCTCATCATTTTTTGCGAGGTTTATGAAGGCATGGGTGTATTCCAGACGTGCTTGCATGTCTTCAGGATGAAGGGCTTGGACTAACTGAATCTTGTATGGAAAGTGATGCAAGTTCATACGCAAAATTCGCTTCAGCGAGCGAAGAGAGATCGTCAATTGAGCAGAGCATCTTCTGGTCGATTTTTGGGGTTGATCTGCAACACTCTCCCGTACACGTGCAATGTTTTCCATTGATCGACCACTATGAGGTCTTCCAGTGTGGATGGCATCAGCAACAGTTCCCCTTTCTTCAAAATTTTGAACCATAGTATAAATTATGTTCATACTCAGTGCCTCGCAAACATTAAAAAATTGTCTATATGCTCGTTGCATTAGAACTGCTGACCGATTGTTTTCCAAGAACACTGTGACTATTTTGGTCCGCTGAGCAATTGTGTACCTCTCCATAATTAAATTCTCCAAGGGTTACCTGTAAGATAAACACAAAAAATTACAAACCTAAAAAGAACTAAAAAAGTTATGATTTTTATAAAATGGTCAGCTTATTTTGTGCCACACTGTATCACTTGTTAATACATTCGTTTAATACATATTTTCGCAAACATGAGAGATTATTAATACAACTTAGTCCATGCATACATTGATGTTATAATGCAATATGAGGCACAAAAATTTCACATTAGATTTTAAAAATATTGCATAAGTGAAAACTTAATTCCAAAATTTGCGAGAGTGTCACTAAGACAGAGGATTTCAGGTATAAAGAAATTATCGTTTACATTCTCACAAAAAATTGTTAGGATGACCTTAGATTTTAGGGTTTGCAAAAAGAAAAGGTATTTTTGCCAATTACAAAGTTTACGCAATAAGGTAAAAGATACCTACATGAAAATGATTGGGGTTATTTAAAATCAGTCATCAAAATTAGGAAACAAGCACTATCAAATTAAATAAATACTAGACACATTAATAAAATACACCATTTACTCCTGATGAAAAATAAATTCATTACGGAAACGGCATCGCAAAGAAATAATGGAACGAGGCAAGTTGAAGGGGTGGTAGGTCACACCAGGAATACACAACAGATTATTTCAGACACAGTGACGTACGAGAATAAGACTAAAATTAAAGAAACACACCCACAGGATAACATTAATGACCATAGTGTTGTTAATTTATCTTCATATGATTTGTCTACACCACATATAAATCTTTTAAGTAGGGGTCTTAATTACAATTTATCTCCTAAACGACTCCCCATAAAACAAACGGTTATTGAATTTGAATATTGGTTAAGAAATGAAAAAATAGAGAGGGACTAATACAGCAGATTGATAGGGTTATTAATCAATCTAGGGACCCTTATATACCTAACTTATCTAAAGAAGAGGGGCTTGGGCTACGGAAATTAAGACAGAATAACAATATTATCATACAGAAAGCAGATAAAGGAGATATAGTAGTCATTTTAAATAAAAGTGATTACATAGACAAACTCATAAATATTGTATCAGATAGTTCCACTTACCAACTGGTAGAAAAAACAATGTTTGACAAGTTAATTAAACAGTTTAATAGAATGTTAACTGAATACAGGAAAAAAGATTTTATTTCGATGGCACTGTTAAAAAAATCTAAAAGCTAGAACTAATAATGTACCCACTCTTTTTGGACAGGTGAAGTTGCACAAAATGGGACATCCTATTAGATCCATTGTCTCTTATAGAAATCCAGCTTTTGCATCACTCGCAACGTATTTATATGGGATTATCAAACCTTTACATTTGATATTCAGTTTAAAGAATTCGGATATGTTGTTTAATAAGTTAAAAGTGAAAAAATTTAAATAAAGATGATAAATTATTCTCTCTAGATGCAGTTTCTTTGTACGTGTCGAGTATGCATTAGACACAATGTGGGATCTAATTAACGATGATTCAGTAATTTTAAATAAGTCTAATTTACCAAAAAATGAAATATATTATCTAATTAAATTTCTTGTTTAAGCCAATTATATTCATTTCCAATCTAAAATTTATAAACAAATTTTTGGATTACTGATGGGTCTTAGCCTGAGCAGACTAGTTGCCGAAATTTACCTTAATAAAATCGAACAGTTACATTTAACACTGTTTCTCCCACATCTAACATTTTATGGTAGATATCTTAATAATTTGTTTTGGATTTATTAAATATGTTTTGTCTTAATAATGTTTTGGATTTATTAAATAAGATAAATACTAGACTTAATTTCACTTTAGAAATAGAAAATCCACAGAAAAAAAGCTATAAATTTCCTAAATTTCATTTTAACTAGAGTTGACGAGAATAATCATTTTAAAATTTATAGAAACCAACAAATACTGGAAAATTCTTATACTGTGCTAGCTATCATTTATTCACATACAAACGAAGTATTATTTTGAATCAGTTTTACAACCCATACAAATATAGCTCTACTCAGGAGTTATTACTAGATGAACTTATGGAACTTGAAAAAAGATTTCTAAATAGGGGTTACACATTTGGTACTATTATGAAGATAAGATGACAAGCAAAACATAAACTAGAGACTGGTATAATGAATAACAGGTCTGAACCGAAACATTTTATTAAAGTTCCATATATACAGTACTGGTACAAACAATTCACTAATATCTTTAAGAACACTGAATTTAAGATTATTGCCCAACCAACTAGTAAATTCCATAATGTTTTGAAGCATAGAGGTCATATAGCTCAACCATTGATGTAGACAATGTTGTTTATAATATTACTTGCAGCGAATGCAATTCCTCATATATTGGTTCGACACAAAATTATCTTTCAATGAGGATACAACATGTGACATCGGTTAGGACTAGAAAGACATGTGCCTCAGAACTTGCTTTCCATACTGTCAATGAGAGCCATGTGTTCCTTTTTAATGAAGCAAAAGTTTTAAATACACAAAAAGAATATATTAAATTATTGATTGCTGAAAATTAGGTTAAATGCAAATTCCATTAATGTTCATAGGCCTTACACTATTTCGGATTCGTGGACTTTTATGAGATTATTTATACTGATTATTTAGTATAAATAATCTCATATCAGGGATTCGATAGGTTTATGTATACAAAAGGGTGGATTTCATTAGCGAAAAACACTTTACTTCTTGGGAGCACGGAATCTACCCGAATAAATTCGGTCCCTTATAAAAAGTTTAGACAATTTTATGTTTCTAGATATTTTAATTTGATGTACATTTATCTCATGTTTCTTAAGGATTAATTCAACAATTGTTTTCAGTTTTCATGTTAGCATACAACTTTGGTTGGGTTTGTGGGGGTGTTAATGGCTGTCGGCTTCCCCTGGCTTTTCTTGGTGTGTTATGTTGGAGATGAGAATTAAATATGTGACAATCTTTTAACAAGTATCTATTTATGTAATTTGAAAGTAGTCTTTGTAATTGAGTTTATTTAATATTAAATATGAGACATTTATTCATATAATAATATAATCGCATAATCCTTCGACTGTGAGGGTTGAGAGAATTAGCATTAGACAAGGGCACATGATGCAAGAAAGCAAGCTTATATAGCATCAGCCAAAAAAAAAAACACACGCCCCCTTCTCATTTCACCCATCCACTCACTCCAAATGTTTGTCTAGTTCTGCCTTGGATCTGTTTAAGCTATCAACTTGTACAACAACAAATGGAAGTTTGTTTCAGCAATCAACCACCCGCTGGCTAAAGGCAAACTTCTGCACATCTATCCTACAACTGTCTTTCCTCAATTTGAATTTATGCCCTCTTAGGCGATTATTCTGAGCAAGAGGAAGAATCCCATCATCACTGAGCATGCTCAAACCATTCAAGGCTTTATACACTTCACAGGTGCCTGGTCTCCAGACACTGTAATTTGCAAAACTTAAGCCTTTCTTTGTAAGAGTTTGTTCCATTCACTAATCTTGTTGCCCTTCTCTGTACTCGTTCCAACAGCTCTACATCCTTCTTAAAATGAGGCCTCCAGCCTGTATACAGTACTCAAGGTGTGGCCTGACCATTGCCTTATACAAGGGGATAATCCCCTCCTTATCCCTGCTAGAAAAATTCCTGTATATCATTGACAAGACACCACGAGCTACTCTCGCAGACAGTCTGCACTGCTCAGAAATTCCAGTCCTACATAAAGGTATGAGGTTTCCTCTTATAGTTTTTAATGTGAAAAAACATCTCTCTATACATTAAAAAAGATTTCCTCCTAGTGATATTTATTCAAGTCAATGGGAGAAGAGGGCAGGGCAAGTACATTACTTATTTGAGTCATAACGTTCACCAACCTTGTGCACATACTTCACTGTCTGATACATGACCACACCGGGCAACATTTGATGTTCCATTGTAATGTTAGCTGATGACCATATCTGATATAGTTTGCATATTTGTAAATAGTTTAGCATTTTGTAAATATTTTAAATATTTGTATAGTTTGTAAATATCTTAGTCCTGCTCTTTCGGATGCAACAATATTCCTCATGCATTATGGAACCCAAACAAAATGTCTTTTCCTAAGTTACCTATGTAAATGCAGGCAAATAATTATATAGTGGTATTTATTCGACCTTGAGCAGCAGTTCTCAACCTTTTTTAATATTTGTACTACCAAAAGTGAAAAATTTAGGTACTACCACTCATTAAAATATGTATTCGGATTAAGAGGAAAAGTCAAGAATATTCACATAATAAGGCTGTGTTATAAATTATACATATTTTTATTTCATTTTTAATACAAAAATTGAACAAACTAAGGTTAAAATCTATTATTTGGGTACCACTTGTCTCAATGCAATGGGCGTGGTCATAGAACAGAGTGATTGTATGGTCAAGTTCTGTGATTGGGTGATTATTGTGAATGCATTTTGCTTCTGATTGTTTTGTGTCTTAGCTTAGGTAGGGTGTTTATCCCTCCCATCCCACTGTTTTAAAATTGGAAAATGAGTTCCCGATTTTAAAACAGCGGCAAGCGGGGATAAAGACCCTAGGAATGTCAACCTAGGAGGACAGGGGGGTGGAGATAAACAGTGAGTGGCACCTGTCAACCAATCATGGCCTTCTTCCTGACTTTTAATCAAAGTATGGAGTTGGTACCCAAGATCTGAATTTTTACCCAAACTATATAATAAATATTAAACAAAACAAAATAAACTATAAAATACTTGATTAACATCACAAGATAAGACTTGGCCATGATTTTAAGCTTTCCAAGAAATATATCGCTATCCACTCGGAGGTTGAAGAAACAAAATATTTGAAAATCAACACGATTTGTGAACTCGTTAGATTGAAAAAAGATAGGTAAAATATGTAATTACTTACCTTTACAGGAGGAGATTTTTAATGTTTTATTTTTCATAATTTCACAAACTTAAAAAATTCAACCGTCTGTTATTCACGTACCACCAAATCTTTTTCCAGGTACCACCGGTTGAGAAACGCTGACCTTGAGAATGCCTTGTGGTGGGGTAGCCAATGGGAGAGGAGGGATGAGGGTCACATGGTACAAATGGGCGGGGAAATTATGTCACTACAAATGCACAGGTAAATAATTACAAAGGTCATTTCCTGATTAGATATTGATCATAGTATTTAGAGTCAGGCGCCGTCAGTGGCTTCCCACATCTGCGCCATAATTATGGATCAATGTGTTTTGACAGGTGTGTATTTTATGTAGAAAAGCATGCACAGGGGTTGGTGAGCAAAGTGAGTAGGGGGCAACACCCCCTAATGTTTTATTAAAATAATTGTTCAAAGAAAAATTGGATACACTTCTGTCTTCCAGAGCAAGATCCATTGTTGACTGACGTTTTGATTGGTAATTTTATTTCAGAATTTGTTTTTAATTAAATGAAGTGTGCTGAATTGATCTTTCACACATAATTGTTTTGGAAATACACTTAAAATTAATATATTGAAATAAGAGCAACTCTTTATAATGCTCTGAAAGTAGATACAGATCACACCAAAAACATTCTACTATGGTATTTTTACCATGGAAAAAAATATATTATTCTCTGCGAAGTTCCATCACTGCAAACTTTATGTTGCTCCAACAGGTACCTATCCCATGTAAGGATGAAAGTCTGTTTCATTTTTAGGATATTGTTATGATCAATCACTTGAAATGGCAACAATAAAAAAGATATGGTATTTGTGAAAAAAGTCTAACTCTTGAAATCTTATCTTCCAATTCATCACTCAATGTTTCAAGATACATTATTATTTTTATGTTTTATTTCAGTCCTAGTGGCCAGTGATTTATTTGAAAGGAACTCATTAGTGCTTGAAAAAACTTAGACATAATCATCTATTTTTACTTGAGTGACATCAGCAGGAATATTTTTGAATCTCTTGATTATCAAAAGTGCATCAATAATTGTCAAATGTCTATTTTAAAGTTTTCAATTTATGGAACTAAGCTTTATTAAAGTCTTTTAAAAATATAATGCAACCATAAATACTGGTTTATTGTAATTATAGAACTAAATCATTATTATATTTTGGGGTCAAGGTAGTTGCTACATGATCATAAAGCTCACACATTCTCTGCACACTTGAATCAAAACTTAATCAGTAAATATGACTGTAGTTAAGAAATATTTTATGCCCTTCATCAGTAGTGTTACATAACGATCAAAAATTATGGAGGGTTGATTCAGCCTTTTGATAACAATTTTGACAGTCCTTTAAAACTACTAAATTCCGTGCTGCCACCACCGGTTGTGTTCTATTCGTTTTCCCTGCTCATGGACTGTCACACGGCATCGCAATTTCTATTGAAGTAAAGCCCGCTGCAAAACTCAAGTCGATCTTGTCCCATTCCTGATAGCAGACTTTTCACAAACCTTCAACGGTTCTGGGTAGGTGGCTTCCGAGAGCTCTTTTCAAAAGTCCGAATAGGCAAAAATCCATGGGTGCAGTGTCAGGTGATTTAATAGGTATATTTACAAACGGGATCGAACGAATACCTGTTACCGCTTCCATTCTCTGCAAAAAAACATAGGTGGAACGTAACTGTGGCTGGACGCTTTATCCTGGTGCACGCAGACCTTTTCAGCATCAGAACTGTACAATGTGGACATTTCACATTCAAATAATGGCTGTAGAACTTCAGCCTGGTAATACACTGAGTTTACTTTCACATTTTTAGTGACTCTACGCAACTAAAATTTGCCATTATAACAAAAACCGACTACAATCATAAAACCTCAGCCAAAACTTTCCTTGCACTGATGTGCCCATGTTGGAAAGGCCCTGTCACCCTTTGGACAGTAATAAATTGCTCGAATTTTGTTGCAATAAGAGAGGTACACCCATGCTTCATCCAATGTTGCTACAAATTTCCACCTTTCAGCTGCCAGATATTTTTCGTAGAGTTTTCGAGCATTGACCCGCCGCTCTGCAATGTGCCTTGCTCCTAGGTTGTGTACATGGGCCTTGTACTTCTTCTCCAGTTGCAAATTTTCGTTGATTATGCGACAAACTTTTGACTGGGATGTTCCCACACATGACACTATAGCTCTTTGGGTTTTTGGATTTTCACCGACGACGGGCGACTGCACTTTTTGTACTACCTCCCTCGTTCGACTTGGAGCAGGTTGAAGTTTCTTCGGTGTTTTCCCGCCCACTTACAGCAGCTTCGCGGAATTTTCCTTTGTCATTCAAAACCTTATGATACCGAACTTCGATACACTAAAACTTTTCGACTTGCACCTATCAATAATTTTCACATAACTGTACCCTTCAAGTGCGGTTATGTAACCTTCCAACCATGGGTCCAATTTCCGAGGCATGTCGACGTTAAAACAACTTCTGCAACTGATACAACTGTTCATAAGGTTTGGGAATGCGCCTGCGAGAAATAAAAATTACATTGTTGCCATAAGTCACAAGCAGGATTAATGTCAAAATCGTTATTAAAAGGCTGAATCAACCCTCCGTATTTCTAAGAATACTATTTCTAAGATATTTATCACATAAATAACCTTCTTTACCACTGATCCTATATTGTCCATTGATTTGTTAACAGATTTGCAAACAAGTACTTCTTGATGGACAAAACAATGTAGAGAAAATACAGAACTTTGACAGTCATTGTTAAGAAGGCTCAATACACCGCTTCTTTGGCTCTTCATCATAGCAGTGCCTTCTGCAGTTACAACACAAAGACTTCTCATTGAAATGCCAAGAAGATTCAAGTTTATTTTACTGCATTGTAAATATTTCTGGCATCCAAGCATTCTTTTAGAGAAATTAAGCACAGTAGTTTTTTGCAAAAATGATCTTGATCAATATCAAAATAGCATAGCATATAAATATTTTTCTGGTTTATGTTAAATCCTTGCTTTCATCTAGGTAAGCAGAAGAAAGGACTTTTATTGACACATTCAGCCAATTCTGTGCCTATAAATTTACATAGTTCACATATTCTACATTGTACAGTATTATTACTAAGAGGAAATTTTCTAAGTTTATTTTCTAGTTCAACAACTAGCAGCAATAACTTAACATATTCTCCATCTGAAAATGGTTTTCGATTCGGTCCAATAACATAACGTGTCTTTAGAGTTGTCATACACAATTCTTCTTCTAACCTTGAAATAAAGGTCCCTACCACCTTATGTTGCAAAGACATAAATTATCTTAAATTTATTTAGGAGTTCCTTGTGGAGAATCGGATTACCATACATATTTTGTACTGTACTTCTATGTGTTTTATAATGGCATTACAATAACATAAGATCATATTTGTCCAATTACAGCTCCACAAATTGCACAAATATCAACAATGCCCAAAGAATTTCATTGTTTGACTAATAAATGTTTTAGTTCCCACTCAATATTAAACATCCTTTTTTCTTCACGGAAATTTTAACAAGGCATTTTCTGTAAATGCTCTAATGAATTTAAGTTGTTTTTGCTCATGCTGCTTCTGGTTCATTCGAACGTTTTTAAATAATTTATTATACTAATCATTTTAATAATACCTTTTAAAATTATAAAGTACATACTCTTATTGACTGAAATTAAATGAAAATTTACTTTGATTGTAAACTGAATAATTTATGATTAAGTGCAATCTCCTCCTCCTTGTCCTCTGACTTGTAAGGTATTGTTGGTGCTGCCTTTAATTATAAGCTGTGCCTGCAATTATTTGGAAATGCAGATAAGATATGGCAACAATTTGATTTGATTGATTCACTGGTGCAAAAACGGCTGGGGTTACAATGCGCCAGGAAAAAATTAAAATTTCAACAAATATCAAGATTTTGGTAACCTTTAAAAAGTTTATCTTATCAAAATATTATATATACATAAACAAAATGCAGTATAAGAATAAAATTAAATGGTCTATTTTAGATGTGTGTATATACAGGGTGTTTCAGTTAAACGTTTCAGAAATTCTAAGAGGGGTAGGGTACATCCTGACAACTCGAAATCATATAGCAATGTGGGGTCGGAAATGCTTTCCTGAAGCGGTGTTGTACACAGAAGCACCATAAAGAAAAGAGACCGTAAGTGAGAAATCGTTTTAATAATACATGAAAAGAAGCAAAAGGTACATGGATTAAAGTAAGTGTTCGAAGTTTCCAGGCAGCGTGTCCAGACACAGCAACCGGAGGATTATGCACCTCGTATTGCTTTCGCACAGTGGTACCTTGGAAAATGTGCTACAAATCCCCCTTTTCCTGCTGAAGTGTTGTTTTCCGATGAGGCATCCTTCACAAGGGAAGGAATTTTCAACACGCATAACGACCATATCTGGGCGGTCGAGAACCCGCATGCAATACGACGTCGTGCAGCACAGATTCGATTTTCGGTCAATGTATGGGCCGGTATTATGGGAGATCACCTCATCGGACCTTACCTGTTACCGTGTCGTCTAACCGGACCTATCTACTTGATCTTTCTGCAGCAAGTATTGCCACAACTTTTGAGAGATGAACAGATTTCTGCATCGACGCAACAGACAATGTGGTTCCAACACGATGGAGCCCCTGCCCATTATAGCGGAGATGTTCGTAACTACCTGGATGTCACATTTGGTCAACAGTGGATCGGACGTGGTGGTCCCGTGCGTTGGCCTGCTCGGTCACCCGACCTATCATGTCTTGATTTTTATTTCTGGGGTCATATGAAATCGCTAGTTTATGACACCCCTGTTGACAATGCTGAGGAGCTGGTTGCAAGAATCGCAGTAGCTGCCGAAGAAATTCGAAATTCGCCTGGAGTATTCCAGAATGTTCGGATGTCCATGCGTCGGAGATGTGAGGCGTGCATTGTAGCCCGTGGAAGAAACTTCGAACACTTACTTTAATCCATGTACCTTTTTGCTTCTTTTCATGTATTATTAAAACGATTTCTCACTTACGGTCTCTTTTCTTTATGGTGCTTCTGTATACAACACCGCTTCAGGAAAGCATTTCCGACCCCACATTGCTATATGATTTCGAGTTGTCAGGATCTACCCTACCCCTCTTAGAAGTTCTGAAACGTTTAACTGAAACACCCTGTATATATTAATAGCTTGTAAAAAAAAACTGCTGATACATGGTCATTGCTGAATAAAATATGATTGAGTGTATAAGACTCAGTCAGATGGTTAAAGGCAATAAAAGGAGCATTTATAATATTGGTACAATAGGATAATATATGTTTAATGGATAAAAAGGTGTCACATTGCTCGCATATAGGAGGGTCATCAGCCCTTAGTAGAAAAGGGAATATGTCAGGTGACTGTGTCCTATGCAGAGCCGACCAAGAACAACTTCCTCTTTATGATTCCTGCACAGACTAGAATGCCATATAAGGATCACAGGTTTAATTTGATATAGTTTGTTTGTAACCTGCTGATGCCACGAATCTTACACTGAAAATGTAACTTATTATGGATTATTTGCCTGTAGTCTGTATAGGGGACTGAGAGATCAAGATTAATTATCGGGGCTGGTGATTTGGCTGTAGTATCAGCCAAATCAATTCCTCTAATTCCAATATGACCACCAAATATGGAGGATGTGGAAAGGCCAGGGAATGACCACCGCATATCCCCAGAGCATTAGCAACTAAGGCCATATTGCTCTGGGGATATGCGGTGGTCATTCCCTGGCCTTTCCACATCCTCCATATTTGGTGGTCATGGGCTCGAATCCCGGTCTAATCAAGAAGCATGTGCTATGCACTGCTGCTCCTGCCCACCTGGCTACGGAGGTGCCGTGAGTCAGTGTATATAATAAACCATTCGTATTGATAAGTTCTTATGTGATCCAAAGCTAACTCTATAGCATGTAGCTCTGCAGAGTTCATGCTGCATTCAGGGGAATCTACTGAGATATCATATTATCTGAAAAAAAAATAGCAGCAGATACCATGCATGACTGACTTCAAGCAGTCTGTGTAAAGTAACAAGAAGTCAGAATGTTCAGCGTGGTGTTGTGAATAGAGCTGAAGGTAGGAAGACAAGGTACAGTATTAGACTTCGTTGAGTTCTTAAGCATGAAGTCACAAGCTGGTATTCGAGAATGCCAGGTTGTTGTTGTTGTTGTTTAAGGGTTTTAAGACACAAGGGCATCAAAGGCCAAGATGTGTCTTTCCAGGTTTTTTTTTTTTTTAATGTAAATCAATTTTTTTCAGATTTGTTTACCAAATTGAATCTGCCAAATAAAATTAAACAGTTCTTCTAGATTTTCAGAGTTGTCTAATATCTGTTGAAGGGTAAGTGGATTCTGATTATTGCATAAACTCTGGAAGCAAAGGAATCTGGAATTTCTGAAGCATGGGCATACCAAAAGGATGTGTTTTACTGTGAGCTGAACTTGGCACTAAAAACAGAGGGGGATTTTTATTAGCTAGTAAATGATGATGTGTAAGATGGGCCAATTCTTAGTCTGGCAAGCATTATTTCTTCTCTGCGACTTTTCCTGATGCTTGAGTCCCATGTTTGTGGATTTGGTTTTATTTCCTGCAGTTTATTGTGGATTTTATTTCTCCATATCTGGGCCCATTCATCTTCACATTCTCTAATAATAATTGGTCTAAAATCAAAGTATGGAACTATCTTTGTATTGTTTGACAGTTCAGAAGCTGACTTTGCTGCATTATCTCCTTTTTCATTGCCTTTTATTTTAGATTGTCCTGGGAGCCAGCAGAGAGTTTTAGAGTGTTTTTTTTTTTACAGAAGTTGATTAGAGAGTCAATTTCTAGTATGACAAAGTATGATGAGAATGATGTTTACCCTGTACGGCTGATATAGCACTGAGTGAGTAAAAATATATTAGGACAGAAAGTGATGACTTTTGACATATTTCACTTAATGCAAGTTGGATGGCATATAATTCTGCAGAAAGTATGCTGTACTCAAGTGGAAGAGATTTTAAAACCACATGCGAAGGGAATACAACTGCTGCACCTATATGAGAGTGTGATATCAGTTGGAGAATAAATATCCCTTCCTTTCCAAGAAAGGACTGGAGCTAAAGTTTGTTGATACTTTCCACTGAGGATTCGGATCTTTCTCCAGATTATTCTGGGGTCAGTGTTTCTGCAGATGGTAGAAATCAATCAAATCCACACATCCTGTTTTGCTTTCCTATGAATGGGTGTGCTTCAGCTTTGAGTTGTTTATAGTTTATAAGGTTCTCCATTGTAGCATTTCGGAGAAAGATATTCCAAGCTTTATTTTGTTTTCTTTTGGCAAGGAAGCAATCCCGTGTCCACCATCCATTATATCTTTGTTTGGTAATATTTGATTTCAGTATTGCACTGGCAGCAGCTCCAAGTAGTTCTTCTACTATATGCCTAGTGGCATTATTAATAGATGCAGTAAGGACCAGATGGCTATCAAAATGGATTGTATTAAAAAATTTTTCCCAGTTTGCTCGGTGAAAATTCCACGAAAATTTTTGGTTGGAGGCATAGTTTGTATCCATCTGTATTTTGCAAATTATAGGAAAGTGATAACTTATGAAGGTCAGTTAATACTGTCCAATCAAGGTTAGGATAAATGGACGAGGAACATATGGAGAGGTCCACAGCAGAACTTGATCCTGTAGTCAGGTTGATATAAGTATGTACACCGATATTCAGTAATGTTAAGTGATGGTTATCAAGTACGGTTTCGATCATCCTCCCTCTACGATCTATGTTCGGGGAACCCCACAAAGAACGATGCGCATTTAGATCACCTAGAAAGTATACAGGATGGGGCAGCTGATTTAGTAAATTGTCAAGTTCTGCAGTGGAATATGAAAAGTCTAGTGGAATATAAATAGAGACGAGTGAGAGAAATGCCAACAACAATACGAACGCGGCTACTGTTTCTAGATTGGTGCATAGCTGGATAGGTTTGGATGGTACATTACTATGAACTAAAACTGCTACTCCTCCTCTTGCCAGAGATTCGGAACATCTGTCACATCTATATAGTGTATAGCGTGAGAGGTGTAGGGTATAATTTCATGACAAATATGATTCCGGTAGACAAATACTTGCAGGATCATGTAGGTGCATTAAATATTTTAATTCATTGAGGCTGCTTCTTAGACCTCTACAATTCCATTGAATTATTTTCTGCATTTACTTGGGTTTAGGTTAGGAAGATTGGCCTGATCGTTTTGTTTTCCCTCGATCCTGTTTATATTTTTCTCATTTTGGAAAAACTGGCCGAGTAATATCCATCTCGTCATCAGAATTAGCAGGAGAACTGCATCTTCATTATCTGACTTCTCATCAATTTCCATAGTTCAATCGGTTGGTTTATTCTGTGTAAAGTGTGCCTCTTTCTCCTTTGTTAGCATTCCTGACTTGGCAGCATCTTGTTGTGGCTTGGGTGGCTTTGTATTAGTAGAATTTGATGTATTCTTGGTCTTTGTTGCTGTCAGAATCTCACCATCCATCAGGATGGATCTGGCCCACTGAGCAAGAGATAATATAGGGGGAATTGTAATGTAAGTCTGTTGAAAACTCTTTAGTGTTTTTGACTGCATTGGAATATGATTTGGAAGGCATCACGTTTAATATACATTTACATGCTTCTTGGTATGATACATTTTTCTCTACCTTGTATTTCAGTATTTTTTTTCCTATTTTCCATGATTCGCAAGTTCTAGAATATGCAGGATGAGCACCCTGCAGTTGGGACATTTTGGTGTTGCTGCTGTACACTCAGTTTGGGAGTGGTCTGGTGAGCCACACATGGGACAAATGGCCTTACCTTGACATGCTGCTTGATAATGACCATACTTCTGACAAAGCATCTAAGTGAATTTGTAATATATGGTTAGATTTTACAGGACAGGTAGCCAGCTTTAACTGATGTCGGATATTCAAAGTATTGAAGGTAAGGATAATGTTTCTCGTGGGTGTAAGGACACTATCCTCTTTGGTCATTATTCTTTTGGCACTGATGATGCATTGTGCCTTAAGTTCTTCAGCAATTTCTTCCTCGGGAACATTAAGGAAATCCCATTCTGAAATGACCCCTTTTGAGGTGTTTAATGTTCTATGTGGGACTACAGAAATGGGAAGGTCTCTAAAGGTCATTTGCTTCAGGAGCTGCCTGTTTCTACTTTGTATAAGATCTCCTGAGCAAAGTTGTTTGACTATTTTTGAAGTGCCTGCTACAGCCTCTATACTTTTCTGCACAAAAAATGGAGATAAGCTGCTAAGAGGTTTCGTAGACAAGGAGTGTAAAATTAGGAAAGCAGGCAGATCAGGTGAATAATCATTCTTTTTGCTTGAGATGACTCAAGTTCATGTGAGCATTTAGGCTCTACAGTTGTGATATTAAGGGATCCATGTTTGCTCCTTTTTCCCTGAGTACTGAATTTATACTCAGGTTAACAGCCCCACCACATGAAGGCAGGAGCAGTGCCACCAGTGACCAAGTGATAAGAGATTAGTGGTTAATGTGTTAAAGAAGTTAGTTATGTATATATACAAAAGAAAGGTATCATTCCTTTCTTGGTACGACGTTTACTTCTTTATTTAGAAAAGGTCAAAATTAAATAACTTTATAAAGGAAGGGTTTTAACAATCTCTATAATCTGTCACTTAGAGAAAAGATGTTTTCAAATCACTCTGAAAATGTTGCTATGATCACTCGCTTTGCACTCAGGGCCAGCATGCCAGGGTAGAAGGGGCTGCTTTGGTTATCGAGCAACCTTGTCTACCATGAAATTAAACTCTTGGATATGAATACCGAATGGATGGTTGGCAGTCTGACACGTGTTAAAGATTTTCCCATCATTGCTCAAAAATGATGTGCACGTGGGGTGGGCATCCTTTTTTTGAGCCACAGACTTCAGAGACTTCAGCTAAAAGCATACTGTGGCAACAACTGTTTTTGTTAAAGCAAAAAGGTGGTTCATTTGCTTCAACACACAGACTTTGGACGGGTGATGTTCTGAAAGCACCAGGAGCAATATGGATTGCTTGATGATGAATGGGGTCAAGTCACCAAAGTACACTATTTCTGATGGATGCATATAGCTGAGATCCATAATCTAATTTTGACCATAAAAATGCATGATACACTGGTTTGCACCACAAGAAGTAGGAGAGAGAGCAAGAAGAATGTTCAGCTCTCTCATGCATTTTGTGCATAACTGATGAATGTGTCAGAAAAATGTAAACTTTTTATCAAAAATGAGTCCTAAGAATTTCATCTCTGTTACTACCAGAATGGTGCTTTGTCAGGTTCAGGGTGAATATTATGCTTCTGACAAAAATGGATGCAAATAGTCTTCTCCGGTGAGAACTTGAAACCATTGACCATCGTCCAGGAGTTAAGACAGTCAATGGTCTGTTGCAGTTGTCTCTCAATAACCCTCATGTTGCATGATTGAGAAAATATGCTGAAGTCATCAACACAGAGCACACTGTTTATAGTTGGAGAGAAATGTTTGGTAATGGAGTTTATTTTAATGGCAAAAAGGGTAAAATTTATGACATCCTTGCAGTACAATCTACACTTGGTAAAAGGACTTGGTGTGAGAGAGAGTTTGTTTGTTATTTGGTTTTTAGGAGCATTAGCAACTAAGGCCATATTGCTCCGGGTTGTGCGGTGGTCTTTCCCTGACCTTTCCGCATCATCCGTATTTGGTGGTGACGGGCTCAAATGAGAGAGAGAGAGAGAGAGAGAGAGAGAGAGGGTGGATCCTACTCGAACTTGGAACAAACAAAGGGGTAAAAAGTTTAATAAAAACGGGAAGGTAACCTCTTAGCCAGAGGTTATAAAGATCTATTAAAATCCCAAATCTCCAAGTTGTGTCATACGCTTTTTCCATGTCAAAGAAGAAAGATACCAGGTGCTCTCTTTTTAGGAACTCGAATAGATGTTTTGATTCTAATTAAGTGATCCAGAATGGACCTGTTTTTTTGGAAGCCACACTGAATGCAGGAGATAGGGTCATTTGATTCAAAGTACTACAAAAGACAAGCACTGACCATTCTCTCCAATATTTTGCAAAAATAGCTAGTCAGAGCAATAGGACAGTAATTTTTTGGAAATTTAGGATCTTTCCTGGTTTAGCAAAAGAAATAATAATTGCCTTAAGCCATCTGTCCACAAATTGCTCTTCAAGGAAAATTCTGTTGTATAGGAAGAGCAGATGGTTCATGGATTTTGATGATAGATGTTTAATCATTTCATAATGGATATCATCTGGTCCTACAGCAACTGCCTTGGTAAGCACAAGAACTGTTTACAGCTCGTATATGGTAAATGGCCTATTATATGGGTAAACACCCTTTAATGTAAAATTAAGGGCCTGTTTTTCAGCTTTGACACCAGAAACTCAGGGGTGTAGATAATGTTGCTGAGATGTTACAAATTGTTTCCCCAAAAGCATGGCTATTGCAGATGAATCTGAAATAGTGCATCCATTATATTCCAGGACCGATGAAGGGGTGTTTGCTACGTATTTTCTCTTCATTTTCCAGATTTTATCCCAGACCACCTTAGAGTTGGTTGCTTCAGTAATAGAAGTAAAATGGATCCAGGATTCCTTTTGGCTCTGACTTCAGATATAATATGCTTTAGCACATGCATGTTTAAAGGCTATGAGATTAGCTGTGGTGGGATATCATTGGAATAGCCCCCAAGTTTTTTGTACTTTTTTTTTTGCTGCTGTGCATTTTGAATTCCACCACGGTTTAGGAGATGATGGAAACTGGGTGAATGTTTTTCGAATTGCAATTGCAGCTGCATGGATGATACTTTCTGTGATGTATGTGATTGCAGCAATGATTGGCTCCTGACTGATTGTAGTGACATAAAAATTTGCCAGATATTGAAAGGCATTCCAGTCAGTCTGATCAATCTTCTACCGCAGTAACATAAAAGGTACACACAGTCTCCCACAATATAAGCAGGTTATCATGGGGAAGTGATCCCTACCATAAGGATTTTCCTCCAACTCCCAGTGAAAGGAGGAGAGAAGGGGAGCAATTAGAAAGATCAACAGCAAAAAATGTATGGGTAGGCATGTGGAAGAAGATGTTTGTTCCCACTTTTAGAAGGGAGAGATCGTTGTCAGTGAGCATATGCTGTATGACTCATCCTCTTCCACTGATGTCAGCACTATCCCATAGGGTGTTAAGTCCATTAAAATTCCCAAGTAAGAAAGGAGGAGGCAAATGCATAACAAGACCATCGGTCTTTCTAGGCAATGCAGTCCCAGGTGCCAAATAAATAGAACAGACTGTTAATAAAACTCTCACTACAAGGCAGGAGTTGTATTAACAGTCACTGAATTGCAACAGCCTCTATGCTGGTTGTAAGATGCAAAAGCTAAAATGGGGTCTGGTTGCCATGAGTATAGCAACTCCTCCATGAGCAAGGCCACCTACAATTCTACAATTTGCCCCAATAGAGGTAGCTCCTCTGAGGAGCTACCTCTATTGTGGAGTGCCAATTACAACAACAACACTCCACAAGATACTAAACTCATCCTTAGGTGGTTTCTCTGAATGGGATCTTCTTGAGGTGTCTGAAGAGATCTGTTAGAATTAAAATCTCTGCAGTTCACACATATGGCTTTGCAGTCAATGTGGTCATGTGTAGTAGATCCACTTGTGGTGCAGGTAGTTACTCCCCTGCAGGATAGCTTGTGAATGCCCAAACTTCTGGCACTTGTGACAACATAATGAGATTACAAGCTATGACATGACAGTTAAGGTAGCTTGCCTTGATCACTATTGGTGTTCTGGAATTATCCAAAGTAAGAATTACGTTACATGAGAACTAACATACCTCCTTGCTTTGTCATGATTCGTCTCATATTAAGCACTCCCTAATCTTGCAATTCTTGCTTAAATTCATTGTCTGATACAATGATCAGGTCCCACTAGGTAATGATGCCTTTGATGTATTCAAGGAGGCATTTGGTAAAACAGTAACAGATGTACCATCAAATGCCATAAGATTTTGTAAATTTTCAGTGTCAAGCAGTGGCAATTTTGACCAGTAAGTCCCCTGATCTCAGGTGATGAACAGTTTTCGGAATCTCGGGAATCCCCGGTTGCCTGAACAGAAGTTTGGTTAATAGTAGTAGTAGTAGTAGTAGTATTCTGCATATCAGTCTTTTGATGTTTTATTGAGACAGAGTCAGGCTCCTAATGTTTACCTGTTACATTCTGGTCTGTGAACCCAATGGAATTCTGGGAAATAAGTTCTGATTGCTCCATTTAACCCTAGAAGGAAGAACTTTTCCCTTCAAGATTACTGGCCCTGTCATGTGGAGGCAGGAGCAGTGTCTCCTTGTGAAAAAGCAGTAGTGGGTTAGTATTAACCTGAAAATGGTATTAACCCAGAGTAACATATTGCACAACTGTGCAGTATGTTACTCTGTTACATCAACCCATATGCAGTACTTTGCATTTGACAATGTTAAACTTCAATTTAGCCTGCCTAACTTTTCTAGATACTGTTGCAGTAGCATACCATCATTACTGTCATTAACCACCATGCCAATCTTTGTATCATCTGCAAACTTGAACACAAGACTGATATGCCCTTATCAATATCATTGATAAATATAGAATATAACAATGGGCTGAACACCGAACCTTGCGGGATCCCACTAATAACATTAGTATTAGTAATGGCCATATGGTGCAAGGAAGCCTAAGGCTTATGCTGCACCAAACAAAAAAAAAAAAAAAAAAAAAAAAAAAGGAAAAAAAGAGTAAAATAATAATTAAAAAAAATTAAATAATAAAAGAAAAGGTAATGACAACCTATCCATTTCCCTCCTCCCATAGATAACTATCCAGCTGACCTTTGAATTGCCCAAACTGTCAGCCTCTACCACCCATATAGATAACTTATTCCAGTAATTTATAACTCACTGTCTAAAATAAAACTTTCTGCAATCCAGTATAAACTTTTCCCCCAGTAACTTGAATTTATGGCCCCTAGTTCTAGAATCATTTATAACCATGAAAAATTTCATCCTCATTCATTTTACTTTTGCTTTCAGAGCCTTAAACACCTCAATCACATCTCCTCTAAGGTGCCAAGCTGTGCAACCCACATATTCAAAGTCTTTCCTCATATAGAAGTCCTTTTCCCGATGAAAGGGTCCAAAGATGGGTGACTCACCAGGTGAGTCATCCATCTTTGGACCCTTTCAAGAAGCTCTATGGCTTTAGGTGTGTGGTCTCCATACTTGAACACAGTATTCCAATGTGGTCTAACAATAGCCTTGTATAACGGGATTATGATACCCTTATCTCTACTAGCAAATGTATTCCAAGTGTGGTCTGACAATAACCTTGTATAATGAGATTATGATGTCCTTATCTCTACTAGTAAATGTGTGATAAATTATCGATAGGACACCATGAGCCCTCCTTGCAACCTGTCTACAATTCTCATAGAAATTCATGCCTGACCATATCGTAACTCCAAAGTCCCTCCACAACTGACTTCCGTTCAATTCCACCAAGTGTATAAGTTATTTTGGAGTTACTGTTCCCCGCAAAGTAGTCCACAAAGAGAAATAAGTGTCCATTGATTACCACTCATTCTTCTCCAACTCAACTATCCCTTTGTCCATAGCAGCAACTTTCTCTTAATGACATACACTGTCCAATCTGTACAGCAGACTTATGTGCAACACTATCAAAAGCTTTCCTGAACTCCAAGTATATATCAAAGTTATTTTTTGCATCCAGTTCCTTTGTGACCATACATGGTATTCAATAAAATTTGTCAGACAAGACTTCCCCTTAACAAACCATTCTATGTCTGAATTATAATTGCAGCCTTGTTTAGATGACCCTGCATTACTTGTTTAACCAGTGACTCCAATATTTTCCCTAGAATAGAAGTTAGGCTAACAGGTCTGTAATTACTCATGTGATCCTCGATTCTCTTTTGTGAAATGGGGATACAATTTCACATCTGCAATCCACAGAGATATCCCCTGAATCCAAAGATTCTCTCATAATTATGGCTAAGGATTTTCTTACATCCTTTGCTGCCTCCTTTAATATAACTGGATGGACTCTGTCAAATTATATTATTGGATAGGGTCTTAACCAGGTGCTTTTCTTATGTTTAACTTCAACAATTTCTCTTTTGCTTTCCTCTCAGTTATTACAAAATCATTTAGTTGCCTATATAACTTCCCTAAAGAATTCCTAACATGTGAATGTAAATGCATAGATGTAACATACTCATTCAGTTTGTTAGCAACCTGAGCAGGATCATCAACAGTCAAACCTTCAATATCAAGTGGACCAATCTGATTCATCTCTTTCTTTCTAGTGTTTACATAAGTAAAAAAAGTATATTGTTTTTCTTTGCATCCTTTGCCAAAGGTGCCTTGTAATCTGCCTTCACTCACCTAAACTCCTTTGTGATTTGATAACAGACTAGTTTATATCTACTGTACAGCAGATAGGCAACACAGAAGACTGTCTTCTGTGTTGCCTGATAATTTTACATGCATCCCATGCATTTTTCTTCCCTTATGTTATTGATTTTGTGAATTATTTTTTGCAAGCAGCTCTGAATTATTTTTTGCAAGCAGCTCTAGGTACACAACGATCAGTTAAATTTCTGTCCTTGTTGATGGTTGTACTAATATCAGACCCCCATCTTTGCAGGACTTAAAACAATTAACTATTAAGTTTAATTCTGTCAAAGATGGAAAAACAAATATTGTTCTGGTGGTTGTCAAATTTTGGTTAGTTATGCAAGTGTTTCTTAAGTAGCATGACAAATGGAAATACAACAGCTTGGTTTTCAAAAAACTAAAAAAAAATTTATTACCTGGTTTTGTGCAAGACCAATTCATCATCATCTGATTAGCACAGTGAAGAAAATCATCAAAAGTTAAATAATGAAGTTTTTTCTTTCCAGTCTCAAACCTATTGTTAGTCAGGTAAACTACAGCTGCATATTTCCTGGAAAACAACAGAAGTGAACTCAGTTTGTATATATCTGATTAAAAGTGCCACTCCAAAATATGATTCAAACAGTTTAAAAGGAATATGATTACTTTAGTGAACTAGTTTTCAATTATCAGAAAAATATTTCATAGCAACCATGAAAGTGTCACAAATGACTCATTCATAAGAAACTCCCCTAAAATCAAAAAAAGACAGCCAAGTCATGTAAACTTTATTGCATACGCATGCCTTACAGAATCTACCCCTGTAAGAATACCTCTTTGTGTCAACAAATGACAAAACCAAATAAGCATAAGGAACACAATGCCAATTTGTACAAACAAATGGAATGGGAAAAACAGACATGAATGCATTATCATAAGGGATTTTAATTTTTCAGAAACAAACCAGGACTTAGTTATGATGACATTCCCAAGAATAAGTTATAACCTTAAAAAGGCAAGCTGGCAGATTTTCACAGAACATACAGCAGCTGAGCGGCAAAAACAAGAAAATGTTTGTTGTTCAATTAGCTGATTGCTTCTTGTGTGTGTGCAACGCGCGTTTAGCGTGTGTGCATGCATGTGTTTAGTGTGTGAGTTTAGTGGTGCATAAGCTGCTTGTTTGTTATTTGGTTTTTAGGAGCATTAGCAACTAAGGCCATATTGCTCCGGGGGGAGATATACAGTGGTCATTCCCTGACCTTTCCATATTTGGTGGTCACGGGCTCGAACCCCGGTCTAATCAAGAAGCGCGTGCTACACACTGCTGCTCCTGCCCACCTGCACTGGCTATAGTGCTCCTGATTGTTTCTTGTGTCAAGATGACAGATGCCACATGGGAAAATACTAGTATTCTTGAATTTATTTTTAGCATTGCATTAGCAGAGGCATATGATGCAAGAAAGCAAGCTTATGCAGCATCAGCCAAAAAACCCCCTCCATTCGTTCCAAATGCCTGTCCAGCTCAGCCTTATATTTATTTAGGCTATCAACTTCCACAACAAAAGATGGAAAACTGTTCCACCAATCAACTACCCGCTGGCTAAAAGCAAATTTCTGCACTCTATTCTACAACTGTCTTTCCTCAATTTGAATCTGTGCCCCCTCAGGTTCTTAATCTGAGCAAGAGGAAGAATCCCATCAGCATTCAGCTTGCTCAACCCATTTAAGGCTTTATACACCTCAATCAGATCACCTTGCAGAAGCCTACTCTCCGAGCACTGCAATTTGAAGAACTTAAGCCTTTCTCGGTAAGATCACCCCTTTATTCCTCTCACCAATCCTGTTGCCCTTCTTTCTACTCGTTCTAGCAATTCTACAACCTTCCTAAAATGAGACCTCCAGACCTGTATACAGTACTCTAGGTGTGGCCTAACCATTGCCTTGTATAATGGGATAATCAACTCCCAGTCCCTGCTAGCAAAATTCCTATATATCATTGACAAGACTCCATGACCTGCCCTGGCAGTCCCTCTGCACTGCTCAGTGAACTTCATATTTGACTGCACAATTACCACCCAGGTCTTTTTCACTTTCCACTTCCCTGAGTGTAGTACCACACAGTTGATGCGTTTCTTTTCGGTTATTGCTACCCATATGCAGTACTTTGCATTTGTCAATGTTAATCTTCAGTTGCCACTTTTCAGCCCATTTGCCCAACTTATCTAGATCCAGTTGGAGTAGCATACTGTCTTTACTGTCATTAACAACCCTGCCAACCTTTGTATCATCTGCAAACTTGGACGTTAATCCTGATATACCTTCATCAATATCATTGATGAATACACAAAACATCAATGGGACCAACACCAAACCCTGGGGAACTCCACTAATAACATTTGTCCACAAAGAGCAGTGTCCATTGGTTACCACTCTCTGTTGTCTTCCACTCAACCATCCCTTTATCCATTGTAGCAACTTACCCTTAATGCCATACCTCTCCAATTTGTACGGCAATCTTCCATGTGCAAGGATTCAACTGATAACTGATTACACTCCAGCACAAAGAAAAACATTAGCATGTGCGATTATTAAAGAAAAATTAATTATTAGACTGTCTAGATATGTTATAAATGCATAAGTTGTTGTTAGTTGTTATAACCAAAATATGATTCTTTAACTTTGATTAAATGATACACTGATGTGAAATAATATTTGACTGAATATTACCATAAGTGGAAGCTTAATAGAAATGCATCAGGCCTAATTTTTTGATATTATTAGGGCCTCTTGTCAAACCAAAATTTTAAAATATGCTGCTCGATAAAATTAACAGAACAATATTTTATTGTCAATAGTGTCACCATAAGTGAATATTTGATATAATAGGTATGCTGGCATGGAAATTCCGAGTATCCAATAGAAATCTATCTACCATTGCACAGAGCTGCACATTATGCAAATTATTTATGCCTATTAAAACATGGGTTGCGACCACATAACTTCATTCCAGCTTGTTGGCCTGCTCAGTGGGATAGCCACATCTCCAGTACTCAGGAAGGCAAGAGTCATTGTCATTTAAATGATTCTTTGAGATGGTGGACTGCTAGACAACTTGAAGCCAGGCAGTTGCATGTTCAGGTGGCACGTTGGCTTAATGTGTCACACTGCTGTCTTGGTACTACAAAAGCCATTTCAGGAGACATGAACCATTACAAGAAGAGCTGCCTAAGGCCTGAAGGTTACATCAACCAGAAAAGACCACTATCTGGCTCTAATAGCAAGATGGAACCTTACAATGTCCTGACATCAACTGTCTCTTGAGGTTGCTGCAGCCACAGGTGAAAAAGTTTCTAACTGGACTGTTAAGAATGCTCAATTCAAGTGGGCTCTATGCAAGGAAGCCCTTTGTATCCCATTAATAACAAACCACCACAGAGCTCATCAAAACTTCTGCCATGAAAATGTTGTATCTTGTATCTACTTCTGTAATGTGACCTTTTTGATAATTTTTATACAATCCCTATAATGTCTCTTATACCTGTCCAAAGTTTCTTGCTGTCTCCTCAATTCATCATTATTCTATGGTACATCACCATACCAAATTTTGTCCCTCTTCATTGCAAGCTGAACAAGTTATAACACGTTATCTACATATTCTGTTAATTTTGTCAAGCAGTGTATTTATAAGTATTTTGCCACATTTTATGGTATCACACATGGCATGCATAATCTGTATGCTAATTATTTTGGTATAGTTGTCTTATGATTGCTTGTGAAGTTTGGCCAAATGTCATCACTTATTATTATTATTTATTTGGTTTTTAGGAGCATTAGCAACTAAGGCCATACTGCTCCGGGATATGCGGTGGTCATTCCCTGACCTTTCCGCATTCTCCGTATTTGGTAGTGATGGGCTCGAACCCCGGTCTAATCAAGAAGCGTGTGTTACGCACTGCTGCTCCTTCCCACCTGGCTATGGAGGCACCTGTCATCACTTGAAATGTATTCTCCAAAAGGAAAATTATCCAGATAAATTGTAAAAATGAAATCTTTACTTTTAACATCTGGGGAGAAGCTACCATGAAAGACTGTTCCATCCCATTGCTGAGAACAGGTAAACTGAAGTTGACAACAGTCACAGAGAGCAGATGTGGCACTGAGCTCAGCAATAGATTAAAGATTAAATTAAGTTTAGTAGACAAATAACTTGCTTTTCTTTTTTTACTGGAATGTTAAATGTTTAATTTTGTGAGGTTATTTCCTGTAATATTTTCAATTTAATTATTACCTTTTCTAAATATATTACTGCTAACTTGTATTCTTTTTGATATCTTCTAATCTTAAATTTTCAAGTTATAGTAGATAGAGTCTTGGTGCATAACTATTGTAATATTTTAAAGATTCAAATTATGAAAGGTTAATTCTGTAATAACTTGTTAGATTAATTCTTAATAATGGTTATTACAAGAGCTGCACTGAATACTTGCTACTCATATGGGTGATTCCCATATGAGTAGCAAGTTCATTGCTTTTGATGGCATGCAGCATTTATTCGAAGGTTAATCTAGCGGGTAACCATTTCTCAACTGATAATTCTTTTCTTTGTTCCTGAGCAAGGAATGCCTCAATCTCAAATTAAAACTTGGTGTGTTACTAGAAGTCACTGAAGAAATGGGTACTTGCCCTAGAGCGGAAACTTGTCAGAAACTGAAGTATCTAGTGACCTACAAGTCTAAAGCACCCCCCCCCCCCCGCTTCAATTTGGACTAGTCAAATGTCAGAGCAGAATAATCAAGTGCGTACTGATTGGATTCAACAAGATTTGCTTTTATTGGAAGAGTCCATTGTCAGGAAAACTAGTACCAGGATGTATTAGAACCAGGGTATGTCTGCTGCAAGCAACAACTGATGATATACAGTAACAGTCATATAGTACAAAGAACCAGAAGGCTTTTGCTGCACTGTACCAAAAAAAAAAAAAAAAAAAAAAATGAGAGATAAGAAAATGCAAATTACAAATTATTTGCTTCCCTCCTCACACAGGCAGCTATCCAGTTGACCTTTGAATTTATTAAAACTATCAGCCTCAACTTGCTGTGAAGGTAACCTGTTCCAGCAATCGATTACGCTATCAACTTCCACAACAAGGGATGGAAGTCTGTTCCACCAACCAACTACCCGCTGGCTAAAGGCAAATTTCCATACATCTATCCTACATCTGTCTTTCCTCAATTTGAATTTATGCCCTCTCAGGTGATTATTCTGAGCAAGAGGCAGAATCCCATTAGCATTGAGCATGCTCAAACCATTCAAGGCTTTACACACCTCTATCAGATCACCTCGCTGGTGCCTAGTCTCCAGACGCTGTAATTTGCAAAACGTGAGCCTTTCTTCGTAAGAGCAACCCTTTGTTCCATTCACTAATCTTGTTGCCCTTCTCTGTACTCGTTCCAGCAGCTCTACAACCTTCTTGAAATGAGGACTCCAGACCTGTATACAGTACTCAAGATGTGGCCTGACCATTGCCTTATACAAGGGAATAATCGCCTCCTTATCCCTGCTAGAAAAATTCCTGTATATTATTGATAAGACACCATGAGCCCGTCTGCAATGCTCAGAGAACTTCATATCTGCCTGCACAATTACCCCCAGGTCCTTTTCATTCTCTACCACTGTCAGTGTAGTACCACAGAGTTGATACATTGCCCTGGGGTTGCTGTTTCCCATATGTAGTACTTTACATTTGTCAATGTTAAAGTACATTTGCCACCTCTCAGCCCATCTGCTCAACCTTTCCAGATCCTGTTGCAGCAGCATAGCATCAGTAGTAGTGTCCTTAACAACCCTGACAACCTTTGTATCATCTGCAAACTTGGACATTAAGCTTGATATACCATCATCAATATTATTTATAAATACAGAAAACAATAATGGACCCAACACTGAACCCTGTGGAACTCCACTAATAACATTAGTCCACGATGAGCAGTGTCCATTGATTACCACTTTCTGTCTTCTCCCCTCAACCACCCCTTTATCCATAGCAGCAATTTGCTTCCAATGCCAGACTGCTCCAATTTGCACAGCAGTCTTCCATGTGCAACAGTATCAAAAGCCTTTCAAAGATCCAAGTATATAATATCAAAGTTATTCCCTGCATCCAGTTCTTTTGTGACTGCATCATAGTATCCAATGAAATTGGTCAGGCAAGACTTCCCCTTAGCAAAACCATGCTGTGTCTGAGCTATAACTGAAGTCTTGTCTAGATGATACTGCAGTGCTTCTATTTCCCTGTACAGTTTCTTATTATACTCATCAGAGTCATTAGGCCTATAGCACACTCCTACTCTGAATTTTGATCTCCCAATTCTTATGTCACACCAAACTGACTCGACACTGCACTGTCCAGCGATGTCGACTGGCTTCACTTCCTTGGATTTTATATGTTTCTTAACTAATAGCATAACCCCTCCTCCCTTCCTATCCTGTCTATTCTTTCTGTAGACGTTGTACTCCCCAAATTCCAGTTCTGCATTCCTTATATCTGTGTGACACCACATCTCTGATATCCCAACAATATCTGCCTTTGATGCTTTGAGCAATATTCATCAGATTTATTTACCAAACTCCTAGCATGTTGTACACACGCAAGTATACATGCATTTGTTCTTTTTCTTAGCTACCCTAACACAACCCATGTGTTTACTTGTACCGCAATGGCTCCCAGCAATCTCTGAAATATCCTGCATCTTGTTTTCCAGGCTTCTGCTCATTCCAATAGAAGCAGTGCAAGAATCACTTTCACCTCTGCCAGTGGCTACTGTTAATCTATTAGTCCTTGTTATATACTTGGTTGCCAAGCACTGCAGCTCATATAATCAGTCTTTCCTCATATGGTTGCCCCTTTGCGAATCTCACTATGTGTGTTGCCCACCTTTGGATCCTATCAAGAAGCTCAATGTCTTTTTTGAGATGAGGTCTCCATACTTGAACACAGTAACCAAATGTGGTCTTACAATTGCTTTAAAGAGTGGGATGATGACATCCCTATCTCTACAGGATAACACTCAATAAATCATTGATAGCACACCATGGGCTTTCCTTGCTGACTCTTTACACTGCTCTCAGAAAACTTCATATCTTCCAGTATTATAACACCCAAATCCCTTTCTTCCTGTACTGTTTTTATTTTAACCTACCAAATGTATAATTTAGCATTAGCAGAGGCATACAATGCAAGAAAGCAAGCTTATACAGCTTCCGCCAAAAAAAAAAAAAGAACAAACTCTTCCTGTTTCACCCATCCATTCACTCCAAAAGTTTGTCTAGTTCAGCCTTGAATTTATTTAAGCTGTCAACTTCCACAATGGCAGATGAAAGTTTGTTCCAGCAATAAACCACCTGCTGGCTAAAGGCGAATTTCTGCACATCTATTCTACAGCTGTTTTTCCTCAATTTGAATTAATGTTCCCTCAGGTGAGTAATCTGATCAAAAGGAAGAATCCCATTAGTGATTAGGCTTGCTCAAACCATTCAAGGCCTTACACACCTCAATGAGATCACCTCACAGGTGTCTAGTCTCCAAAAGCTGCTATTTGCAGAACTTAAGTCTTTCTTGGTAACACCAACCCTTTGTTCCACTCACCAATCTCATTGCCCTTCTCTATACTCGTTCCAGCAGCTCTTCATAAAAGGTGTAGACCTGTATGCAGTACTCAAGGTGTGGCCTGACCATTGCCTTATACAAGGGGACAATCACCCCCTTATCCCTGCTAGCAAAATTACTGTATATCATTGACAAGACACCATGAGCTACTCTTGCAGTCTGTCTGCACTGCTCAGAAAACTTCATATCTCAATTTGTAGCCTTACATAAAATAATATTGGGTTTAGGCTTTAATTAAGGTTGAGCAGAATCTTTAATGGCACTCAATTCAGCCCTGGAGAGATTGTGCAAAGCAGAAGGGGTAGAATTTTTCCTCATTGAATTTTTCTCGTCTCAGCAGCCAAAATGTGCTACCTGCAAGGTAGCACGGCTGACTGACTATGCACATTGTATTAGGGATGATAAATCCCCCTGTTATAAAAAAAAATGGTAAAACTTATAAAAAAGGGGCCAGATTGAAAACATAAATGTGACTAGGGCTCTAAATCTCGTCCAGTTGAATGCTCAAAGAGCAAGAGCTGTTGTAGATTTGATCAAACTCAAATTAGAAGAAAATAATATAGATATCTTGTTACTCCAGGAGCCCTACACACATATGGGTAGGGTTCAAGGATACCCAAGAGGCTATAAAATAATAGAATACACTTCAGGTGTCCCTTCTACAGCAACAGTAGTTAAAAATACTGACCTTACAGTCACAAAAGTGGGTCACCTCTGCTCCCCAGTAGTAGTGCGTGCCCAAATCACCAGTGCTGTAGGAGAGTTTTACAATATTTCACTATATTCCAGACCAGGTGAGGATATACACCAATCAGCCAAAACATTATGACCACCTACCTAATATGACGTTGATCCTCCTCGCGTGCCCATTGTAGGCGCTGTCGCCGGTGAACCGTGGTTAGCAAGGGTACTCGGGTGGCCAGCAGCTACGCAGCCCCATTTTCAGTAGATTGGATAATTGAATCCAATATGTTATTGATGGATCTGTCCCATGATGTTGTTATGTTACCTCAAGGGGTTATTGTTGCTGTCATTACCTCCCCTCTTGGGAGTTTGTTGGCTGTGATTTTATAGACTACACCCCAGTGATTGGTGTTTCCGGTTGTGGAAACTAGTTGTTCCTATGATGTTTGCTTGCATTTCCTGATAGTAGCCATGTATATATTTCTGGTCTCTCTGTATTGCTGGTGGAGGGCCTGCACCTCTGCAGCTGGCCAGGACCGTTGTGCTCGTTGGAAGGCTCTTCTTCAGAAGTTGACCTCCTGCCAGAGGCGGTGGAGTTCTGGGCACTACCATAGGACAGCACCAGGAATGGATTTCTTCCTAGGAATGGCGCAGTTGCTAGCTTCTATAATTATATTTGTGACTTTTCTCTGGTAGGCATAAGGATCAGTCGGATGGTAATTATTAACTTGCAGCTGCTGGGCTAAGGAGTACAGCTTCTCCACAAAAATGTCCCATTTTGGAATCTCAACTCCAAGATTCACCAGGGGTGAATCTTGGAATTGAGATTCCAAATAATAAAAAGTAATCTTGTTATCTGGTATGTTATGGCCCTGTAGTCTGAGGTGGTCCAGGAATCCTGGACAGCCCAACCCACGATGAAGTTTGATATATTTCTCGTAGCCAATGTGACATCAATTGTGGATTCCCACAGGGTATTACAAAGGTGGGAAGGTTGTTCGGCCTGTTTAGAATGGTAAGCTGGGAATTTGCCAGAAGATCTTCAAGTTTTTGGCTGTTCCTACAGCCATGCCTGTCGGTAGTAGTGCTGAACCAGACAGGCGACCTGCAGTTGGCATCAGCACCGATGATGATCTTCTCATTTGGGAGAGTTGTGAGGACGATCTCCAGATACCTCGTGTATGGAAGTATATCCACCCCCAGCCTGCAGTATAATGAGACTATATAAAAATTTCCCAGGGAGCTGATGATGTGGGTACATGCCGGCCAGGCTGTGCATAAATGGGGGATTTTGGTGACAGTAATGTCAGAGTTCCTAGTTGCTATTGCAGCTCAGGGGGCCTCTTCATCAACTTGAGTAATTTTATAGGTGAGGTGGGGTACCCCCTGACCTGATTTGCATAGGTGTACGGTTCCTGTAAGATCAGAATATCAAAGTTATCTTCATCTGCTTTTATTCTTAGCTGTTCAGCTACTGCTTTTGCCCATTGTGCATTCATTTGGAGTATCTTCAGGATGCAGGTGTTGTATGGTTTAAGACGTTGGACCATAATCCGTCTTTGATTGGTGTAAACTCTTCTGCCTTTAAATATGTCGGACATTTGTTGTCACAGATAGAGTGTTTGTGAGGCATCTTCTGTCCCTTGCAATTTGTACAGATGGGCAGTTTTTCTTTATTGGGGCATGTATTATACTCGTGGCCCTTTCCAGCACAATGGCCACAAATAGCAATAGCCTGGGTGCAGGTGTGGGTGGTGTGCCCAAATCTGCAGCATTTAAAGCAGTTGGGTAGAGCCACGTGCTCCCTGAAGCAGTGGCTGCCCCAGTTTATGAAAACTCTGTCTTGGTGAATGACTGTTTGCCAAGCAATAGGGGCAATTTCAAAAATCCAGTTTACACTGTTTCCATTCCTGGACTTTGTATGGTACTTTTTGGTGATAATTTCCTCCAGGTTGACGTCTGGGAGTATTCTCTGGATATTTCTTCCGTATAGCTCGTCCTGCAACTGAGTTGGGGTGAGATCTTTGTCAATGTCAAAGACAATAATGGAGGGTCCTCTTCTAATTGATTTGATCCTATTATTCTGGAAGTCTGTGGTCAATTCTGGTACACTGATTTTTGTAGATTCTGTGTGTGTGGGCCTGAGAACAACCAAGTGTGGTTCCTTTATGAGAGTCTTCTTTCTTGTTACTGGTGCCCTATTTATGTTGCATGAACTGGGTTTTAAATTCCTCAGCCCATCAGCATAAGTGCTGTTGCTTTTTAGATTTCCGCTCTACTTGATAGGCCTCTAACTTGGCCTGAACCTTCTCATTTTCAATGTGGGAATTTAGTAAAACGAGCTCCATCTTACCCCAGATTTGAATTATTTCTCCTCTGAGAGTAGTGGTGATTTTGATTATCCAATTTGGCCATTAATGTTTCTATCTCTGACCTGAGGGCGTAAACTTGATCCATAATGGATCCGTCTGAGAGGGTGGACATATCGAAGATGATTCCAGGTAAATTGGCCTCTATTGGTTGGGTTGTCTCCGGTGGTGGTTCATTGTAGCCCTTAGTACCATTCTTAAGGACACTGGGATATGAAGCATCTGTATCAATGTGTGCTTGAAAGGTAGGTTTGCAGGGCTGGTCAGTCTCTTCTACTTGTTGGATAGAGTCATTCTCATGCTGTTCCAATATTTCTTCCTTGGATGGAGATATTTGAAAAACAGGCCTGCTTTGTTTTTGTGATGGTGAGACATATGGCTCTCTGGGTGGAGTCTAGGATCCTTTTGTTCACTACTGTGGTCACCTTAGCGAACCAGATACCCGAGGAATAGGAGATGGCCGGGATGAAAGTGGCTTTGTAGAAAAGTGACAGTGCACTTCTTAAGACCCCAGTCCCTCCAGGAGACACTGGCTATTAAAGCAGTATAATTCCCAATCTTCTTTCGAATTTACTGTAAGTGCAGTTAAAAGAAGAATTTGGAGTCGAGGACCACTCCCAAATACTTGAGTTACCTGGAGTGTTTGATTATAATATTTTCTATTTTAATTTGAGTTGGTCTAGTAAAGCTCAGGGTCCCTTTGAGAAAGATGGAGTTGGTCTTAGTCAAGGAGATCCTCAGATGGAGTGTCACCCAGTCCTTCAGAATTCGGAGGAAACAGTCAGCCAGGGTCTCCAGCTGCGCCCTAGAGTTAGCAGCAACTGTGAGAGCAAGGTCATCGGTGAAAGCCTGCAAACAGGCCCCCCCCCCCAGGTCAATAGCCAGAAGTCATCCATCAAGAGATTCCACAGTAGTGGACCCACAACCGAACCTTGGGGGCAGCCCCAAAAGACCTGCCATGTGATGCTTTGATATGATGCATTGAAGGTTATTTTTCTGTTTAACAAATAGCTTCTGATGGTATGGTAGAGGCTGTTGGGCAGGTTTGCCTTCTGGAGTCAGCATAGGATGCTCAGCCACCATAAGGAGTTGAATGCCCTGGCAAAGTTGACAGCAATCACAAAGAAGTACGTCTTGTCTGAGGCTTCCGCCTGAGAAATTAATTTTGTAGGGCATCAACTGTGGAGCACTCCATTCTGAACCCATACTGATTTGGTGAAGCTATGTTTGCAATGTCATAATGCTTCTGTATTCTTCCATGGAGCAGACGTTTGTATAATTTACTTAGGACAGAGAGAAGAGCAATTGATCTATATGAATTTGGCAGCTCTGGTGGTTTAGTGGAATTTTTGATAATCAGTTTGATATTGGCAGTTTACCATTTGGCAAGGAAGATTCCTTCTTTTAGGCAGCAGTTATAGAGGCAAAGAAGCAGTTGTGGGGCAAAGGCAAACTCCACAATCTTTTTGACTATTTCCGGCTGTAAAAGGTCAGGATCTGGGCACTTCTTGCCTTTAACGTGGGCAGGCACAGCATTGAGTTCTTCAATTGTAAATGGTGACTCTTGTTGTTGGGTTTGGTAAGATTCATTATCCTGACAAATCTGTAGTTGTTCTGATGAGTTTGCCAATGCAGGTGGTGGAAAGGTCACAATCCAGAATGTTGTTTATTGACTGCTTCCAGGAAGTGGTCACGGTACCTTGTAGAGTTTTGGTAGCAGTTGTCACCCCCCCCCCCAAGTTTATTGGTGGTGGTGATCTTGTATACTACCCCCCCCCCCCGAGGTCAGCATTACCAGTAGTTGCAACTAGGTATTCCCATGACCTTGCTTGCTTGACCTAATTAGGGCAACGTATTCATTCCTGACCATTCTGTCGCTGTCACAGTGCTCTGCCTTTTTGTGCAAGCCAAGATCTTTGCACCCTCTGAAAAGCTTTTCGGGCAGCTTGGACCATCCGTCACTGTCCTTGCAGTTCCTGAGTCCCCCAGAGCACCGCTCCTGGGGACTGGTCATCTTCTCATTACTATGTCGCAGGCAGTCGTGATCAGTTGACCTGGATGTTCAGTGGCTTCAGAGTCTGTTTGCTGTTGATTTGCAAGGGTGGTCAGCATCTCTCACAAAATGTCCCAGTTAGCTTTGTTCAGGGTGTATTGATGCAGTATCTGTTTTGCTATAGGCTGCCTTGTGATGGATCTGGTGAGTTGGAAGGTAACTGTCTGGTGGTCAGAGGTGGTCCAAGCATCCGGGACGCTCCACCCAATGACGTTTCCTGCAGTGTTTCTTGAAGCGAAAGTAGAGTCTACTGTTGCCTCCCAAAGCGTATTACAGAATGTTGGGAGGTCGTTGGCTGATTGAGTACTGACAGAGGTGAGTTTGCTAAAAACTCTGCAAAGCGCTGACCATTCCTAGTTCCCTCCATCTGGGGTGCGGCTGTGCCAAGCTGGCAATTTGCAGTTTACATCCGCACCTGATTATCTTCTCATTGGGTATGGTGTTCAGAACTGTGGTGAGCACTTCCTCCAGTGTGTACAGTATTTTTTTTTTTTTTTTTTTTTTTTGCTCTGTTGTTAGGGCAGTAAGAGCTGTAGTACAGGTTTTCAAGGTCAGCCATGGTACGTGTGCAGTTGTGGCCCATCTACTCATGGTGTAGTGGGCACTGACCTGAAACAACTAAACAATACAACAAACACTACACAAACATAACATTACACACATTTCTGGCCTTTTAAAGAGATCTGTATTTCTCACAGTGTACCAAGGCAGAGTTTAATCGGATGTCATCCTACATAAGATACTATAATATGTCTACATGTCATGCCACCCTGCTCATTCTCCTGCCCCATCTATGGCCTTTCATCAATGACTTACAATAGCATATTAATAGAGATCATGGGGAAGGTTCCTTCCAATGTAAAAAGTTCACCTTCCACACATGTTATGGCCACATTTCATGGCAAATTTTTGCAACTCACTCCACTTGTCAGTAGCAGCAAAGTAATGTGTACATTTTTTACCACTGGCATAAGAGGCAGCTTGCAACTTCTGAAGGAGTAATATGTAGCATATTACTCCTTCAGGCCATTTATAAAATTTCTAAACTGGTGCATGAATTTAATTATTTTCAACTGGATCTGTTTACATGCAAAAAAGTCAGCTCTACTTTACGTAACTGATACTGCATAGTCAGGTGATGAATTTTGACTAACGACCCAAGAAGATGCCCAGCTATTACAAAAATAATAATAGCTATGTAAAATAAACAAAATTAAAAGGAGAGTGAAAACAAAAAAGAAAAATTTATGGGATAATCCATGTATTTTTATTCCTTGATGAATGGTAAAATTTTTTAAAAAATTCTTTTCTGCTAATATCTAGAATATGAGAGTGACAAATAATATACCCATTAAATATAGTGTAACATCTCGTTATAACAAGTTTCAAATATAATGCCAGCGTGATTGTGTCAGGAAAGGAATATAAAAAATAATGCAGTTTATAGTAAATACGCAAATTTTGCAATCAAAACTGACAACCCAGCAAACTCCATACCTCACAGAACAAAACCAGTTAATGCAGTGATTTCTAAATGCAGACCACTGTGCTATTGTATTCCCTTGTATGTGGTACATTCTGCCGATTAGCAATTAAATTTTTATAAAAAAATAGCAAGACTTATCATAGACTTTTCCTCTGAGAGGGGAAACAAGAATGAGCTATCTAATGCAATATATTTAGTTATAAATTTTTGTAAACAGTATGCGACATAATTTTTAAGTATTTTCAAGGCTATGAAATCACGCACAGAGAACAGCAAAAATCTTTAAAGGCATGACGCAAAGGGTGCCTCGGAATTCGCAGAACGAAGGGATAATTATTATACAAAAACAAAGCATTTTTTCAGTAATGTAATTGGAACATGTATTTCTTTCTTTTAAAGTTAAAACTTTATGCTGCAATTTTTTTAAGGTAATTAAAACTTAATTAAACAGAAGAAATTTATATGTCATACAGTTTGTATATACTGAAAGAAGCTTATGATAATTAAGTCTTTTTGAAAAGAACTACAATACTGAATGTTGATACATTTTATTCTATAATTAATTGTTACTTTGCAGTATCAAATGGAGATTAAAAATGTAGATAGGTTTCACCTGTGTTTATATTTAAACAAAAGTAACTCACTACAGCACGGTTAAATAAGAATATCACTCTTCAAAAAAGAGTCCGGTATATCTTCTGGTCACTGCTATCTCCAGCCAAAAAACATAAATGAGCATTGGAGAACAAGTGCTTCTATCGCAGAACAATTGCCATAGACATCTATGATGTCACACAGAAATGAATTCCTCCCCCCACCATCATAGAAAAACTATGTCAACACATGCAAACAGTTATTTCACTTTAAATGGCTGAAGATGAAACTTAGGGCAAATAAACTGTTTTACAGTGTGAACCTCTGTTATTTGCAGTTGATGAGCTACTGTGTAATACAAGGATGGCATGCATGATATAGCAAAAGCTGACTGTGCCACAAAATACAGATAATAATAAAATTTATCTTTTGTTTAATGAAAATAAATAAAAATTATCTTTTGCATTTTGTAGTGAAAACAAGAGATAAATACAAATGTATCTGTTCCATAGCAGAGAGTTTACACACATTTGCCAGCAAAAAAAAAAAAAAAATTGATACGTGCTCATTGCTTCAACTTAGATTGTTTGTTTGTTTAGGGATTTATTCACATTGGCAACTATGGCCATAGTGTGCCACTTCAACTTAGAAGTCTTATGGAGAGGGAGAGGGAGAGAAAGAGAACACATGCAAACAGATATTCACTTTAAATGGCTGAAGATGAAACTTAGGGCAAATAAACTGTTTTACAGTGTGAACCTCTGTTATTTGCAGTTGATGAGCTACTGTGTAATACAAGGATGGCATACATGATACAGCAAAAGCTGACTGTGCCACAAAATATGGATAATAATAAAATTTATCTTTTGTTTAATGAAAATAAAAAAAAAAATTATCTTTTGCATTTTGTAGTTTACACACATTTGCCAGCAAAAAAAAAAAAAAAAAAAAAAAAATCTGATATGTGCTCATTGCTTCAACTTAGATTGTTTGTTTAGGGATTTATTCACATTGGCAACTACAGCCATAGGTGCCACTTCAACTTAGAAGTCTTATGGAGAGGGAGAGGAAGAGAATCTTGAACCATGAAAATTAATGTGTGCACATGTACACAAGGTGAAATGAAATTTCTCACAATAAAAATGCTTAAGTCATTGCATATCCATATTAAAATTTAGAAAAAGCTAAGCAAATTTTATTTCAGGCTATAATGTATTAAAAGATTAAAAGGTATTAGAAGATATAAAAAATTAAATCATCATCATCATTATCTTCTTCAGTCATTATTGATTCACTGCAGGCTGAAGGACTACCCAACATGTTTCCAGTAACTGCAGTCTTGTGCTTTCTGTTGCCACCGTACATGTAAATTTCACAACTTCATTGATCCACCCCATCTTTGGTCTTTTTTTTTTTTTTTTTTTTTTTGGGCATTTAGAGTCAGTAGCCATTCCAAATTTCATTTGATCCATCTATCATCAGTTCTTGATATGTAACCTGTTTAAAATGCATTTCCATTTTAAACACTTTGTTCTTTCGATGATATCAGAGACCTTGGTTTGTTGTCAAATCCATTCACATTTTTCAGTCTCTTCTGGTTATCTTCAAAATTCAGCACCCCATACTTCTCTGTGTGACCTTCAGTCTTTGTAAAGCTTTGTCATTCAATGTCTGTGTTTCACAACCATATGTTCGGACAGGGAAATTACGATCAAAACTTTTTGTTTGAGAGAGAGTGGCAAGTTTGTCCTGATCCAAATGCTTGCCATCCCAATTTTATGCATTGTTCAATTTCCATCTGTTGAAATTTTTCGTCCAAGGTAAACATGCTTTCCCACTTTTCTAGTTCTTGTCCTCCATCGGCCATGATTTTCTTTGATCTGGAAAATTTGTTGAACATAACCTGTGTTTTCTTGTATTCATCAGCAAATCCAACTTCTTGCTTTTGTTCCGCAGTTCAATGTTTTGCTGCAATTCTTCTGGATCACTGGCAAAGAGAATGACATCATCTGCAAATTGTAAGTGATTCAGGTAACCTCCATTTATTTTGAGTCCTTTACTATCAACAATTTAGCTTGCAAAAAATTTCTCCTAAACAAGCAGAAAAATAGTTTTAGGGAGATTGTGTCTCCTTGTCAGATGCCTTTTTCTATGTTGATCTGAACTGTATCATTGTTGACCATATTGATAGTTGTGTTTTCATATATTGATTGGAAAATATTAAAATAAGCTCTATCTACATTTTTGTTGTTTAGGGCATTAATTATTGCTTGTTTTATGACTGAGTCAAATGCTTTTTCATAGTCAATGAAGGCAGTATATAATGGAAGGACGTATTCATTGTGCCACTCTATAACTTTCTGCACTGTTCGAATGTGATCCATTGTACTGAAGCCACTTGTGAAACCTGCTTGTTCTTTGGGTTGTGCTGCAGGAAGTATTGTGCTATTCTTCTACAAAGTATCATTGTGAAAACCTTGTAGACAACTAGCAATAGGTTTATTGGTAGGCAGTCTTTTAAATCTGTCTTGTCACATTTTTTGTGCAGTGGGTTGGCTTCTGCATTTTGACATGTTACAGCTACTTTCATCACTATGGCTACTTGTAAGAGCATAAGCTTGAATAATTTGAATGACTATTTAGCTTAACAGCGCTGCAAGAAATTATTTCAGTAATAAATTTTAAAAAATAAATAAAAATCTTAATATACGATAATTTATTTATTTATTTCGTATGATGTGATCAATACACAAAGGAACTAGTTTTTTCTTGCTTCCTTCGTGTATCGTGGCCAGGATATCCAACCAACTGATTGGTTCGGCACCATCATGATATCCAGCCCGAGGCGGGAATCGAACCCGCGACCTTTGGGTTGCCAGGCAGGCAGTTTACCTACCCGGCTAGCCCGGTCGGCAATATATGATAATTAGTTGATTTTGCAAGTGTTCTAATTTCTCTTGCTGCCTCTGGTCCCAAACTTTCTGGCTAAGGGGGATCCAGTACTGTAATTTGTCATTTTTTAAACAAAATAGCTTTATTTAGTACTTAAAGTTAAGAAAAGTTAAAACTTATTTAAAATAAATCCATATTTAATTTTTTATTATTATCAGTAGTGGCATAAGTTGCAAGAAAGAAAGGAAACTCGAAAATCATCCGCCAAAAAAAAAAAAAAAAAAAAACAAAGCTGCTTCCCACATTGCCTGCCCATCATCTCCAATAATTTATCTAGTTCTTCCTTGAATTTGTTCAAACATGTACTTCAACAACAGCAGATGAAAGTTTTGTTCCAATCAACCACTCGCTGGCCAAAGTCAAACTTCCCCACATCTATCCTGGAACCATCCTTACTCAATTCAATTTGAAATTATGTCCTGTCAGGTGTGTAGGCGCTGAGCAAGGCGCCTCCATAGCCAGGTGGACAGGAGCAGCAGTGCATAGCACACGCTTCTTGATCAGACCGGGGTTCGAGCCTGTGACCACCAAATATGGAGGATGCGGAAAGGTCAGGAAATGACCACCGCATATCCCCGGAGCAATATGGCCTTAGTTGCTAATGCTCCTAAAAACCAAACAACAACAATAACAGGCTGAGCAAAAGAAAGAATATCATCAACACTGATGGTATTCTTCAGTTTGCTCGATCCAATCAAAGCATTAAGCACCTCACAGGTGTCTAGTCTCCAGCTGCTACAATTTGCAGAACTAAAGCTATTCTTGGTAAGATCACCCTTTTGTTCCCTTCACTAATCTTGTTGCCCTTCTCTGCACCTGTTCGAGAAGATCTACGTCCTTCTTAAAATGAGGGATCCAGACCTGTATGCAGTATACTCAAGGTGTGGCTTAACCATTGTCTTCTACAATGGGATAATCACCTCCTTATCCCAGCTAGCAAAATTTCTGTATATCATTGACAAAACCTCATGAGCTGTCCTGGCAGCCTGTCTGCACTGCTCAGACAACTTCATATCTGATTGAAAAATTATGCCCAAGTCTTTTGCATTTTCCACTACCCTGAGTTGTTGTTGTTTTGGTTTTTAGGAGCATTAGCAACTAAGGCCATATTGCTCCGGGAATATGCGGTGGTCATTCCCTGACCTTTCCACATCCTCCGTATTTGGTGGTGATGGGCTCGAACCCCGGTCTAATCAAGAAGCGTGTGCTATGCACTGCTGCTCCTTCCCACCTAGCTACGGAGGCGACACACTACCCTGAGTGTAGCATCACACAGTTGGTATGCTGATCTGGATTATTGCTACCCATTTGCAGTACCTTGCATTTGTCAAGGTTTTAAACTTCAACTGCCATTTTGCGGCCATTTGCATAATTTTTTTAAGCAGAGTGGCATACCCTGATTACTATAATTAACCACCCTGCCAACCAGTGTATCAACAGCAAACTTAGACATTACACCTGATATACCTTCATCATTCTTAATAAATACAGAAAACATCAATTCCCAAGGTTCAGTCCCAACACTGAACCCTGGAATACTCCACTAATAATATTACTCCATGAACAGCAGTATCCATTAATAAACACTCTGTCTTCTATTCTCTTACTTTACTATCATTTTATTCAGGACAGTACCTTACTGCCACAGTGCACCAATTTGTACAGCAGTCTTATATGCAGCAGTATCAAAAGCGTTCCTGAAATCCAAGTATATGATATCAAAATTATTTTTTGCATCCGGTTCCTTTGTATCCAATCAGGATAAAAAGGAACCGGATTTTATCATTGTATCCAATCAGGTTGGTCAAACAAGACCACCCCTTAACAAATCCATGCTGTTTCTTCAGTATAACTGTATTCCTGTCTAGATGGTCCTGTATTACTTCTTTAACCAGAGACTCCATTCTTTTCCCTGGAATAGAAGTTATGCTAACAGGTCTGAAATTACTCATCACTTTTTGATTCTCCTTTGTGAATTTGGGATACATTTGCACATTTCCAGTTCATAGGGATCTCCTGTGAATGCAAAGATGTTCTTATAATTATGGCTAAGGGTTTGCTTACCTCTGCTGTTACTTCCCTTAATATAGTTGGATAGATCTTATCCACCCAAGGCGTTTTTTTATGTTAAGCTTTGACAATTTCTCTTTCACATCCCTCTCAGTTATCACAAAATCATTTAGCTCCTTGTTACGTTTTGATGAACTTCTGGTATCCACTCTCCTAAAGAATTCCTCATGTATAAATTTAGATGAAAAATAATTATTCAACTTGTTGGTAAACTGAGTAGGATCATCAATAGTTAAGCCACTGACATCAAGTGGATCAATGTGATTCAACCCCTTCTACTGTTAGTAGAATTAAATAATCTTTGCTGCTTTCCTCGCATTCTTTTCAACAGACTTCTTGTAATCTGCCTTAGCTTGCCTAATCTCCTTTGTGAGTAATTTTCAAAGAAATAGGTACAAACAGATGTTTTTTGGTATAACCCTCTACCACTTCTTCATTGCCTGTACCACAAAACATGTTTTTATATATATTTTTCTTCAAAAAAAAAAAAAAAAAAAAAAACGCTAATTATAACACAGGAAGTTCTAATTTTTTCTTAATTTTAAGACTGTAGATTATACCTCTATATGAATACAGAGGTATAATCTACAGTTTTTATGTCAATCTTTTCCATATCAAAATATGGAAAAGATTGACATAAAACTTCCTATATCTGTGTTAATCTAAACAATGAATGCATTGTTTGTCATTGAAACTGTCCCACCTAGAAAGAACAGATGTATTGTGACATATGTGAACCTAAAAAATTAGCTTGTCAGACTAATCGGTTCAGAATATCCAATAAAAACCCTGTTACTGCCCTGATGTAGGAATCTGGAGGTGCTTTAAAAACACATTAGCAGGCAAACAAAATAGTGGGCGAATGACCATCTAAGAGTGTGCAATCCATTTAACATGTATAAGGTGATAATATGCACAGCTAACAGAATTCAAAGGAAGGAGTCAGGTTCACTGGGTTTTCAGAAGCTGGCT
The DNA here is from genome assembly GCF_048544385.1 of Mastigoproctus giganteus. Lineage (NCBI taxonomy): Eukaryota > Metazoa > Arthropoda > Arachnida > Uropygi > Thelyphonidae > Mastigoproctus > Mastigoproctus giganteus. The sequence goes on from NC_143580.1 coordinate 167,767,982, forward strand.
GCTCAACACAGCTAATCACAGTTTCAGAGCTGTTGGCAACAAGAGGTACAGGAAAGGGGTCTCTCATACATGCATCAGAAAAACATCTAAATAAGAAGATGGATGGATCCACTAAATAGTGAGAGGAAACAGATCTATCACAATCTGTCACTGCAACACCATCTCTATCTGAACTGTGTCAGAGAACACAGAATTAACGATGACTGTGAGAAGTGGAGCTGCATAAAAGAATGATATTGTATCAGTGATGAATCATATTTCTTTTTGGGATTCAGTGACAGCCACAAGTACATCTGGAGATACACAGAATGTAGCTGATGGCTCAATCAGCTACAAAGCCATTCATCTCTAGCAATTAGTGATAGCATGTTGGTTTTAAGACCAGTACCTCCACCCTTTATGCTTAATCCCTAATGCCAATTGCCAGCAGGACAGTGTCTGCCCTTTACAGCTCCCACATCCCACCAGTGCCTATATGATGTGGACATGCTTTTCCTTGGCCTGCACATTCACCAGATCCATCACCCATCAAAAACATTTGGGTTATGATAGAACATTTACTGATCCCCATCTGTGAGTAGGGCAATAGTGTTAGGGGATTGAGAAGTTCAATGTTCACCAAGATGATATTCAAAACCTTTTAATTCCCTACTATGATATTTTGCCAATTTTATCACTGTTCACAAAGGATGTACTTCACATGGGCCTATATATGGTTATGGGCCTATATGAGAGCTTGAAGGACAGGGTGGATGCCCTCGAAGGATTACAAGTGAGGGCCCATCAAGCTCTCAGCTGCCCACACCAATGCCAGAGCTTGCACTTGGTCATCGCGCAACACAGAGGCAACCCCCAAGGCAGAATGCGCTGGTCCCAAAGGAACTAGTAGTTGTTGGTGACTCTACTGTCAGGGAAACGGGAAACATGCTTTGTAAAAAGGATAGGTGGAACAGGACCAGGGTATGTCTGCCAGGGGCAAAGGTTGATGACATTGTAGAGCGGATATCATCTTTTAAGGGCACAAAAGGTGATATAGTTGTACACGTTGGCACTAATGATATTAAGAGTAGGAGACGGGCGGAATTACTTAACAAGTACAGGTCACTGATGAAAAAAAGCCGTGAATTAGGGTTGAATTTGAAAGTGTCTGCAATTCTGCCCAGACACGATAGGAGGGAGTATATGATGAGAGCCCTGAAGATCAATTCGGCCCTGGAAAGATTGTGCAGGGCTCAAGGGGTAGAATTTTTTTCAGCCTAGTCTGTACTTGTTAACAGGAGAGACTGCATCTACAGGGATGGGATACAATTAAATAGAAAGGGTGCAAGAATGTTTGCTGATGCTATCGAGGCAGTGTTAGGTGGGTCGGAAAACTGCTAGATTGGGGGGATACAAGGACTAATAGATTAACAGTAGCCACTGGCAGAGGAGAAAGTGATTCTGGCACTGCTTCTATTGGAATGAGCAGCAGCCTGGAAAATAAGATGCAGGATATTACAGAGACTGCTGGGAATCATGGGGGTACAAGTAAACACATGGGTTGTGTTAGGGTGGCTAAGAGGAAGAGCTGGTGCATGTATACTTGCATGTACACCAATGCTAGGAGTTTAGTAAATAAATTTGATGAATTTGAGTTATTGCTCAAAACATCAAAGGCAAGTATTGTTGGGATTTCAGAGACATGGTGTCACACAGATATAAGGAATGCAGAACTGGAATTTGGGGACTACAATGTCTACAGAAAGGATAGACAGGATAGGAAGGGAGGAGGGGTTATGCTATTAGTTAAGAAACACATAAAATCCAAGGAAGTGAAGCCAGTCGACATCACTGGACAGTGCAGTGTCGAGTCTGTTTGGTGTGACATAAGCACCGGAAAAAAGAAAAATGAGAGTAGGTGTGTGTGTTATAGGCTTCATGAATCTGATGAGTATAATGAGCAATTGTGCAGAGAAATAGAGTGGGCCAGTAAATTAGAATGTCTTAATATGGGGGATTTTAATTTCCCAGATATTGACTGGAATTTGGGGGCTGGTCACTCACACACTAGCAAGGCTTTTGTGGATTTATTGGATGATTGTTTTCTACATCAGCATGTTCGGGAGGCAACTAGAGTGAGTAATACTCTTGATTTCATTATCAGTAGTGATTCTTCATGCATTAAGAATCTGCAGATAAATGAACCACTAGGTGGCAGTGATTACAGTGTTCTGAAGTGTGAGTTACTCAAAGAGGTAACTACCATTAGGGGTAAAGGGAAGGGTTATTGCTTTCGTAAAGGTGACTACGATGGACTGAGACAGTATTTAAATTCTATACAGTGGGATCAACTGATGATGTTACCAACAGCAAATTCAAAATGGGAAGCATTCAAAGAACTTATCTTGGAAACTACTAGGCTTTACATACCAACTAAGAAATATTGTTCAAGGTTTAGGCCTAAATGGAGGTCAGATGAACTAATGAGGCATATGGCAGAGAAGAAAAATGCATGGGATACATACAAATTAACACGTGACACAGAAGCCTATGATAGATAAAGTTGATCTGTAACCAAGTTACAAAGGAGGTTAGGCACACGAAGGCAGATTACGAGAGATCCTTGGCAAGGGATGCGAAGAAAAACAGCAAAGAGTTCTTTACTTATGTAAACTCTAGAAGGAAGGGGATGAATCAGATTGGTCCACTTGATATCGATGGGTCAACTGTTGATGACCCTGCTCAGATAGCTAACAAACTAAATGAATATTTTGCATCGACATTCACACATGAGGAGTTATTCAGCGAGGGGAATGCCAGAGGTGTATTCAACTCTAGCAGTAAGCTAGAGAATCTTGTAATAACTGAGAGTAAAGTGGAGGAGAAATTGTTGAAGATAAACACAAGAAAGGCACCTGGGGTGGATGGGTCCAGTTATATTAAAGGAGGCAGCAAAGGAAGTAAGTAAACCCTTAGCCATAATTATGAGAGTTTCCTAGGACTCAGGGAAGGTACCCATGGACTGGAGATGTGCAAATGTGACCCCAATTCACAAGGGAGGATCAAAGGCTGACACAAGTAATTATAGACCTGTGAGTTTAACTTCTGTTCCCGGAAAATTAATGGAGGCACTGGTTAAAGAAGCACTTCAGGATCATCTAGACAAGACTTCAGTTATAGCTCAGACACAGCATGGTTTTGTTAAGGGAAGTCTTGCCTGACCAATTTGATTGGATACTATGATGCAGTCACAAAAGAACTGGATGCAGGGAATAACTTTGATATTATATACTTGGATCTTAGAAAGGCTTTTGATACTGCTGCACATGGAAGACTGCTGCACAAATTAGAGCAGTGTGGCATTGGAGGCAAATTGCTGCTATGGATAAAGGGGTGGTTGAGGGGGAGAAGACAGAGAGTGGTAATCAATGGACACTGCTCAACGTGGACTAATGTTATTAGTGGAGTTCCTCAGGGTTCAGTGTTGGGTCCATTGTTGTTTTCTGTATTTATAAATGATATTGATGATGGTGTATCAGGCTTAATGTCCAAGTTTGCAGACGATACAAAGGTTGGCAGGGTTGTCAAGGACACTACTGACACTATGCTGCTGCAACAGGATCTGGAAAGGTCGAGCAGATGGGCTGAGAGGTGGCAAATGAAGTTTAACATTGACAAATGTAAAGTACTAAATATGGGAAACAGCAACCCCAGAGCAACATATCAACTCTGTGGTACTACACTGACAGTGGTAGAGAATGAAAGGGACCTGGGGGTGGTTGTGCAGGCAGATATGAAGTTCTCTGAGCAGTGCAGACGGGCTGCAAGAGTAGCTCATGGTGTATTGTCAATGATATATAGGAATTTTTCTAGCATGGATAAGGAGGTGATCATTCCCTTGTATAAGGCAATCGTCAGGCCACACCTAGAGTACTGTATACAGGCCTGGAGGCCTCATTTCAAGAAGGATGTAGAGCTGCTGGAACAAGTACAGAGAAGAGCAACATGATTAGTGAATGGAACAAAGGGGTGCCCTTACAAAGAAAGGCTTAAGTTTTGAGAATTACAGTGTCTGGAGACTAGTCACCAGCGAGGTGATCTGATAGAGGTGTACAAAGCCTTGAATGGGTTGAGCAGGCTCAATGCTGATGGGATTCTTCCTCTTGCTCAGAATAATCACCTGAGAGGGCATAAGTTCAAATTGAGGAAAGACAGATGTAGGATAGATGTGCGGAAATTTGCCTTTAGCCAGCGGGTGGTTGGTAGGTGGAACAGACTTCCATCCCTTGTCGTGGAAGTTGATAGCCTAAATAAGTTTAAAGCTCAGCTGGACAGGTATTTCGAACGAACAAAGGGGTGAAGTGGAAGTGGTTATTTTTTATTTATTTATTTTACTTTTTTTTTTTTTTTTTGGCTGATGCTGCATAAGCTTGCTTTCTTGCATCAAATGCCTCTACTAATGCTAATGTATTGTATTTTCATATGTAAACACTTTTGAATTGACACACAAATTTATTCATTTCTTGTCTACATTGATGTTGGTCATTACATTTATCAAATAACCAACTGACTTATTGCATCAAAAGCTTTATTTTGAGCTCAAGGCATGTACTCCTCTTAGGTGTAGCAATTTTAATAATGAACAGTATACGAGAAACAATAAAGCATCCAGTACTAACTCTATGGACACAACTCATGACCCTTGGTCCACTGCGAACAATTATTTATTTATAACCAATCTTTGTATTCTACCATGTAATCAACTCTTTAACCACTGTAGTGTTTCTGCCAATACCACATTTTTACAATTTATACAAAAGGAGTTCATGTGGGATTGCATCAAAACCATACTAAAGTACTAAAGCCTATGTGAAAATTATTCTTTTCATCCATTTCTTTCATAATGACCTCATAACAGCTTATCATATTAATTAAGCGATTCCCTTTAACATACTCATGCTGTTTCTCCCATAATTTTAGTCCTGTTCCAATGCTCCTACAATACATCTTTTCATGCTATTATATAGGAGATGAAAGACAACGTCATATGCAAGTAACACAATGTAGGAAAGATGAAAAAAAGAACACTACTCTGTGTGAATTTGAATTCACAAAGAGGTCTGTAATTATCCATTTTGCCCCAAGAAATGCCATTGTAAATTAGAGAGACAGTTGCTAATCTCTAATCTGTTGTGACTTCACTTTAGTCAAAGGATGCCCCCATTATAATAAACTACAAAGTTACCTTTCCAAATACTGAAAGTTTAAGTACTGTACACAAAAGATGAGGGGTTAACACTAAAACTGTTACTAAAAGATGTTTTGAAAATAAATTCACCTAGTAAACGATGCATTAGCAGTGAAATAAAAGAACAGTGGGACACTGATTATCTGAACATTATCAATTCACACTAAATCATGGAATCAAGGAACTGGCAAAGCATCCTGCTTGTACTGGGCACAAGCCAGTTTAATTTACATCTGTTAAAATATATTTAAAAATAAACAAATTTAACTTACAGCTAATTAAAAAGCCAGACTTATTTTCATACAGCAATATCTGTGGGAAAAAAATCCAAATGTGCAGTGTTTTTATTCTCTTTGAAAACGTGATGTAACTGTTTTGGTAATACTTGTGTAGTAAATAGTGTCTGTAGTTCCCATATTATGCTGTAATTTATTTATTACATGGGAGAATGTTTGTTGCTGAGAATTCATAATTAATTTCTGTGAAAATGATGCAAAGAACAAAGAAATTTGTTCTTGTGGATACCTCACTTACAATAAAACAATTTTTTTTTTTTTGGCTGATGCTGCATAAGCTTGCTTTCTTGCATCGCATGCCTCTGCTGATGCTAATAATGCAGTGGTTCCCAATATTTTGTCACTCAAGTCACATTTTAAGTTAAATAAAAAATAATAAAAAAACAAGTTTTTCAAAAATATACCTAATTCCAATAAAATATAGGGTGTGGCCTTTACGGTTTATTGAAATGAGGCATTTTATGTTGCATGGTTTATTGGTTTAGGTTTATTGGAATTAAGGTATATTTTTGGAAAAACTTGTTTTTTATATTATTTTTTATGAATAGAAATGTTCATACATTTTTTATAAATAAAATATGATTGAAAATTTATGTGAAAAGATTTTTGCCAATAAAAAAAAAAAAATTTTTACACAGTGCAAGGATAGACGATAAAATCTTGCATGCTTTATATATATGTATTACATACAAACAACCATGTAAAGGCAGGCAGCTGTATGAGGAATGTAATAGCTGCACAGTGGACCAAGCAATGGATTAGCTCAAATTTAATTAGAAACATTATTATGTCAAAAGAGACTGTTTACAAAATTATGCCCTCCTAACCAGAGAAGAAGTGGGGTAAAGGCCCAAAACCCGGGTCAGGTGTAAATCCAGGTAGCCGATACATGACATGCAATGGCTGCACTGTGCAACCCTTGATAGATTTAGCTCAAATTTTGATAGAATGCATTGTCGTGCGAATTAGGAATATGTACAAAGTTTTAGCCTTCTATCTCTATTAGAAGTGACTGAAAAAAGAGATTGGCAGATTTGATGACAGAGCCAGTGACTTGATATAAGGTATATAAAAACGAATATTAACGGAACACCAAAATAGTGATCGCCATTGAACTCAATTGAATTTTTCATAATCTCACAGCATATTTGAAAAGGGCCTATGCACACCAATATGTCGAGGCACACCAGTTGAGAACCACTGCAATAATGAATTCAGTATTGTGAACAAGAATATTTATGCTTACATTTTTGATTGGTTCTTTTAAAGTCTTTAAAAATATTATATATTTTAAATAAAGTAACATTAAGCAAGGTCTTCTTGTACAGTCTACTAAAGATATTTGTGGCTGAGTGAACTGTTCAATGGTGAATTTGTCCAATTGTGAAAAGTATTATGTCTAAAAAATATAAAGATACAGTGGTACTGATCAATGTCAAATAATACCAGTCAGGTAAATACAGAAATCAACAATTCTGGATATTAAAAAAAAAAAAAAAGGGAATGTTTTTAGACACTTCACTTTTCTTTGAACAAATTGATCAATTACTCAAACTGGCCAATTCCTAATTATTTTAAAACTTTTTGTATTTTTATGATCTGAAAACCAAGAAGAGTGCCTCTGATCTGTTAAAAAAATTTTTCATAAAAAGGGTACAACTGAAAAATTAATTTCTGAATGATTACTTACCTCGCTAAATTTTCTGGTAAAAGAAAATGTGCCTGAATATTTGGAACTAGAGGACCAGTTGTATCTTCAACAGCTTTGTATACTCTTTTCACATTGTCAAACTAGTGGAGTGAAAAAGAACACTGAGTAAAAAGAGTAGGAAACAAAAACTTTAAAATAATTGAACATTTAAAAATAACATATGAATAACAAATGAATGAATAAATGAAATCTCTTACAAAAGCACATACAAAGAAAAGCACATACAAAGAATGTGTTTTTTGCAATGGATTTCATTAAGAACAAAAAACATACAAAAGTAATGTGCTTTTGTGCATATAAAAATATAAAATAAAAGAACATACAAAAGGATGTGCAATATAATTCAATATGCACATGTATAATAACTACCTGATTTAGCCACTGGGCATTCCTGAGTTCAAATATCAAAATTTTGTAAATTTAAAGCAATTTTTTCCCATACACAGTGATATCAGATGCACACTTTAAGTAAAACAAAACAAAAGAAAAAAAATTAAGTTTTTGTCATACTGACTGTTGATAACTTCTTTAATGTACACACTGCACTTTTTTTTCCTTTTTCTTTTGTGAGAACCCCAAGCACAAGAGGTATAAGAACACCTGCAGTACTTAGTACCATGCATGGCTTGAAGGCTAAGAAGATGAAAGAAGATACTTGTTGACATTAGACTTGAATTTCTGTACATTGTAATTTTCAGGAAACACATGAGGAGGCAGGTTGTTACAGAAAACGGAAGTAGAATGAATAACAAAGAAAAAGAAAAGTTGGTTCTGTGAGTTTGAAGTTGAACAATAAAAGAAAGTTGACTGGTTGCAGCACATATTCAAACTGGTTTGAGAGAGAGAGAGAGAGAGAGAGAGAGAGAGAGAGAGAGAGAGAATTATAGTGGCCAATTCAGAAGAACAGTGCCCATAGGAGAAGAAACAGAATGCCTAAGACACAGAACTGAGAGACTCTGTTAGAGATGAGTCATTAATTAACCTAATTGTCCTCTTCTGAATGGAATCTAGAAGCCTCAGAAAGATTTTGGGGACACTGCCCCAGATGTCAGAACAATATTCCAGGTAGGGCAGATTTGCGATTTGTACAGAGTGAACAGCTGTTTGGAAGAAAAGTAACACTGAGAGAGCAAAAGAGAAAATCCAGTTTTTTAGATGTAGAGGAAGCAATATTTGTAATATGCTTATGCCAGAAAGAGATTAGAAGTCAGGGCAATCCACAATAGAGATATATGATCTTGCCTAGTAATCAGTATCATCAAAGATAAACATAGGAGTACAAGAATTCTTTTTGCGAGATATAAGACAGGACAGTTTTAGAAGGATTGAAATCAACTAAGTTATCTTTGCTCCACTGGAGAATTACCTGGAGATCAGCATTTAAGGAACTGGCAGCAGATATTTGAGAAGTTGAAGCTGTTGGGGCAGAGTTCTCAAACTGTAAAATGGAATGCAATGTGCTATCATCAGCAAAACTATGGATATGATTTCCAGTCAATGGAAGAAGGTTATTAATTTACAAGAGAAAAAAAAGAGTGGTAGAAAGAACTGAACCTTGGGGAACACTAGCATTAGTTATGAAGTCAAAAGACGGAGAGCCATCTATCATTACCTGCAGAGTGGGGGTCAGAGAGAAAACTGGATATCCAATTACAAAAAACAGTTGACAAAGATGGAAGCTTATTTAAGACCTTTATGCAAACATGATCAAAAGTCTTTGAAATGTCAAGAGCAACTGCTTAAGTTTCAAACTTTTCCACTGAATTTGTTCATGGATGTGCAACATAAGCCAGAATATCACCAGTGGATCAAAACTGATGGAATCCATACTGGCAAATCATTGATCAGATGGAAGGTTTCTAGATAGGTTAAGAGTTGGCAGTTATTAAATTTCTTCATTACTTTAGAAAGAATAGAAGTAAGTGCAATGGGACTATAACTGGATTGGAGAGATTTGTCACACTTTTTAAGAACTGGTGAGATATGAGCAAATTTCCAAGCAGAAGGGAAAACACCTTTGGAATAAAAAAAGTGAAAAAAGGTAACACAGAACAGGAATAAGCTCAGGAGGGCAGGTTTTGACCATCAACAGTGAATGGATTAGTGGTGAATGGATTAGTGAATGGTGAAAGATTAGTGAATGGAACAAAGGGGTGCTCTTACGAAGAAAGGCTTAAGTTTTGCAAATTACAGTGTCTGGAGACTAGGCACCAGAGAGGTGATCTGATAGAGGTGTATAAAGCCTTGAATGGTTTAAGCATGCTCAATGCTGATGGGATTCTTCCTCTAGCTCAGAAAAATCACCTGAGAGGGCATAAATTCAAATTGAGGAAAGACAGATGTAGGATAGACGTGCGGAAATTTGCCTTTAGCCAGCGGGTGGTTGGTTGGTTGGTGGAACAGACTTCCATCCCTTGTGGTGGAGGTTGATACAGGTATTTTGAACGAACAGAGGGGTGAAGTGGAAGTGGTTTTTTTTTTTTTTTTTTTTTTTGGCTGATGCTGCATAAGCTTGCTTTCTTGCATCAAATGCCTCTACTAATGCTAACACCTGGAGCTTTCTTAGCATCAAGATTGTTCAAAATCATTCTGGCATTCCCTTGATTGAAGACCACAGGAGGAGGCATTGAATGGAGTGTACTGGGAATGGCAGGAGGTGGTTTATCAAGATCATCAATACATGAGTTAGAAGAAAAGTATGATGCTAGCAGGTCAACTTTATCTTTGGTTGAAGTGGCAACAGACCTACCTGGTTTTGACAGAGTTGGGAACAAAGATGGGCAGGAGTTGCAGCGAATAGTTTTGGCAAGAGAGCAAAATTCTTGGCTAGCATTTGGACAGAAGCAAGTTTTCTACTCTTAGCCAGTTCAATTGTTGTATGCTTTGGTGCAGCTGAAGTATCCAAATGAAGCTGAAGATTTGGATACAAGCCATTTGCGATATGCAATAAGAATGCAATTGCAATATGCAATAAGAATTTTTATTGACATATTGCGATATGCAACAGCCTTAGCACATTTATTGGAAAACCAAGATTTAAATAAAGGATGAGATTTTTTACGTGGAGTGTGGAATAAAGGATTTCATCCCTACAAGAATAATTTCACTGACACAATCTGAGCAAACACTGACATCAGAAGATTTAAAACTGTAATCTGACCAAGAAAAAGAAGAGAAAAAATCTTGCAGATCATCCCATTTTGCATTTTACATTCTTGTAATGCAAAACAACACAAGATTGAGAATGGCCATGAGGAGAAAGGCTACAATGGAGAAGAGACCATCACCAAGTTATGATATGAGGTGCCTAGAGGACCATTCACCTCAACCGTGTACTTAGAAAAGTTGTTTGTGAGAAAAAGATCAAGCATGTTGGCGTGTGGTTAGGATTGTCTGGTATTCTGGTAAGTAAATGAACAATCTGTGTGAGGTCATTAGTAGTTGAAAATGCCTCAGCATCTTGACCAGCTGGGTCCGTGTGACTAGAAAATGGAAGCCAGCTGGAGCTGTTAACATTAAAATCACCAAGAAAAAATAACCTCACCATTAAGAAAGTTGGACTGCAGAAAGTCAAATTTCAAAGAGAGGAAGTCAAAGAGTTCCAAATGATTAGTGGAGTTGGGAGAACGATAGAGGCGGGATGAATTTCACAGAATGTGGTAGAGATATTTTAAGCCATCCCTACAGTTAGCACTACGGTTAGTGGAAGAGTTACCACTTCCAAATTACTAAGTCTCTGACAGGAAATATTAGAATGGACATATGCACAAGTACCTCCTTTGAAGTGAAAGGAATCATGCATTGAATACTTTGTACAACCGGGATGAGCAGTAGTCTAATCAACTGATAACTGGTATTCTGTCAGAAAAAGTACATGGGGTTTGGCTGACTGTAAGTGGAAATGGACATCAATGAGATTAGAACTGAGACCACCTAAATTTGTGAAATGAACAAGGAAGTGTTTGGGAGGTTTAGATCTTTTCGCAGATAAATTTTCTTTATTAGTTTGCCAATTCATGGTGTAGTCAGTAGTAAGAAAAGGCAGGGGTAACATGCTGTATGAAGTAATGAAATTTCTGGATATGGCATACAACATGGTAAGAATATACCCAGCTCCTTGACATAATGTAGCCTCAACAATGCCCCCGTCAACACCACTCGCATTCCCTCCAGTCACTGTCTGGCAGAGTAGAGGCTGCAAGATTAAACACTAGCCGATCCAGAAGCCTCTTAGAGAATTACCAATAGGTTCGGTCCGGTGGACTATCTAACAGCCAGCCTGCAAACATCATTTTAGAGCTGTATGCTCGAAATGTAATGAAGATTGGCTCTTGCCATGATGTCTATCATAACCTCAAAAGACATCAATCATACTGCATGATGGAAGAGAGAGAGAGAGAGAGAGACAGAGAGAGAGAGAGAGGTGTTTGCTGGAGCTTTGCTCTGGAGACTAAGCATGGGTTCCACCACTTCAAATCTCCAGTAAGCAACGTGGTGTTACTGCACCGGATGAGTCATCTACCACCTAGTGAGCAGAGGCAACAGTGGAATCTCCTTCAAGATAATGTTAAAGTGTCTGTTAATTGGTGCCACCAAAAGATTTTAATCCAATTTTTTTTAAATGGAAAATAACCTTCTTGCCTGCACTGACATCAGTAGTTTAATAGACTCAATACTGACCACAATCCTTAATACTGGAGACTTTCATTAAACTCGGTTTTTAAGAATCTTCATAGATTCTTCTAAACTGAGTTTAAAAGCAGTGCTACTACATGATGGCAAACTACCATCAATTCCAATAGGCCATGCAGTTCATATGAAAGAATCATATGACAACATGAGCTTCTTATTGAATCTATCAACTATAAGGAGTACCAATAGCAGATTTGCTGTGACTTAAAGTTATTGCCATCTTGTTTGTTTGTTTATTTATGGGCTTTAAGGTGCAAGGACATTGCTGCCCTTGCACTTTATGATGGCAATGCAGTAGAGAGACACACAATTTTGCTGTTGTCTTTGCTAATGGGACAACAGAGCATGGTCTTCTCAATACACAAGAAAAGAATTGCCTTCAAAGCAATCACTCGACCTGGGGATAAAAAGTGTCCATTACAGCCCACTAGCTGAGTTAAGCAAAATCCTGTTACTTCCCCTATATATAAAATTGTGATTTGTGAAACAAAAAATACATTTTCTTCATTCCCATTTTGATTCTTTCCTGGACAACTGTGACACATTAAATGATAAGTATGGCGAGAGGTTCCATCAGGACATCTCGGCGATGAAGAAGTGATACCAAGACAAATGGAACTCTGCAATACTAGCTGACTATTGTTGGACTGTGAGAAGAAATGCCCCAAATGTACAAATGACAGGCAAAGAAGAAGTGTAAAATGTGAATCAAGTGATTTTATGTATTTTGCTGATCAATGTGAATTTTTTTTTTTTTTTCAATAACTAAAATGTGTGTCAATTCTTATTATTTTAAAGTGTTTTGTAAAGTTTTTTATAATATAAAATGTTTTTCAATATAAGATATATTAAAACAGTACATTGGATGCTCTTTATTTATCCCATTCTAGGACTACATAACGTATTTTATAGAATATAAGACATGGCAGGTATTTTCAAAACTTGAGCAAAATAAATTTTTTATTGATGATTTCTCAACTCTGAACATGCAAAACAACACAGAAAAGATACTTTCATCAAAGAAACAAAAAAATATTGAAAATTTGTTGACCAGTGTAATTATCCAAGCTGAGAACAGGGGATAACAGCTGTGAGATTAGTTTGTCAAAGAAGATGCCATATATAGGTAGCAGGTAGATGAAACAGATGAAACCCTACTGCAATACTAAACCCTACTATTGTGATAGGCACAATTTGGCCTTAGTTGCCCTTGTGGCAGAAACCCCCCATTAAAATCAACCAACTGCAACACAAACTACAATCACTTCCAAGGAAATAAATAAGTGGGATTTGCAAATTGGGGATATGGATTCCCACAACAATCACAACTCCTCCACGTGCAAGACCATCCCCCCCCCCCATCTTTATGAATCATCACACAGTTCGAAATTGGGTAAGAGTGGCACGTTATCTTATGCTTAAATAAAAGAGACTTGACATCCAAGTTCTGACAACGTATATGGCAATTCCAATGAATAAAGTTTGTCATTATATAAAATTTGGTGGGGTGTAATTTGACTTTCAAGTTGCTAATGATTTAGCAGTATTTGCCAGTAGCGGCAAATGATGCAAGTTTATACAGCCAAAAAAAAAAAAAAAAATCCATTTCAATTATCCGTCTACTCCAATAGTTCGTCTAGTTCTTCCTTGAATTTATACTAAAGTAAAGTAAAGTGCAGCCATTATCAACCCACTGCAAGATGGAAGCCTCCTCAACAATTCGTGCTGAGGGAAATGGACCATAATCTGCCACGCTGGTCCAGTGCAGGATGGCAGATCGATCGTATTCAGCAGTCAGGGGCTTGAACCGCGGTCTACTCAAAGAGATGTGCTACTGCACTCCCGCTCCTGACCACTCGGCTATGCCCTTCCAACAACGGATGAATGCTTGTTCAGCAATCAACCATCCATTGGCTGAAGGAAACTTCTGCACATCCTTGCTCAATTTTAATTTTTAACCCCTCATGTGCACAATCAGAGAAGGAAGCAGATCCAATCAGCATTGAGTTTTCTCAAGCCATTCAAAGTTTTAAACATCCCAATCAGATCACCTCACAGTTGCCTACTCTCCACAGAAGCTGCAATTTGCAAAACTGAAGCCTTTCTTCACAAGAACACCCCTTTGTTCCCTCAATCCCATATTTCTCTGTACCCATTACAGCAGCTCTACATCCTTCCTAAAACAAGGCCTCCAGACCTGTATGCAGTACTCAACATGTGATCTGACAATTGTTATACAATGGGATAATCACCTCCTTATCCGTGCTAGAAAATTTCCTGTATATCATTGCCAAAACCGCATGAGCTGTCCTGGCAACATGTCTACACTGCTCAGAAAAATTCATATTGAAATGCACAATTAACCCCAGTTTCTTTTCATTTTCCACTATTCTGAGTGTATCACTACATGGTTGTTATGTTACTCTGGTATTACTGCTATCCATAATGCATAACTATCTCTCTAATATTTCCTGATCTTGTTGCAGCAGCATATGTTCATTACTGCTATTAACCACCTTGCCAACCTTTATATGCAAACTGAGACATGAAACCTGATATACCTTCATTAAAAACATTAAATACAGAAAGTAACAATGGGTCCAGCACCGAACCCTGTGAGACTCCACTAATAACATCAGTCCACAAAGAACAGTGTCCACTGATAACCATTCCCTGTCTTCTCCCATTCAACCATCTCTTTAAACAGAGAAGTAACTAACTCTTAATGCACAATGCTCTAATTTATAAAGCAATTTTACTGCAACGGTATCAAAACGTTTCCTGAAATCCAAGAAAATGACATCAAAATTATTTTTTGCATCTAGTTCCTTTGTTACTGCATCATATTATCCAATCAAATTGGTCAGACAAGATCTCCTCTTAACAAAGACATTCTGTGACTGAAGTATAACTGCACTTCTGTCTAGATTGTCCTGTATTACTTCTTTTACTAGTGACTACTATTTTCCCTGAAAGAGAAGTTAGCTAACAGGTCTGTAGTTACTCACTTAGATCCCCCTTGATGGGCTGGGAATACACTCATACATCTCCAGCCCACAGGGATTCCCCATGAATCTAACGATACTCTTATAATTATGGATAAGGGTTTGCTTACTTCCTTTGCTGCTTCCCTTAGTATAGTTAGATAGATCCTATCCACCCCTGGTGCCTTTTTAATCATTAAAAAAAGTACCTGTATTGATTATTTGTAGATATTCAAATGCACTTCAAATTCAAATTTATTTACTATTTTCCTAGTGTTGGTGTACATACAGGTATATCTACAAATGTTCTCACTCTTAGTTACCCTAACACAACCCCATGTATTTCCTTGTTCCGTGATGACCCACAACAGGCCTTGATATCCCCAGTTTGCTTGCTTTCCGGACTGCTGCATGTTCCAATAGAAGCAGTGCAAGAATCCCTTTCACCTCTGCCTGAGGGTATTGTTAATCTATTAGTCTACATCCCCCCAAACTAGCAGTTTTTCAAACCATGTAATACTGCCTCAATAGCATCAGCAAATACTCTTGCACCCTTTCTATTTAAGGGTATTCCATTCCTGTAGAAGCAGTCTCTCCAGTTAACAAGCACAGACCACACAGATAAAAATTCTACCCCACAAGCCTTGCAGAGTTTCTCAAGGGCTGAATCAATTGACAAGACTCTCATCATGTACTCCTTCCTATCATGTCTGGGCAGAACTGCAGAGACTTTCAAATTTAACCCTAACTCATTACTTTTTCTCAGCATTTCCCTATATGTGTTAAGTTAGCCCTCAGATCTCTTATGCTTAACGCTAACATGTACAACAATATCACCCTTTGTGTCCTTAAAAGATTATTTATGCTCTGCAAGATAATCAAGTTTTGCCTCTGGCAGACGTACTCTAGTCCTATTCCACCTATCCTTTTGCATAATATATTTCCAGTTTCACTAACAATAGAGTTGATAATAACTACCTCCTCTAGTACCAACGCATTCTGCCTTTGAGGGTGCCACTTTGTTGCCTGATGCGGAAATGGAAATCCTGGCATTGAGGTGGGCAGTGAGAGCTTGATGGCCCCCAATTTAATTTCTTCAAGGGCATACACTCTTTTCTTCAAGCTCTCATAAACGTACATCAGAATAGGGTTGACACCTAATATCCTCACACTCTTTTACATCGAACATGCACAAAAATATCCCCTTTGACAGTATTATGTCCCATTCCAGATAGATCTGCAAACAAACAAGCAGTATATTTTGTAAGGTCGTGATCTGGAAGCCAATCCCTCAGTTCTCCCCCCAAGCCATGGCACTCTTGCTACTTTGAGCCATTTGTTTTACTGTTCTGGTTTGAGGCATGATTTCCATTCAAATTCAATTTAATTGAGAACACAATTTAATTTTCTTTGGCTTGGCTTTATCTTCCTTGGAGAAGTATGGGTGTTAGCACTATCTTGCTCCACAGCAATTTTCCAGATTGATTCATCAGCTGCCTCTTTAACAATGACATCCATTTCTTTTTTGGCTTACAGATTGAGGTGGCAGTAATGGCTTTGATAGATTTTCTTTATTTAGAGTATTTTCTTTGTTTTTGGAGCAGTCGAGCAGTATGAGATATTTAAATGGGACTAGAGGCTAATTTAATTTGATTTGGTAGTTGTTGGCGCATCGGCTTCTGTGGCCATATTGCACCTCCCAAGGTTTTCTGCAGTACTTTGATCCAAGCCCGAGGCGGGAATCGAACCCGCGACCGTTGGGTTGCCGGGCAGGTACTTTACCCACTCGGCTAGCCCGGTCGGCACTAGAGGCTAACAGAGCTTTATGTGTTGGCTTCTGTTAGCTAAAAAGGTATGCAATGGGAGTGTGTAAATAGGGTTCTTTCTAGTTATTTTATTGGCTTTACCAGTTTTCTTGCTTCCTGATAAGAGATGTTAAATTCTGCTTTGCATCTCTGAATTTTTTTTTCCTTTTCCCACAGCTAGCATGCTCGAGAGTATGCAGGATCTCCTTGACAGGTGAGAGTTTGGCTTCATTGTTGAACACTCTTCGCTCTTGTGGTCTTTGGCGTCACACCGAGCACAGACAAGAGCTACACCACACACTACATATGAATGCCCATATTTCTAATATTTAAAACATCATACTAGATTTTGGTACATATGGCTTTACTCTGTAATGTAGATAACTGGAAGTAATTGAGTTAGGTGATGTTGGAGAGTTAGAGGTAAAGATGAGATTTCTTGCTGGAATTAAGTTTCTAACCCTATACACAGAACAAAAAAAAAAATTTTTTTTTTTTTTTTTTATGTGAACCCCAAACACGAGAGGTATTAGAACCTATAGTACTTAGTACTGTGCTTGGGTTGGAGGTTGAGAAGATGAAAGAAGATATTTGTTGACATTGGACTTGAACTTCTGTAGATTGTAATTTTCAGGAAATACGTATGAAGGAAGGTTGTTCCAGAAAACAGCGGTTGAATGAATAAATGAAGAAGATGAAAAATTGGTTCTATGGGTTTGAAGTTGGACAGTAAATGGATGTTAGCTGGTGGCGGCACGTGTTCGGACTGTTTTGAAAGAGAGAGCGGGAATTATAGAAGCCAATTCAGAAGAACAGTGCCCATGGAAGTATCTGTAGAAGAGGCATAGCAGAAACAGTACGTCTATGAGAAAGCGAATGGAGAGACTCTGTTAGAGATGAATCATTAATTAACCTAACTGCCCTCTTCTGAATGGAATCAAGAAGCCTGAGAGAGGTTTTGGGGGCACCACCCCAGATGTGGAAACAATATTCCATGGCAGGGCGGATTTGCGATTTATACAGAGTGAGCAGCTGTTTGGAAGAAAAGTAACGCCGAGAGCGAAAGAGAAAACCAAGTTTTTTAGATGCAGAGAAGCAATATTTGTAATGTGCTTTTGCCAAGAGAGATTAGAAGTCAGGGTAATCCCCAAAAGAGATATATCATTTTGCCTAGAAATCGAAGTGTCACTAAAGATAAGCATAGGAGCAGAAGAATCCTTTTTGTGAGATATAAGACAAGACTGAGTTTTAGAAGGGTTGAAATCAACTAAGTTGTCTTTGCCCCACTGGAGAATTACCTGCAGATCGGCATTTAAGGAATTGGTAGCGGATATTCGAGAAGTTGAAGCTGATTGAGCAGAGCAAGGTTTCTCAAAATGGAAAGTGGAATGCAATGTTCTATCATCGGCAAAACTATGGATAGGATTTCCAATCAATGGAAGAAGGTCATTGATATACAAGAGGAAAAGAGTGGGGGAAAGAACTGAACCTTGGGGGACACCGGCATTAGTGGAGAAGTTAGAAGACAGAGAGCCATCTACCATCACCCTCAGTGAGCGATCAGAGAGAAAACTGGATAACCAATTACTAAAAACAGTTGGCAAACCATAAGATGGAAGTTTGTTTAGAAGACCTTTATGCCAAACACGATCAAAAGCCTTTGAGATGTCAAGAGCAACTACTTGTGTTTCATTGAACCTTTCCATTGAATTAGTCCCTAAATGGGTAACATAAGCCATAAAATGCTATAATTATTAATTTTCACATTTGTTTCAATGGAATATTATTATTTTTTTATTATTATTATTAGCTATATTCATTTTCGCATTTGTTTCAATGGAATATCAATATTTTTATTATTATTATTATTAGCTATATGGTGCAAGGAAGCCTGAGGCTTATGCTGCACCAGCCAAAAAAAAAAAAAATTCCCAAGTTACCCTGTGAGAGAGAGAGAGAGAGAGAGAGAGAGAGAGAGAGAGAGAGAGAGAGAGAGAGAGAGAGAGTCAAAAGTAGAAGGGAATCACCAAGAAAGAGAAGAATGATGATATCCAGCTCAGGACCCTGGGTGTGCCAAGCCCATACTCACCCAGATGTGAGCTCCTGGGGTTATGTCAGTATATGCAGAAACTGTCTTGAACCCACTTATCTGTTATTGTATTTTCAAGTAATAGTAAATATATTTAATAATAGATGGAAGCACAAAAATAAATTTGAAAATTACATTAGGAGTGTGAACCCATTAGCCTCATTTTGCTCACAGAAATACAAGGCAATATGAGTATACAAAAGTTGAAATTGAAGAAATTTTCTGAAATTCAGATCCAGAAGTCAATAAAGCTGAATCAAGTAATAAACAAATAGATGCAGAAGACAGCATTATATTAAACAAAAAAAAAAAAAAAAAGCATAAAGTAAAAAGACAGTAAAAAATCATTTATGGTTAGTGGAAATGACCTACTGGTTAGGTGCTAATATAGTAGGCTTAACTTAACTGAGACTTCTGATCAAAAGTGCATGAATAAGATGATATTCTGATTTAAAATTACAGGAAAACAGTGTGTGTGGGACAAAATAATTAGTGGTATCATAAAGTTGAAAATGGAAATGTTCTAAACTGGATGATAATGATGAATATCATAAGAGTTTCTATATGCAACTATAGATTAGTTTCTATATGTTGGGCAAGCAAATCTGAGCGTTTTGTATGGGAGCCCACAATTTTAAATAGTTTGTCACTAATTGGTAATTGTGGGCTTGTAACTTGACCCACAGGTTAAATGTTTCAAATCCAATTGAGGATTGCTTTCGACTGACTACAGCACAATTTATCAGATTGTGCTGTAGGCAGTCAAATGATACTGATCAGAGAATAAAGGGGTGCAATGTCCATATTTGCTGATGATAAAAAAAATCAGCAGTGATTATCTAAGAAAATCAAAGCTTCTTTGAGCAATTTGGAAAGACTGTGGACAGTTAGAGAAATAAGTTATATTTTAATGCTAAAAAATAGAGGATACATTTAAGAAAAGACGGAGCTTCTTGAAAGGAACAAAATGCCTAGTTTCCATGCTCTGTGAGTTACAGAAATTGAAAACTAGACATATGGGGTGGGGATCTGATTGAAAGGTAAAAGGCACTAAAGAGTTAGTGCAAACTGAATTACAATGGAATTTTCATGTGTGTTGTTTACCATTAGAATAAACAGCCATACAGGGTGATTGAGGCTGACAGTCTGGTGATATTTAAGAGGAAGCTGGATCAATATTTCTGGGAGTGGAAAGAGTATGATGAATAATAATAATAATCAATTATTATTTTATTTTTATTTTTGCCCGATGCAGCAAAAGCCTAGCTTCCTTGCATCTTTTGGCCTTACTAATACTAACTGAGAAAAAGATAGAACCTTCAAAAAGAAAACAGTGTATGCTGAATTTAAAATGGCTGAATTAAAAAATAATAATAATTTCAAACCATTTTTTAAATAAATTTTAATAGCTATATCATTTAATATCGGATCACAATGTAAAAATAAGAACAAACTAATATTTGAAAATACATATCTGCATACTTTCAATGCTTTCCAAAACTCTGAAATTCCACAAAAAATCTCACTCTATGGGGTTCACAAAATAGTGGGGAACTCACTGATTAAATAGTTAAACTGGATTCAGGTGAAGTCCCAAAACAGATCACAGACAGGCAAACATCTCCCCCGCCCCATTTACAAAGGCAAAATGGGTACCAGTAAGCTCAGTTGTGCTGCAGGGACATTAGGGAACAGGAGTAAAATTACATGAGAAACAGCATGGTTCTGTTTCTCATGTAAGAAATCTAATCTAAGAAAATTAGATCTGTTAAGCTAATTAATCTAAAATCTGCTAAGCTTTTTTGAGATTCTCACAACAAAGTTGGATGCAAGAGAAAATTGTAACAGACAACATATTTAAACTTCAATAAGGTTTCTAACAGTCCCACACAAATGCCTTTAGTATAAAATGAAACAATGTGCCATTAGAAGGAATGTATTACAACTGATAAAAAGTTAAGTGGCAAAAGAGGATGGTAAAGATCACAGGTGGTGTCCCACAGGATTTAGCTTATTTGTTTCCTTATCTGTTAATAACATTGATGAAGGTATAACAAATATGCCAAAAAACTATGAGACAAACTAGGGAGGTGGCTGACAACAGTAACCAAGCTACTTAAACAAGACAGATAAATAATTTAGTTTGTCTGAAAGAATGAATGATGCTCAAAATACAAGGTGTTTTTAGAGTTGCTAAACTGATAAACAATTGCATACATCTCTAGTCTTGAAGCAACAACACAATTTGGTTGATAAGTGGGACTGTTCTATAATGTCAAAATGTGTTATAAGAGACGGAAGTGCCCACCATTCTGTGCTAAACAAGCTTGAACTTGATATGTTATGGTGACATGATGAAGCACATTCTGGGGAAAAGCAGCAACTCACTTGGTGGTAGTGTCCTTCAGTTCTTCAATGAGTATGGATTGCTCACAGGGTCTGCTCTTAAAGATATCCTTCATATGCAAAAAAAAAAATCCGGAAAGATAAGGTCTGGTGATCCACTTACAGTAATCAATGCAGTCTTTTTTGGTTGGTTCTTTCAATTCATGAACAACACATATCCTATATGGATGAAACGTCAACTCCTTCACAGTTTTCAGTAGGAACTATAGGAAATGTCCACTTTCCCTGATAATCTTCTAAGTGATTTGTACATACTCTTCAATCACAGCAGTCAACATTCTAGACTTGCCATTATGCAGTTTGTTGGTTACACAGCCAGTCTCACAAAAAAAATCGCCTCATATGTGACAGATTTACTTGAAAACTCTGTGTCTTCAAATACTGACTATATTCCTAACTTCTGCAAAGGAACAATAATGCATCTTCTCCGTTGTTGAATTAATGCCATGGCTTACAGAGGAAGTGAATGGTGTTAGTACACGACTGACACTGCATGCATACAATGTGTGCTGCCATCTATCATTAAGCATCCAATCTACACAACAAATTATATACTGTTCCCACAGTTATAACCTAAGATTTTTGCAACTGCACTAGTAAATGTATATTTTTTACATTTAAGTGAAAATAATTGTGGACTGATTTGATTTTTTTTTTTTACTCAAAAGGCAACAAACTTAAGGTATTTGATAAAGAAAAGACTTATAATTACAATCCAACAAGAAGTTCTCTCAACACTGCAGACAGTACACAAGTGCAGTTCATGGATTTTATCTGTGACGATACAGAAATTTTGCTAGTAGAAATTATTGTTGTTATTTGTTTTTTTTAGGAGCATTAGCAACAAAGGCCATATTGCTCCGGGGATATGCAGTGGTCATTCCCTAACCTTTCCGCATCTGGTGGTCACGGGCTCGAACACTGGTCTAATCAAGAAGCGTGTGCTATGCACTGCTGCTCCTGCCCACCTGGCTACGAAGGTGCCTAGTAGAAATAAAGAGGTTAATATTCTGTTATGTGAATTATTAGTTAAACCTAATTATACTACAGATCATATTTCAGCCAGGATGTGGAAAAGATGCACAAGGTTAGTTAGTGGCATAAAGAATTATTGGTATAAAACAGGGGAGGGGAGAAGGTCTGATTAAAGGTAGGGAATATGAAATATCATTTTTTTTTTCTTTTGCAGATAACAAACCAGAGAAAACATATATAGTGCATTCAAATAAGTTCCTGGAATTGCATGATGGTATTTAAAGTGTTTGCACTATGGCTATAAGGGTTTGTGGGGGAGTTGATGTTGATCTTGGTACATATGCATGCCAAGTGGGAACTGGCTTGACCACTTCAATCATGTGTCATAGCTAACTGATTGCAGAATATTGCAGTTTGAACAGCATGCTAACATCAAGTTCTTCTTTAAACTTGGGAAGAGTACTACAGAGATGTTGCAGGAATAACAGAAAATTTATAGAGACAATGCTTTGAAGAAAACAGCAGTTTATGAATGGTTTAATCAATTTAAAAATGGACAAAAAAAACTAGAAGATGAACCTCACAGTGGAGGCCCTTCGATGTCATGAACCAAAAAAAAAAAATGATTGGCAAATGACTGTTGTCGAGCTTACTCATGAAGCTGGACTGTCTGTAGGCTCAGTAACACACACACAATACTAACGCAAGATTTGGGGATGCACCACATGTGTGCAAAGTCTGTTCCAAAGATCGTCCAACTTGCTGTTGAACGATCAAATGAACTGGAGGAAAGCAACTGCAGGTGATTTGTTAGAAAAATCTATGCAGGACCCTAAGAGAAGTGGTCACTGAGGATGTCACTGGATCTTGCTGTTCATCTATGACCCAAAGATCAAGGTGGAATTATCTGAATGGCACAAAAATGTTCCCATCGTCCAAGAAATCTCATGCAACAAAATCTAATGTCAAAGAGATACCAATAGTTTTTTCGATGATGATGGCATAATGCACCATGAATTTGTATTTAGGGGAGAAGCATTACTGCCACTTACCACAAAGATGTTTTAATCTTTGACACATTTGCATGACATTGGGAGACGAAGACAACCTCAAAAATAGATGAATGGCTGGATGCTGTACCATGATAACAGTGAAGTATTGAATCAGTTTAGTGTGACACAGTGCAGCGCTGAGTCAGTTTGGTGTGATATAAGCACTGGGAAAGCAAAATTGAGAGTAGGAGTGTGTTATAGGCCTAATAACTCTGATGAGTACAATGAACATCTGTACAGAGAAATAGAGTGGGCTAGTAAATCAGATTTTCTTATAATGGGGGATTTTAACTTCCCAGATATTGACTGGACCTGGTGTGTTGGTCACTCCCACACTAGCAAGACTTTTGTAGATTTATTGGATGATTGTTTTCTACAGCAACATGTTCAAGAGGCAACTGATTATCAGCAGTGATCACAGTGCACTGATGTGGGATTTACTCAAAGATGTAACTACTATCAGGAGTACAGGGAAGGGGTTTTTGCTTTTGTAAAGGTGACTGCAGTGGTCTCAGACAGTTTTTAAATTCTATATGGTGGGACCAACCGATGCTGTTACCAACAGCAAATTCTAAATGGGAAGCATTCAAGTAATTAATCTTGGAAGTTACTAGGCTTTTCATACAAATAAGAAATAGTATTCAAGGTTTAGGCCTAAATGGAGGTCAGATGAACTAATGAGGCTTGTGGCAGAGAAGAAAAATGGATGGGATGCATATAAATTATCAGGAGACACAGACACCTATGGTAGATATAAGATAGTCTGTAATTAGGTCACAAAGAAGGTTAGGCAAGCAAATGCAGATTACAAGAAATCTTTGGCAAAGAATGCAAAGAAATATAATAAAGACCTCTTTACTTACATAAACAAGATTAGTGAATGGAACAAAGGGTTGCTCTTACGAAGAAAGGCTTAAATTTTGCAAATTACAGTGTCTGGAGACTAGGCACCTGTGATCTGATTGAGGTGTATAAAGCCTTGAATGGTTTGAGCATGCTCAATGCTGACGGGATTCTTCCTTTTGCTCAGAATAATCATCTGAGAGAGTATAAATTCAAATTGAGGAAAGAGAGATATAGGATAGATGTGCGGAAGTTTGCCTTTGGCCAGCAGGTAGTTGGATGGTGGAACAGACTTCCATCCTTTGTTGTGGAAGTTGATAGCCTAAATAAATTTAAGGCTGAGCTGGACAGGTATTTGAAATGAACAGGGGGGGGGGATGAAATGAGAGAGTTGTTTTTTTTTTTTTTGGCCGATGCTGCATAAGCTTGCTTTCTTGCATCATATGCCTCTACTAATGCTAATAAACTCTAGAAGGAAGGGGATGAATCAGATTGGTCCATTTGATATCGATGGTTCAATTGTTGATGATTCTGCTCAGATAGCTGACAAACTGAATGAGTATTTTCCATCTACATTTACACGTGAGGAATTAAGTACAGAAGTGGAGGCCAGAACCTTATCAAACTCTAACAGGAAGTTAAATGTTTTGTAATAACTTACAGAAAAGTGGAGGAGAAATTGTTAAAGTTAAACATAAGAAAGGCACCTGGGGTGGATGGGATCTATCTAGTTATATTAAAGGAGGCAGAAAAGGAAGTAAGCAGGACTTTGCCATGATTATGAGGGCATCCTTGGACTCAGGGAAGGTCTCCACAGATTGGCGATGTACAAACGTATCCCCAATTCACAAAGGGGGAGGCTTGACGTAGCCAAGTGGTGAGCGAGAGTGCATAGCACGCGTTCCTTGAGTGGACCGGGGTTCAAGCCCAAGACTACTAAATACATTTGTACGATAAATATTTGTATTGCGATTTATTGTAAACTCTACTGACTTGGTTATTGTGCTGGAGCATAAATAGAAAATTTAAATTTTAAAATTTAAAAGGTGACATGAGTAATTACAGACCTGTTAGTTTAAATTCTGTTTGGGGAAATAATGGCGCCACTGGTTAAAGAAGCACTGCAGAATCACCTAGACAAGACTGCAGTTATAGTTCAGACACAGCATGGGTTTGTTAAAGGGAAGTCTTGTCTGAACAAGTTGATTGGATACTATGTAGTCACAAAGGAACTAGATGCAAAAAATAATTTTGATATCACATACTTGGATTTTAGGAAAGCTTTTGATACTGTTGCACATTGAAGACATCTGTACAAGTTGGAGCAGTATGGCATTAAGAGCAAATTGCTGCTATGGATAAAAGGATGGTTGAGTGGGAGAAGCCTGAGAGTGGTAATTAAAGGACACTGCTCTTCACGGACTAATGTTATTAGTGGTGTGCCCCCCCCAGGGGTCCATGTTGTGCCCATTGTTGTTTTCTGTATTTATCAATGATATTGATGAAGGTATATCAGGTTTAATGTCCAAGTTTGCAGACAATTTTAAAGTTGTTAGTGTTGTTAATAACAGTAAGGATGGTATGCTACTGCAACAGGATGTGGAAAAGTTGAGCAGATGGGCTGAGAGGTGGCAACTGAAGTTTAACATTGACAAACACAAAGTGCTGCATATGGGTAGCAGTAACCCCAAAGTAATATACCAACTGTGCGGTACTACACTTAGGGTAGTGGAGAATGAAAAAGACCTCGTGGTAATTGTGCAGTCAGATATGAAGTTTTCTGAGCACTGCAGATGTGCTGCAAGAGTAGCTCCTGGTGTCTTGTCAATGATATATAAGAATTTTGCTAGGAGGGATAAGGAGGTGATTATCCCTTTGTATAGTGTTCAGTTCCCCTTTGATTAAAAAACACGAGAATCGAAATCAACGATTTCGTTCCTTTTGGAACAAATTCAATACAAATTAATAATAATTCAATAAAATGAACAAGTTATATCAAAATAGTAGAATTTCACAATATGAAAAGATTGATGCATACATAACTGTGTTTAGCATACATATGACTGTACTGGATGACATGCATGTGTTTGATACAGTCGAGCTCAACGCTTGCATGCCTGTACATGCAGTGGCACGACTCTCTAAAATGCTGTTTTAGTTTACTTTCCAGGCGGGCCGTATAAAAATTATTTGCAGGCAATAGGTTGGACACCACCATCCTAGACTCTGTCCAAAGGAGAGCACTCAGATTAATTACTCTTACAAACTGTCCAATCTTTATGACACAGACATTAAGTTTCTGCTGCATGCCTTTTTCTGTATATTTTAATGGGCATTGTCCTTCTGAAATGGCATCTGCAATTCTACCACTCTTTTCTAAACCAGTCAACATCCATTCACTGTCTAATTCCAAACTCACAGAACTAACTTTTACTCCTCCTCTTTTATCCTTTCTATTTCTGCTCTTTGGAACAACGTCCATTCACGTATTTCCCAAAATTTTTCATCTATAGAAACTGAAGTCCAAAGTCAACTGTTATCTTCTGTCTTCTCAGCCTTAAATCCATACACAGCATAAAGTACTCAGGTTCTTGCACCTTTTTGCATTATTAATAAAAAAAGAAAAAAAATCATTCCCAATAACAAAAATAGGTACAGAACTGCCACACTATCCCAAGGTTATCTGTATTCTCTGATAATGTGCTAACTTTACCCACCCAACCCATTTCATCACAAACTTTCATAGAAGCTCTTAGTGCATAAACCTCAAGCATACAAACCCAAATTTTTTTTTTTTTTTTGGTAGTTATTGGTGCACTGGCTTCTGTGGCCATAGTGCACCTCCCAAGGTTTTTTTGTAGTACTTTGATCCAAGCCCGAGGCGGTATTCGAACCCTGGAACTTTGGGTTGCCAGGCAGGCACTTTACCCACCCGGCTAGCCCAGTCGGCACAAACCCAAATAGCAACAGCAAAGCAAACAAGTCAGCAAAGTTAACATCCAGCCATATCAGCTCTCCTAGAGTGCAGATAAAGAGCTAATGGAAGCCCAATTTTTTGTTCTTCTCTTAAATGTTGATTTGCAATGTTTAGTTTTCTGCAATGCTCTCAAATAATTTTATTAAATGTAATATTATCTTTCTTGTATAACCTAGTATTCTTTTTTATTTTTTTTTTTTTATGTCACAGAAGATTTCTGGTTTATGCAAATTTCTTTAATTATTTTCAAATTAAATAAAAATTAGTGAATGCATGAAGAGCAGTGCTTTCTTATCATAGCATCATTTTTTCTTTTTAAAGAATTCCTCTTCCTCACTGGGTTATTCTAGCTGTTGCTGGAGTCATAAAAATCATATATAAAAGTACTTTCACCCAGAGGGTCACTATGACTACATTCAACACAGGCATACTGAATTTCTAACAAAGAATTTACCTGCCGCCTACAGCTCTTCAAATTAATACCAGTTTTATCACTAACTTCATCAAGGTCTTTTCTATTTCGTGATGACAGCTTTTTCCCTAGAAACTCCCTTATAACAGTATTGTCAAATTCATAATACCTGAAAATAAAAATAAAAAAATTTAAGTTTTTAAGAAGGAAAAGCAAATGAAATATTTATTGCATAGTTCATATCCACAATTTTATATAAGGATTCTACATATGAAAAGTGAACAAAGATACACACACAAAGCACTAAATTTTGGTCAAAGTATTTAATTCCTTAATGAAATCACCAAGCTGTTAAGGCATAGGTTTTAATATTTCACTAAGAAATTAATGCCTTTGCAGAAAGTGATATCTGCTGCCAAAAGAATCAACTAATTATCATCAATTTATGCAAAGAGTTTGGTCATACGGGCAACTTCAGTTCAACGGTTATTTTCGGCAATGCAGTATTCTCAATGTAACTGATTAAGTGAAAACTCTCTAATAACAAAGCATGACAATATCAGTAGTAAAAACTTCTGTAATACATTGGTACATAAGTTCAGGAGTCCACATTTTTCAGGAGTCCACAAAGGCATAGGTTCTAATATTTCACTAAGAAATTAATGCCTTTGAGAAAGTGATATCTGCTGCCAAAAGAATCAACTAATTATCATCAATTTATGCAAAGAGTTTGGTCATACGGGCAACTTCAGTTCAACGGTTATTTTCGGCAATGCAGTATTCTCAATGTAACTGATTAAGTGAAAACTCTCTAATAACAAAGCATGACAATATCAGTAGTAAAAACTTCTGTAATACATTGGTATATAAGTTCAGGAGTCCACATTTTTGACTGAGAAAATCAAAAATGTACCTTCTTATATGGCAATGCCATCCCTTATCCTGGCATTGCTTTTCTTAAGAAATCCAGAGATATGAGAGGAGGGATACCAAGTAAGAGTGTACTTACTAAACACCTTGTAGAAATAACAACACTTTATTAACACCTGTTGTGGAAATTGATAGCATAAATAAATTCAAGGAGGAACTGGACAAACTTTTAGAGGGAATGGATGTGTAAAATTGGTTTTTTTTTTTTTTTTGGCTGATGCTATATAAACTCATATGCTTGCTTTCTTGCATCACATGCCTCTGCTACCACTACTACCTTCTCAGTGAAAAGTCTGGATATTTAAACAGCCCACTATAAATGTGGCAAATGTATCCCGGAATTTTTTTTTTTTTTTTTTTACCTACTGACTGTCATACTGATGTTGTTACCAGAGCTTTTGATACATCCACCTACTTTGGACACAGTGCACCAGTTCATATAGTCATTATTGCAATATGTCTGTGCAAGTACAGTGGGCTCTTGATTTACACTGATTTGAATAACGGCCAGTTTGAAAAATTTCTAGTAATTTCTTTGGTTTTCCCCAAAAACTCTGGAAAATTCTATTCAACATTACCACCATCAAAAAAATTCACTGCACAGCACTATTGGAAATGTATTAATGGCAATGCCACATATGGGAATTAATTAATTTGTATACATATGCTCATTCTCTATACTAGCATTTCCCAAACTGTGTTCCACGAAACACTAGTATTCCATGAGATGTGAACAAGTGTTCCGTGAAAAATCATAATTAATAATTAAAAAAATAAAATAAAATATATAAATTTTGCATATTTGTAGCATACACCACTTTTGTACCATTATAATTTTTAACTTTTTTTTTTTTTTGGTTTTAAATATACTGGCATAGACTAATAATCAAATAGACCACAGAACACTTTATTATGGAGGGCATAGAGAAGCATGCATAGAGGTAATGATATCCACGAAAAAGAAGCAATGTAGTGATCTAATATGCCATTCATAAGAGATTTAGCCTGGAGTATAAGGGTTGAAACAGAAGGGAAGCGAACCGATGAAATGTTTGCCGAACTCTCTGGAAAAGAACATGATCTAGCCAAGGAGGGGGTGTGTGTGTGTGTGTGTGTGTGTGTGTGTGTGCGTGTGTGTGTGTGTGTGTGTGTGTGTGTGTGTGTGTGTGTGTGTGTGTGTGTGTGTGTGTGTGTGAAATTAGGCATCAACTCAGCGTTCTGATGGGTATCTATGAGAGATTGAGGTGTAGGATAGGAGCCTTCGAAGAAATTAATATGAGGAACATGTCAAGCTCTCAGCTGCCCAACTCAACACCAGAGCTCGCTATTGTCCATCAGGCAACACAGCGGCAATTTCCAAGGCAGTATGTGCTGGTCCTGGTCCCACAGGAGTTAGTTATTGTTGGTGACTATTGTCAGGGAGACAGGTAATATATTGTGTAAAAAGAATAGATAGAATAGGACCAGGGTATGTCTGCCAGGGGCAAAATTTGATGATGTTTTGAAGCAGATATCATCTTTTAAGGCCACAAAGAGTGATATTGTTGTACATATTGGCACCAATGACATTAAGAGTAGGAGATCTGCAGATTTACTTAACAAGTACAGGTCAATGTTGAAAAAAAAGTCATGAGTTAGGGTTAAATTTGAAAGTGTCTGCAATTCTGCCCAGACATGATAGGAGGGAGTACATGATGAGAGCCTTGTAAAAGTGTTGGTCAAGACATGAATTTGGCCCTGGAGAGATTGTGCAAGGCTCATGGAGTAGAATTTTTTCGGCTTGGTCTGTGCTTGTTAACAGGAGAGACTGCTTCTACGAGGATGGGATACACTTAAAAAGAAAGGGTGCAAGAATATTTGCTGATAATATCGAGGCAGTGTTAGGTGGCAGAAACCTGCTAGCTTGGGAGGATTCACAGACTAAAAGGTTAAAAGTAGCCGCAGGCAGAGGTGAAGGTGATTCTTGCACTACTATTAGAACAAGCAGCGACCTGGAGCATGTGGTGCAGGGGATTTCAGGGACCGATGGCAGTCATCATGAAACAAATAAATATATGGGATGTATTAGGGTAACTAAGAATAAAAATAGGTGCATGTATACTTGCATGTATACCAATGCTAGAAGTATAGTAAATAAATTTGATGAATTTGAAGTGTTGGGATATCAGAGACGGGGTGTCACACAGATATTAGGCAGTACAATGTGTACAGAAAGGATAGACAGGATAGAAAGGGAGCAGAAGTTATGCAGTTAATTAAGAAAAACATAAAATCAAAGGAAGTGCATCCAGTTGATATAGATGGACAGTACAATGCTGAGTCAATTTGGT
Source organism: Mastigoproctus giganteus (assembly GCF_048544385.1). NCBI lineage: Eukaryota > Metazoa > Arthropoda > Arachnida > Uropygi > Thelyphonidae > Mastigoproctus > Mastigoproctus giganteus. The sequence goes on from NC_143580.1 coordinate 167,798,711, forward strand.
GTGACATAAGCACTTGCAAAGTAAAAATAAGAGTAGGAGTATGTTATAGGCCTAATGATTCAAATGAGTACAATAAACAATTGTACAGAGAAATAGAGTGGGCCAGTAAATCAGAATGTCTTATAATGTGGGATTTTAACTTCCCAGATATTGACTGGAACTTGTGGATCTTGTGGTCACTCACACATCGGCAAGACTTTTGTGGATTTATTGGATGACTTTTCAACAGTGGAATGTTCAAGAGACAACCAGAGAGGGTAATACTCTTGATCTGGTTATCAGCAGTGATCATTCGTGTATTAAGAATTTTCAGATAAAGAAACCACTAGGTGGCAGTGATCATAGTGTACCGATGTGGGATTTATTTAAAGATATAATTACCATCAGGGGTAAAGGAAAGGGTTTTTGCTTCCATAAAGGTGACTACAGTGGTTAGACAGTTTTTAAATTCTGTAAGTGGGACCAACTGATGTTACCAACAACAAATTCTAAATGGGAACCATTCAAGGAATTAATCGTGGAAGCTACTAGATGTTTCATACCTATTAAGAAATATTGTTTAAGGTTTAGACATAAATGGTTGTCAAATGAACTAATGACACTCGTGGCAGAGAAGAAAAATGCATGGGATACATATAAATTATCAGGCAACACAGAAGCCTATGGCAGTTATAAGCTAGTCTGTAATTATATCACAAAGGAGGTTAGGCAAGCAAAGGCAGATTACAAGAAATATTTGGCAAAGGATGCAAAGAAATATAATAAAGACCTCTTTACTTACATAAACTCTAGATGGTAGAGGATGAATCAGATTGGTCCACTTGATATCAATGGTTCGACTGTTGATGATCCTGCTCAGTTAGCAAACAAACTGAATGAGTATTTTGCATCTAAATTCACACATGAGGAGCTTTAAGTGAAGAAAATGCCAGAAGGATATCAAATTGTAGTAGGGTGCTTAATGAATTTGTAATAACTGAGAGGAAAGTGGAGGAAAAATTGTTGAAGTTAATCATAAGAAAGGCACTTGGGGTGCTGGATCTATCCAGTTATATTAAAGAAAGTGGCAAATGAACTAAGTAAACCCTTAGCCATAATTATGAGAGCATTCTTGGACTTAGGGGAGGTCCCCATGGACTGGAAATATGCAAATGTATGACCAATTCATAAATCACAAAGGGGGATCGAAGGGTGACATGAATAATTACAGAACAGTTAAACTTCTGTTCCAGGTAAAATAATGGAGTCACTTGTTGCATTGCAGGATCATCTAGACAAGACTGCAGCAATAATTTAGACACTTTATAGGTTTGTTAAGGGAAAGTCTTGTCTGACAAATTTGATTGGATGTGGTTACAAAGGAACTGGATGCAAAAAATAATTTTGATATCATATACTTGGGTTTCAGGAAAGCTTTGAGTGGGAGAAGACAGAGGATGGTAATCAATGGATGCTGCTCTTCATGGACTAATGTTATTAGTGAAGTTCCACAGGGTTCAATGTTGAGCACACTGTTGTTTTGTTTATTTATCAATGATATCGATGAAGGTATATTAGGCTTAATGTCGAAGTTTGCAGATGATATAAAGGTTGGCAGGGTTGTTAATGACACTAATGGCAGTGTGCTACTGCAACAGGATCTAGAAAATTTGGGAAGATGGGCTGAGAAGTGGCAACTGAAGTTCAACATTGATAAATGCAAAGTACTGCATATGGGTAGAAGTAACGCAACCAACTTCAAAACACTTTGGGTGGTAGAAAATGAAAAGGACCTGGGAGTAATTATGCAGTCGGATATTAAGTTTTCTGAGCAATGCAGACAGGTTGCAAGAGCAGGTCATGGGGTTTTGTCAATGATATACAGGAATTTTGCTAGCAGGGAAAAGGTGGTGATTTATCCCTTTGTATAAGGCAATGGTCAGGTCATGCCTTGAGTACTTGTACAGGTCTGGAGGCCTCATTTTAGGAAGGATGTAGATTTGTTTGAGCGTGTACAGAGAAGGGCAACAAGATTGGTGAAGGGAATGAAGGGATCCTCTTACCAAGAGAGGCTTAAGTTCTGCAAATTGCAGTGGCTGGAGACTAGGCACCTGTGAGGTGATCTGATTGAGGTGTACAAGGTCTTGAATGGGTTGAGCATGCTGAATTCTGATGGGATTCTTCCACTTGCTCAGATTAAGAACCTAAGGGGACGTAAATTCAAATTGAGGAAAGACAGTTGTAGAATAGATGTGCAGAAGTTTGCCTTTAGCCAGCAGGTGATTAATTGCTGGAACAAACTTCCATCTGCCGTTGTGGAAGCTGATAGCTTAAATAAATTCAAGGAGGAAAACATTTAGAAGGAATGGTTGTGTGAATTTTTTTTCCTTGGTGATTTTAATGTTCACAACTCCAGCTGGCTTCCATTTTCTAGTCACACCGAACCAGTAGGTCGAGATGCTGAGGCTTTTGCAATTACTAATGACCTAGCACAGATTGTTCATTTACCTACAAGAATACCGGACAATCCTAATCATACAGCCAATACGCTTGATCTTTTTCTCACAAACAACCCTTCTAAGTACACGGTCGATGTGAGAGGTCCTTTAGGCACTTGAGATCACAACTTGGTGATTGTCTCTTCTCCAATGGAACCTTTACCTCATGGCTATTCCCAACCTCGTGTTGTTTGGCATTACAAGAATGCAAAATGGGATGACCTGCGAGACTTCTTTTCTTCTTTTCCTTGATCGGATTACTGTTTCAAAACTTCTGATGTCAACGTTTGCTCAGATCGTGTCAGTGAAATTATTCTTGCAGGAATGGAATCCTTTATCCCACACTACCACTTTAAAATCTCATCCTTTATCTAAACCTTGGTTTTCCAATAAATGTGCTAAGGCTGTTCAAGAGAAGAATGTTGCATATCGTAATTGGCTTGTTTCTAATTCTTCAGTTTCATTATCTGCCTACACCAAAGCTCGCAACAATTGTAAAGCAGTTATTAATCAGTCCAAACTAGAGTTTGCACAGGCTAAGAGTAGAAAACTTGCTTCTTGCCCTAATGGTAGCCAAGCATTCTGGTCTCTTGCCAAATGCTATTGGCCGCAACTTTTGCCCATCTCTGCTCCCACCTCTGTTCAAACCAGATGGTTCTGTTGTCACTTCAGCCAAGGATAAAGCTGACCTGCTAGTATCCCATTTTTCTTCCAACTCATGTATTAATGAACTTGGTGAAACACCTCCCACCATTCCCAACACGCTCCATTCAATGCCTCCTGTGGTCTTCTATCAAAAGGATATCAGGAGGATTTTGATGAATCTTGATGCTAAGAAAGCTCCTGATGGTATTTCTCCACTTGTTCTCAAAACCTGTGCTCCTGAACTTGCTCCTATTCTTTGCTGCCTTTTTTCACTTACTTATTCCAAAGGTGTTTCTTCTTCTGCTTGGAAATTTGCTCGCATCCAGCCAGTTCCTAAAAAGGGTGACAAATCCCTCATATCCAATTATCGTCCCTTTGCAATTACTTCTACTCTTTCTAAAGTAATGGAGAAATCAATTAACCACCTACTCTTAAACTACCTAGAAACCTTCCGTCTGATCGACGATTGCCACTATGGATTCCGTCAGTGTCGATCAACTGGTGATATTCTGGCTTATGTTACCCATTTATGGACTAATTCAATGGAAAGGTTCAGTGAAACACAAGTAGTGTGTTTCACCTTAACATCTCAAAGGCTTTTGATCATGTTTGGCATAAAGGACTTCTAAACAAGCTTCCATCTTATGATTTGTCAACTGTTTTTAGTAATTGGTTATCCAGTTTTCTCTCTGATCGCTCACTGAGGGTGATGGAAGATGGCTCTCTGTCTTCTAACTTCTCCACTAATGCCGGTGTCTCCCAAAGTTCAATTCTTTCCCCCACTCTTTTCCTCTTGTATATATTAATGACCTTCTTCCATTGACTGGAAATCCTATCCATAGTTTTGCCGATGATAGCACATTGCATTCCACTTTCCATTTGAGAAACCTTGTCCTGCTCAATCAGCTTCAACTTCTCGAAAATCTGCTACCAATTCCTTAAATGCCAATTTTCAGGTAATTCTCCAGTGGGGCAAAGACAACTTAGTTGATTTCAACCCTTCTAAAACTCAGTCTTGTCTTATATCTCACAAAAAGGATTCTTCTGCTCCTATGCTTATATTTGGTGACACTCCGATTTCTAGGCAAAATGATATATCTCTTTTGCTTCCTCTGCATCTAAAAAATTTGGTTTTCTCTTTCACTCTCGGCGTTACTTTTCTTCCAAACAGCTGCTCGCTCTGTATAAATCGCAAATCCGCCTTGCCATGGAATATTGTACCACATCTGGGATGGTGTCCCCAAAACCCCTCTCAGGCCTCTTGATTCCATTCAGAAGAGGGCAGTTAGGTTAATTAATGACTCATCTCTAACAGAGTCTCTCCACTCGCTTTCTCATAGACGTACTTTTTTTGCTGCATGCCTATTCTACAGATACTTCCATGGGCACTGTTCTTCTGAATTGGCTTCTATAATTCCCGCTCTTTCTCTTTCAAAACAGTCCGAACATGTGCCGCCACCAGCCAACATCCATTTACTGTCCAACTTCAAACCCACAGAATCAACTTTCATCTTCCTCATTTATTCATTCAACTGCCGTTTTCTGGAACAACCTTCCTTCATACGTATTTCCTGAAAATTACAATCTACAGAAGTTCAAGTCCAATGTCAAAAATATCTTCTTTCGCCTTCTCAACCTCAAATCCAAGCACGGTACTAAGTACTATAGGTTCTAATACCTCTCGTGTTTAGGGTTCACATAAAAAAAAAAAAAAAAGCTCATACGCTTGCTTTCTTACATCACGTGCCACTATTACTATCATAACAAAACTCATAACATATCATAACAACATGTTTCCTAAAATGAGACCTCCAGATGCAGTACTTAAGACCTTGCCTGGCCATTGCCTTATACAATCGGATAATCACTTCATTTATCCTTGCTAGCAAAATTCCTATATATAAATTGCCACTGGCAGCCTGTCTGCAATGCTCAGAAAATTTCATATCTGACTGCACAATTACTGCCAGATCTTTTTCATTTTCCACTACCTGAGTTTAGTAACACAGAGTTGGTATGTTACTCTGGGATTACTGCTACCCATATACAGTAATTTGCATTTATCATTGTTAAAATTCAATTCCCATTTCTCAGCCCATCTGACTAACTTTTCTAGATCCTATTGCAGTAGCATACTGTCATTAACCACCCTGCCAACCTCTGTATCATCTATAAATTTGGATATTAAGCCTCATATGCCTTTCATCTGTATCACTGATAATTATACAAAATAACAAAGGGTGAGCACTGAACCCTGTTCATTGTTGGGATTTCAGAAAAGTGGTGTCACTCAGATATAAGGGATGAAGAATTTGAATATGAGAAGTACGATATATACACAAAGGACAGACAGGATAGGAGGTGAGAGGGGTCATGTTCTTGGTTAAGAAGCACATCTAAAGCAATGCATCCAGCTGATATGGATGGCCAGGGTAATGTTGAGTCAGTTTGGTGTGACATAAGAACTGGGAAAGCAAAAATCAGAGTAGAAGTGTGTTATAGGCCTAATGAGTCTGATGAGTACAACGAACAGCTGTATAGAGAAATAGTGGGCCAGTAAAACAGAATGTTTTCTAATGGGGGATTTTTAACTTTCCAGATACTGACTGCAACTTGTGGGTTGATCACTCACACCTAGAGACTTTTGTGAATTTTCTGGATCACTGTTTTCTATGGCTGCATGTTCAAGAAGTAACAAGAGAGAATAATACTCTGGATCTGATTATCAGTAGTGACTATTTGTGCCTTAAGAATCTGTAGAAAAAAGTAACACTAGGGTGGCAGTGATCACAGCCTATTGATTTGGGATTTATTTAAAGATGTGACTACCATCAAGGGGATAGCAAGGGGGGTTGCTTTTGTAAAGGTGACTACAGTGGTCTCAGAGAATTTTTAAATTCTATACAGTGGAACCAACTGATGTTACCATCAGCAAATTCTAAATGTGAAGCGTTCAAGGAATTAATCATAGAAGCTATTAGGCTTTTCCTACCAACTAAGAAATACTCTTCAAAGCATAGGCCTAAATGGACGTCAAATGAACTGATGAAACTTGTGGCAGAGAACAAAAGTATTGGCAGTCTGGCCATAAGACTGCGCCTCCGTAGCCAGGTGGGAAGGAGCAGCAGTGCGTAGCACACGCTTCTTGATTAGCCCGGGGTTCGAGCCCATCACCACCAAATACGGAAGACGCAGAAAGGTCAGGGAATGACCACCGCATATCCCGGAGCAATATGGCCTTAGTTGCTAATGTTCCTAAAAACCAAATAACAAACAAACAAACAGCCATAAGACTTACAAGGGGGTTACCCCAGTGGGCCGCAGGTTGGTGCGATTCTGGCCATAAACATTAGTATGAGGCCACTACAAGTTTTATCGAGAAAGAATTTTTGACCCAGTCCACCTCTGAACAAAAGTACATGGAATGCATATAAATATCAGGCAATAAGAAGTCTACGGTATATATAATTGAGTCTGTAATCAAGTCACAATGGAGGTCAGGCAAGCAAAGACAGATTACAAGAAAACTTTGGCAAAGGATACAAAGAAAAACAGCAAAGACTTCTTTACTTATGTAAACACTAGAAGGAAGGGGATGAATCAAATTGGCCCACTGGATATCAACAGTTCAACTGTTGATTCTGCTCAGGTTGCTAACAAACTAAATGAGTATCCTGCATCTACATTCACTCATGATTCACTCTTTAGGGAAGGAGACTGCAGAAGTTTATCAAACTCTAACAGGGAGCTAAATGATTTTGTAAAATGTGAGAGGAAAGTGGAGGAGAAATTGTTGAATTTAAACATAGGAATGGCACCTGGGGTGGACAGGTTCTATCCAATTATATTAAGGGAGACAGGAGGCAGCAAAGTAAACAGTACATCATTAGCCATAATTAAGACAGCATTCTTGGATTCGGGGGGTAGGTCCACATGGACTAGAGATGTGTGAATGTATTTCAAATTCACAAAGGGGTTCAAAGGGTGACACAAGTAATTACAGACCTGTTTGTTTAACTTCTGTTCCAGGGTAAATAATGGAGTCACTGGTAAAATAAATAATGCAGGATCATCTAGACAAGGCCACAATTATGCTTCAGACACGGCATGAGTTTGTTAGGGGGAGATCTTGCTTGACCAATTTGATTGGTTACTACAATGTGGTCACAAAGGAACTGAATGCAAAAAATTATTTTTATATCATATACTTGTATTTCGGGAAAGCTTTTTTTAATACTGTTGCACATCAAAGATGTTTGAACAAATTGGAACAGTGTGGCCTTAAGCACAAGTTGCTGCTTTGGATAAATAGATTATCACTCTCTAGTTTCTCCGAAGTGGGAGAAGCCAGAGAGTGATAAACAGTCTCACAATTTCTTTTTTATTAAGTAATCAAACATATATATATATACAAAGGGTACTAGGAAAGTTTTGCAATACAGCTTTGTTTATTTAATTTTTTCAAAGTAATTTCCTCTACATTCAATACACCTCTCCATCCTCCGAAACCAATCTTTAAACCAGTTCTGCCAAGTTTCACTAGGGAGTAAAGCACACTCGTTGTCCCAGGCCCATAGAAGGTCCTCATCACTGGAAAACCGCCTCCCTTTTAGCTTCATTTTCACATGCGGGAACAGTGCAAAGTCGCAGGGAGCAAGGTCTGGACTGTAGGGAGGGTGCTCGAGAAGTTTCAGTCCTGTCGTGGTCAAATATTCGGTGCAGGCTTTGGCGCGGTGAGCTGAAGCATTATCGTGATGGAGGTACCAGGTGTCCATTCTTGACTTTGGCCGCAGGTTCTTCGTAGATCCAATGACTTTAGGCAGGCATTGTTCAGTATACCACTTAGCTGTGACTCTCTTCTGCGTGTCCAAAACGACACGTTCCACAATTCCACTCGATTTGAAAAATACAGCTGTCATTTTCTTCTTTACAGATTGGGATTTTCTGACAATTACGGGTGTGTCGTCATCATCAAAGACCCAAACTTTGTTTTGAGCCTTGGTCGGCAGATCATAATAGTACAGCCAAGTCTCGTCACCTGTCACGATGTTGTTCACATACCGAGATTGTCCCTTATCAAACTTTTTTAACATCTCCCGGCACCAAGTCACACGTCGTGTCATCTGCTCTTCAGTCAGTTGATGCGGCACCCAGAGAGAACAAAGTTTCTTCACGTGCAAATGATCTTGCAGAATCGAACGAATTGCTGGTGCATTTAGGCCCAAAGTATCCTCTATCTGTTGGTAGGTCACTCGCCTGTTTTCGTCAAGCATTTTCCTCACAGCAGTAACGTTTTCCTCCGTAACTGACGTTCGTGGCCTTCCCGGCCTCTCAGAATCCTCCAGAGTGAAATTTCCCCTTTGGAATTCTCTATACCACCTGAATATCGTTGTACGATGTGGACAATCATCATCTAGTGCAAGAGTCATTTCTTCTAAGCACTGGTCTATGGTTAAACCACGCACGAAATTATACCGCAAAACTGTCCTTATCTCATTTCGTGACCACGATACCATCGCAAGCACTTTACACTCTCACTACTAATGAATAACTGAGCCCATCGACTTGGCGCGGCGGCTACTATGCACGTATGAACATGTCTCAACATGCAGCAACAAGCAGCTTCCTGTGATTCATTGTTGCGTTATATTGCAAAACTTTCCTAGTACCCTTTGTATATTATACCTAACCTTAAACTTTTCAATAATAAAATAGTAATTATTATCCTTACTACTATTACAAGACAATCATTCAAATTTTTCTTAATGGCAGAAAAGTAGATAAATATGATGAATTATTCACAATGTACAAGTATTAATGAGAGCAGCATACTTGCATTTTACTTCTTGTAATGATATGTTTGATATTTTCTGTTAACCTTGAGTGATTTTTCTTTGTTTTTCATTCTTGAAAATATCAGCAGGGCACATAAAGATTCCTTGCAGGCCAGTGTTGGCCCCTGGGCTGTAGTTTCAGTATCTGTGCTCCCAATAAATCTATTTATTATAGCAGTATGCTATTACATTAGATGTGTTTTAATCAGCAACCAAAAATTAATTGCAACATGCTTCAACTAGGGCACTTTCATGATGGATATGTATGGCACACATATTTGAGGTTTAGACACTGCTAAACTCTACTATAGTTGTGTTTCTTATTATATACTCAGCATCAGAGCGGGTTTTTTGTTTGGCTGATGCTGCATAAGCTTGCTTTCTTGCATCGTATGCCTCTACTAATACTAATCTCCACAAACATTCTTTACAAAACTAAAATGGCATTGTGGGAATGGAGTATGTGATACAAACGTGAAACTACTTCCGGGTGGTAGAGGATAACTCCAAGTTTTTATTCACCAACCAGAAAATGTGCATACTGCAATAAAGGCAGCATAATCACAAATCACAGTGGAAACTGAGGAAGGAAGGATGATTGCAGGATAGATACATAGAAATTTGCTTTCAGCCAGAGAGTAGTTGGCACAAAAGAATAAGACAAATTATTAGAGGAGATGGATAAGTAATGTGGGGAGTGCTTTTTTTATTTTCTTTTAATTTTTTTACGTCTGATGCTGTATAACCTTGCTTCTTTGCATCATTTGCCAATACTAATACTAAAAATCTAACCCCAAGAAGGTGCAGTGCATAACTTTGGTTCAACCTGCAACTATAGTTTACCAACACAGTTATATAGAGCAGACCTACAGTTCTACTATGTTATGGAAAATACACCTGTTTGTGCAATCACTACCACATTACCACAGAAAAGTTCATGCAAACCTGAATCTGACTCCTTTTCATTTTACTCTCTGAGGAGTCATGAAAGACGGAATGTACGTCGCACCTATACCAGAAATCACTATGGAACTTAAAACAATGCACCTGTGAAAGCAATTAACAGGGATATGTTGTGCTGAATATTGGAGGAACTAGTTATAGGTAAGAAATCTGCAGAGTAACCAAAGTTGCCCACATTGAACACCTCTAATTAAAACTTGAAGATATCCTCTATCAACTGGACATGGTTTCGGGTTGGTAATTATGTACTCTATTCATACAATAACATTTTAGTTTTGTAAAGGAAATTTGTGATTGCCCTATTTGTGTGTGGGGGAGGGGGGAGATGGATAATACTCAAGAATATTATTCTCCTAATTCTTCTTGTCCCAAAAAAACAGAACACACATTTTTTCCGGCATAAAGTCAAACCTCAAAGTTCTCTTTTATTGTTGATTGGTCAATTTTATTTTTTTATGGTGCACTGGCACCTTTCACTCTTTATTGCTGAATTCTTGTGCCACCACCACAGACTGATAATTCTGGTTATTTTACACTAGTTGAGTATTTTATACTGCTATGGCCATTTTTTCTAACTTACACTATTGTCTATTTACATCTGACTAACTGACTGCCATATTGATAACACAAGGGAGGCAGCCATCTTCATCTTCATTCTTGGCTTGCCACGGACACAACAAAGTGCTTTGATTGGCGAGAGATTCCCCTCAGAGTGTTTTCTGACTTGTGGAACATGCCTGTGACATTTCCGCTAAACTGTTAGTTTTGGTGAAAATTAATTGTCAGTATTGGTGACAGTAGCTGTTGTCCAACTATGACTGTAACAGACAGCCAGCAGTCACAATCCTAGGTGAAAATAACCATTATCATTGAATTCAGTACTCCTAAAACCTCCAAGGAAGAGACGGTTTTAAGTGTTTGCTGCAAATTACCAAAAACATGGCATCCATTTCCCCCATGCTATATGTACTACCATGTGCTACCAAGGCTACAACTTAAACCAGATTCTAAGATGAGTTCATTTGGTTTTTGTTTTTTTTAACTATCACCTTTCTTTGAACTCACTCATAGCAGATTTCCCCTTCCTTCTACCTCCAGTGCCTGAATTAGTTCTGAACTTGGTTTTTTATCCCACATAGGTACTGTCTATATCTTGGAATTAACTTATTAATCCCCACAAATAATATATCAATGGGTTGGTCTCAGGGAGACAAACCGAAGTGACAAAAAAATTAGGACTATCCACTAGTAAACATCCTGATAATGTCACTTACTTCTGCCTAGTTAATGGCCAACAAAGAGGCAGTAACTTCTGACTCGAAATTATCTGACCAAACGTTATCATCATCAGAAAGTAACAAAGAAGAGGTGAATAATACACACAATACCACCACCTGCCAAGAACTGCTGGGTAAAACTCCTCTTAACCATAACTATGGCTGGAACTTAAAGAGGTGAAAATAAAAACAACGCAACAACAGAGTCACCACAGCAGTGTGAACCCAGATTATAAACTCATGGTCAAGAATGGAACATACTATCTCCAAATAGAGAGAGAGAGAGAGAGAGAGAGAGAGAGAGAGAGAGAGAGAGAGAGAGAGAGAGAGAGAGAGAGAGAGAGAGAGAGTGTGTGTGTGTAGTGTTACATACAAACTTGTATATGAATATTGACTGATAAAATTTAACATTGTCATAAAAAGTATTTCTGTATATTTATTTATTTCATGCAAAGCTTCAAGGTTCCCTTGATTGAAAGCAATCAAATTTGAGGCCTTTTCATTTGATGTCCAGATGTTCATTTTGCATCTGAATTTCACTTGCAAATTCCATTTATTATCTTTATTTCCTTTCTACATTATTTTACCTCATATACACATAATATCTACTGCAAGAGCAAATAACACTACTATAAGTACTAATATTTTTACTGAAACAGTTATCTGGCATTACTGGCTGCTTAGACTTTAATGCTGCAACCAATGCAGTTTTCAATCTTTACTGGGGGAATTCCTCACTCTCTTCTACTTATGGTTTGAAATCGCATTATCAAATGAAAAGGGAAAATACTGCATACACAAATCACAGAGATATGCTAAATAATATCTAATGATAAACACTCAAATGGTAATGTGTACAGTTGCTAATGTTTTGAAATAATCATAAAAATTTTCATTTTCACTATGTTCACAATCATTTCAATCTGTACTGGAGCCAGTGTATTAGACAAGCCTCATGCCATAAGTCAATGCTTCATGTGCCTTGAAAGAATCTTTCAACATTGCATACTATGATATTATAGTGTGACCTCACAATTATATTGTGATAAATATAGGTGCTGAGTTCCGATCAACCCTTCCCCACCTCTTCCATACAGAGGATTGATGACTTTTGAGGTTATAATGAGCATCATAGTGAGATCCAATCTTCCTTACATTTCAAGTGTACAGCTCTAAAACAGTATTCACAGGCCGGCTGCTAGTTAGTACACCGGACCAAACCTATTGGTTTGGTCCGGTGTACTAACTAGCAGCCATTAAGAGGCTTTCAGATCAGCTAGTGTATAATCTTGCTATCTCTACTTTGCCAGATAGTGACTGGAGGGAGTCCGAGTGGTGTGTATGCGGGGGGCATTGTCGAGGCCAAGTTATGTCAAGGATCTGGGTATATTCTTACCATGTGTACGCCATATCCAAAAATTTCATTACTTCATACACCATGCCCCCCCCCCCAACTTTTTCTTACTATTGAATACACCATGAATTGTCAAACTAATAGAGTAAACTTATCTGCGAAAAGATCTAAACCTCCCAAACACTTCCTAATTCATTTCACAAATATACATAGTCTCAATTCTAATCTCAACGACGTCCATTTCCACTTGCAGTCTGCCAAACCCCATGTACTTTTTGTGACAGAATCTCAGTTATCAGTTGATTCAACTATTGCTCATCTCAGTTGCCCAAATATTTTACTGTATGATTCCTTTCACCTAAAAGGTGGTATTTGTGTATATGTCCATTCCGATATTCCTTATCAGAGACTTGGTAATTTGGGATCTCTTCTTTTCGATCTTCTCTGGCTTAAAATCTCTCTACCTCATTGTGTCTACCGTTCTCCCAACTCCGCTAATCACTTGGAGCACTCTGAATTCCTCTCTTTGCAACTTGATTTTCTCCACTCAAACTTCCTAACAGTGAGGTAATTTTCCTTGGTGACTTTAATGTTCACAACTCCAGCTTCTGTTTTCTAGTCACACTGACCCAGCTGGTCGAGATGCTGTGGCTTTTGCAATTACTAATGATCTTACACAGATTGTTCATTTACCTACAAGGATACCGGACAATCCTAACCATACAGCCAACACGCTTGATCTTTTTCTCACAAACAACCCTTCTAAGTACACGGTCGAAGTGAGGGATACTTTAGGCACCTCAGATCACAACTTTGTGATTGTCTCTTCTCCAATGGAGCCATTATCTCATGGCTATTACGAACCTCATATTGTTTGGCATTACAAGGATGCAAAATGGGATGACCTGATTTCTTTTCTTTTCCTTGGTTGGATTACTGTTTCAAAACTTCTGACGTCAATGTTTGCTCAGATTGTGTCAGCGAAACTATTCTTGTAGGAATGGAATCCTTTATTCCACACTCCACTTTAAAATCGCGTCCTTTATCTAAACCATGGTTTTCCAATAAATGTATTGGAAATCTTTTCCTCTTGTATATCAATGACCTTCTTCCATTGATTGGAAATCCTATCCATAGTTTTGACGATGATAGAAAATTGCATTCCACTTTCCATTTTGAGAAACCTTTGGCTTGTTTCCAATTCTTCAGTTTCATTTTCTGCCTCCACCAAAGCTTGCAACAATTGTAAAGCAGTTATTAATCAGTCCAAACTGGATTCTGAACAGACTAAGAGTAGAAAACTTGCTTCTTGCCCTAATGGTAGCCGAGCATTCTGAGCTCTTGCCAAAGCTATTGGCCAAAACTTTTGCCCATCTCTGCTCCCACCTCTGTCAAAAGCAGATGGTTCTGCTGTCACTTCAGCCAAGGATAAAGCTGATCTACTAGCATACCATTTTTCTTCCAACTCATGTATTAATGATCTTGGTAAAACACCTCCCACCATTCCCAACACGCTCCATTCAATGCCTTCTGTGGTCTTCTGTCAAAAGGATGTCAGAAGGATTTTGACGAATCTTGATGCAAAGAAAGCACCAGGTCTTGATGGTATTTCTCCACTTGTTCTCAAAACCTGTGCTCCTGAACTTACTCCTGTTCTTTGCCGCCTTTTTTCACTTTCTTATTCCAAAGGTGTTTTTCCTTCTGCTTGGAAATTTGCTCATATCCAGCCAGTTCCTAAAAAGGGTGACAAATCCCTCTCATCCAATTATCATCCTATTGCAATTACTTCTACTCTTTCTAAAGTAATAGAGAAATCAATTAACCGCGAACTCTTAAACTACCTAGAAACCTTCCGTCTGATCAAATATCGCCAGTATGGATTCCGTCAGTGTTGATCCACTTGTGATGTTCTGGCTTATGTTACTCATTTATGGACAAATTCAATGGAAAAGTTCAGTAAAGCACAAGCAGTTGCTCTTGACATCTCAAAGGCTTTCGATCATGTTTGGCATAAAGATCTTCTAAACAAGCTTCCATCTTATGGTTTTCCAACTGTTTTTTGTGATTGGTTATCCAGTTTTCTCTCTGATCGCTCGCTGAGGGTGATGGTAGATAGCTCTCTATCCTCTAACTTCTCCACTAATGCTGGTGTCCCCCAAGATTCAGTTCTTTCCCCCACTCTTTTCCTCTTGTATATCAATGACCTTCTTCCATTGATTGGAAATCCTATCCATAGTTTTGACGATGATATAAAATTGCATTCAACTTTCCATTTTGAGAAACCTTGCTCTGCTCAATCAGCTTCAACTTCTCGAATATCTGCTACCAATTCCTTAAATGCCAATCTCCAGGTAATTTTCCAGTGGGGCAAAGACAACTTAGTTTATTTCAACCCCTCTATAACTCAGTCTTGTCTTATATCTCGCAAAAAGGATTCTTCTACTCCTATACTTATCTTTGGTGACACTCTGATTTCTAGGTAAAATGATGTCTCTTTTGGGGATTACCCTGACTTCTAATCTCTCTTGGCACAAGCATATTACAAATATTGCTTCCTCTGCATCTAAAAAACTTGGTTTTAGCTTTCGTTCTCAGCGTTACTTTTCTTCCAAACAGCTGTTCACTCTGTACAAATCGTAAATCTGCCCTACCATGGAATATTGTTCCCACATCTGGGTGGTGCACCCAAAATCTCTCTCAGGCTTCTAGATTCCATTCAGAAGAGGGCAGTTAGGTTAATTAATGACTCCTCTCTAACAGAGTCTCTCCACTCACTGTCTCAAAGACGTACTTTTTCTGCTGCATGCCTTTTCTACAGATAAGATAATTCCATGGGCACTGTTCTTCTGAATTGGTTTCTATATTTCCCACTATCTCTTTCAAAACAGTCTGAACACATGCCGCCACCAGCCAACATCCATTTACTGTCCAACTTCAAACTCACAGAACCAACTTTTCATCTTCCTCGTTTATTCATTCAACTGCCGTTTTCTGGAACAACCTTCCTTCATACGTTTTCCTGAAAATTACAGTCTACAAATATCTTCTCAACCTCCAACCCAAGCATGGTACTAAGTACTATAGGTTCTAATACCTCTTGTGTTTGGGGTTTTCATAAAAAAAAAAAAAAAGGAGCCAAGTTTCTATTGTTGGAAACAGTTGGCATAGGCCAAGCATAATACACAAAAATAGTTGGACTTTATGGTAATAATATAAGTAATCATTCACACCCATAACCTATCCAGCCTAATATGTTTGATGGCATGAAGTGCTTTAAATACAAATATAAGAGTAATTACAGGAAACCAACTGATTTCCTGTAATTAGTCTCTTATTACACTCTTAGAGAAATTTACAGCTACAGAAATTCATTTCCATAAAATAAAACTCTATGTTAGAGTTTTATTTTGTAGAAATAATGTGTATAAACTTATAAAAACAACATAATTATGTACTAAAACACATTAAATTCGATGTCTTGCAATAAAATCTGAAGTGTTGGCAAGTATGTACTTCTAAAAAATGAGTTAGCAGGTTAGTGAAGTATGACATTATCTTATTCATGGTGCTAGGAACATTTGACCAAAAGCTAAACAGTCATTTTAGTATGCAAAGAGGAAAACATCACAGGGGTAAAGCAAATGAATTTTGTTTTCTCAGATTTCACAAACGTTGCCATACTTAGTTTTTCACTCAAGAAACATCTATTAGATTACTATAATTGATTTCCTTCATTAGTCGAAATGAAAACAAATCCTTTAGAGATAGATTAGCAGTGTTTAAAGAAAATAATGTATTCTCCAATATGACTGAAAATAGAAAACATTATTTCATCTCACAAACAGGTTCCATGCTATCTTAAGTCCTCAAGATTAAATTCACTATGTGCAAATAATTTAAATTCATTATGCAGCTTAAGTTCATTATACCACAGAGCACACCATTGACAAAGAATTACAAGTTCTTTACAAATTACAAATTTCTTCAGCCTACAAAAATTAAATAAATGTTGGAGCTTTTAGGGGAAAAGTTACTGCAAGATGAATTTACAAACATAAGTGAATATCTATTTCTGCAGGCAATCTTTAAAAGTTCTTTATCGGTTGATATTTCTTGATGGACAGTTGAACTACATTTAAGATGACCAAATATCCATTTTTTTTTTTTTTTGACTGACCAGTGCCCTATATTTCTCTTTGTCCCACATTTTTCAGGTGGGAATAAAAGTATTCCATTTTTATTCATGTACACTGGCAAATGTGCAGTCTGCATTACAATCACTAAGTACTGCTGTCTCCAACGGTACCAAGAGGGCATTTCTAATGCAGACATAGTGCTAAATAAATATAACATATTTACAGTGAAAATAAACTTAAATTAAAGCTATTAAATATTAATTTTAAATAATATTTTATATTCAAAATAATATTTTATATATTTCAAACAATATTAAACATATTAAAGCATCGGCATCTTTCTCTTAATTAAGAATTACATAAAATCTAAGGCAGTGCATTCAGCTAACATGGGTTACCCATGCAATGTTGAGGCAGTTTGTTGTGGAAGCTGGAAAAACAAAATGAGAATAGGAGCACGGTATAGGCCTAATTGTTGATGAGTATGATGAACCCTATCATACTGAACTGTACAGACAAAGAGTGGGCCAGTAAATCAGAATGACTTATAATGGGAGATTTTAGCCTTCCAGATACTGACTGAAACTTGTGGAGTTACTGGATGACTATTTTCTATACCAGTGTGTTACACAGACAAAATAAGAAACCAATAATCATGGATTATCACAGCAACTCTTCATGTATTAAGAATCCGAAGATAAAAGAATCACTATGTGACAGTGATCACAGTACATTAATTAATATGGGATTTACTTAAAGATATAACTACTGTCAAGAAAATGAAAAGCTTTTGCTTTCATAAAGGTAACTAAAGTGGTCTCAGACTGTTTATAAATTCTGTTCAGTGAGACTGCAAATTCTAAATGGAAAGCATTCAGAGAAGTAATTTTAGAAGCTAGTAAGTTTTTCTACCAACTAAGAGGTACTGTTCAAGTTTTAGATCTAAATGGATGTCAGATGAACTGATATGACTTGTGGCAGAGAAGAGACACACAGGGTAAACATTAACTATCAGGTAATACAAAAGCCAATAGTAGAGACTATTTTGCAATCAAGTCATAAAAGAGTTTAGGAAAGGCAAATTACAAGAAATCTCTGGTGAAGAAAAGCAGCAAAGTCTTCTTTACTTATGTAAACACTGGCATTTTTTTTTTTTTTTTTTTTTTTATGAAACCCCAAAAACAAGAGGTAAAATCACCAATATAAGACATTCTGATTTACTGGCCTCCTCTGTATAATGTTCGTTATGCTCACTGCAGTCATTAGATCTATACTACACTCCCCATTTTTTTATTCCCAGAACCTAAGTCACAACAAATCAATTCAACATTGCATGGGCTACCCACATCAACCGAGTACTCTGCCTTAGACTCCAAGTGGTTCTTAACCAAGAGCATAACTCGTCCATCCTTTCTGTACACACTGTTTTCACCATATTCAAATTACTGGAAGGCAGTGGAAAATGAAAATTTTTTTTCAATCTGGCATAATTTTTAAATCAGATATGAAATTTTCTGAGCAATTCAGACAGGCTGTCAGAACAGCTCATAGGATTTTGTCAGTTATATATACAGGAATTTGCTAGCAGGGATAAGGAGGTGATTATTCCATTGTATAAGACAGTGGTTTTTGACCTTTTTTTAATAATACACCCCTAAGTAATTTATTTTATTTTGTGGCACGGCTACTCAATTTTCTGCTTGTTAGATCCAATTCTGTGTGTGTGTGTGTGTGTGTGTGTGTGTGTGTGTGTGTGTGTGTGTGTGTGTGTGTGTGTGTGTGTGTGTGTGTGTGTACATACAGGGTGTTTCAAAAGCGAAGGTCAATAATTTAAAGGTGAACTGTACAGACTACAATATGCAAAAAAAGGCTAGTAAACATGGGTCCTTAAGTGAATATCGTTTTTGAGATATTGCACATTTCTAGTTGGGATCCACCACTGACTTGTTTGTTTAGGTTAGGTTATGTTATGCTCATTCTCTCCCTTTCCCCTCTCTCAATGCTCTGAGACGTAGCAGGCATACTAGTACTTGTCAAAGGACAGTCAATGAGGAAAGAGGTTACAGCAACGAAGAGTATGCAGACATGCACGTACGTATGGTAAAGCCAAAGGCAGTGCATTCGAGGCTTCATGTTTGTACCAAGAAGCATTTTTATGGCGAAGGCAGACCAACAGGCACACATTCACATTGAATGTACAGGCAGGACTATTAGGAGACCGTCTAATTGGACCACACTTTCTGCCAAACAGCCTAACAGGACAGCTGTACCCTCAATTCCTGCAGAATGTTCTTCCAGACCTCCTTGCTGATGATAATGTTCCACTTCAGCAACGCAAGAACACGTGGTTTATGCATGATGGTTCACCGGCACATTTTGCTTGAGTTGTGACTCGGTATCTAACTAGAAGATATGGTCAACGGTGTATAGGTAGAGGTGGGCCTGTAATGTGGCCTCCCAGATCACCAGACTTAAATCCTATGGATTTTTGTATCTGGAAGCTTGGTGTACACTTCTGACATTAACACAGTTGAGGAATTGACGAGTCTGCTGACGAGGTTAATGGGAGCCAGACGTGTTCAAAAGCCGCTAAGTGGATTTTCTTATTTATTGATTTGAAATTATTGTTTTTCTAAAACTTTTTAAATTTAGTAGTATAGCATTATTTTGTGTTTTTCTGATTAATCTGGTTTATTTATTCTTTATTCGAGTTTGTAATTGCATAAAAGTATCGGGAAGGGTATCATATCCACATGTTACGAGTTGCACTCCGCTGAACGAGAAGTTTTTTAGCCATATTTAGCCGCTTTATTGACCAATTGATACATCAAATTATTTTCTATAAGTAGCTTATAGACCTAGTCAGGATCGTTAGTTTATCCGGAATTGAGACAGCAAGATTTGGAAGTTAATTAATACTTAAGTATCCATAGATTTACCGTTCATAACTTGCGCCATTGTTATACGATACAACGTATATCGCGAACTAGATAGCATTAGTATAATATAGTATAGTATATAATATAATATTGTCAATTAATCAGCAAAATCTACTAAATTTGTTAAACTTCGTTGTCAATTAAATTGTACTTTTAACTAAACACATATAACGACTTAGATTACAAACGAAACATAATTAATACATAACTTTACACGGAAGTTATATAAACACACCTCGTAGATAATATTTGATACTGGAAAATATATATAACGTTATAACTGTGTTGGGATACAAGTTCAGGGTTATAATTTTGTACTGAAATTTAAATTTTATTGAAATTAAATCGAAATCATGACTCAGACCAGAGCAGAGCAGCAAAGCAAAAGGCTCAAGCTAATGGGAGTGCTGTGGCTCAGAAGAGAACTGAGGGTGGGTCGGTCAGTCTCCCTCTGAATCACAGCCTTTTAAAATGCACTGCTTGCATGATGTTTGTGGAGCAATCGGGTACGGAACATGATATTGCCATGTCGGATGTCTTTGTGTGTGCGCGATGCAAGGAGTGTAACGAAATAAGACGACAACTCAGCGTTGTTATAGGCCTACATGAGAGCTTGAAGGACAGGGTGGATGCCCTCGAAGGATTTAAAGTGAGGGGCCCATCAAGCTCTCAGCTGACCATATCAACGCCAGAGCTTGCACTTGGTCATCACGCAACACAGAGGCAACCCCCAAGGCAGAATGAGCTAGTCCCACAGGAACTAGTAGTTGTTGGTGACTCTATTGTCAGGGAAATGGGGAACATGCTTTGTAAAAAGGATAGGTGGAACAGGACCAGGGTATGTCTAACAGGGACAAATGTTGATGACGTAGAGCGGATATCATCTTTTAAGGGCACAAAAGGTGATATAGTTGTACACGTTGGCACTAATGATATTAAGAATAGGAGTCCAGCAGAATTACTTAACAATTAGAGGTCACTGTTGAAAAAAAAGCCGTGAATTAGGGTTGAATTTGAAAGTGTCTGCAATTCTGCCCAGACACGATAGGAGGGAGTATATGATGAGAGCCTTGTCGATCAATTCAGCCCTGGAAAGATTGTGCAAGGCTCAAGGGGTAGAATTTTTTTCAGCCTGGTCTGTACTTGTTAGAAAGCCTTTTTTCAGCCTGGTCTGTACTTAAATAGAAAGGGTGCAAGAATATTTGCTGATGCTATCGCGGCAGTGTTAGGTGGGTCAGAAAACTGCTAGCTTGGGGGGATACAAAGACTAATAGATTAACAGTAGCCACTGGCAGAGGTGAAATTGATTCTTCCACTGCTTCTATTGGAATGAGCAGAAGCCTGGAAAACAAGATGCAGGATATTTCAGAGACTGCTGGGAGTCATTGTGGTACAAGTAAACACATGGGTTGTGTTAGAGTAGCTAAGAATAGGAACAGGTGCATGTATACTTGTGTGTACACCAATGCTAGGAGTTTGGTAAATAAATTTGATGAATTTGAGGTATTGCTCAAAGCATCAAAGGCGGATATTGTTGGGATATCAGAGACGTGGTGTCACACAGATATAAGGAATGCAGAACTGGAATTTGGGGAGTACAACGTCTACAGAAAGGATAGACAGGATAGGAAGGGAGGACGGGTTACCCTAATAGTTAAAAAACACATAAAATCCAAGGAAGTGAAGCCACTCGACATCGCTGGACAGTGCAATGTCGAGTCAGTTTGGTGTGACACAAGCACTGGGAGATCAAAATTGAGAGTAGGAGTGTGCTATAGGCCTAATGATTCTGATGAGTATAATAAGAAACTGTACACGGAAATAGAGTGGGCCAGTAAATCAGAGAGTCTTATAATGGGGGATTTTAATTTCCCAGATATTGACAAGAATTTGTGGGTTGGTCACTCACACACAAGCAAGGCTTTTGTGGATTTATTGGATGACTGTTTTCTACATCAGCATGTTCGGGAGGCAACTAGAGGGAGTAATACTCTTGATTTGATTATCAGTAGTGATTCTTCATGCATTAAGAATCTGCAGATAGAGGAACCACTAGGTGGCAGTGATCATCACAGTGTGCTGAAGTGGGATTTACTCAAAGAGGTAACTACCATTGGGGATAAAGGGAAGGGTTATTGCTTTCGTAAAGGCGACTACGATGGTCTGAGACAGTATTTAAATTCTATACAGTGGGACCAACTGATGATGTTACCAACAGCAAATTCAAAATGAGAAGCATTCAAAGAACTTATCTTGGAAGCTACTAGGCTTTACATACCAACCGAGAAATATTGTTCAAGGTTTAGGCCTAAGTGGATGTCAGATGAACTAATGAGACATATGGCAGAGAAGAAAAATGCATGGGATACATACAAATTAACACATGACACAGAAGCCTATAATAGATATAAGCTGGTCTGTAACCAAGTTACAAAAGAGGTTAGGCAGGCGAAAGCAGATTAAGAAAAATCTTTGGCAAAGGATGAAAAGAAAAACAGCAAAGAGGTCTTTACTTATGTAAACTCTAGAAGGGAGGAGTTGAATCAGATTGGTCCACTTTATATCGATGGTTCAACTGTTGATGATCCTGCTCAGGTAGCTAACAAACTAAATGAATATTTTGCATCAACATTCACACATGAGGAGTTATTCAGCAAGGGGAATGCCAGAGGTGTTGTATTCAACTCTGGCAGTAAGCTAGATAATCTTGTAATAACTGAGAGTAAAGTGGAGTAGAAATTGTTGAAGATAAACACAAGAAAGGCACCTGGGGTGGATGGGATCTATCCAGTTATATTAAAGGAGGCAGCAGAGGAAGTAAGCAAACCCTTAGCCATAATTATGAAAGCTTACTTGGACTCAGGGGAAGTACCCATAGACTAGAGATGTGCAAATGTGACCCCAATTCACAAAGGAGGATCAAAGACTGACACAAGTAATTATAGACCTGTGAGTTTGACTTCTGTTCAAGGAAAATTAATGGAGGCACTAGTTAAGGAAGCACTGCAGGATCATCTGGACAAGACTTCAGTTATAGCTCGGACACAGCATGGTTTTGGTAAGGGGAAGTCTTGCCTGACCAATTTCATTGGATACTATGATGCAGTCACAAAAGAACTGGATGCAGGAATAACTTTGATATTATATACTTGGATCTTAGAAAGGCTTTTGATACTGTTGCACATGGAAGACTGCTGCACAAATTGGAGCAGTGTGGCATTGGAGGCAAATTGCTGCTATGGATAAAGGGGTGGTTGATGGGGGAGAAGACAGAGAGTGGTAATCAATGGACGCTGCTCATCGTGGACTAATGTTATTAGTGGAGTCCCTCAAGGTTCAGTATTGGGTCCATTATTGTTTTCTGTATTTATAAATGATATTGATGATGGTATATCAAGCTTAATGTCCAAGTTTGCAGACGATACAAAGGTTGGCAGGGTTGTCAAGGACACTACTGACACTATGCTGCTGCAACAGGATCTGGAAAGGTTGAGCAGATGGGCTGAGAAGCCTTAGAGAACATGGGCACGTGGAGTATGAGCAGGTAGGCCCAGAAACATAACACCTGATGTTGAGGAAAGTGCGTTAGAAAGAACATCCTGTAACATGTAACATCTGGAAAATCCTGTATCATTGAAACCAAAATTTAAAAATGTATTATCTTATGTTTGATAACCTCAGCCAAAGGATTCACAGCTTTTTGCTAAACTAGTGCTCCCATAGTCAATAGCACATTTTGAACATTTTCTGTTAAGTGATCTTAACAGAAAATGTGCATTATCTTGAAAACGGTTCATTTGCGGCCCGATGTTCACTGGGACTTTTTTTGCTTCTTTTAGTTTGTACTTTTCACCTTTAAATTATTGACAATCATTTTTAAGAAACCCTGTATATTATACCTAAATATATATCTCTGGCATCATCTAGATATCATCCACTCTACTGGCTGGAGCTCCTAAAAGTCTCCACTGGCTTATCACACAAAACCAACTGAACCAAATTACTCTCAGTTATCTATGTTCATTCTAAAAACTCCAAATAAAACTCCCAAACCATTCCTTGAGATAGCAAGCCTCAGAACTCTCCTGCAATACAACTTACCTAAATACTCTGCTTAAGAAGTAGCTCTGACATTTCCATGACCTTATCCAGAAGACCACCAATACCAGGATAAATACCATGGATTGGCATTATACCAAACATTGGGGCTACTCACGCCTCAGTATGTGCCTATGGATTAAGAGCATCCTCCCTAGCCTTTCTTGTTGCCCTGAGTAGCAGTAACATGATCAATTACATACTCATACTCATCTTCCCTTGCCACGTGGAATGGGCAAATCACTGACTCCAACTAATCGGTGAGCAGGGGGGTGTTCCTAGAGTATATGGCATCCAGGTGCCAATTGAAATCTGGCACCCTCCCCCCTTTAAATTTTTCTTCATATGTGTATGTAAGTTTCAGGTTTTCAGGTGCCCCTGGAACGTTAGCACCTGGGTGCAGTGCACTCCTTGCACCCTTGGGATGGCCCGCCTCTCATGCAACTACACTCTAAAGTTGACTTGCCTAAGGCTGTCCACTCCAGAGAAGAGGTAGCAATCTATCTCAGTGTGGTCTGTGCTTGTTAACAGGAGACACTTAAACAGAATGAGTGCAAGAATATTTGCTGATGCTATTAGCATTAGCATTAGTAGAGGCATATGATGCAAGAAAGCAAGCTTATAAAAAAAACCCCACTTCACACCTCCGTTCGTCCGAAATACCAGTCCAGCTGAGCCTTAAATTTATTTAGGCTATCAACTTCCATGACAAGGGATGGATGTCTATTCCACCAATCAACTACCCGCTGGCTAAAGGCAAATTTCTGCACGTCTATCCTACATTTGTCTTTCCTCAATTTGAATTTATGCCCTCTCAGGTGATTATTCTGAGCAAGAGAAAGAATCCCATAAGCATTGAGCATGCTCAAACCATTCAAGGCTTTATACACCTCCATGAGATCACCTCGCTGGTGCCTAGTCTCCAGACACTAGAATTTGCAAAACTTAAGCCTTTCTTCATAAAAATACCCCTTTGTTCCATTCACTAATCTTGTTGCCCTTCTATGTACTCGTTCCAGCAGCTCTACATCCTTCTTGATATGAGGCCTCCAGACCTGTATACAGTACTCAAGGTGTGGCCTGACCATTGCCTTATACAAGGGAATAATCACCTCCTTATCCATGCTAGAAAAATTCCTTTATATCATTGACAAGACACCATGAGCTACTCTTGCTGCCCGTCTGCACTGCTCAAAGAACTTCATATCTGCCTGCACAATTACCCCCAGGTCTTTTTCATTCTCTACCGCTGTCAGTGTAGTACCACAGAGTTGATACGTTGCTCTGAGGTTGCTGTTTCCCATATGTAGTACTTTACATTTGTCACCTCCCAGCCCATCTGTTCAACCTTTCCAGATCCTGTTGCAGCAGCATAGTGTCAGTAGTGTCCTTGACAACCCTGCCAACCTTTGTATCGTCTGCAAACTTGGACATTAAGCTTGATATACCATCATCAATATCATTTATAAATACAGAAAACAATAATGGACCCAATGCTGAACCCTGAGGGACTCCACTAATAACATTAGTCCACGATGAGCAGTGTCCATTGATTATCACTCTCTGTCTTCTCCCCACTCAACCACCCCTTTATCCATAGCAGCAATTTGCCTCCAATGCCACACTGCTCCAATTTGTGCAGCAGTCTTCCATGTGCAACAGTATCAAAAGCCTTTCTAAGATCCAAGTACATAATATCAAAGTTATTCCCTGCCTCCAGTTCTTTTGTGCCTGCATCATAGTATCCAATCAAATTGGTCAGGCAAGACTTCCCCTTAACAAAACCATGCTGTGTCCAAGCTATAACTGAAGTCTTGTCTAGATGATTCTGCAGTGCTTCTTTAACCAGTGCCTCCATTAATTTTCCTGGAACAGAAGTTAAACTCACAGGTCTATAATTACTTGTGTCGACCTTTGATCCTCCTTTGTAAATTGGGGTCACATTTGCACATCTCCAGTCTGTGGGTACCTCCTCTGAGTCCAAGGAAGCTCTCATAATTATGGCTAAGGGTTTGCTTATTTCCTTTGCTGCCTCCTTTAATATAACTGGATAGATCCCATCCACCCCAGGTGCCTTTCTTGTGTTTATATTCAACAATTTCTCCTCCACTTTACTCTCAGTTATTACAAGATTATCTAGCTTACTGCCAGAGTTGAATACAACACCTCTGGCATTCCCCTCGCTGAATAACTCCTCATGTGTGAATGTCGATGCAAAATATTCATTTAGTTTGTTAGCTACCTGAGCAGGATCATCAACAGTTGACCCCTCGATATCAAGTGGACCAATCTGATTCATCCCCTTCCTACTAGGGTTTACATAAGTAAAGAACTCTTTGCTGTTTTTCTTTGCATTCCTTGCTAAAGATTTCTCGTAATCTGCCTTTGCCTGCCTAACCTCCTTTGTAACTTGGTTACAGATCAACCTGTATCTATTAGGCTTCTGTGTCACATATTAATTTATATGTATCCCATGCATTTTTCTTCTCTGTCATATGTCTCATTAGTTCATCTGACATCCATTTAGGCCTAAACCTTGAACAATATTTCTTAGTTGGAATGTACAGCCTAGTAGCTTCCAAGATACGTTCTTTGAATGCTTCCCATATTGAATTTGCTGTTGGTAACATCATCAGTTGGTCCCACTGTATAGAATTTAAATACTGTCTCAGACCATCGTAGTCGCCTTTATGAAAGCAATAACCCTTCCCTCTACCCCTGATGGTAGCTATCTCTTTGAGTAAATCTCACTTCAGCACACTGTGATCACTGCCACCTAGTGGTTCCTTTATCTGCAGATTCTTAATGCATGAAGAATCACTACTGATAATCAAATCAAGAGTATTACTCCCTCTAGTTGCCTCATGAACATGCTGATGTAGAAAACAATAATCCAATAAATCCACAAAAGCCTTGCTAGTGTGTGAGTGACCAACCGACAAATTCCAGTCAATATCTGGGAAATTAAAATCCCCCATTATAAGACTCTCTAATTTACTGGCCCACTCTATTTCCCTGTACAGTTTATAGCACACTCCTACTCTCAATTTTGATCTCCCAATGCTTACGTCACACCAAACTGACTCAACACTGCACTGTCCAGCGATGTCGACTGGCTTCACTTCCTTGGATTTTATGTGTTTCTTAACTAATAGCATAACCCCTCCTCCCTTCTTATCCTGTCTATCCTTTCTGTAGACGTTGTACTCCCCAAATTCCAGTTCTGCATTCCTTATATATCTGTGTGACACCACGTCTATGATATCCCAACAATATCTGCCTTTGATGCCTTGAGCAATACCTCAAATTCATCAAATTTATTTACCAAACTCCTAGCATTGGTGTACACGCACCTGTTTCTATTCTTAGCTACCCAAACACAACCCCTGTGTTTACTTGTACCGCAATGATTCCCAGCAGTCTCTGAAATATCCTGCATCTTGTTTTTCATGCTTCTGCTCATTCCAATAGAAGCAGTGCAAGAATTACTTTCACCTCTGCCAGTGGCTACTGTTAATCTATTAGTCTTTGTATCCCCCCAAGCTAGCAGTTTTCTGACCCACCAAAAACTGCCTCGATAGCATCAGCAAATATTCTTGCACCCTTTCTATTTAAATGTATCCCATCCCTGTAGAAGCAGTCTCTCCTGTTAACAAGTACAAGCCAGGCTGAAAAAAATTCTACCCCTTGAGCCTTGCACAATCTTTCCAGGAACGAATTGATCGACAAGGCTCTCATCATATACTCCCTCCTATCGTGTGTCTGGGCAGAATTGCAGAAACTTTCAAATTCAACCCTAATTCACGGTTTTTTTTCAACAGGCAGTGTTAGGTGTATCAGAAAACTGCAAGCTTGGTGTGGGATAGCAGACTAGTAGATTAATAAGTACCCACAGGCAGAAGCATTAACAATTCTTGCACTGCTTCTGTTGCAATGTGCAGTGCACTGGAAAGCAAGAAGTCAAAGATTATAAAAATTGCTGGGGGGTCCTCATAGAACAAACTAATAATAACATCAGCTGTGTTAGAGTTACTCAGAATATCATTAGCAGTGACAAATCATGCAAGAAAGCAAGCTTATACAGTATCAGCAAAAAAAAACTCTTCCCATTTCAACTATTCATTCCCTCCAATAGTTTGTATAGTCTTTCATTGAATTTATTCAAGCTATCAACTTCCAAACCAGATGGAAGTTTGTTCCAGCAATCAACCACCCAATGGCTAAAGGCAAACTTACACACATTTATTCTGCAACCATCATTCTTTAATTTAAATTTGTGCCTGCCCATGTGTGTGGTCCGAGCAAGAGGAAGAATCCCATCAGCATTGAGCTTGCTCAATCCATTCAAAGCCTTAAAATACCTGAAGCAGATCATCTCGCAGGTGCCTGGTCTCTAGATGCTGGAATTTGCAAAAATGAAGCCTCTTTTAGTAAGAGCACCCCTTTGTTCCTCTCACCAATCTCATTGCCATTCTCTATACTCATTCCCGCAGTTCCACATCCGTCTTAAAATGAGGCCTCCAAACCTGTATGTAGTATTCAAGATGTGGCTTGACCATTGTCTTATATAATGGAATAATCACCTCCTTATCCCTGATAGCAAATTCTGTATATATCAGTGACAAAACCCCATGAGCTAGCCTAGCAGTCTGTTTGCATTGCTCAGAAAATTTCATATCTTATTGAAAAATTATGCCTGCCTAAGTCTTTTTCATTTTACAGGTTTCATTTCCACTAATTTGAATATGGTGAAAACAATGTGTACAGAAAGGATGGACAGAGCAGAAGGATGGAGGAGTTATGCTCTTGGTTAAGAATCACTTGGAGTCTAAGGTAGCCAATGCAATATTGAGTTGATTTGATGTGATGTAGGCTCGGGAAAAAAATGAGAGAGAGTGTTTTATAGATCTAATGACTGCAATCAGCATAATAAACAAGCATACAGACAAATTGAGCAGGCCAGTAAATCAAAATTTCTTATATGGGTGATTTTAACTTTTCAGATATTGACTGTAACTGAGGAAAGAAGGCTTACATAGCAGCAGAAATTTTCTGGATTTATTGGATAACTGGCTGTTTTCTACAGCAGCATGTTAGGTAATAAGAGAAAGAAATACTCTATCTAATTACCAGCAGTGACTCATCATGCATTAGAATATCCAGATAAAGGAACCACTAGGTGGCAGTAATTATAATATTTTTATATGGGATAAACTTAAAGATATAACTAGTATAAAGAGTAAGATTGAGGGATTTTGCTTTCATAAAGGTAACTACAATGGTCTTAGAAAGTTTTTAAATTCTTTTCAGTGGGACCAACTGATGATGTTACCAAATGCAAATTCTAAATGGGAGGCATTTAGAGAAGTAATCACAGAAGCTATTAAGCTTTTTATACCAAGACTCATAGTTCTCAGTTTAGGCCTAAATGGACATCAGATGAATTTATAACACTAGTGGCAGAGAAGAAAAATGTACAGGATGATTATAAATTAGCAGAGAACATGGAATCCTACAGTAAATACAAACTAATCTGTAATCAGGTCACTACAGGGGTTAGGCAAGCTAAAGAAAATTATAGGAAATCCTTGACTAAGAATGCAAAGAATTCTTTGCTTATGTAAAGGGACAAACCACATTGGCTGACAAGACATGAACACCACAACTAGTAATGATCCTGTCCAAATTGCTGACAAACTGTCTACATCATGCACAAAGAAGTTTCAGGAATGGGGAATACCAAAAGTGTACCAAATTATAACTAGGAATTAAAATTATTTTGTGATAACTGAGAAGAAAGCAGAACAGAAATTGTTGTAGCTTAAAATAAATAAAGCCTGGGATTGATGGAATTTATCGACTTATATTAAAAGAAATAGAAAGGAGGGTAAGCAAAACCTTGCTATAATTATGAGAACAACCTTGGATTCAGAGGAGGTCCCTAAAGTTTAGAAATGTGCAAAAGACTCCCAAGTTCACAAAAGGGGATCAACAGGTTAAGCGAGTAATTACAGACCTATAAGCTTGACTTCTGTTCCAGAGAAATTAATGGTGTCACTGGCTTAAGTTATAAAGAACCACATAGACAGGAATATTTATATGGTAGTCACAGCACAGATTTGTTAAGGGGAAATTTTGTCTGACCAATATTATTGGATATTATGATGCAAAAAATTATTTTGACATCATGTGCTCAAATTTCAGAAAAGCTTTGGATACTATTCCACATGAAAAACTGCTGTACAAATTGTATCAGTGTGCCATGTGGAAGAAGTTATTTCTATGGATAAAATAATGATTGAGTGGTGAGTGGCAGAAGGCAGAGAGTAATTATCAGTAAGCATTGCATTTCTTGGACTAATGTTATCTGTGAAGTTCATTAGGGTTCACTATTCTTTTCAGTATATACAGGATGTCTCAAAAATATTGGTACAAACGTTTAGGGGAGGTAGGTAACATCTAAAGGAATGTGAATCGCATAGGAACCCATAACCGGAAATGTCACGGGAAAGTAGTAGCAGAGGCACAAGAAGCAGAAATGACACAAGACAGTAATTAGTGGCAAACATTTATTTGACATAATATTAACAATGGAGTACGAGATGGATGCATTTCATGATGTTACAACACAGATGCTCGAAGGTTCCACCATGAGATACGATGCATGCGTGACACCGACGCAGCATGGATTGGTGGATACAATCGAACACACCTGGAGTTTCTTTGACAGTGGCAGCAGCGCAGACGAGTCCCGCCCCGAGATCCATTTCCATCTCCACAGGTGATTCATATAGATTTGAGGGCCCCCACAGAAAGAAATCAAGGCTCGATAAATCAGGTGAGCGTGGGGGCCAGGCAACGGGTCCACCATGGCCAATCCATCTACGCCCAAAACGCCTGTTCAAATGGTCACGAACACACCTTCCATAATGGGCAGGTGCCCCGTCATGTTGAAACCAAATGTTGCGTCTCACATTTGCTGGAACATCTTCAAGTAACCCTGGTAGAACTTGTTCAAGAACAGGTATGGGCTGACTAAGCAGTCACCGACCATACCTGCCCACACATTTATTGTGAACGATGTTGTGCCGCACACTGTGTGGGTTGTCGTGAGCCCACACACACATGAGGATTGTGCTGATTGAATAAGCCTTCCTGAATGAAATAAGCCTGATCCGTGATCAAAACATAGGCTGGAAAATTCAAGTCTTGAACACTTTCTTGGAGAAACCACTGCGCAAAAGCCACACGTGCAGGATGATCTTGGGGGAGCAGTAACTGAACCCTTGGGAGATGAAAGGGATGTAAGGAATCGTCGTGCCAGACACGCTGTACGCTGCAACGAGACACTCCTAAGGCAGAGGCAATGACACGTGTGCTGGTAGTAGGATTATTCTGGACGGCATTCAACACACTTTCTTCCATGGCGGGAGTTCGCATCGAACATGGTCTGCCCGCACTACTCCTGTTATCTCTAAATGACCCATAATCGCACAAATTTTGATGCACATGCGCAAACAAACGGTAGTCCGGTACATGTCTGTCTGGGAAGCGTTCTCCATAAATTCGTTGAGCGGCTCGTCCATTGCCTTCTGCTAATCCATACTCTAGGTGCATGTCTGCCAGCTCACAGTTCGTATATCAATGCATGCTCTTCGTGCGGCGACTATTGCTTGAATGAGCAAACCAGAAATTTTCCCTCTCGCGAACTGATGAACAGCGCCGTGTACCGACTTACGGTGACATTTCCGGTAATGGGTTCCTATGCAATTCACATTCCTTTAGATGTTACCTACCTCCCCTAAACGTTTGTACCAATATTTTTGAGACATCCTGTATATTGATGAAGATATACCAAGCTTAATGTTTGCAGATGATACAAGGTTTACAGGTCTATGTTTGCAGATGATACAAGGTTTACAGGTCTACGTTTGCAGATGATACAAGGTTTACAGGATATTTAATGATAGTAATCAGGGTATGCTACTGCAACAAGATCTGGAAAAATTAGGTAGATAGGCTGAGAAGAAACAACTGAAGTTACATTGGCAAACTCAAGGTACTGCACAGGGGGTAGTAATAATCCCAGATTACCTGTGTGACACTACACTAAATATGGCAGAGAACAAAAGAGAGCCCGGAGTAATTGTACAGTCTGACATGAAGTTATCTGAGCAGTGCATACAGAGACTGCTAAGGCAGATGAAGACATGTCATCAACGATATACAGGAATTTTGCCAGCATGGATAAGGAGGTAACTACTACTGTACACTGTACAAAACGATGGTAAGGCCATGTCTTGAGTACTGCATATAGGTCTGGAAGTTTCATTTTAGGAAAGATGTGAATCTGTTGGAATGGATGCAGAGAAAAGTAACACAATTAGTAAGGAGGGGAAAATATCCTTATCAAGAAAGACTTCTATTCTGAAAATTGTAGTGTTTGGAAACTAGGCAAGGAGATGGCTGAGGCACTTTAGGCTTTGAATGTCAAATGCTGATGGTATCCTTACTCTTGCTCAGACAACATGTGTAAGGGGCACATAAGGTTTGAAAGACAGGTGTGCAGAAATTTGCTTTCAAACAGAAGGCAGTTGATTATTGGAACAAACTTCTAGTGTTGTGGATGTGAGTAATTTGAATAAATTTAAGGAAGAATTAGACAAATTATTAGAGGGGATGAACAGAGGATACAATTTTTTTTTCCCTGGTTGATGCTCTATAAACTTGTTTCCTTGTATCATTTGCCAACTAAACTCACAATATTGTTTATCAAATGTACTGTATAACAAAAGCATTCAGGTAACTTCATTTTTATAGGAGCTGTGTTTTACAACTGTTATTCTTCATCATAAGCAATAGCTCCTTCAATAAACAAGTTTCATGCCTGACCAAAGTATGGCCAATTGTTTAGTGCCATAATCATCTACAGATAATCATCATTAGACATTTTTGAAAATACATCAGGTAAGGTGTAAATTTTAAAAGTTTCATATGTGAAGACAAAAAGAGCTTAGAACAATGCTGTATAAAAATTATTACATTGTATTATGAAAAGTTCAGGTACTGTGATAAATTGGTGCCTCATTTTTTTGTGTTATCACAAAAATTTTTTATTAATATTATGAATTATAATACCATAGCTATGTGCCCACTGCTACAGAGCATAGGATTAAAATCAAACTTTATTACTGTATACATAAATCAAACTAAGTTTCCAAACCTTAGAATCACATCTTGTACATGAAATATACCTATTAAAACTTAATATAACTAATTCAATTAATGACAATAATTGCAGCAGCTATTTAGACTGATGGTATTGGATAAAGACACCTCTTAAATATAAATAACCTACCTTTCAATCAGCATTTTCTGTGTTTGAGGAGTAATTTGAAAGGTCCATTGTTCTCCTAAACGTGTGGGATAATGCAATAATCTTTCAAGTAGTTGATATGTTCGATAATGATTAAGAACATCACTAACCAACAGCTTTAGCGGAATATCACTCTGTTCAAGATTTCCCTGAAGCAAGCGTTCGGCAGCATCCTGAGCTAAAGAATTGTAAAAAATTTTTAAAAAGTAATTACAAATTATGCATTATAAACAGTAGCAGTCTTAGCAATTGTGTGGTTCAGATAAAATTTATTAAAGTGCTTGGCCTTTTTCACTTATGAAATGCATCAATTACTTGGCTGCATAAAGCCCACAGCAATTGCTCAGGTCAGCCATGTCTAAAATTACCAACGACTGACATTATGTAGGAACTTAAAATGAAGGTGATTAAAATATAGTGTTTCAATTAAAAGGCAGCAGGGTCTATCTCATTTATTTTTAGGTCAAGCTATTTGCCATCTGGGCCATTTTGTTGTATTTAGGGTAATTTTTTTTAAATTAGATATTAAAATTCAATTAAATATTACCATTTAGATTTTACAATTTCTAAATTTAAGTTTTGACTAATGAACTGCTTTTTTCTAAATAGGTAAGTTGTTCCTTGCCTTTGAGATAGCCTAAAAATATCAGTGTATTTCTAAAATGAATATAATTTTATTTGATGTAAAAAAAAAAAAAAAAAAATACATATACAATGGTTGTAGCAAAGGAGACATGACAAACTGTCTCCATACAGCCAGCTAAGGTCTACATAACTAAAGGTACTGAAGAGTGAACTTTGTGTTACAACCATTGTGTTATTTTTTTTTTTTTTTGTCCCCCTTCAAATAAAATCAGTTTACAGTAGTTTCAGGAGTACATTATTGGTGTTTAAGATTGAGCTAATAATGGGGGACAACTTTCCCATTGAGAAAAAATAATTCATTATGCAAAATTAATTCAGAAATCAAAATCTATTAATATTAAGTCCAATTTTAACATCATATTCAAAATGTCGGCCCAATTATGACAAAAAAAATAAGTCCGGATGACAAATCACCTAAAGCTAAAAATAAGTGAGATCCACCCCAATGCCTTTTGATTAAAACACCTTGTATATATGGCAGTAAAAAATACTTGTTTATATAAATTAGCATTGTTTATCAATTGTAATTTATGGTGACAGTAAATTTAACTTTAGGCATTTTATAGAACACTGGAACAGCCTGCAAGATGGGTGAGGCAGGCAATTTTACAAAACTGCAAGGAAGAACTTGACTCTCAAGGTTCCCTTGTGAACCACAAGGCACCAGCATTAAAAAAACTAAGGAGTATAGCATTTCAATAATCTTTAATCATGCCAAAATGTTTCACCCAAAACCTTTTGGAGGTTTACAGGTTACTGAAAGCTATATCCCTCAGTTGTTGATGAATTTGTCAGAATTGGATAAAGAGATTAAAAGAAAGATTACAGATTAAGTAGTATGTATCTGATTAGGAACATCACATCTGACATATGCACAACAACTATCACCTTTGAAGCAAAAGGAATCATTGGAGCAAGTGAGATGAGTGGTAATTGAGAATGTGAGAAAAAATAAGTGGACCTAGCAGTTGTAGGTGTTGAGATTTTAAGCGAATATTAACTATATATTTTAAGTGATTAAAGTTTTAGAAAATTTGTTTTGGTATTTTAGTTCACATCCCAAGGATTGAAAGCATGTGTTTTTACTTTATTAGAACTACCTTATTAGATCTAATCCAGAATAACTTTGCTTCCTTGCATCGTTATGCCATTTTAATACTAATATAAATATGATAAGATAGTAAAAAATGAACTTCCTAATTCATTTTACAAATATACATAGTTTCAGTTAAAATCTCAACACCTACAACTGCTAGGTCCACTTATTTTTTCTCACATTCTCAATTACCACTCATCTCACTTGTTCCAATGATTCCTTTTGCTTCAAAGGTGATAGTTGTTGTGCATATGTCAGATGGGATATTCCTATCAGATACATACTACTTACTCTGTAATCTTTTCTTTTAATCTCTTTACCCAATTCTGACAAATTCATCTTATGCTTGTATCGAGATCCCAACTCTCCAAATAAGTCTGAACATTTTGACTTCCACTTTTCTCCAATCTAACTTTCTCAACAGTGAAGTAATTTCTCTTGGTGATTTTAATGTTCGCAACTGCACCTAGTTTCAATTTTCAGATTGCATAGACTAAGCTAGTAGAAATGTTAACACATTTGCAATTACTAATGCCCTTACGCACGTGTTCATTTACCTAATGAAATACAAGACAACTGGAATACTGCGTTCAAGTATGCAGACTGCATCTAAAAAAAAGACATCAAGCTTCTTGAAAGGGTCCAAAAACGGGTAGCTCGCCTGGTGAGATCAGCAAAAGGGCATCCATACGAGGAAAGACTTTGAACATGTGGGTTGCAGTTTGGAAACTAGGCACCTTAGAGGGGACTTGATTCAGTGTTTAAGGGTCTGAGCAGCAGAAGTAAAATGAATGTGGATGAAATTTGCACAGTTATAAATGACTGTAAAATGCTAGTATAGAATCTGTATGGTGTGAGATTGTTAAAAGCAAAGATATAATGACAGTGTGAGTAATCTACAGGCCAAGTGATTAATGTTTTAAAGCTATACCATAATTCAGCTGTATTCGCTCTCTGTGAGATATCTACCCAGTTAATAGAGTTCATGTAGCACCTTAAGCCATTGTAATTTCCTTTCCTGAAATTATAACACTAATCTTTGCCTTTAACTACTGCTACTTCTCTCTTCATCATCCACTGTAGAACTCCGTAATCATTTCCTGCTACTGGTTCTCATACTCTAAGCCCTATTATGTAGGGCTTAGAATACATCCAGTTGATATAGATGAACAGTGCACTGTTGAGTCAGTTTGGTGTGACATAAGCACTGGGAAAGAAAAAATAAGAGTAGGAGTGTGTTATAGGCTTAATGCCTCGAATGAGTACAATGAACAATTGTACACAGAAATAGAGTGGGCGAGTAAATCAGAATGTCTTATAATGGGGGATTTTAACTTCCCAGATATTGACTGGAACTCATGGGTTGGTCACTCACACACTAGTAAGACTTTTGTGGATTTATTGGATGATTGTTTTCTGCAGCAGCATGTTTGAGAGGCAACCAGAGAGGGTAATACTCTTGATCTGGTTATCAGCAGTGATCATTCGTGTATTAAGAATTTGCAGATAAAGCAACCACTAGGTGACAGTGATCACAGTGTACTGATGTGGGATTTACTTAAAGATATAATTACCATCAAGAGTAAAGGAAAGGGTTTTTGCTTCCATAAAGGTGAGTACAGTGGTAGTAGTAGTGGCATGTGATGCAAGAAAGCAAGTGTGTGAGCTTATGCAGCATCAGCAAAAAAAAAAAAAAAAAATCACACCATTCCCTCCAAATGCCTGTCCAGTTCCTCCTTAAATTTATTCAACCTATCAACTTCCACAACGACAGATGGAAGTTTGTTCCAGCAATTAACCCGCTGGCTAAAGGCAAATTTCCGCACATCTATTCTACATGTCTCTTCTTAATTTGAATTTATGCCCCCTTAGGTTCATAATCTGAACAAGTGGAAGGATCCCATTAGAATTCAGCGTGCTCAACCCATTCAAGGCCTTATACACTTCAATCAGATCACTGCGCAGGTGCCTAGTCTCCAGCCACTGCAATTTGCAGAAATTAAGCCTCTCTTGGTAAGAGGATCCCTTCATTCCCCTCACCAATCTTGTTGCCCTTCTCTGTACACGCTCAAGTAAATCTACATCCTTCCTAAAATGAGGCCAGCAAACCTGTATGCAGTACTCAAGGCGTGGCCTGACCATTGCCTTATACAGAGGGACAATCACCTCCTTCTCCCTGCTAGCAAAATTCCTATATATCATTGACAAAACCCCATGACCTGCCCTGGCAGCCTGTCTGCATCGCTCAGAAAACTTCATATCTAACTGCACAATTACTCCCAGGTCTTCTTCATTTTCTACCACCTTAAGTGTAGTACTACACAGTTGGTACGTTTCTCTGGGGTTACTTCTACCCATATGCAGTACTTTGCATTTGTCAAGGTTAAACTTCAGTTGCCACTTCTTAGCCCATCTGCCCAAATTATCTAGATCCTGTTCCAGTAGCACACTGCCATTACTGTCATTAACAACCCTGCCAACCTTTGTATCATCTGCAAACTTCGACATTAAGCCTGATATACCTTCATCAATATCATTGATAAATATACAAAACAACAGTGGACCCAACAACGAACCCTGTGGGACATCACTAATAACATTAGTCCATGAAGAGCAACACCCATTGATTACCACCCTCTGTCTTCTCCCAGTTAACCATCCTTTTATCCATTGTAGCAACTTACCCTTAATACCATTCTGCTCCAATTTGTACAATAGTCTTCCATGCGCAACAGTGTCAAAAGCTTTCCTGAAATCCAAATATATGATATCAAAATTATTTTTTGCATCCAGTTCCTTTGTAACCACATCATAATATCCTATCAAATTTGTCAGACAAGACTTTCCCTTAACAAACCCATGCTGTGTCTGAATTATTGCTGCAGTTTTGTCTAGATGATCCTGCAATGCATCTTTAACCAGTGACTCCATTATTTTACCCGGAACAGAAGTTAAACTAACTGGTCTGTAACTACTCGTGTCACCCTTATATCCCCCCCCCCCGTGAATTGGGGATACATTTGCACATCTCCAGTCAGTGGGAACCTCCCCTGAATCCAAGGATGCTCTCATAATTATGGCTAATGGTTTGCTTAGTTGCTTTGCCGCCTCCTTTAATATAACTGGATAGATCCCATCCACCCCAGGTGCTTTTCTTATGTTTAACTTTGACAATTTCTCCTCCACTTTGCTTTCAGTTATTACAAAATCATTAAGTATCCTGCTACAATTTGATAACCTTCTGCCATTTTCAAACCTTAATAATTCCTCATATGTGAATGTAGAAGCATTCACATATGAGTTTGCAAACAAACTCATTCAGTTTGTTTGCTATCTGAGCAGGATCATCAACAGTCGAACCATCAATGTCAAGTGGACCAATCCCCTTCCTTTTAGAGTTTATATAAGTAAAGAAATCCTTGCTGTTTTTCTTAGCATCTTTTGCCAAGGATTTCTCGTAATCTGCCTTCGCCTGCCTAACCTCCTTTGTGACCTGATTACAGACTAGCTTATATCTGCCATAGGCTTCTGAATTGCGTGATAATTTATATGCATCCCATCCATTTTGCTTCTCTGTTACGAGTCTCATTAGTTCATTAGATAACCATTTAGGCCTAAACCTTGAACAATATTTCTTAATAGGTATGAAACGTTTAGTAGCTTCCACTATTAATTCCTTGAATGCTTCCCACTTAGAATTTACTGTTGGTAACATCGTCAGTTGATCCCACTGTACAAAATTTAAAAACTGTCGGAGACCACTGTAATCACCTTTATGGAAGCAAAAACTGTTCCCTTTACCCCTGATGGTAATTAAATCTTTAAGTAATTAAATCTTTTGGTCTCAGACAGTTTATAAATTCTGTACAGTGGGATCAACTGACGATGTTACCAACAGTAAATTCTAAGTGGGAAGCATTCAAGGAATGAATCGTGGATGCTACTAAAAGTTTCAGAAATATTGAAATTAAGAAATATTGTTCAAGGTTTAGGCCTAAAAGGTTATCAAATGAACTAATGAGACTCGTGACAGAGAAGAAAAATGCATGGGATGCACATAAATTATCAAGCGACTCAGAAGCCTATGGCAGATACAAGCTGGTCTGTAATCAGGTCACAAAGGAGGTTAGGCAAATTACGAGAAATTTTGGCAAAAGATGCTAAGAAAAACAGCAAGGATTTCTTTACTTATATAAACTCTAAAAGGAAGGGGATGAATCTGATTGGTCCACTTGATATCGATGGTTCCACTGTTGATGATCCTGCTCAGATAGCAAACAAACTGAATAAGTATTTTGCATCTACATTCACACATGAGGAGTTATTAAGGTTTGAAAATGGCAGAAGGTTATCAAATTGTAGCAGGGTGTTTAATGATTTTGTAATAACTGAGAGCAAAGTGGAGGAGAAGTTGTTGAAATTAAACATAAGAAAGGCACCTGAGGTGGATGGGATCTATCTAGTTATATTAAAGGAGGCGGCAAAGCAACTAAGCAAACCATTAGCCATAATTATGAGAGCATCCCTGGACTCAGGGGAGGTCCCCACGGACTGGAGATGTGCAAATGTATCCCCAATTCACAAAGGGGGGGGGATCTAAGGGTGACACGAGTAATTACAGACCAGTTAGTTTAACTTCTGTTCCGGGTAAAATAATGGAGTGGTTAAAGATGCACTGCAGGATCATCTAGACAAGACTGCAGCAATAATTCAGACACATCATGGGTTTGTTAAAGGAAAGTCTTGTCTGACAAATTTTATGGGATATGATGTGGTTACAAAGGAACTACATGCAAAAAATAATTTTGATATCATATATTTAGATTTCAGGAAAGCTTTTGACACTGTTGCGCATGGAAGACTGTTGTACAAATTGGAGCAGAATGGTATTAAGGGTAAATTGCTACAATGGATAAAAGGATGGTTGAGTGGGAGAAGACAGAGGGTGGTAATCAATGGGTGCTGCTCTTCGTGGACTAATGTTATTAGTGGAGTCCCACAGGTTTCGGTGTTGGTTCCTCTGTTGTTTTGTATATTTATCAATGATACTGATGAAGGTACATCAGGCTTAGTGTCGAAGTTTGAAGATGATACAAAGGTTGGCAGGGTTGTTAATGATAGTAATGGCAGTGTGCTACTGCAACAGGATCTAGATAATTTGGGCAGATGGGCTAAGAAGTGGCAACTGAAGTTTAACCTTAACAAATGCAAAGTACTGCATATGGGTAGAAGTCACCCCAGAGAAACATACCAACTGTGTGGTACTACACTTAAGGTGGTAGAAAGTAATTGTGCAGTCAGATATGAAGTTTTCTGAGCGATGCAGACAGGCTGCCAGGGTAGGTCATGGGGTTTTCTCAATGATATATAGGAATTTTGCTAGCAGTGAAAAGGAGGTGATTGTCCCTCTGTATAAGGCAATGGTCAGGCCTCGCCTTGAGTACTGCGTACAGGTCTGGAGGCCTCATTTTAGGAAGGATGAAGATTTGCTTGAGCGTGTACAGAGAAGGGCAACAAGATTGGTGAGAGGAATGAAGGGATCCTCTTACCAAGAGAGGCTTAAGTCTGCAAATTGCAGTGGCTGGAGACTAGGCACCTGCACGGTGATCTGATTGAGGTGTATAAGGCCTTGAATGAGTTGAGCATGCTGAATTCTGATGGGATCCTTCCACTTGTTCAGATTACAAACCTAAGGGGGCATAAATTCAAATTAAGAAAGGACAGATGTAGAATAGATGTGCGTAAATTTGCCTTTAGCCAGCAGGTGGTTAATTACTGGAACAAACTTCCATCTGTCGTTGTTTAAGTTAATAGGTTAAATAAATTTAAGGAGGAACTGGACAGGCATTTGGAGGGAATGGTGTGATTTTTTTTTTTTTTTTTTTTTTGGCTGATGCTGCATAAGCTCATACACTTGCTTTCTTGCATCACATGCCACTACTACTACTATGTCATCAGGTTCATGGGTGAACTTCTACATGCAAATGGAATGGGCAAGTAAGCATGAATATCTTAT
The DNA here is from genome assembly GCF_048544385.1 of Mastigoproctus giganteus. NCBI lineage: Eukaryota > Metazoa > Arthropoda > Arachnida > Uropygi > Thelyphonidae > Mastigoproctus > Mastigoproctus giganteus. The sequence continues at coordinate 167,839,567 of NC_143580.1, forward strand.
GGGTGATTTTAATTTGCCTCTATCTAATTGATCGGAGAAAATGGGATGGAAACTCTACATGGGGTTAATTTTTAAATCAACCAGATGATTGTTATTTGTATAAACATGTCAGGTAAAGTATTAGAGAAAATAATATTCTAAACCTGATCATCACCCATGAACCTGATGACATAATAGGGGTTAGAGTACAATAGCCGGTAGCAGGAAGTGATAATGGAGTTCTAAAGTGGACGATGAAGAGAGAAGTAGCAGTAGTTAAAGGCAAAGGATAGGGTTATAATTTCAGAAACAGAATTTACAATGGCTTAAAGTGCTACATAGCCTCTATTAACTGGGTAGCAATTTCAAAATTATTCCCTAAATCTAGCTACAAATTGATCTGTAATAGTGCCACAGAAAAGATTGGGCTGACAAATGCAGATTATGAGAAATTGCTGGCAAAAAGTTGGATAAGGAATTCTTATTCCTTATCCAACTATATATATGCGAAGAAGAGAAGGACAAATCAGATCGGACCCTTATGTAATGGACATGGGATAGTATTAGATAGTCACCACCTCTGTTGACCCAGTCAGCAGAGGTGGCCAATGCAATGATGAGTCAGTTTTGTATGACATAAGTACTGGAAAAACAAAAATAAGGATAGGAGTGTATTATAGACCTAATGACTGTGATGAAAATAACAAAGAAATATACAGACAAATAGATTAGGCCAGTAAATCAAATTATCATATAATGGGGGATTTTAACTTTGAAAATAGTGACTGAAATCATGTGTTGGTGACTCGCACATTAAAAAGAATTTGGTGGATTTATTTCCCTTGTTGCCTCTCTGACATTACATCAGTAACGTTAGAGGGGCAACAAGGGAAAGCACAGTAACATTAGAGTTGACAGTAATTTTAGAATTGCCTAACATTACATCAGTAATGTTAGAGAGGTAACAAGGGAAACCAATACTCTTGAACTATTTTATCAGCAGATAAAAGAACCACTAGGTGGCAGTGTTCACTGTGTATTGATGTAGGATTTGCTTAAAGATGTAACTGCTATCGGGGGTAAAGGAAAGGCGTTTTGCTTTCATAAAAAGGTCTGGGACAGTTGGTCTATGGGTCTGGGACAGTTTTTAAATTCTATATTGTGAAACCAAAGATGATGCTACCAACAGTAAATTTTAAATGGGATGCATTCAGGAGTAATCATAGAAGCTACTAAGCTTTTTTATACCAACTAAGAAATACTATTCAAGGCATTGACCTAAATGAATATCAGAGAAATTAATGAGACTCTTGGCAGAGAAGAAAAATGCATGGCATGAATATAAATTATCGGGTGTTACAGAAGACTATGGTAGATAAAAACTAGTCTTCAATCAAGTTATAAGTGAGGTTAGGCAAGCTAAGGCAGGTTATGAGAAGTCATTGGCAAAGGATGCAAAGACTTCTTTATGTAAATACTAAAAGGAAAAGGAAGTACACATCAACCAACTTGAGATCAATGGTTTAATTGCTAGTGATCCTACTCAGGCTGCTAATAAACTAAATAAGTATTTTGTTTAGTGAAGTGGATGTCAGAAGTTCATCAAATTCTAACAGTGAGGTAAAAGATTTAGTGATAACTGAGAGGGCAGTGGAAGAGAAATTGTTGAAGCTAAATATAAAAAAGGCATCTGGGGCATATAGGATCTATCCAATTATATTAAGAGAGGCAGCAAAACAGGTAAGCACTTATCCATAATGTGAGATCATACTTGGATTCAGTGAGGGGTACCTACGTATTAGAATTATTTGAACTTCTCCCAATTCAAAAGGAAACAAAGGCTGACATGAGTAAGTGAAGACCTGTTAGCTTAACTTGTTTCAGGGAAATAATTGCCACTGGTTCAAGAAGTAATGCAGGACCAGTAAAGACAGGGACGTAGTTATACTGCCACCAAAGCATGGATTTGTTAAAAGACAATCTTGTCTGAACAACTGAACAGTATGACGCAGTAAGAAAGAAACTGAATGCAAAAATAATTTTAATATCACATACTTGGATTTCAGAAATTATTTTGATTCTGGTGCACAGACTGCTGTGCAAACTGGGGCGATGTAGCATTAAAGGGAAGTTACTACTATGGATAAAGGGATGATTGAGTGGGAGAAGACAGACTGGTTATCAATGGATGCTGGTCTTCTTGGAATAATGTGCACTTAATGGAGTCCACCAGCATTCAGTATGAGACCCACATTTATTAATGATATTGATGAAGGTATATCAGGTTTAATGTGTAAGCCTGCAAACAACAAAAAAATTGGCAGTGTGGTTAATGACATTAATCAAGATATATCACAGCAACAAGATCTAATTAAGTGGACTGGCTGAAAAATGACAAATGAGTAATAACATTGTACAAACGTAAGGTACTGTAAATGGGTAGTAGTAAAACCTGATTAACATACCAACTATGAGGCATTACACTTAGAATGGTGGAAAATGAAAAAGAGCAGGGGGAATTGTCAGTCAGGTATGAAGTTCTCTGAGTAGTGCAGGCAGGCTACCAGGTCAGTTTCTGGAGTTTTGTCAACGATATACAGATATTTTGCTAGCAGGGATAAGGAGGTGGTTATCCCACCATATAAAGCAATGGTTAGACCACACCACGTCGGGAGGGCTCATTTTAGAAAGGATGTAGATCGGTTGGAACAAGTGCAAAGAAGGACAAGATTGGTGAGGGGGAAAGAGTGCTCTTACCAAGACAGGATTCAATTCTGCAATGCAGCATTTGGAGGCGAGGCATCTGTGAGGAGATCTGATCAAGATGTTTAAGGCCTTGAATGGATTGAATAAGCTCAATGCTGATGGAATCTTTCCTCTTGCTGAGACTGCACAAATGATTGTTGTTGTTATTTAGTTTTTAGGAGCATTAGCAACTAAGACCATGTTGCTCCGTGGATATGCAATGGTCATTCCCTGACCTTTCCGCATCCTCCGTATTTGGTGATCATGGGCTCGACCCCCAGTCTAATCAAGAAGCATGTGCTATGCACTGCTGCTCCTGCCCACCAAGGCACCCTGCACAAATGAGGGGACATAAATTCAAATTAAGGAAGGGTGGTTGTAGAATTGATGTATGGGATTTTGCCTTCAACCAGCAAGTAGCTGATTGACAGAACAAGCTCCCATCTGCTGTAGAGTAGTTTGAATAAATTCAAGGAAAAACTAAACAAACTTTTGGAAGGGATGGACTTTTTTTTGTGTGGTAATTTTTTTTTTTTTTTTTTTTTGCTGATGCTGTATAAGCTTGCATTATTTTCCACCAGTAAGCCTAATTATGGATGCAAAATTTGAATATAGTACGTACAGAAAGAGAGACAACAGTTGTGGTGGGTGCTGGGTATAGACCAATGACTGTAATTGCAATGAATACAACAAACAACTATGCAGGCAAATTTTATATGCATAACTCCCACTTTGGCTTTTCGTAATTCTGTAGTCTTGTAGCTGGATTTCGTTAGTTAGGATCCCGTCGAACCAAGAGCAATTTTAAGTTTTTTTTTTTTTTTTTTTTTTTTCACATCATGGTTAAGTAATGACTCTCCAACGATGACTGCCACGCTTTCAACACCAGTAAATTCTAGTTTTTCGTCCATTAAACAAGTAAAGCGACACCGAAATGGTACAGGCAACTACAAACACACTATACTACGACCTGGTAACCACAATGCTCGGCCTCTTAACACAAACGAATAGTAAACCTGTGACCTCTCGCGAAAATGTTTAACATACCAGTATTGCCCTCTAGCCATAACTGATAAACTTCAGGATCGACTAAGGTATGATTTCCCACAAGTATATCGACATCAGCAAACATTGTTTTACTGTGGTAGTTCGAATTATATGAATAAATAGCAGCATACTAACATTTTATGGAGTGTATCAATGCGCCCACAGAGTGTTTTAGGGTATGTATCAATGCGCCCCCAGAGTGTTTTAGGGTATGTATCAATGCGCCCACAGAGTGTACAGTACTGTATAGCACAGAGTAGTAACATAGCAGTATAGTAGTAGTAGTGGCATTTGATGCAAGAAAGCAAGTGTATGAGCTTATGCAGCATCAGCCAAAAAAAAAAAAAAATCACACCATTCCCTCCAAATGCCTGTCCAGTTCCTCCTTAAATTTATTCAACCTATCAACTTCCACGACAGATGGAAGTTTGTTCCAGCAATTAACCACCCGCTGGCTAAAGGCAAATTTCCGCACATCTTTTCTTAATTTGAATTTATGCCCCTTAGGTTTGTAATCTGAACAAGTGGAAGGATCCCATCAGAATTCAGCGTGCTCAACAGAGTGGAGTATTTTATGGTGTATCAATGAAGTGTTTAATAACAGTTCACGAATTAACATAAAATGTTATTAACAATTGTTAATAACATTTTGTAGTTATCTAAGGTGAAAAAAATTTTTTTTCTTTGAATTTGAATTATATTCACATGGTAGTAGTGGATGTTTTGCTACGCTGCGTCTGTGCTGCACGCTATAGTCCATTTTATTTCCAGATACAGTATATAAGCATTGCCGTTGCTTTGTTTGTTTAGTAGTTCTGTTTTTTCCATGTGCTTCCTGTTCCATTATTTTTACACTGCATAAGGACTACCGCTATTATTCTTATTACTAGCCATATAGTGCAAGGAAGCCTGAGGCTTATGCTGCACCAGCTAAACTAAATTTCAGAGTTACCCTGAGAGAGGGAAGTAGAAGGGAATCACCAGGAAAGAGAAGAATGATGATATCCAGCTCAAGACTATGCAAATATATTGCTTCGGCAGCTTGATGGGGGCATCATTCTGTTGTGGCATTTATTTGTTTAGCGTTCGAAATGCAGTGTCCCCCTGACTATTATGGCCTCGTGGTCCTCCGACGAGATGGGGCATGGCAGTCTTCTGTCCAATTCGATATTATTTTCAGTTTTTTCTACTTATCTGTTTGTAATGTTGGCAGATTACGATTGCATATAGTGATATTTCACGTAATTCGGAAACTGGTGCTTAGACGAATGGGCGCCACTAAATTTCTTTTGTTTTGAACCTTTTTTTCTAAATTGATTAGGATTGTTTCTCCAACAGTACTCTATTCCCCAATTGATTCAGGAGTATTGTGTTATCGAAACTGCAATAGTAGCTTCTTTTCAAAAGTCCTCGAGTAAGCTCAGATTGATTAAAAATCACCTTAGATCAACAACTGGGCAAGAACGACTAACCAATATATGAATTGTATCCATTGAAACTCACGATGAACGAAATATAAATTAGGATAAAATTGCGTATTTCGCGTCGGCAAAAGGGAGACAAATTCAATTAAAATAATACATCTCCATTGCCCATGTTCAGTTTATTTTCACTTGAAATGGTTTTTAACAAATGTACTACCATACTTTTCGGATAGTTTAATACTGGCACTTTTTTTTTTTTTTTTTTTTTTTTTTGGCACAGTCCGCAACAGTACAGCGTACCGGCACCTTTTGTGATGTGTGACATTTGGATGCCGTGCACTCCGAAATTTGTAATATTCCGTAAATTTTTTTCACATGTTTACCTACTCTTCAAATAAGCTTAATTATTTAACTAAATTTGCATTTTTCACTGTGTTAAGATATTTTCTATATAAAACTGTATAACCATTTTATAATTCTAAATTACTCAGTCGGACCTCGGTTTAACGAAGTCTAGCGAATCATTTTGAATTCCCCATGGAAGTTACATTTAAAATAGTTTCTGTTGAGCGAAAATGTTCATATAGCAAACAGATTAGGAGAGAATTAACTCGGTACGCTACGCACTGTTCGCATTTCTAGCCTTCAGTCAATTTAGGCAATTAGTGCTGCTGCGCGAATTAAGAGGGCTAACGGGATTACCATTTTGCAACTTAGTGGTACTGGTAAAACCTATTCGACCAACTATCCCACATACGGAGAAGTCGCGCTGGTCAGCAGATCAAGGGGTATTCCCAATGGGCTCTGGTCTACCTTCTACTGCAGCGGTGTCCAAACTTTTCCCGTACAGAGGCCATATTCAAAAAAAAATTCAGTTAGATTTCTTTAGTGTGTTACATTATTATTATTTTTTTTTTTTTTTATCTGTATGGTGCAAGGAAGCCTGAGGATTATGCTGGACCAGCCAAAAAAAATTCCCGAGTAACCCTGAGAGAGAGAGAGAGAGAGAGAGAGATATTGACAGAAGTAGAAAGGAATCGCCAAAAAAGAGAAGAATGATGATATCCAGCTCGGGACCCTAGGTGTGCCAAGCCCATACTTACCAGATTTGAGCCCCTCCCTGGGGTTTATATCTCGTTGCATGTAAGAGTAAAATTGAAAATATTCGAAACTTTTATTAAGTACAATTACGTTTAATGAGAATTTTTTTGATAATTAACAAAATTTTTAAATGCTGTTTTAGTTCACTTTCTGGGTGGGCTGTAGGTTGGACACCGCTGTGAATCAACTGTAAGCTCCCCGTTCGAGAATTAGGGAGCGTGATTTACTTTTACCCCGACAAATAATCATCTGTTGTTTCGCGGAAGTGCGTTATCCACATTTTTTCCGGAAATTCTCCCTATCTTTGTTTTCATGGTCACAGTACCTGAATATCCGAATAACACTGACATTTTGGACAGTTTCAAAAGAAAAGAAAAAAAATTCAAATTTAAGAACTAGTGACAATACCGATGACAAGAGAAGGACAACGAAGGTATTAAACCTTCTAAACATGAATTGTTGGCATTTGGTGAAAATGAAGTTAGAAAATTATCAATTAGGTTACAGTTAAATGAAAGAGATAGTTCGTGGATTTCGGGAATACCTAATTGAAAAGACGGTTTCGTAAGAACTGAAGCATTTGATGGACGCTCTGAGTACGATCCAATTTCATCGAGTGAATGTGAACGAGGATTTTCACAAATGAATCTGATCGCCAGCCCAATCAGAACTTCGTTGATAACAAAAACAGTTTCTTCCCTACTGTTTCTTAAAATTGTAGGCCCGCCGCTTACCCGCTTCGATCCAGCAAAATACTGTATGTCGATTCGTGGCTGTTTCGGAAACGTCATTCAGCAAGAGACACACATAGAGGAAGAAAAGAAGTCGGCACAGGGTGTCGGATGAGAACTTAATAAAAATTTGGAACATTCTACAAAAACTTCATGAAATTATTTTTACTTATTATTTTTAGGGTCCGTAGTCTAACGAAGAACCCTTATAATGTCACTCGGTTGTCCGTCTGTCACAGCATTATCTCTGGAACCACTCAACTTATTGACTTGAAATTTTTGGGTTTGAACATGATGTGAGCCAACATAACGCCATATTGATCGTTGTTGACAAAAATTTGTTTAAGAAATGGGGGGGGGGAAGTTTTCCACAACCTGTACACCGTTGGAAAGGGTTCAACGAGTAGGTTTAAAATATAATCTTAAAATATTTTTTTAATTAAAAACGGCGGCGCCAGACAGGAAAATATGAGTAAATTTTATCTATTTTCGTCGCTATGCATTTGTTTTATTCGATGCTTATAGAGGGAAAACTATTCCGATTGAAATCTCTCATTTACTTTTTGTGTTAAAATTAAAAAAAAAAAATTTTATTGCACTTCTTTGTACTAAGTAACTCTCCTTTTGGTGACAAAAAGATTGCTAAATAGTTAGTTTTTTTTTTTGGTAGTTGTTGGCGCATCGGCTTCTGTGGCCATAGTGCACCTCCCAAGGTTTTTGCAGTACTTTGATACAAGCCCGAGGCGGGAATCGAACCCGCGACCTTTGGGTTGCCAGGCAGGCACTTTACCCACCTGGCTAGCCCGGTCGGCAAATAGTTAGTTAATAATTCTATAAAGGTCATTTATAAATATTGCGACGAGAAGTATTTTTAACAATTTTCAAAGCTGGAGTTGTCCTGACAAGGAGGTACTCAGGGAGGCGGTGGTGGGAAGGTACCTGCGTGGGATCTTGCACTGCTCTCACCTGCCATTCGCTTTCTCCCCGCAAGACTTTAATCGCTTCTACAAGAAGTCGAAGTCGCTTCTTCCACCCTTATCATTCACAACTGGAAAGACTCAAATAGACAATATTTTCGTTAGTTCCTCAGTTTTAGCCAAGCCGGGGTACTAGAAACTTTTTTTCAGTTACCATAAAACTCTCTGGCGCCTCCGTAGCCAGGTGGGCAGGAGCAGCAGTGCATAGCACATGCTTCTTGATTAGACCGGGGTTCGAGCCCGTGAACCACCAAATACGAAGGATGCGGAAAGGTCAGGGGATGACCACCGCATATCCCCGGAGCAATATGGCCTTAGTTGCTAATGCTCCTAAATAACAACAACATAAAGCTCTCTATTTGAGATACTGTACTAGCGACCATGCGTGACTACAGCCCTTCATCCTGTGTGCCCGGCACTCAGTAGTTGACAGATTTATTTACTTATTTTTTTTATATACTTGAATAATAAATTTATGCTTAATAAACTGTGTTAATATACTAAATTTTTTGTTCTTATTCCAAAAACATTACTACTAAAGTAATAATATCAAGAGAAGAAAAAAAAAATTAGAGTACTTTTCATACCCTTTTAATTTTCAATTTTTCGTGATAGCAAAGAATGAGCACCGGCACCTATTTTTTTACAAAAAAAAACACTGACTGTATATATAGTAGTATGTACATGTATATAGTGTACTACTGTATTTCTATCTATATATGCATGTATATACATGCATATATAAATAGAAAGTTATTAGTAGCCATACGGTACAAGGAAGCCTGAGGCTTACTGCACCAGCCAAAAAAAATTCCCGAGTTACCCCCTACCCCCCGTGTGTGTGTGTGTGAGAGAGAAGTAGAAAGGCATCACCAAGAAAGAGAAGAATGATGATATCCAGCTCAGGACCCTGGGTTAGCCAAGCCCATACTCACCAGATGTTAGCCCCCAGGGTTAAATTAAAATCATTGGATCTATAGCATTAAGTACTATATGTATTTTTTATTTAATTCACCTTTTCCAGGTGTAATAATTCACAAATTATTACAAATATATTTGTAATAATATATACAAATAATCACAAAATATACTCATATTATTATTTTCGGGCAATACAAAATATTATTACTTGAAAATAATAATTACCTATTTCCATTATCGTTTTTATAACTATCTACTTTTATTATCAAATTCTTATGTAGTCAGGAAATTGTTTTTATTCTTTCTGAAAACGGAAAAATAAGTTATTGCGAGTACGCAATAATAGCAGATATAGTGAGTGTCGCGCATGCTCCGTGACAATTCCCAACATATCGGCAGATACAGGGGCAACCGGCGGTAAGAGTGAGTGTCACGCATGCTCAGCAAATCGAAACCGCTCGTTAGAATACGACCACGACAGGTTGGCGCTGGAGGTGACGTGGGAGCCGTGACTCACGACACTAAAGTGCAGGATTACCCATAAGTATTGGTGCCTTGAGTGACAGGAGTTTAAGCTCGTGACTGCTAAATACAGCGATATTTCTTGTATTCTGTCTATCTCGTGAACTCCTCTGACCTTTATTTTTTATTAAATCCATTATTTGGGTACCACTTGTCTCCGCGTAGTGGGCGTGGTTGTAGGACGAAGTAATTGTACGGTTCAGTTCAGTGATTGGGTGATTATTATGAAGGCTTTTTCTTTCTTATTGTTTTGTGTCGTCGAGAAGGGGATGTTTAGCTTAGATAGGGTGTTTATCTTCCCCCATCCCAGAATGATAAAATCGGAAAAGGAGTTCTCGATTTAAAAACAGTGGCAAGTGGGCGGGAAAAGCAGTGAGTGGCACCTGCCAATCACTGCTTTGTTTCTGTCCGTTTGTCGAAATACGGACTGGTACCCAAGATCTAGACTTTACCCAATTGAAATGTTGTTAAGCCTATGTGACGAGTTTTACAATTGCACGATATAAGGGTGGCCAACAGTCCTGGGCGCCTCCGTAGCCAGGTGGGCAGGAGCAGCAGTGCGTAGCACACGCTTCTTAATTAGACGGGGTTCGAACCCGTGACCACCAAATACGGAGGATGCTGAAAGGTCAGGAAATGACCACCCCATATCCCCGGAGCAATATGGCCTTAGTTGCTAATGCTCCTAAAAACCAAATAACAAACAAACCAACAGTCCCGATTGATTGATTTTATGTATTTTTAATTAATTCTTATTGAATCTAACGGATGTGTTAAAAATTAAGTCTAATAACAAGAGAAAAATAAGTCTAAAGGCATTTTGTTCGTCATTGAGTAATAAAGAAAATAAAATGGCTGTTGATAAAAAAAAAAATGGGTGCAATTTTTCTCAATTTCCGGAGGCAAATAATATGTCTCAAATTGTAAGCTCCATATTAAGCATTCCACATTCAAATTCTTCATCAGAAAGAGTTTTCAGCTTAATGAAAACTGCTTGGCAGAAAGAGAAATACTGTCTTTTATCAGAAGATGTAGAAGCCGAACTTTATGGTGAAAGACAACTATACCATGTCCTGTTCAGAATTTAAAATCTTCGGAAGGAGAAGAAATTTTAAAACTAGCGAAATCTAAAGAAAAATATATAAAGTAAAAGTAGTCTTCCTCGCTAGTTTAAAAATAACTGGACAAATAACCCCAGGGCTCACATCTAGTGAGTATGGACTTGGCACACCAAGTCCATACTCACTAGAAATTTTCATTGAAAATTTTAGAGCAAAAAATATTGAATGAATTAAAAACTAAACTGAATTTTCATAAAAACAACCTCCGAGATTTTATCACTACCTTACATAAATGTGGTTTTTCGGCATTTCTCTATTGCCTTTACTAAGTTCTCTCTCCTCGAGCTCCATGACCCTTCTACTCCATGTAAGCTGTCTAACCCCCCCTCCCCCTCTAGTTTTTCTATCCATTGTTTCCTCCACTTACAGCAACGCTTCCCGTTAATCTACTTCGTCGCGATTGTTCTTATTTCCCAAGAATAGACAATTTCCATATAAAATTTGAACTTAATTTCCCATCACATATTAAAATCCTGTAAGATATGTATTCTTTCCTCCCTATTAAAACTTGCATTTATATGTATTAAATTCTTACTCTATTAAATTTTCTTTAGCCTTTATATATATACCTACACCATATACTTGTTCACATGTAAGATTTGCGTCTTACACCGTGACTATTGAATTTTTCGTGTTTTGGGATCCTGTAGGAAAGTTTCTGCCACTTCCCATTAGAATCCCAGCCTTCAGCAGATACCAGTGCAGATTTAGATGCAGATGTGCTAGTCTTGAATACTGACTGTCTTGTGCCAAAATAATTGACATGGAAAGCAATATAATGCTTGTTTCTCTTGACTCCAGACAAGCCAGTCCCTTACATGTAGTTCTCCATTGGTGCTTTGAAATTTCATTATGATTTCTGGGAAAACTTGATTGCAGATATCTTTTGGGAATGTTTTAGTCAGAGGGATGTGACCATTCAAACCATAGTTTTCTATCTCCTTTTGAGATGGAAATTCGGTTGTGATACATCCAATGTTAAGACCTACATTATGATTACTCCTCTCGTTTTCAAAATTCATTTCCACATGCGCCTGTATGTCTGTTTTTTTTTTTCGTTTTCATTTTCTTCATATGCCCCTTCATCAAAATCCTGTGTATGATTACCCAAATCAACTGCTCCTTGTTTGGGGATGAGGTTTCCAACGGTTTCTTCTTGCTCCAATTCTATAGGTGAGTTCAATGAAAAATTTTTTGAAGCCGCACTTAATCCAAATTTAAAGACCGTTTGTTGATCCCTTTTATTCATTTTCCTTTCGTTCTCTCTTGACTTTCCTTTTCTGAGCTCCTGATTTGTGAGAATACATTTTGGAGAAATAATCAGTAGCGGATTAAGGTCAGTTGAGGCCCCGGGCGCAGAAGAAAATATTGGGCCCCTTAAAAAAAAAGAGAGAGACAGGGAAAATAAAAATACATGTTAATAATTTTTTTTAAATAAATAAAAAATATTATGTACTATTAATGTTTTATTTCCAATAAAATTTGAATATAATATATGTATAATATAATTAATAATAGCATAATAATAATCACAAAGTTTTGAACTAATAGTTGAACATATTAGTTCAACTAATTTGTTAGGGTTTTTCGTGGGCCCTTCAGAAGTCGGGGCCCAGGGCGCGCGCCCGGTGCGCCCGCCGTTAAATCCGCCTCTGGTTCAAATAATACTAATAATTTAGTAGAAGCAGTGGTAGTAGACTAGTATTAATAATAGTAGTAGTACTGCTATAATTAACGTGACGTACATTTTCATTTAAGAGAACATGCTACTACAGCTAAGTTCAAGCAATGGCAACATCCACCAGCCAACGATAAAAGCCATTCCGATTTTTAATACTGTATATTAATATACACTTTACCTTTTCACGATTCATGTAAAAATTGCATGCCTACTTAAGTTTCTTTGTAGCATAAAATCATTGGATTATCAGAACGTACAATATATGATGCCTGATCTTTTGAATAGGCTTAGACTGCTGGCTATCATAGTTATCACTATGATCCATATAGGCCATAAAAGTTCTATAGACAGTGCCGGATTAAAGCAAGTGGAAGTCCTGGGCTAGGAGACCATGGGAGGCCCAAAATTAATAGCATCTGATCATGAGAAACAAAACCTCACTCTATTCTTTATCTACTCAATGAAAGTAGTAGATTGCTGAAATTTTAGCATTGATGAAAAGATTGTTTATAAAATTATAACCTTTAATAAGTTTACAAAAGTATGGAATTAATGAAGACGTTCACACAGAACATTCATATGGGAATCATAATTATGTGATAACATTACACTATACATGTATACAAAGTCAGAACAGTTTCTTTCGAGCTTTTCTAGATGCAAACTTATCAATCATATCATTAAAACCAGAAGTTGCAGTTTATGCAGAGAATGCTTAGATCAGACAACCGATCTTGGGACATTGTTGACCGTAGATCATTCTTTATCCTTTTTAGTCTAGAAAATGATCTTTTGCCAGTACAATTAATAAACATTAAACACAGGAACAATCTGAAAATTGTTTCCACATTTAGAAAAGCTGTCCGAATTTTCTCCTGAAACATTATTTGATTCAAATCTTGGTCGCTAAAATTTTCTTTTTCAGGGTGAGCTTATCTGATGTACAGGTGGAAGTGCCAAAGTTCATCGACTAGATAAGGTCAACATCCTTTGGATACTCTTGCATCAACAACTCGACGCCATTGTGAATCTGTTCCTTGGTTGCTTACAGGTTCACCAAAAATGAAAAATTGCCAGCTACACTCCTATACACTGTTACATTTCTGGCTAGGTTGGCTTCAAGGGCATCCATGACAGGGATAAATGAATTTACCCTAAACCTGTCTGTTGGAGAAAGTTCGTCTAAGGCTTCGGGTGCTGTCCCATCATTGTTTTGTTTTTTCGTACCCTCTGCCTTCTTTTGACAGTTTTGTACTCTATATCCGGTAGAGTAAATTTTACTTGCTGTTCAATTTCATCAAAATTAGCCCGAGTGTTTGATATGAACTGCAATAGTGAGCTGTAAATATTTGCACATGTGCTCAATGAAATTTGCAAACTTTGGAGTGCCTTGTGAACTTTATGAAACTGATGTAGCAAATGTGTCCAAAGGTGAAGCATGAAAATGAATTCAAATTCTTCCATTTTCTGCAGAAGATTTTCAGCCTGTCGTCTAGTATTCCCTTTTTCACTTTCATCACAGTAAATATGACTGAGGGCTTCAACAATGTTAGCATAACTTTCGTTAATAGCTGCAGTAGCTTTGATGTGAGCCTCCCATCTTGTCTGATAAAGATCTTGTCTGACTCAGGAGGGAAGAAAATTTTTAGCACTCCCATCTTTTTGTAGAAGCTGAGAAAAAACAATAAAGTTCATTTATTGTGCCAAAAAAAATTCACTGCGTCCAGGCACGAGTCAACTGCGGGTCGTCCAACTAGATTTAGGAAATGTCCAGCGCATGGAATAAACTTTGCAAACTTGTTCCTTTCCAGAATTTTTTGTTGAACGCCGTTATACTTTCCAGCCATATTGGCTGCATGGTCATTTTATTGTCCTCTACATTTACTGAAATCTATATCAAGTTCACTGAAGTAGTTCAGTACCAGCTCAGCCATACTTTCACCGGTGTCATCTTTCAGTTCAAAAAAACTCAGAAAGCTTTAAACTGGTAATCCATCACTAGGAAAAACATATTAGTAGTATATTAATTATTAGCCGCATGTTGCAAGGAAGCCTAAAGCTTATGCTGCACCAGCCAAAAAAAATTTCTGAATCTAACAATGAGAGTAAGTTGATCAACATGGGAAACTCAGGGGTTGAATCGACTGCTAAACTAAAATAACCTGCTTGATTGATGTCGCTTAGTATTGATTCTTGAACTTTATTAGCATCAACTGGATAACCTCTTCACATATGGTTTTGGATAAGAATACGATGGCTGACCAGAGCCTTTATCTTCATGCTGATTTATGTGAGCACACAAGAAGGGATCAAATTTGGCAATTAATTCAAGCAATCCAAGTTAGTAGTAGTAGTAGTAGTAGTGGCACATGATGCAAGAAAGCAAGTGTAGGAGCTTATGCAGCATCAGCCAAAAAAAAAAAAAATATCACACCATTCCCTCCAAATGCCTGTCCAGTTCCTCCTTAAATTTATTTAACCTATCAACTTCCACAACGACAGATGGAAGTTTGTTCCAGCAATTAACCACCCGCTGGCTAAAGGCAAATTTCCGCACATCTATTCTACATCTGTCCTTTCTTAATTTGAACTTATGTCCCCGTAGGTTCGTAATCTGAACAAGTGGAAGGATCCCATCAGAATTCAGCGTGCTCAACCCAATCAAGGCCTTATAGACCTCAATCAAATCACCGCGCAGGTGCCTAGTCTCCAGCCACTGCAATTTGCAGAACTTAAGCCTCTCTTGGTAAGAGTATCCCTTCATTCCCCTCACCAATCGTGTTGCTCTTCTCTGTACACGCTCAAGCAAATCTACATCCTTCCTAAAATGAGGCCTCCAGACCTGTATGCAGTACTCAAGGCGTGGCCTGACCATTGCCTTATACAGAGGGACAATCACCTCCTTTTCCCTGCTAGCAAAATTCCTATATATCATTGACAAAACCCCATGACCTGCCCTAGCAGCCTGTCTGCATTGCTCAGAAAACTTCATATCTGACTGCACAATTACTCCCAGGTCTTTTTCGTTTTCTACCACCTTAAGTGTAGTACCACACAGTTGGTACGTTTCTCTGGGGTTACTTCTACCCATATGCAGTACTTTGCATTTGGGAAGGTTGAACTTCAGTTGCCACTTCTTAGCCCATCTGCCCAATTTATCTAGATCCTGTTGCAGTAGCACACTGCCATTACTGTCATTTACAACCCTGCCAACCTTTGTGTCATCTGCAAACTTCGACATTAAGCCTGATATACCTTCATCAATATCATTGATAAATACACAAAACAACAGTGGACCCAACACCGAACCCTGTGGGACTCCACTAATAACATTAGTCCACGAAGAGCAGCACCCATTGATTACCACCCTCTGTCTTCTCCCACTTAACCATCCTTTTATCCATTGTAGCAACTTACCTTTAATACCATTCTGCTCCAATTTGTACAGTAGTCTTCCATGCGCAACAGTGTCAAAAGCTTTCCTGAAATCCAAGTATATGATATCAAAATTATTTTTTGCATCCAGTTCCTTTGTGACCACATCATAATATCCTATCAAATTTGTCAGACAAGACTTTCCCTTAACAAACCCATGCTGTGTTTGAATTATTGCTGCAGTCTTGTCTAGATGATCCTGCAATGCATCTTTAATCAGTGACTCCATTATTTTACCCGGAACAGAAGTTAAACTAACTGGTCTGTAATTACTCGTGTCACCCTTCGATCCACCTTTGTGAATTGGGGACACATTTGCACATCTCCAGTCCGTGGGAACCTCCCCTGAGTCCAAGGATGCTCTCATAATTATGGCTAAGGGTTTGCTTAGTTGCTTTGCCGCCTCCTTTAAAATAACTGGATAGATCCCATCCACCCCAGGTGCCTTTCTTATGTTTAACTTCAACAATTTCTCCTCCACTTTGCTCTCAGTTATTACAAAAATCATTAAGCACACTGCTACAGTTTGATAACCATTGTTTGCTGAACCAAATGTTTCATCATCTCCCCTAAATGCCAAGCCATGGTCTGCCAAAAGGGAAATCACTGCAATAACTCACTGAAGTACGTGCCTCCAGTAATCCTGGTCTACTTTGATTTCCTCTTCGAGTTTTGATGTGAGCGTTTGACCACGCTTTCTTGTTAAGTATGTTATTATAGAGTTCATATGATTTTTAGAGTTTCTGTGCAACCAACCCCATCAATCTCACATTATTTATTTATTTTTTATTTTATTCTATTTTAGTTTACTTAATTAATATTATTAATTGGAAATATTATCATAAGAGTAAATAATATCGAAATCATGGAAATGTAATTTAATATGTAGTTATCAATTAAAGCTAATGAAGCTTTCTTTTTACTGGTTATTGTTAAATTTTATACTTTCATTTCGCTTACGAATCCTAGCTATAATTAATGGTTTTTTTTTTTTTTTTTTTTTTTTTTGTTTTAAGAAAGACGCATTATCTTTCTGACAACTGCCTTGAAATAATGATTAAGTAACCTTAAAATTACAAACAAGCGTATAAAACTAAATAGGATGAAGTCAAATGGTTAAACATAAGTAATATTAATTCTTGTATTGTATCATGATTTCTTAGCCATATGCTATGTTTTGACTCATAAACGGACGTAATAGCCCTGTGAACCGAGACTGGAATAAACCCCTGCAAATGACATAAGGTAATAAACACAATGCACACTATAAAAATGACTCTGCAAGGAAGGCCAAGCCCCTTCTGATAGAGAGCGGATTTGTCCTAAACTCCATGGCGAGTTAAAACCACTGTCCCACCTGCTGCAGGTTCGTTTTCCCTATTTTTAGTCACGCCACCTCACAGTAATGATTAAAAAGTTAGAACTAAATAAATAAGCATCCCGAACCTGTCAGCACAATCATCGCATCCAGTAGAAGCTAAAGCTGTAGTTGAGGTAGTCTGGTTAGAGAAAAGTTTGCACACAAAAAGTAGACTTTTCCTTTTGTGGGAGACTACACTAGACATTCTCGTGGGGAGATATCTCCATTTACTTTGGTGGAATGGAATAAATTCTTTGAGCAGAACCGGGCTTTGTTTTTGTATGTTCGCTTCGTAAAAGGTCCATCCCAGCACTGATGTTCCGATGTAAGCCCGTGATATGATATTTCCTCGTTATTCAATGTGGTGCATAAACCTACATCATTTTCTCTGAAATCACTATAAATAATAAATAAATAAATTTTCTGTTTATATTCCGGGACGACCAAACGGGCAGAGGAGTTCACAAGATAGACAAAATACAGCACCCTATTCAGCAGTCACGGGCTTGAACCCCGGTCACTCAAGGCATGTGTACTTATGCACTCGTGCGCCTGACCACTAGGCTACGGCAGCATGAACAGTTGGTATTTTTCTGTCTGCAATGCTAGGGTTTTTGCTGAGATCATTTGCTTTGTTTTCCAAGTCTTTAAGACTGTAATGAGCTTGAACTGCTTCTTTTGGTGTATCTATCTCATGGCATGTTCCTTCAACGCCTTGTGTTAATTCTTTGGGTGTAGGTCCTGTCACTTTCTCCAGAAGTTTCTGTACTTGTAGTTACTGGAAACAGTTCTCCTTGAAGTACTTGGGAGGCTGTGTTCTGTATATAAACTAGTTGTTCTTCAGTCTGCTCAGTGTAGTCTACTTGATTTTCTTCTGTTTGTAAACACGAATGTTCTGTATCTAAGGGATTATGTAGGGCCGTTTCTGCCTGCTGTACAAAGACTGTTCTTTTTGTCGCTTTCGTTTTCTAGCACCACTTTCATATAGCTTACTCATTATTATTTTCACAAAAAGTCAAAATTAAATATTATTGTGATTCGCAATGATATAAAAGAATTCTCACTTTTGATCAAAACGAACGCTATAATGATAGACAGTGATCTTAAGACTTTTATTGCTTCATAGCTGACTTTATCATTTGATTCTGAGTAGCTTTAAAGCCTCCATGAACTTTACTAAACAGTAAGTACGCATTTTATGTAACTGTTATAGAGTCATCGACTCATACGCCACGTGTTAAATGTTACTAAGCAACTGGACCTAGATAGTAAAATCAAGGATTCGAGGGCGAGTGCGTTTGGCACTCTTCATCAATGTGTTCCTCAATTTTGGATTTGTGCTTACACATTATTTTGGACTAGGTACGCCCCTGATTTTTGTCGTTACAAATGAAATAAAATTAATGGTAAATATTTAAATTTTTTTTTGACAGAAGGCTGAGATTACCTAGATTATGAGGCCCTGGACTGCAATCTGCTAAGCCCATATGTAAATCCAGCACTGTCAATAGATAAGCTATCAACTGTTGCAATAACGTGTAATATAGGTTATACCTTGGCTCCCAGGGCCCCCTTCTGGACTGGGTATGATGCCGTACTCAGGGCTATCATAAGCCCTGAGTACGGCGAACCCAAAGCCAAAATTGTGGCAAGCAATGGGGATTTAATAGGTTCAAGCGTCGCGCTGGTTTCCACGACGTTAAAGCATGCGGTGAAGTCACCACCGGCAGCGATTTTGTGATCATAAAAATTATTGATGAAGTCGGCTTTTCAACGCAGCAAATTTTTAACGTTGACGAGATTGCCCTGTATTGGAAAAAATGCTCTATCGAACATACATCGCCAAAGAGAAAAATACAATGCCAGGTGTCAAGGTTTCAAAAGAAAGGCCACGCTCTTGCTTGGGACTAATGCAGTGGGAGATTACATATTAAAACCACTGCTTGTGTACCATTCTGGAAATCCTTGTGCATTCAAGGGCATCAATAAAGCCACCCTACCCCTGCATTTCCGATCGAATCAGAGAGCGTGGATAACGATATCTCTTTTGAGGATTGATTTAAATGCTTCTTCATTCCCGAGGTTGAAAAATATTGTAAAGAAAACGATGTCCCTTTCAAGATTTTGCTTCTATTAGATAATGCTCCTGGACATCCTACAAATCTAGATGATTTCAATTCGAACGTGAGAGTCATATTTCTACCGCGAAACACGACTTCACTCATCGAACCTATGGATTGGGTGTTATTTCGAATTTAAAAGAATACCATTTAAGCACAAAATTTGCTCAGGCATCATCTGCAGTAGACGATGAGGAAAAATTTTACATTAAGAGACTTTTGGAAATCTTACAATATTTACCACGCCATCTTAAATATTAAAAGGACTCGGCAGAAATTACTAAAAGCTGTTTAAATGGCGCATGGAAGAAAATATGCGCACGGCACGTAAAAGGCTTCGAAGGATTTGAAAAAGACGAATCATATGTAGAGGTTTAAGATTGTAAAGGTTGCAGAGCTACTTCAGTTGGAGGTTGATGCCAAAGACGTGGAGGTATTAATAGAGAAAGAAGAGAAGACATTATATAACGAAGAACTTATTGACTTGCAGGCAGCGATATTGAAAGAAGAAAATTCTGACAAAGCTCAAGATGAACCTAATCAGGAGCCGAGACGCTTCATCACCAGAGAGATGGCAATGGCATTTCGGGAAATTGCATCGGCAATGGCGAGGTTTGAGAAGATGGATCCTGACAGCAAACGATTCTTAAAAGTTAACAGAGGGAGGAATGATATGCTTGCTACAAAGAAATCTACGATGACAAACTCCGCAGCGGTATACTTATCAGCCGACGACGTCGATTCTGGCAATGATGCTTGAGATGTAAAACTTACTGGCGTTATGCCTATCTCCTCTCTTTTTTTGTAATTTTATAATTTTGAAATTTTTTAAATTGCACGATTCTGTAATTTTTCCTGCGCATGAGATAAAAAATTGAATATAATAAATTATTCTTTTCACATGTTCGTCGAACATTTCGTTTTTGATTCAATCAATTCAGCGAGCACAGTTGAGAGTGCTGCACGAACAAGGGGGAAATTCCGACTTGCGTAGAGTTCCGCGGAACGCAACCCTTATGTTATTCGGGGAGTCGCTGTATATAGCTTCTGTCACTGAATACTCAGGCAATTAGGTGGCTGTTCATTCTAGAGAATAATGGTCGGCCTGCCTTACCTCCTAGTGGTATGTACGGGCAACGTAGGGTCATATTAGTGATCTGTGGCGAAAAGCCAAACGACAACAACAGAACCCAACATAATACTTATCACATACAATATGCAACACTTTTGTCTGGCTTCAAATGTATACTCTGTAGTGCCACGTGGTCACTACACAGCATACATTACACTATAACCAGTGCAAGCCAGAAGCATGTTCAACCGGTTCTATCGACCAGATCTTCGCACTCAAATAGTCAAAACAATATTGTTGATTAATGTATTAAATATTATTCGTAATTAAATTTTTTTGTTCAGTATAATATAAAATGATTTATGTTTTCGCTACTGTAAAATTTGAAAAATTACAAAAACATGCAGCATAAGTTTTGTACAACTTTGCCTTAGTGCAACACAAGTAATTCTTGAACAGGGCCCCTCAAATTTTTGGGACCGGCTCTGGCAATAACACAGTGGGCTATAATATTGTGATTTAATGATGTAGCCGAGCGGTAAGGAGTGTGAGTGCAGTAGTACGCGCTCTTTGAGTGGACTGGGATTGAAGCCAGTGATTGCTAAATATGATTAACATTTGTATTGGTAATTAATTGTAAACTCCACTGATTTGGTGGTCATGTCAGAGTATAAACAACAACTGTGTCAGAATACGTCATCTAATTTCAGTGTCAACTACAGAGCTAATTCCATAGTAAACAAAAAAAAAAAAAAAAAGTCATGCTAGTGCCACCCGGAATGTATTTTCATCTATCCAAGTGTATTATGTTCGTGAATTGCATATGTTCTTTTAGCATTAGCATTAGCATTAGTAGAGTCATTTGATGCAAGAAAGCAAGCTTATGCAGCATCAGCCAAAAAAAAAAAGAAAAAAAAAAAAAACCCCACTTCCACTTCACCCCTCTGTTCGTTCAAAATACCTGTCCAGCTGAGCCTTAAACTTATTTAGGCTATCAACCTCCACTACAAGGGATGGAAGTCTGTTCCACCAACCAACTACCCGCTGGCTAAAGGCAAATTTCCGCACGTCTATCCGACATCTGTCTTTCCTCAATTTGAATTAATGCCCTCTCAGGTGATTTTTCTGAGCAAGAGGAAGAATACCATCAGCATTGAGCATGCTCAAACCATTCAAGGATTTATACACCTCTATCAGATCACCTCGCTGGTGCCTAGTCTCCAGACACTGTAATTTGCAAAACTTAAGCCTTTCTTCGTAAGAGCCCCTTTGTTCCATTCACTAATCTTGTTGCCCTTCTCTGTACTCGTTCCAGCAGCTCCACATCCTTGAAATGAGGCCTCCAGACCTGTATACAGTACTCTAGGTGTGGCCTGACCATTGCCTTATACAAGGGAATAATCACTTCCTTATCCCTGCTGGAAAGGTTCCTGTATATCATTGACAAGACACCATGAGCTACCCTTGCAGACCGTCTGCACTGCTCAGAGCATTTCATATCTGCCTGCACAACCACCCCCAAGTCCCTTTCATTCTCTACCACTGTCAGTGTAGTACCACAGAGTTGATACGTTGCTCTGGGG
Source organism: Mastigoproctus giganteus (assembly GCF_048544385.1). NCBI lineage: Eukaryota > Metazoa > Arthropoda > Arachnida > Uropygi > Thelyphonidae > Mastigoproctus > Mastigoproctus giganteus. Next base: position 167,861,386 of record NC_143580.1, read on the forward strand.
TTGCTGTTTCCCATGTGTAGCACTTTACATTTGTCAATGTTAAACTTCATTTGCCACCTCTCAGCCCATCTGCTCAACCTTTCCAGATCCTGTTGAAGTAGCATAGTGTCAGTAGTGTCCTTGACAACCCTGCCAACCTTTGTATCGTCTGCAAACTTGGACATTAAGCTTGATATACCATCATCAATATCATTTATAAATACAGAAAACAATAATGGACCAAACACTGAGCCCTGAGGGACTCCACTAATAACATTAGTCCACGATGAGCAGTGTCCATTGATTACCACTCTCTGTCTTCTCCCCCTCAACTACCCCTTTATCCATAGCAGCAATTTGCCTCCAATGTCACACTGCTCCAATTTGTGTAGCAGTCTTCCATGTGCAACAGTATCAAAAGCCTTTCTAACATCCAAGTATATAATATCAAACTATTCCATGCATCCAGTTATTTTGTGACTGCATCATAGTATCCAATCAAGTTGGTCAGGCAAGACTTCCCCTTAACAAAACCATGCTGTGTCCGAGCTATAACTGAAATCTTGTCTAAATGATCCTGCAGTGCTTCTTTAACCAGTTCCTCCATTAATTTTCCTGGAACAGAAGTTAAGCTCACAGGTCTATAATTACTTGTGTCAGCCTTTGATCCTCCTTTGTGAATTGGGGTCACATTTGCACATTTCCAGTCTATGGGTACCTCCCCTGCGTCCAAGGAAGCTCTCATAATTATGGCTAAGGGTTTGCTTACTTCGTTTGCTGCCTCCTTTAATATAACTGGATAGATCCCATCCACCCCGGGTGCCTTTCTTGTGTTTATCTTCAACAGTTTCTCCTCCACTTTACTCCCAGTTATTTCAAGATTCTGTAGCTTACTGCTAGAGTTGAATCCACCTGTGGCATTCCCCTCGCTGAATAACTCCTCATGTGTGAATGTCGATGCAAAATATTCATTTAGTTTGTTAGCTACCTGAGAAGGATCATCAACCGTTGACCCATCAATATCAAGTGGACCAATCTGATTCATCCCCTTCCTTCTAGAGTTTACATAAGTAAAAAACTCTTTGCTGTTTTTCTTTGCATCCCTTGCCAAGGATTTCTCGTAATCTGCCTTCGCCTGCCTAACCTCCTTTGTAACTTGGTTGCATATCAACTTGTATCTATCATAGGCTTCTGTGTCATGTGTTAATTTGTATGTATCCCATGCATTTTTCTTCCCTGCCATATGCCTCATTAGTTCATCTGACATCCATTTTGGCCTAAACCTTGAACAATATTTCTCAGTTGGTATGTAAAGCCTAGTAGCTTCCAAGATAAGTTCTTTGAATGCTTCCCATTTTGAATTTGCTGTTGGTAACATCATCAGTTGGTCCCACTGTACAGAATTTAAATACTGTCTCAGTCCATCGTAGTCGCCCTTACGGAAGCAATAACTCTTCCCCTTACCCCTAATGGTAGTTACCTCTTTGAGTAAATCCCACTTCAGCACACTGTGATCACTGTCACCTAGTGGTTCATTTATCTGCAGATTCTTAATGCATGAAGAATCACTGCTGATAATGAAATCAAGAGTATTGCGCCCTCTAGTTGCCTCCCGAACATGCTGATGTAGAAAACAATCATCCAATAAATCCACAAAAGCCTTGCTAGTGTGTGAGTGACCAGCCCACAAATTCCAGTCAATATCTGGGAAATTAAAATCCCCCATTATAAGACTCTCTGATTTACTGGCCCACTCTATTTCCCTGTACAGTTTCTTATTATACTCATCAGAGTCATTAGGCCTATAGCACACTCCTACTCTCAATTTTGACCTCCCAATGCTTATGTCACACCAAACTGACTCAACACTGCACTAACTTTTGTAGATTTGCCTGTTTGTGTGACAAAAAACTGAGTTCCCGGGTGGAACAACCTGGCTATCTATGCTGAGACCGAACAACAGTCACGGAGTGTAAAAACGGGATTCGAAGAAAGGCCTTTTAAACACGGTCCGGAAATCACCTTAACAATATCATTGTGCTAGGTCATGTAGTAAAATCGATTAAAATCGATAACAATTCACACGGTGCGAATTTCATTCCGCATGTACCTCAAATATGGCAATGCTTAGCTGAATTATAGAGCTTCTTAATGTAGTAGTAGTGGCATGTGATGCAAGAAAGCAAGTGTATGGGCTTATGCAGCATCAACAAAAGAAAAAAAAAAAATCACACCATTTCCTCAAAATGCCTGTCCAGTTCCTCCTTAAATTTATTTAACCTATCAACTTCCACAACGACAGATGGAAGTTTGTTCCAGCAATTAACCACCCGCTAGCCAAAGGCAAATTTACGCACATCTATTCTACGTCTGTATTTTTTTAATCTGAATTTATGCCACCTTAGGTTCGTAATCTGAACAAGTGGAAGGATCACATCAGAATTCAGCGTGCTCAACCGATTCAAGGCCTTATATACCTCAATCAGATCACCGCGCAGGTGCCTAGTCTCCAGCCACTGCAATTTGCAGAACTTAAGCCTCTCTTGGTAAGAGGATCCCTTCATTCTCCTCACCAATCTTGTTGCCCTTATCTGTACACGCTGGCGCCTCCGTAGCCAGGTGGGAAGGAGCAGCAGCAGTGCGTAGCACACGCTTCTTGAATAGACCGGGGTTCGAGCCCGTCACCACCAAATAAGGAGAATGCGGAAAGGTCAGGGAATGACCACCGCATATCCCGGAGCAATATGGCCTTAGTTGCTAATGCTCCTAAAAACCAAATAACAAACAAACTGTACACGCTCAAGCAAATATACATCTTTCCTAAAATGAGGCCTACAGACCTGCACGCAGTACTCAAAGCGTGGCCTGACCATTGCCTTATACAGAGGGACAATCACCTCCTTTTCCTTGCTAGCAAAATTCCTATATATCATTGAGAAAACCCCATGACTTGCCCAGGCAGCCTCTCTGCATTGTCAGAAAACTTCATATCTGACTGCACAATTACTCCCAGGTCTTTTCATTTTCTACCACCTTAAGTGTAGTACCACACAGTTGGTACGTTTCTCTGGGGTTACTTTTACACATATGCAGTACTTTGCATTTGTCAAGGTTAAACTTCAGTTGCCGCTTCTTAGCCCACTGCCCAAATTTTCTAGATATTGTTGCAGTAGCACACTGCCATTAACAACCCTGCCAACCTTTGTATCATCTGCAAACTTCGACACTAAGCCGGATATACCTTCATCAATATCATTGATAAATATAGAAAACAACAGAGGTCCCAACACCGAACCATGTGGGACTCCACTAATCACATTAGTCTACGAAGAGCAGCACCCATTAATTACCATCCTCTGTCTTCTCCCACTCAACCATCCTTTTATCCATTGTAGCAACTTACCTTTAATACCATTCTCCTCCAATTTGTACAATAGTCTTCCATGCGCAACAATGTCAAAAGCTTTCCTGAAATTCAAATACTGTATATCGACTAAGGCGCATTTAGGGCTAGAGCCTCAAGCTGCGAACAAATTTAGACTATGTATATAAAGTGCTTAGCATCATAATACACAGCCATTTCTGAATAAACAGAAAATTTTTAAGGTGGCATCGTTTTAGGTTATATCTCATATTGTGAATACCTTGGCAATATCATGGCAACTCGTTGTGAAGGTATTCACAATATGAGATATAACCTAAAACGATGCCACCTTAAAAATTTTCTGTTTATTCAGAAATGGCTGTGTATTATGATGCTAAGCACTTTATATACATAGTCTAAATTTGTTCGCAGCTTGAGGCTCTAGCCCTAAATGCGCCTTAGTCTAAATACATCATACACCATCAGGCATCTCTCATATTGTGGAGTTATACTTCATAACTGTTTTTGCCATCATTGCATCACTTGGGTACCTACCCACTCACTGAAGAAGGGCCAAATAGCCCTGAAACAGTGCCGCCAGGGGGAGCCTGATGATGTCCGGAGTTTCCAAGAATAGGTAACTCTCCACTGGGGAAGCGTTGCCTAGTTTATGAGTTTTTGAGTGGTGTGAGTAGAAGGAGTTATTGTCCCTTTCATTCTTCTACACCGTTTCTTTTCCTCTTCCACTCCTACTATTACTTTCCCTCTACCTTTTTGCTTTTCTAAGTCTAATAGGGACAAGTGGATATTCGAGTAGATATTCACATACATACATAAATAGCCCTGAAACAGTGCTGTCTGGGTGGTGGTACCTATCTGAGAATAAGTAACACTAGTCTTCTCCTTAGGTGAAGCGTTACTTATTCGAAGTAGTGCAATATCATGGCAACTCGTTGTGAAGGTATTCACAATATGAGATATAACCTAAAACGATGCCACCTTAAAAATTTTCTGTTTATTCAGAAATGGCTGTGTATTATGATGCTAAGCACTTTATATACACAATACTGTATATCATATTAAAATTATTTTTTGCATCCAGTTCCTTTGTAACTACAACATGTACCGTTAGGTAATCGATTTAATAATAATAATAATAGCAATAAGAGCTTAATTGAGGTGAGTACAGTCAATTAGTTGCTTTATTGACTTAATTGTTAGATTAAATTATTTTCTATAAGTAGCTTATAGACCTAGTCAAGCTCCGTGGTTTATTTGGAATTTAGATAGCGCGATTTAGAAAGTAAATGATACCTCGTGTCCGTAGTTTAACCGTTTGTAACTTGCTGCCATTGTTAAAAGATACAACGCGGGCTAGCCTAAAGTTTAAAGGAAAACTAAATAGCGTAAGGTTTAACGGAAAACCAGATAGCGAGTATAGTAGTATCAATTAATCAGTAAAATTTATTAATCTTATTAAATTTCATTGTCAATTGAATTGTACTTTTTTAACTAAATAAATATAGCGACCTAGTTATTACAAACGTAACATCATAAATTAATACATATAAGTTGACATGGGATAAGAAAGTAGGTAGTAGTAGCATGTGATGCAAGAAAGCAAATGTATGAGCTTATGCAGCATCAGCCAAAAAAAAAAAAAAAAAAAATCACATCATTACCTCCAAATGCCTGTCCATTTCCTCCTTAAAGTCATATAACGTAACTCGTTGATAATATTCGATACCGAAATATATACCTATAGTGTTATACCTGCATTGGGATATAGGTTTAGGGTTATTAGCATTAGCATTAGCATTAGTAGAGGCATTTGATGCAAGAAAGCAAGCTTATGCAGCATCAGCCAAAAAAAAAAAAAAAAAAAAGAAAAAGTAACATAAATAAATAAAAATAACCACTTCCACTTCACCCCTCTGTTCGTTCGAAATACCTGTCCAGCTGAGCCTTAAACTTATTTAGGCTATCAACTTCCACGACAAGGGATGGAAGTCTGTTCCACCCACCAACCACCCGCTGGCTAAAGGCAAATTTCCGCACATCTATCCTACATCTGTCTTTCCTCAATTTGAATTTATGCCCTCTCAGGTGATTTTTCTGAGCTAGAGGAAGAATCCCATCAGCATTGAGCATGCTCAAACCATTCAAGGCTTTGTACACCTCTATCAGATCACCCCGCTGGTGCCTAGTTTCCAGACACTGTAATTTGCAAAACTTAAGCCTTTCTTCGTAAGAGAACCCCTTTGTCCCATTCACCAATCTAGTTGCCCTTCTCTGTACTCGTTCCAGCAGCTCTACATCCTTCCTGAAATGAGGCCTCCAGGCCTGTATACAGTACTCTAGGTGTGGCCTGACCATTGCCTTATACAAGGGAATAATCACCTCCTTATCCCTGCTAGAAAAATTCCTATATATCATTGACAATACACCATGAGCTACTCTTGCAGCTCGTCTGCACTGCTCAGAGAACTTCATATCTGCCTGCACCACCACCCCCAGGTCCCTTTCATTCTCTACCACTGTCAGTGTAGTACCACAGAGTTGATACGTTGCTCTGGGGTTGCTGTTTCCCATATGTAGTACTTTACATTGGTCAATGTTAAACTTCATTTGCCACCTCGAAGCCCATCTGCTCAACCTTTCTAAATCCTGTTGCAGTAGCATAGTGTCAGTAGTGTCCTTGACAACCCTGCCAACCTTCGTATCGTCTGCAAACTTGGACATTAAGCCTGATATACCATCATCAATATCATTTATAAATACAGAAAACAATAAAGGCCCCAATACTGAACCCTGAGGGACTCCACTAATAACATTAGTCCACGATGAGCAGTGTCCATTGATTACCACTCTCTGTCTTCTCCCCCTCAACCACCCCTTTATCCATAGCAGCAACTTGCCTCCAATGCCACACTGCTCCAATTTGTGCAGCAGTCTTCCATGTGCAACAGTATCAAAAGCCTTTCTAAGATCCAAGTATATAATATCAAAGTTATTCCCTGCATCCAGTTCTTTTGTGACTGCATCATAGTATCCAATCAAATTGGTCAGGCAAGACTTCCCCTTAACAAAACCATGCTGTGTCCTAGCTATAACTGAAGTCTTGTCTAGATGATCCTGCAGTGCTTCTTTCACCAGTGCCTCCATTAATTTTCCGGGAACAGAAGTTAGACTCACAGGTCTATAATTACTTGTGTCAGCCTTTGATCCCCCTTTGTGAATTGGGGTCACATTTGCACATCTCCAGTCAATGGGTACCTCCCCTGAGTCCAAGGAAGCTCTCATAATTATGGCTAAGGGTTTGCTTACCTCCTTTGCTGCCTCCTTTAATATAACTGGATAGATCCCATCCACCCCAGGTGCCTTTCTTGTGTTTATCTTCAACAATTTCTCCTCCACTTTGCTCTCAGTTATTACAAGATTCTCTAGCTTACTGCTAGAGTTGAATACACCTCTGGCATTCCCCTCGCTGAATAACTCCTCATGTGTGAATGTCGATGCAAAATATTCATTTAGTTTGTTAGCTACCCGAGCAGGGTCATCAACAGTTGACCCATCGATCTCAAGTGGACCAATCTGATTCATCCCCTTCCTTCTAGAGTTTACATAAGTAAAGAACTCTTTGCTGTTTTTCTTCGCATCCCTTGCCAAGGATCTCTCGTAATCTGCCTTCGCCTGCCTAACCTCCTTTGTAACTTGGTTACAGATCAACTTGTATCTATCATAGGCGTCCGTGTCACGTGTTAATTTGTATGTATCCCATGCATTTTTCTTCTCTGCCATATGCCTCATTAGTTCATCTGACAACCATTTAGGCCTAAACCTTGAACAATATTTCTTAGTTGGTATGTAAAGCCTAGTAGCTTCCACGATAAGTTCTTTGAATGCTTCCCATTTTGAATTTGCTGTTGGCAATATCATCAGTTGATCCCACTGTATAGAATTTAAATACTGTCTCAGTCCATTGTAGTCGCCTTTACGAAAGCAATACCCCTTCCCTTTACCCCTAATGGTAGTTACCTCTTTGAGTAACTCCCACTTCAGCACACTGTGATCACTGCCACCAAGTGGTTCATTTATCTGCAGATTCTTAATGCATGAAGAATCACTACTGATAATCAAATCAAGAGTATTACTCCCTCTAGTTGCCTCCCGAACATGCTGATGTAGTAAACAATCATCCAATAAATCCACAAAAGCCTTGCTACTGTGTGAGTGACCAGCCCCCAAATTCCAGTCAATATCTGGGAAATTAAAATCCCCCATTATAAGACTCTCTGATTTACTGGCCCACTCTATTTCTCCGAACAGTTTCTTATTATACTCATCAGAGTCATTAGGCCTATAGCACACTCCTACTCTCAATTTTGATCTCCCAATGCTTATGTCACACCAAACTGACTCGACACTGCACTGTCCAGCGATGTCGACTGGCTTCACTTCCTTGGATTTTATGTGTTTTTTAACTAATAGCATAACCCCTCCTCCCTTCCTATCCTGTCTATCCTTTCTGTAGACATTGTACTCCCCAAATTCCAGTTCTGCATTTCTTATATCTGTGTGACACCACGTCTCTGAAATCCCCACAATATCTGTCTTTGATGTTTTGAGCAATACCTCAAATTCATCAAATTTATTTACTAAACTCCTAGCATTGGTGTACACACAAGTATACATGCACCTGTTCTTTTTCTTAGCTACCCTAACACAACCCATGTGTTTACTTGTACCCCAATGATTCCCAGCAGTCTCTGAAATATCCTGCATCTTATTTTCCAGGCTGCGGCTCATTCCAATAGAAGCAGTGCAAGAATCACTTTCACCTCTGCCAGTGGCTACTGTTAATCTATTAGTCCTTGTATCCCCCCAATCTAGCACTTTTCCGACCCACCTAACATTGCCTCGATAGCATCAGCAAACATTCTTGCACCCTTTCTATTCAAGTGTATCCCATCCCTGTAGAAGCAGTCTCTCCTGTTAACAAGTACAGACCAGGCTGAAAAAAATTCTACCCCTTGAGCCCTGCACAATCTTTCCAGGGCCGAATTGATTGACAGGGCTCTCATCATATACTCCCTCCTATCGTGTCTGGGCAGAATTGCAGACACTTTCAATTTCAACCCTAATTCACGGCTTTTTTTCATCAGTGACCTGTACTTGTCAAGTAATTCCGCCGGTCTCCTACTCTTAATGTCATTAGTGCCAACGTGTACAACTATATCACCTTTTGTGCCCTTAAAAGATGATATCCGCTCTACAACGTCATCAACTTTTGCCCCTGGCAGACATACCCTGGTCCTATTCCACCTATCCTTTTTACAAAGCATGTTTCCCGTTTCCCTGACAATATAGTCACCAACAACTACTAGTTCCTTTGGGACCAGCGCATTCTGCCTTGGGGGTTGCCGCTGTGTTCCGCGATGACCAAGTGCAAGCTCTGGCATTGGTGTGGGCAGCTGAGAGCTTGATGGGCCCCTCACTTGTAATCCTTCGAGGGCATCCACCCTATCCTTCAAGCTCTCATATAGGCCCATAACAACGCTGAGTTGTCGCCTTATCTCCTTACACTCCTTGCATCGCACACACACAAAGACATCCCCCATGGCAGTATCATGTCCCATACTTGACTGCTCCGCAAACATCAAGCAAATAGTGCATCTTACAAGGCTGTGATTCAGAGGACAACTGCCCCCCTCAGTTCTCCCCTGGGCCACAGCATTCCCATTAGCTTGAGCCCTTTGCTTTGCTGCTCTGGTTTGAGTCATGATTTAGATTTACTTTCAATAAAATTTCAATTTCTGTACAAAATTAAATCCTAAACTTGTATCCAAACACAGTTATAACGCTATATTTATGTTTCAGTAACGAGTGTTATCTACGAAATATTTACGTTTCAGTAACGAGTGTTATCTGCGAAATCCCTTTATATAACTTTCGTATCAAGTTATGTATTAATTATTTGTTTTTACTAATTATTTATGTTACGTAACCTAAGTGGTTATATGTATAATTAATTATGTTAAATATAATTAATTATATTACGTTTGTAATCTAAGTCGTTATATGTATTTATTTAAACTACAATTTAACTGCTAACGAAGTTCAACTAACGCTATCTAGTACGGTATATCGTATCACAAAGGCGGGAAAATTACGAACGGTTAGCGGAGTTGAAACACGTGGAAACCTTTACCGATACTTTTATGCAATTACAAGGCCGAGTAAAGAAAAAATACACCAAATTAATCAGAAAATCACAAAATAATGTTATACTACTAAATTTAAATCAAAAGTTTTAGAAAAACAATAATTTCAAATCAATAAATAAGAAAAATCCACTTAGCGGCTTTGAAAACGACCGTCTCTAGTAGCCTCGTATTTTGTATTAGAATTTTATTCAACTTGAATAGAAATTGTGACTCAGACAGCAAAGCAAAAGGCTCAAACTAGTGGAAGTGATAAGGCTCAGGGGAGAAGTGAGAGGGGGAGGGCCAGTTGTCCTCTGAATCACAGGCTATTGAAATGCACTGCTTGTTTGATGTTTGTGGAACAATCAGGAACGGGACATGATATTGCCAAGGGGAATGCCTCTGTGCGCGCCCGATGTAAGGAGTGCAAGGAAATCAGGCGCCAACTCGGCATTGTTATGGGCTTATATGAGAGCTTGAAGGACAGGGTGAATGCCCTCGAAGGATTTAAATTGAGGGGCCCATCAAGCTCTCAGCTGCTCAAATCAATGCCAGAGCTTGCACTTGAACATCACGCAACACAGCGGCAACCCCCAAGGCAGAATGCGCTGGTCCAAAAGGAACTAGTTGTTGTAGTTGTTCTATTGTCAGGGAAACGGGGAACATATTGTGCATAAAGGATAGATGAAAGAGGACCAGGGTATGTCTACCAGGGACAAAGGTTGATGAGGTTGAAGGGCAAATATCATCCTTTAAGGGCACAAAGGGTGATATTGTTGTACAAATTGGCACTAATGACAGAGTAGGAGATTTGCAGATTTACTCAGCAAGTACAGGCCAATGTTGCAAAAAAAGTCGTGAGTTAGGGTTAAATTTGAAAGTGGCTGCAATTCTGACCAGACGCGATAGGAGGGAGTACATGATGAGATCCTTGTCAATCAGTTCAGCCCTGGAGGGATTGTGCAAGGCTCATGGGGTAGAATTTTTCTCAGTGTTCTCTGTTCTTGTTAACAGGAGAGACTGCTTCTAAAGGTATGGGATACACTTAAATAGAAGGGGTGCAAGAGTGTTTGTTGATGCTATCAGGGCATGTTAGGTGGGTGGGAAAACTGGCTTGGGAGAGATTCACAGACGAAAAGGTTAATAGGAGCTGCAGGCAGAGGTGAAAGTGATTTGTGGACAGCTTCTATTAGAATGAGCAGCATCCTGGAGGGCAGGTTGCTAGAGGTTTCAGGACTGGTGGGGATCATCATGAAACAAATGAATACATGGGCTGTGTTAGGATAACTTAGAATAAGAATAGGTGCATGTATACTTGCATGAACACCAACGCTAGAAGTATAGTAAATAAATTTGATTAATTTGAAGTGCTGGTCAAGACATCAAATGCAGACACTGTTGGGATACCAGAGACATGGTGTCACATAGATATAAGCATTGCAGAATTGGAATTTGGGGAGTACAATGTATACAGAAGGGATGGACAGGTTAGGAAGAGAGGAGGGGTTATTCTGTAAGGAAAAACAAAAAATCGAAGGAAGTGCATCCAGTTGACAATGCAATGTTGAGTCAGTTTTGTGTGATATAAACACTGGGAAAGCAAAAATGAGAGTAGGAGTGTGTTATAGGCCTAATGACTCTAATGAGTAGACCTAACAATAGTACAGAGAAAAAGGATGGGCCAGTAAATCAGTTTGTGTTATAATGGAGGATTTTAATTTCCCAGATATTGATTGGAACTTGTGGGTTGGTCACTTGAACACCAGCAAGACTTTTGTTGATTTACTGGATGAGTGATCTAACTATCAGCAGTGATTATTCATGTATAAAGAATTTGAAGATAAAGGAACCACTAGGTGGCAGTGGTCGCAGTGTATTGATGTGCGAGTTACTTAAAGATATAATCTCTGACCAGTCTGGGATAGAGCTGCAAATAGGCACTCCAACATAGGGATCTTTCCCTATGATCTTTCACCCCTACCACCTGAGTTGGTGTTCTTCCTCCTCCCAACCTTGGTGGCACTCTCCTCCCCTTTGCCTGTTGGGTAACCCCAGTGCCATCTGTCAACTTCTACCCCTAGGACAGAATGAACATCCATTCCTGTGGGATCCCCCTGCTGTCCCCTCCCTTCAACCAGGTGGGCACCTTTATATAACTTTCTTTATATATAACTTTCTAATCTTCACTTTTTTTTTTACTATGCTCTTCCTGTCTGTAGCCTTCATTACCACAGGGTTTGCTCTGCCAGTGCTATATACTCCCTACTGCCCAGCCTGCCTACCCATGGCACTAGATGGGAAACTAGAGGTTTCATTGTGAAAACACTAGCCCCTAGACTGAGGCCAGATGAACAACACAACCAAACCAAACAAATACCTCTAAAAGGCAATCTGGACATAAGAAGAAGACATCCACAAATCAAAATTAACACAACCACTATAAAAATGGTAACAGAACTAAAGTATCTTAGAGTAGTGTACAAAATTCAAAATTAACTTTTTACTCCAATTTCACCTACTTGGCAAAATGTCGCACGGTTAGAACACCTGTGCTACAGGTGCTGGCCAGAGCTCTTCCACTTCACCTGGAAATAGCCAAAAGAGGCTTGAACTATAGAGTTAAAAAGGGCATACCCACAGATTTTCTGGCGATAGCCCTTAACACAGAGACCATCGATGCTGAAATAAAAGAATATCCACGAAGCTCCATGAGCTATGGCAAACAAATTGGGAGCAAGAAACCAGAGGTTACCAAAAGGTTTCTGCCATGGGTGGCAATGGTTAGCCAAAAGAAGAGGAAAATTATACCCTTTACAACCGTCACACAGAAACTATTCGAAAAGCACAGAACTATCCAAAGAAGGGCATTTGAGCTCCCCAGAAATTAAACAATTATCAAGAATTAAAATTAAATTGCCCACATCTCTCCCACACCCAGACAATGACTTAAAAACTGTCAGGACAGCAGTATTCTGCATCCTGACATGACAAAACTGGATTGACCTGGGTACCTCAGGACTACTCTGCCAAACCTGGGGCTCCACGACGAATAACCATGAAAGGAGGGCGGGAGATGTACAGGTAAGCAGATTAGCTGAAATATATTAGTAAGCTGGTGGCAAGGGGATGCAATGTAGCATTAGCATTAGTAGAGGCATATGATGCAAGAAAGCAAGCTTATGCAGCATCAGCCAAAAAAAAAAAAAAAAAAAACCCTTCCACTTCACACCTTTCTTTCGTTCTTTCGAAATACCTGTCCAGCTGAGCCTTAAATTTATTTCAGCTATCAACTTCCACAACAAGTGATGGAAGTCTGTTCCACCAACCAACTACCCGCTGGCTAAAGTCAAATTTCCGCACATCTATCCTACATCTGTCTTTCCTCAATTTGAATTTATACACTCTCAGGTGATTGTTCTGAGCAAGAGGTAGTATCCCATTAGCATTGAGCATGCTCAAACCATTCAAGGCTTTGAACACTTCTATCAGATCACCTCGCTGGTGCCTAGTCTCCAAACACTGTAATTTGCAAAACTTAATCCTTTCTTCGTAAGAGCAACCCTTCGTTCCGTTCACTAACCTTGTTGCCCTTCTCTGTACTCGTTCCAGCAGCTCATCCTTCTTGAAATGAGGCTGCCAGACCTGTATACAGTACTCAAGGTGCGGCTTGACCATTGCTTTATACAAGGGAATAATCACCTCCCTATCCCTGCTAGGAAAATTCCTGTATATCATTGATAAGACAATGAGCTACTCTTGCAATCTGTCTGCACTGCTCAGAGAACTTCATATCGGCCTGCACAATTACGCCCAGGTCCTTTTCATTCTCTACCACTGTCAGTGTAGTACCACAGAGTTGATACGTTGCTCTGGGTTTGCTGTTTCCCATATGTAGTACTTTACATTTGTCAATGTTAAACTTCATTTGCCACCTCTCAGCCCATCTGCTCAACCTTTCCAGATCCTGTTGCAGCAGCATAGCGTCCTCAGCAACACTGCCAACCTTTGTATCAGCTACAAACTTGGACATTAAGCTTGATATACCATCGTCAATATTATTTATAAATACAGAAAACAATAATGGACCGAACACTGAACCCTGAGGGACTCCACTAATAACATTAGTCCACGATGAACAGTGTCCATTAATTACCACTCTCTGTCTTCTGCCACTCAACCATCCCTTTATCCATAGCAGCAATTTGACTCCAATGCCACACTGCTCCAATTTGTGCAGCAGTCTTCCAAGTGCAACAGTATCAGAGGCCTTTCTAAGATCCAAATATATAATATCAAAGTAATTCCCTGCATCCAATTCTTTTGTGACCCACCACATCACAGTATACAATCAAATTGGTCAGGCAAGACCTTCCCTTAACAAAACCATGCTGTGTCTTAGCTATAACCGAATTCTTGTCAAAATGATCCTGCAGTGCTTCTTTAACCAGTGCTTCCATTAATTTTCCTGGAACAGAAGTTAAACTCACAGCTCTGTAATTACTTGTGTCAGCCTTTGATCCTCCTTTGTGAATTGGGTTTATATTTGCACATCTCCAGTCTGTGGGTACCTCCCCTGAGTCCAAGGAAGCTCTCATAATTATGGCTAACGGATTGCTTACTTCCTTTGCTGCCTCCTTTAATATAACTGGATAGATCCCATCCATCCCAGCTGCCTTTCTTGTATTTATGTTCAACAATTTCTCCTCAACTTTACTGTCAATTATTACAAGATCATCTAGCTCGCTGCCAGTGTTTACTTCATCTATTCCCCTTCCTGAATAACTCATGTGTGAATGTTGATGCAGAATATTGATTTAGTTTGATAGCTACCCGAGCAGGATCATGAACAGTTGAACCATCGATATCAAGTGGAGCAATGTGATTCATCCAATTCCTTCTACAGTTTACATAAATAAAGAACTCCTTGCTGTTTTTCTTTGCATCCCTTGCCAAAGATTTCTCGTAATCTTTTACTTCTCTGCCATATGTCTCATTAGTTCATCAGACTTCCATTTAGTCCTGAACCTTGAACAATATTTCTTAGTTGGTATGTAAAGCCTAGTAGCTTGCAAGATAAGTTCTTTGAATGCTTCCCATTTTGAGTTTGCTGTTGGTAACATCAGTTGGTCACACTGTATAGAATTTAAATACTGTCTCAGCCCATCGTAGTTGCCTTTACGAAAGCAATAACCCTTCCCTTTACCCCTGATGGTTGTTACCTCCTTGTGTAAATCCCACTTCAGCACACTGTGATCACTGCCACCTAGTGGTTCATTTATCTGCAGATTCTTAATGCATGAAGAATCACTACTGATAATCAAATCAAGAGTATTGCTCCCTCTAGTTGCCTCCCGAACATGCTGATGTAGAAAACAATCATCCAATAAATCCACAAAAGCCTTGCTAGTGTGTGAGTGACCAGCCCCCAAATTCCAGTCAATATCTAGGAAATTAAAATCTCCCATTATAAGACTCTCTGATGTACTGGCCCACTCTATTTCCCTGTACAGTTTATTATTATACTCATCAGAGTCATTAGGCCTATAGCACACTCCTACTCTCAATTTTGATCTCCCAATGCTTATGTCACACCAAACTGACTCGACACTGCACTGTCCAGCGATGTCGACTGGCTTCACTTCCTTGGATTTTATGTATTTCTTAATAGCATAACCCCTCCTCCCTTCCTATCCTATCCTATCCTTTCTGTAGACGTTGTACTCCCCAAATTCCAGTTCTGCATTACTTATATGTGTGATACCACGTCTTTGATACACCCAACAATATCCGCCTTTGATGCTTTGAGCAATATCTCAAATTTATTAACCAAAATCCTAGTATTCGTGTACATGCAAGTATACATGCACCTGTTCTTTTTCTTAGCTACCCTAACGCAACCCGTTTTTAGTTGTACCCCAATGATTCCCAGCAGTCTCTGAAATATCCTGCATCTGATTTTCCATGCTGCCTCTCATTCCAATAGAAGCAGTTCAAGAATCACTTTCACTTCTGCCAGTGGCTACTGTTAATCTATTAGTCCTTATATCCCTCCAATCTAGCAGTTTTCCGACCCACCTAACACTGCCTCGATAGCATCAGCAAACATTCTTGCACCCTTTCTATTTAAGTGTATCCCATCCCTGTAGAAGCAGTCTCTCCTGTTAACAAGTACAGACCAGGTTGAAAAAAATTCTACCCCTTGAGCCTTGCACAATCTTTCCAGGGCCGAATTGAATGACAGGGCTCTCATCATATACTCCTTCCTATCGTGTCTGGGCAGAATTGCAGACACTTTCAAATTCAACCCTAATTCACGGCTTTTTTTTTAACAGTGACCTGTACTTGTTAAGTAATTCCGCCGGTCTCCTACTCTTAATATCATTAGTGCCAACGTGTACAACTATATCACCTTTTGTGCCCTTAAAAGATGATATCCGCTCTACGTCAAATGCTGATATCCGCTCTACAAACCATAAATGCTAGTTAAGTACACACTAACCCTAGTTTTAATCACTTATATTCTTCCTTATTTAGCTTATTATGCATTAGTATTTAAATTTACACTACACACCATTGCAGCCCCCCTCTTGGTGTGTGCAAAAAAAAAAAAAGAGATGAATGAGAAGAAAAAAATATATATAGTGGTGGACAAAAAAAATCACTTGTAAATTTTGTAAATAATGTGTTCTGCACCGCATTGTGGGTTGTAGAAATGTTCGAAATGCATTTATTAGATGGGATATACACAAATGAGCCAAAAATATTATGAACACCTAACATGATGTTGGTCCTCCATGTGCAGCCAAAACAGTGCGTACCCAGTGAGGCATGGACACTGCAAGATTTATAAATATGTCTTGTGGTATCTGGTGCCAACATGTAACCAGCAGATCCTTTTAACTCCTGTAAGGTTGAGAGGCCACAGATCGGAGTTGCTGTTCCAACACAAACCACAGATATTTGATGGGATTTATGTCTGGGGAATTTGGAGGCTAGGGCAATACCTGGAAGTCTTCATATTCAGCAAACCAGTCTTGAACAATCCAGGTGGTGTGGCATGGTGCATTATCATGCTGAAAGACTGCATCGCCGGAGAGGAAGAACGTTGTCACGAAAGGGTGTACCTGGTTAGCAAAGATGTTTTGGTAGGTGGAAGATGTCAGTGCCCGGCACATGGATGACTGGACCCAGGGTATCCTAGCAGAACATCGCCCAAAGCATGACACCGCCATCACTGGTTTGTTTTTGTCCCACAGTGCATCCAGCAGCCATCACTTCCCCAGGTAAATGACGCACAGGTACCTGGCTGTCCATGTGGTGGTACAACAGGAATCGTGATTTATCAGACCAGATGACCTTCTTCCAAACACTCAAGGTCGTTGCAATGCTTGCGTGCCCATTATAGGCGCTGTCACCAGTGAACTGTGGACACTCTGAGTGGCCTGCAGCTATGCAGCCCCATTTTCTGGGTTCGATGTACTGTATGTTGGGACACTACTCCTGTCATGAGCATTCTAATTACTGGCAAGTTGCACCACAGTAAACACATACCATCCGGGAGAGGCTTTGCTCACTTTGAGCATCAATGAGTTGTGGTCATCCAACACCTCGCCGTCAGTTCGTGGGTTCCCCTGCTCAAACGACATTCAGTAGGTACTAACCACAGCTGACTGTGAGCACTTCACCAGCTGTGCTGTTTCGGATATGCTCTGACCTAGTCACCTGGCAATTACAATTTGGTCTTTGTCAAACTCATTTAAGTCCGCTGCTTTTCCCACTGCTGCTTCTTTCCATTCAGTGTTACAAGAGTAACACTGAATGGAGCTCAGTATCAAGTGTTTTTTCTACCACGTCCCGACCTGCACCATAGTTCGCCTGCTGTTGTTTGGATTTGCACAACTCCCTTGGAGGAGTTTAATGTGGAGCAACTTTAATTGGTATTCAACTTAAATACAAAAATGATAGAAATATGCGAAAGCTTTAGTATTCTGAGTGTTTGGGTTGAGTTATCTCTATCAGTAGTTACCTTTTGATCTTTTTTGGTGACTCTGCTGCATACTCTACATCACTGTATGATAAAAGGATTGTTCCCCCATTGGGTGAGCTGACAACGAGTGTATTATCAGGAATGCTGGTGGTTCCTGTTTATTCAAGTTGGTTTTAAGTCTCTTAAGGAAAGAGAGGTCATGGTCAGTTTTGTGAGCACTAAACCTCTAGAGGTGAATATTCACTTGCATCCATTTTTGCTTCTTTAGCGCTGGGAGTTGGATCCCAGACCTGCCATGTGGAGGCTGAAGAAATGACAACCAGTCACCAAAAGTAACTTTCCTTTCTAGGCTCTAGTGTACTACTTGTAGAACTTGGAGCTGCTGAATATAACAAAAATGGAACCGGATATTAAACAAAAACAAATAGCTATCTTCTACATAGAAAACATCAAGCAGATCACTTGATTACCGAGTCACTTGGAGGGGCCCTAGAACAATTGGCTTGTGGCAAAGAAGCGCTACTGTCTGCCCATTCTACAGGGTGACCACAATTCATGTTCCCTAGATATATATTATTAGCAAACATCAAACATATTATATGTATTTACCTAAGATTAAATATTTTTAATTTTTTTTTTGCAATCAGCTAGTATTGGATATTTTATTTTTTCAGATTTAACAATGGCTAACCAGGGTAATTACACTATTGAAGAATGTCATTGTCAGTTGTTGGATGCATGACAGGGAAACCGAATCAAAGAGGAATGCATATAAATGATCAGGTGACACAGAAGCCTATGGTAGATAATAAGTTGGTCTGTAATCAAGTCACAAAGGAAGTTAGGTTGGCAAAGGCAGATTACGAAAATCTTTGGCAAAGGATGCAAAGAAAAACAAAGATTTCTTTACTTATGTAAACTCTAGAAGGAAGGGGATGAATCAGATTGGTCCACTCGATATCAATGGTTCAACTGTTGATCCTGCTCAGGTAGCTGACAAACTAAATGAATATTTTCATCTACATTCACACATGAAGAGTTATTCAGGGAGGGGAATGCCAGAAGTTTATCAAACTATGGCAGGGAGCTAAATGATTTTGTAATAACTGAGAGCAAAGTAGAGAAGAAATTGCTGAAGTTAAACATAAGAAAGGCACCTGGGATCTATTGTTATATTAAAGGAGGCAGCAAAGGAAGTAAGCAAACCCTTAGCCATAATTATGAGAGCTTCCTTGGATTCAGGGTAGGTGATCATGGTCTAGAGATGTGCAAATGTGACCCCCAATTCACAAAAGGGGATCAAAGTGTGACAAAGTAATTACAGATCTGTTAGTTTAACTTCTGTTCTAGGGAAATTAATGGAGCCACTGGTCAAAGAAGCACTACAGGATTACCTAGACAAGACTGCAGTTATAGTCAGACACAGCATGGTTTTGTTAAGGGGATGTCTTGTCTGACCAATTTAATTGGATACTACGAGGTCACAAAGGAACTGGATGCAAAAATAATTTGACATCAGGATACTTGATAATTTGATTTCAGGAAAGGTTTTGACACTGTTGCACATGGAAGACTACTGCACAAATTGGAGCAGTATGGCATTAAGGGCAAATTGCTGCTATGGATAAAGGGATGGTTGAATTCAAGAAGACAGAGTGGTAATCAATAGACACTGCTTTTCGTGGACTAATGTTATTAATGGAGTCCCCCAGGGTTCGGAGTTGAGTCCATTATTGTTTATATATTTATCAATGATATTGATAAAGGTATATCAAGCTTATGTCCAAGTTTGCCAATGATACAAAAGTTGGCAGTGTTGTTAATGAGAGTAATGACAGTACACTGCTGCAAGAGGATCCAGAAAAATTGAGCAGATATGCTGAGAGGTGGCAACTGAAGTTTAACATTGACAAATGTAAAGTACTGCATACAGGTAGAAGTAACCCTAGATTAACATACCAACTGTGTGGTATTACACTCAGGGTTGTAGAGAATAAAAAAGACCTGGGGTAATTATGCAGTCAGTCACAATGAAGTTTTCTGAGCAGCGCAGACAGAGTAGCTGATGGTTTCTTGTCAATGATATCCAGGAATGTTTCTAGGAAGGATAAGGAGGTGATTATCCCCTTGTATAAGGCAATGGTCAAGCCACAACTTGAGTACCGCATACAGGTCTGAAGGCTTCATTTAGGAAGGATGTAGAACTGCTGGAACAAGTACAGAGAAGGGCAACTAGACTGGTGATTGGAAGGATTGCTCTTACAAAGAATGGCTAAAGTTCTGCAAACTGCAGCATGTGGAGACTAGGCACCTGTAAGGTAATCTAATTGAGATGTATAATGCCTTGAAGTCTGTTGTGAGTTCACCAATGATATCAATGTGTAAATGAGCATTGGAACTTGAAATGCCCAGTGAACAATGCAAAAACATGAAAATTGACTTAAAATAGCATCCATATCATCATATGTTCAAGAATTATCTGATATTGACTTAATTTGGAGGAATGAAGCATGTTTCAGATTACTTCAAAATTTCAACTGAATTCCAAAGCGTGGTAAAATCATTTTCAGCGATGAATATGCCACATACTGCAGCTGTCGGCCATGAAATATGGTGTTTCAGTTGAAGGAAACCTTCACTTTTATGAGAAATTAGCACACAACCTCCCCACTGGGCTTGCCACACAGAGGGTCTGAGCTGGATATCATCATTCTCTTTTTTAGCGATTCCCTTCTACTTCTGACTCTCTCTCTCTCTCTCTCTCTCGGGGTAATTCAGAAATTTTTTTTGGCTAGTGCACTTGCTGCACCAGCCTGAGGCTTTCTTGCACCATATGGCTAATAATAATAATGTTGATATGTGCCGGCATGGATAGCAAATGGTTGTTCAGACCTTACTTTTTTGATGGTGTGGCTAATCAAGACCAATACCTGGACATATTAAGGAACTCGTTTGTACCCCCTCTTGAATTATCTCCAAATCAAAGAGGAATGCTGGTTTCAACATGTGCAGGGCCAGCACATTATGCCATTGCAGTATGTGAATATCTCAATGAGGTGTTACCAAGGTCCTGGATTGGCCATGGGTCACTAGTGTTGCCGGCTCCCCTTGAATAGCCATTTTGAAGCCTTGACCTATCAACATGCAACAATTCCTAAATTGTTGCATGTTGATAGAATGAATCCCTTTATGAATCCCTAGATTCAACAGTATCCTTTATGAATCTAGGGATTCATAAAGGATACTGTTGCACAACAATGTTATAATACCACTGAAAATTCCTCAAATGATATTCCACAGAACTTGGCAGCAAATAATCCTCTGTTATGAAAATGATGGGAACATGCTGAACCATTTGGAATATTAAACCTGTTGTTTTAGATTTCTCTGTTTGTATCGCTATAAATAAATCTTATGTTGTAGGATTGCCAACTGATTTGAAATTGGTGGAAGATGGTACTGCAGACAATCATCAACAATGGATGGCAGGAATCCATTTCCAACAGTGTGACATGCATCATACAAATGGCAGAGCATGGGTCCTCTTGTGGACACATTCTGTAACAATTGTTAACTAGGTTCATCCCATAATGCTGAAGTACCCAGATGGCAACAAACTGTTCCAAGGCTACAATGCCACAACCCATAGGAATGAAAACTGTGCTAGAATATCACAGCATTCCAGCAGTATATAACGTGTCATGGTCCACAGTCACCAGACAGCCCCATTGAGAATCTTTTGAATCATTTGAGATGACATACCTGAGATAGGTCTCAGAAAAAAAAAAAAAATAAATAAATAAAAATAAAAAATAAATAAATGCATAAAAATTGATAGATCTAAAGGTCATTCTCAAAACAAGAATGGAAAATGTACACACCTAATAGAATTTACGTAGCACAAGAATGCCATGGTGATCAGTGCTAAAGGCAGAGCTACACATTATTAGGTATATTTTTTAATATTTTGGAGGCGAGTGTAATAACTAAAAATAAGTCTGAGGATTTCAACATCTATGGACTCAACTGGTTTTTAACACCAAGGCAACTCAGACAAGGGTATCAGTATATCATACTGTAAACTGCATATGTTCTAAGCTTAGTTATCTGTTTGTATTATGAACTTTGAAACACAGGACATAATTTATAAGGATGCTATAAATGTTAAAATAAATATAAGGAAGTTATAAATGCAGAATATTGTTAATTTACAAAGATGAAACAAACAATTTTATTGAAACCTTTAGCACATACAAATTGCAACATATTTTAATAATACGGAATGATACATTTTTACGAAGAAGGGCTGACATCTTCTGCTGTTAATTTTTCAAACATTCCACGATACCGTTCTTTTTCTTTTTTCTTATATTTTTCCAGCTCATTTTCACATAAATATATATACCTGTGGATGTTACTATCTGGAAAAGAAACATGCATAACAATAAGTATAAAATGCACACAATGAAGCTCAAATAAATTTTGTATTGCTAGTCATAGAATCATATTTTAAAACTTCAATTACTTTAATATAGCAAAAACCGGCACATGAAGCAAATTAGTAAATTGAAGACTGTCTTGTCTTTTTATGATATCTTGTGGGTAATAGGATTTCAACTTCCACGAGCAAACACTATGACCTTAAATACTCAAGATAGAACAAGCTTCCTTAGCCATGTGGCATCTCAAATGGTACTACTTTTAAACAAATAACATCACCGAAAAGCTATTCTGTTATGTTTAAAACAGGCAACCCTGGTATGACAGCCTATTTCAAGGATTGCTGTTTCTCATCTGATAGCAGATGGTATCTGTTGGTGAATATCTCAAGAACTGAGTAATGAAGCAGTTATATGATTATGCTGTATAGCCTGTCAAATAAATCAGTAAATTGAGCACTGTCTTGACCATCTAAGTATTTTGTGGCCAATAGGATTTCAACTGTCATGAGTAAATGCCTGTCTTAATATGCTGAGATGAGGTGACCTATAAAATATATTTACTAATTTATTTCATAGGTCGCATAGCTTTTTCTAAATGGCATTTCATGAGCTATTAATATTACTTTTGCTGTACTAGAATAATAAAAGCTTCTAACTTCTTTATACTGTATGGGAATACACACAAAACTGTTTCACTACCCAAAGGTCAGAGGTTTATTAATAGAGATCACCATTACTAATGATGAAAAACTAACAAGTATCAGGATTAATGATAAAAGGAAAACAGATTTCTCCCCATACCTATCCAAAAAAAAATAAAAATCCCAATCACACATGTTATCCTACCAAAAGTATTTGGGCACTCCTCCCAATATAGTGAATGGTAGAAATTGTGAAAGTAAGAAAAGAGATACCACAAACAATCAGAATGAATTGCATCAAGGCATTCATGTTTCAAAGTGGCTTAATCATTGATGTAATATCAGCAGTTTGGCTGCATTCAATGTCCACATGTTTGAACTTCATTTAGTCAACTAAATTTAGTTAGTTAGTTAGCAGGTGATTTAGTTAGCTGATAGTGAAAAAAAAAAAAAATAAAATAAAATAAAAGAAGAATAAATGAGGCAACGTAAGGGTGCACAAATGGTCGTGTAGGACAAAAGCAAAGTGAAAAAATGTCCTTCGAAAATATCATTTATTTTTATTTATTTTTTTTTTTATGAAAACCCCAAACATAAGATGTATTAGAACCTACAGTACTTATTACTGTTGGGTTGGTGGTTGAGAAGATGAAAGAAGGTTGAGATTACACTTGAACTTCTGTAGACTAATTTTCAGGAAATGCATTATGAAGGAAGGTTGTTCCAGAAAATGGCAGTTGAATGAATAAACAAGGAAGATGAAAAGTTAGTTCTGTAAGTTTGAAGTTGGGCAGTAAATGGATGTTGGCTGGTGGCATGCGTTTGGACTGTTTTGAAAGAGTGGGAATTATAGAAGCCAATTCAGAAGAACAATGCCCATGGAAGTAACCGTAGAAAAGCATGCAGCAGAAACAGAATATTTATGAGACAGAGAGTGGAGAGACACTGTTAGAGAGGAGTTATTAATTAACCTAACTGCCCTCTTCTGAATGGAATTTAGAAGCCTGAGAGAGGTTTAGGGGGCACTGCCCCAGATGTGGGAACAACATTCCATAGTAGGGTGGATTTGTGATTTTACAGATTTTAAATAACTTAGTGTATAAAATTAGTATTAAAAACTTGGTATGTACAAGTAGAAAAACAACATTGAATTGACACAAATGAAACGATGAAAGAGAGACCTGAGTAATAACACAATTTTACCATTCACAGTCACAACCTGACTAGCCCTTTATTTATAAGCCAATGTCAAAAAGTCTAAGACAGTCTCCGTGCATGACAATAGAGCGAGTGGCAATGTTTCCCACATGGCTACCACAACTGAAGGGTAAGACCACCTAGCCGAATCATCTGGAAGTGCATCCTGCACAACTTCGCTAGTAACTATCCAGGAAGAAGCCAACAAATGAAGTAGAGCATCAAAATGAATACATTCATTATCTGAGCACACCAAGTAATTAGAATGGTTCCCAACTGCTCAGGTCAGCAAACAGCAGAACAGAGATGGGCCATCATCAAAGAACCTGACAATTCCTGAAATCCTGGAAAAAAGCAGGATGTGAGCAATCAACTAAAAACAACAATGAATACGGACACAAAGGAACCAGAACTTGGGGGGGAAGAGCAAGAACTACAACCCGGAGCAGCCAAAGTGAAAACAGAAGAGATCACAATATCCAAAACAGAAGAATGGAAGAAAGCACTAACAGAATTCAAGGGAATGCACCCCACAAAGATCCACACCATACCGGCTCAACAGAATCCTGTGGTAAGTCACAGACCATCTCAATAGGGGAATAATACTGGATTATCTAAACAACAAAGAAACACTAGACACCATCTGCACAACCATTTAATGTGCTGTTGCAGCAGCCAACATGAAAAATGGAAGAGAAACCAGAGAACAACATAAAATGCAAAGATAAGAAACCACCAGCCTGGAAAAGAAGGCTAAAGAAGATAGAAGAGATAAGAGTGAAGATAGGCCAACTGACCCAGTACCAATGGGGAAGCAGAACTAAGCTGATCAGAAAAGTGAAGGCAATCCTCAAGAAAGACAACAGCCACAGAAAACACAAGACCTATAATTAGAGGATCGAAGAATATCTTGACACTCTCAAGCAGAAACTCCTGGCACTCAGCAAGAAATTTTATTGTTGCAGGGAGAGTGCCCAGAGGAAAACAGACAACAGTATATTTGATGAAAACCAGAGAGCCTTCTACAAGAAAATCAGACAACAGGAGAAGGAAGACGATGGATCCAACAACCAGAAGGCACTTGAGGAATTCTGGGGCAAACTGTGGTGAGTGAAGTTAGCGATAATGGCTGGGCCCCCTAGAAAGGAATTAAACTAAGAATGTACAAGAGATGACAGAATGAGAGATTTGGGAGAAAGAAGTACAACAATCGATCAGGAAGTCCAACAATTGGTGAATCCCAGGAATAGATAACATACACAACTAATGGTACAAATTGAACTGCACACAAGCACATAGTGGAGCAGTTCACCCAGATAATAAGACATGCTGATACAATCTCAGAGTCTCTGACTCATGGAATCACCTACATGAAGGCTAAAGACAATTACACCACAAACCCAGTACCCAGGGTCCTCAGCTGGATATCACCATTCTTCTCTTTCTTGGTGATTCCCTTCTACTTCTCTCTCTCTCTCTCTCTCTCTCTCTCTCTCTCTCTCTCTCTCTCTCTCTCTCTCTCTCTCTCTCTCTCTCTCTCTCTCTCTCTCTCTCTCTCAGAGTTATTCAGAATTTTTTTTTTTTGGCTGGTGCAGTATAAGCCTCAGGCTTCCTTGCACCACATGGCTAATAATAATAAGTACAGACTAATCAACTGTCTCCCAACAATGTACACGATCCTGACCAGTGTTACGCATCTCCCAGGTTTAAAACTAGTATGTCACAAATTAAAATAACACACTGATTTTTGAAAAGAAATGTTTTTAATAATATCTGATTTTTCTGTATTGCTTCCTTATGCTGTTTTATATATCTTCCTTGGTATTCACAACCATGTAATAAGAATGTTATCCTGAAAAAGGCCTCTGAGGTTGGGAAAATTCATATTTTAGAATTAAATCAGCTCATACACCAACCATAAGAACAAGTATTTACTGTAACTAAAATATTTACATATTAAAATAAAATAGCTATTTACAAAAACTGCTATTATATTAAATTAAATTATATACATGTAAAAACATTAAAACTGTGATAAAATCCTTAAGATAAAATACACTAAAATAAACCGGATTAAAAGCGATAAAAACAATAAAAGTCTCTGGAGCTTTCGGAAGCATCGGCTTCCTTCCTCAGCAGTAACGAAACTTCCTGCAGCACGTCCATATATAACCGGCTCATGGTACCTATACACGTGGTGCAGTCGGCGCATGGTCTGAACTGGAAGCGGAAATAGCTCGGGAACGTGTTAAGCAGAACCGTTCATCCGTACTTAGGATGATAGTTTCAAACAGAGGATGCATACGCATACCTCTGTCCCTATTCATAATATTGTGGTCGGATGAACAGATTCGTAGGCTCTCGAGCCATTTACGGTTCCAGAACCCATGCACTCGATCCACGATAACCGCATCCTCTGGGGAAATTTGATGCTGCTTCTCCCAAAAATGTTCGGCCACAGCAGACTTATTGTAATCAGCGGTTTTTATAGCATTTGCATGCTCCCCCCAGACGATCCTTGAGCCGTCGTTTTGTCTCGCCCACATAACATTCCCCACAATCTGGGCATTTTATCCTGTATACTACTCCACTACTCACTACTCAGGACCTGAGTAGGTCCTGAGTAGTGGAGTAGTACTCAGGAAGTTTTGTTACTGCTGAGGAAGGAAGCCGATGCTTCCGAAAGCTCCAGAGATATGAGCTGATAACTCAGGACCTGAGTAATGGAGTAGTATACAGGATAAAATGCCCGGATTGTGGGGAATGTTATGTGGGCGAGACAAAACGACGGCTCAAGGATCGTCTGGGGGAGCATGCAAATGCTATAAAAACCGCTGATTACAATAAGTCTGCTGTGGCCGAACATTTTTGGGAGAAGCAGCATCAAATTTCCCCAGAGGATGCGGTTATCGTGGATCGAGCGCATGGGTTCTGGAACCGTAAATGGCTCGAGAGCCTACGAATCTGTTCATCCGACCACAATATTATGAATAGGGACAGAGGTATGCGTATGCATCCTCTGTTTGAAACTATCATCCTAAGTACGGATGAACGGTTCTGCTTAACACGTTCCCGAGCTATTTCCGCTTCCAGTTCAGACCATGCGCCGACTGC
This sequence comes from Mastigoproctus giganteus, assembly GCF_048544385.1. Lineage (NCBI taxonomy): Eukaryota > Metazoa > Arthropoda > Arachnida > Uropygi > Thelyphonidae > Mastigoproctus > Mastigoproctus giganteus. The sequence goes on from NC_143580.1 coordinate 167,888,316, forward strand.
ACCACGTGTATAGGTACCATGAGCCGGTTATATATGGACGTGCTGCAGGAAGTTTCGTTACTGCTGAGGAAGGAAGCCGATGCTTCCGAAAGCTCCAGAGACTTTTATTGTTTTTATCGCTTTTAATCCGGTTTATTTTAGTGTATTTTATCTTAAGGATTTTATCACAGTTTTAATGTGTATAGGTACCATGAGCCGGTTATATATGGACGTGCTGCAGGAAGTTTCGTTACTGCTGAGGAAGGAAGCCGATGCTTCCGAAAGCTCCAGAGACTTTTATTGTTTTTATCGCTTTTAATCCGGTTTATTTTAGTGTATTTTATCTTAAGGATTTTATCACAGTTTTAATGTTTTTACATGTATATAATTTAATTTAATATAATAGCAGTTTTTGTAAATAGCTATTTTATTTTAATATGTAAATATTTTAGTTACAGTAAATACTTATTCTTATGGTTGGTGTATGAGCTGATTTAATTCTAAAATAATAAGAATGTTGTAATGACTGTGCTTAGCTGTAAAGTAAAAATACAAAATAACAGATTTTTCTCTGTATAAACTGCCTCCTGTTTACATCTTACGTTAAAACAAGCATTAATTTTCTATATTTTAACCAGCTGTTTTTTCGATGGATCCTATAAAGAGTAAATTGAGTACCATAGTTTTTAATTTAGAAGCTAAGCATGATGGCCACTTTTATAGTAAAACTTAGAAATACAAGTCTGTTAACAGGTAAAATGAGTTATTTATATACTACAGTTGAAGCTCTATATAACGATTTCCCCAAGGGGAATGAGAAAAACAGTTGCTATATCAAAAGGACGTTTTATATCAATCATTCATAAAATCAGCAACAAATAAGTAAAAGCTTGAACATTTAATGTAATTCTACTAATACAATATATAATAATCTTATTTACAATATGTACTACAGTATCAGTATTAAACAAGAAAATTATGACAAAACTTTGCATTGATTATAGTGTAGTAAGGTTACAATTAAATTGTAAATTTCACTACATAGGCTATGTACCTATCAAGAACTAACAAGAGAATTGTTTCATACGTTAAAATAATCTGTCAAAACATGCTGCTTCAACGGGAGAGAATGTTTTAAAAGAGAATTATGAAAGTGTGCGATAGCAGTTATTTCACTTTCATCGATGTACAAGTTCCAATCCTTGACAAGCATCTTTCACTGAAATTTATTGTTCAACCACAGTATGTTCTTCATTTTCATCACTACAAATTTTAGAAGATTCTACGTCTGCAATGAGTTCCTCTTCATTTGTGCATATCCTGAAACACTCAATGTCAGCATCCACTTCTGCGTAACCTTTGAAGCTTAAGTTTTCCTATAAGTTATGACAGTCATGATGCACATGCTCAAATATTTCTTCCTTATTATCGGTCTGTTCTTTGCAATTAATAGGGGAAGATGCATGTGAAACTTCATGCATCGAATCATTCAAGGCAGTAAATCGTTGAAAAAGTGATCGCCAACTGTTAAAAGCAGTTGAAGCAGTTGGTAATCACCTTTTCTTCAGCTTCATCCCATGCTGAAACACAAATACATTGCCTGCAGGATGTCGATTTTGCACTGAATTATGCTTTTAAGACAGCAAGATTTTATTTAATAGCATTCTTCGGTAGTTTTTCTTAAAACAATGGATTACACCTTGGCCAAGGGGCTGAAGAACTGATGTCATATACGGTGGAAGGTACTCGACAGTGATTGCACATAGGCTGTTTACTTGACAATGAGTAGTGCAGTTATCCACAAACAACAAAATTTTTGTATTATTTTCACTCATCTTGAGATCCAGGTCACCTTTTGTGCTGACTTCGCCTTTTGTGCTCAAATCGTACTTGGTGCAACAGATTTCTCTAAACTTTCAATCTTTTTCGATCTTTCAGAATAGAGTACTTTTGGGAATGCCGAACTGTTTGGCGATGTCAGTGTTAAAATGCACACCATTATCCACATCTTGAAAAATCCTAATTATATCTGTGATTGGCAAAGCTATCGCTTTTTTGGAGTCATGCCAATAAACATACACTTAAAGTAATGAAATTAACTTCTAGCCAACGTTCATTTCATTACTGCGCTCTGAGAAAACAGTGTGGAAAATCTTAACATGATTTCTCATGGTCAGACTGCAAACTCATCAATTACTTCAATATATTTAAAGCGTTCCATCATTTTTAAACTCTAATATTGTAATACAGAAGTAAAAATTCAGATTAAGAGGTAGAAATTTAAGGTCTTTATAGAGAAATCCTTTTATTTTCAATGTCGTGATTTTAAATGTAAAATAGCGTTACGTTAATGAGAAATTGAATGTGACCAACCACATAGGATGTTATAGCATGTTGGGAAGTTAAAAACTCTTATGGACTGTTTCTTAGTGATCAGTCTATACCTATATTTGGAACTTTGACAATTTCTTTTCTTTTTTGCTTGTTAAGTGTTGAATGAATTCAAGATTGTTATTTCTTTATTAGCTCAAAAGAAAGGGGAGCAATAACAATGTCATGTAATAACTGCTCATGTTTATATCAATGTAAAAATTTACATTGTAAACAAATGATATCAAAAATTAAATATTCAATTTTTAAAAATGTTTAAGAAACTGCTCTTGCAGCTCTGGTATACATGAAACATAATTTCCTTTCTTAATTTTGAAGTTTTAAACTTTTGTAATATCCTTCAAATCTCACACATCACAGGATACTAATAAGATTTTACCATATACCAGACTCAGACAACAATAACTACCACCATTCATGAGATTTTATCAGTGACCTTCATTGAACAGGCAGTTTAATAATTTCTTAATGCCAAGTACGGGAGGTTTTATTTACCACTCTGGATGGTAAGTGTGAATTGCTATGTTACCATTTCAATGTTGGAAATAGCAAGCTTTTCTACTGAGTTTTTTCTTGCCATGAGACACCTGTAATAGACTGTTTTTTTTGATGTGAGTGTTGGTGGTTTATTTTCCATAAGCACATTTTTTCCTGCTACTTTGCTTCTTGGTCACATTATAACTAAAATTCAATCTTAAATGAGCAGTTAAGTGGTGTGGTGTGTGTGTGTGTGGGGGGGGGGAACTTCCAATCAAACACACAACAAAAGATGTGCATCTTCAACACTTAATACTGAGCTGCATTTACTCCAAACAGCAAAGTAGTACAGGCTACAGGGTTATATTTAAATACTAGTACAGTCAGTTATGCTATAATGTGCATTTTGGTAACACACAATTTTGGTACTGTAGTTGTATTGGTCGAAGACATGCTGTTGTCATTCACTATATTCACAAGATAACACCTGATATTGTAAGCCGACCTATGTTTTTGGGAGCTCACATTTTTTCGTTCAAACAGAAATTTTGTAAGGCATGATAGCATGAGCAGAGGGGCACATTTCTGGAGGTCCCTACCATAAAACAATAAAAAAATTTGCATTTCCCAGTTTATTGGGCTTTTCTGTTAGTGAAATCTATTATAAACAGGTAGTAAACTCGATCTTATATTGCATTTGTGATAATATCAATAGCTGGAATTCCGTAGGTTTTTATGTTAGCATGGTGAAATGTGTTTCCCCTTCCATGAAATCTTCTATCATATAAATATTCAGAATCTTCTCTTTGTTTCTATTTTTTAAGCTTCGTAAACTTGTTACTCCGTATTTCACTTGTGCAATTTGTGTGTGTTGTGTTTGTTGTTATTTATTTTCACTTATCTTTTTTACTGTTTTAAATTTTATAATAATAAAAAAAAAAAGCAAGTGAACAGAAATATCAATTAGTATGCATATACTACAGTATTAATTAAGCTATGTATGTAAGTAAGTGTACATAGTCTCTAACCACTACAAGGTAAAGTGCTATATTTGCTGTAATATTTATTTATTTATTAGAAATTTAAGATGTTTAATCTTGTGTTAGGAATTTTATTGGGTTTCTAACTCTTTTTAGCATTTTACTTACCAGACTGAATATTTTTTTTTTGAGTGCTCTGCCCCTATCCCTATTTTTCTCAAAGGCGAAATACCATAACGCAAAGATTTTTAGGAACACGTGTACCGTGTTATAGCAGAACTGACTATATTGAAATAATCTTATTACATAATTAAGCATATATTTGTTGTAGTAGTAGTAGTGGCATGTGATGCAAGAAAGCAAATGTATGAGCTTATGCAGCATCAGCCAAAAAAAAAAAAAAAAAAAAAACACACACCATTCCCTCCAAATTCCTGTCCAGTTCTTCCTTAAATTTATTCAACCTATCAACTTCCACAATGACAGATGGAATTTTTGTTCCAGCAATTAACCACCCACTGGCTAAAGGCAAATTTCCGCACATCTATTCTACATCTGTCCTTTCGTAATTTGAATTTATGTCCCCTTAGGTTCGTAATCTGAACAAGTGGAAGGATCCCATCAGAATTCAGCATGCTCAACCCATTCAAGGCTTTGTTAATTTAATCAGAAGTTTTCTTTTTCTATACATCACTAGACTGCTTGCTTGTACCTGATTCATTTCTCACCAGTAGACATAAGTTTGCTGTAGAGGTGAGGTGTTGTTCATGAGATATCAATAAGTTTCAAATGTGCAATCACAAGTGTCCCTTGAGGTTTAAATAAATAGCAGATTCACCTTATTGGTGATACTACTTATATTAAGATGTTATTAACACGAGGGATGACTCATGGCTAATGGTGTCACTGTTAACATGAGCCCAAGTCTTGAAGGCCGAAAGTTGTTTTCTCACTATTTTTTGGAAGGACCCGAGGCAGAGATTAAAAGCAGAAATGCAGCAATATTCAGAATTCTGCTACTTGCCTATAGTATTTAAAGGTGATAAAATTAGAACTGTGTCAGGATGCTTTAATAATATTAATCAAACACTAATGGGTGAGCACATGCACAACACTTCAATTTAATACAAGCACATTTGAAAGGCAAGTTTCTTAAGTGAAGCTTTTTGAATTTGAATTTTAAAGAAACTGTGTTTTATGCATACATACAAGTGAAGACTGGTTATTAAATTTTGTACACAAATCAATTGAGCTATCAAATATTGTTATTATGAGAAAAGCAAAAAGTTGAACTGTGGGCACAAAAGATTATTCTTCCTAAGTAAGACTTTAGTTCTGTAATGTCTGAAAACTAGGCATCTGCATGGAGACCCTAATTGAAATGTTTAAGGCTTTAAAAGAATTGAATAAACTAAATACTGCTAGCATCTTTACTCTTTTTCAATTGACAAATACATGCAAGGAGCATAAATTAAAATTTAAAAAGGAAAGGATGATTGACAAAGATGTGTGGAAATTTGCCTTCATCCAGAGAGTGACTGTTGGCACAAACTTCCACCTAGTGTTATAGTAATAGGATTAAAATCCAAAACAAAAGTAACCTTCTTAGAAAGCTAAAAAAAACATACAAATACAGTCAAGCTCGGTTATAATGAGATTCAAGGGACTGAAGAATATTGCTCTGTATTACAGTTCATTGTTATATATATTATTTAGCTATGAGTTACTTGTGCTGTTACTCACAACATTTATCACACACACACACACACACACACACACACACACACACACACACACACACACACACACACACACACACACACACACACACACACACACACACACACACACGGGATAAAAACAACAATGACAATGAATAACCATAGCTCATGATAACACGATTAACAATTTATTAGATATGTTTATGCACTATATAAATAATTTAAAAGAAAAACAATTTCCTTATTAGTCTTCTAATGTTGTTTGTTTCAAATTTATGAGCAATATCTTTTACTGAGATAAAATCGAAATTAGAGATCAATGTCATTCGTTTCATGAAACAAAGTTTTTAGAGTAGTTTGTGTCTCTGTGCATGGCACTACATTAACCGGACACACCACTGTCTTCCTTGCTGTCATCTTCAAAAGCCTCTTTTTCTCTAACAGCTTCGAGAATGTCATACAAATCTCACACATGGACATATATACTCATCTGTCAGCTTTTCAGCAGTCATGGGATTGTTTCCTTGGTCTCATAATTGTCCACACATGCCAACCTAGTATCCAAGTTGTTTCTTCCACCACATTGTTAATGGAATATTATCATAATTTTCTTCAGTGTCTTTATTGACTTCCGTGGACTTTAATCCTACATTATTAAGAGAGTTTTTGATGGTCTGCGATATGATCTTATCCCATGCCTCACTCGTGAATCGGATGGCATCATGAACTGAAATTTGAAATTTTGCCTTTCTTTCAATTCCTATAGTTTCTAATATTAAAAGTTTTCTAAAATGGCATTTAAAGCTTTTAATAACACCTTGATCCATAGCTGGAGAACAGGAGTTTAGAATTTGGTGGTAAAAATACAAGTTTGATGCTGATTAGATTGAGAAGAATGGGATGTGATGGTCAATTTTCTAAAATCAGCAAAACTTTCCTATCTTTTTTTTAAGCTCTTTGTCCCAGTTACACACTTCTTCAAAAATGAATGATGTTATCCAGGCTTTTTTGTTAGCTTGGTATATTACTGGAAGATTTTTATTGTTTTTAAAACATCTTGGATTTGCTTATTACTAAGAGTTTTCTTTTTTTCAGTTCACTCATATTTGAACAGAACAGTCAGTCAGTCAACTCAGAACAGTTATTCAATCTTTGGATAATTTCCCACCTGTGCTCTTTTCGCCTTTAAACTTGTGGGTCATGTAGTGGGGCAGCCTATAAAACACACTAGCTTCATCAGCATTAAAAATGTCACTTTCACAGAAACCTTTTCTTATATCTGGCCACACATTTTCAATCCAGTCATTACTCACTTCTTTGTTTGCAACTTATCTTACCATAAAGAATACTATTATTATTATTTATTATTATTTTTTTTAATCTGTCAAGTCACTCATTATGGCAAACAAAATCTGCATATCCAAGTTGATGAGCCAATTTTTCAGCTTGTAGTTTTAGTAGAGAGCCACTAATAGGAATGCAATTTATTTTCAATGTAAACCAATTGAAAAGAGCCTTATCCAGATCATTTTAGACACAGCTTTTTTGCAATGTTTTTTTTTTTCGAAAGCGTTAGTAATCTTTCCCAATTTTTCCAAATGGTTCACACAATTGATGAATCCAGTCTTAACTTTTTTGGAAATGGATGCATTGCTTGTTCTTCTCTAAGTCATGAATAATTTTCACTTTCTCGCTGACTGTCAATTTCTCTTTTCTTCCCTGCAATTTCAAGGTAAAAAAAAAAAAGAACTGAATTTAATGCAAAACAACAAAACCTAAACTAAAGAAGCAAAATTGTTTTTAAAAATTCCAAGTGTTTCTCCCAAGTTTTAAAAACAATTTGCCAACTGGTTAATTTGCCAGGTAATTTCTCTCCCTAGGTCTCCTGAGATTCCATAACAATAGGGAAGAGATACCGCACAAAAGAGGATTAAGAGATTGGGGAAAGAAAACAAAAAGCTAGATGCAGATGTCACCTGCAGTGGGACTCAAACGAGGGACTGTGTAGCAGAATTATCCCCCCCAACAGGTAATCATTAGAACTCCCATAGGTCTCAGCACCTCTGTCAACACAGGGTGTTTGGGGATTTCCTCTATGCCACTGGAACAAGGACCATGCTCTTTGTGGTAGCATACTGCACTAAAAACACTGAGAATCGTTAAAAGGGTGTATGTAAATTGCTATCAGCAGGGATGTGGAAAGCGATAAGGGAGAAATGTCATAAATTGGCAAAGCGATAATAGACCTCCATTCCCCATATGGTAGTTAGGCTACTGCTTGTTGTAATGGCTTAAAGATTACCTTGTTATACCTGTGAAGCTTTTAACTAATGTGACTGCTTTAACTGTGAAAATGTTGCTTATAAAATACATTTTCAATAAGCACTTCTCTGTTTGCTCACAATAGCGAACTCTTGTTATAACCGTACTCACTATAAATGAGTTTGACTGTATCAGAAAACTTCTAAGAAAACTAGAAAAATGGCAGTATGTTAACAGGCGAGATTAAAACATACCTGGTGAATCTAAACATTTATTTGCTTGATGAAATATGCTCAAAGCTTTTTCATAGTCTTTCAGATGATAATAAGCTAAACCTTTCCTGTACAAAGCTTTCACATTTTTTGGTTCTATTTGAAGGACATTATCACAGTAAAAAATCACCTTGCTGAAATTCTTATTCTCTTGCTGAAGCAGACAAGCTTAAAGGTTAAAAAATAAAAAATTAATTTTCAATATAAGCAAAAACACACTATATATATATATATATATATATATATATATATATATATATATATACATAATAATAATTAATATTAAATCCTAGCATCAATTTCAATAAGTAATAGAAATTAGGCAGCAGATAAGTTTACTTTAATAATTTTTTTTTTCCTTCAATGGACAAAAATCTGAACCCTAATTTTCTATATAGAATTTCTTTTTTAAATGTTCACTTGTTTCTTGTTGATTGAGAGTGATATTTTTTCTGTTGCTTTCTTGAATTTTTGCCCCCCCCCCCACAAACTACAACATTGTGAACCAATGCCACATTAGCTTATCCCTTAAGCCGAGCACCGCTTCTACATCTTTCTACAACTTTAAAATTCTTACAGGCACACATAAGATCTTTCTTCAATTTTGTTAACTCTTGAGACCACCGCAGAGCAGTGTGAGATTCACATTTCTTATATCGAATAAAGCAAGCTGAAGCAGCCTGCAAAGAATTTTGCATGAATTCCATCTTCTTGTCAGCAGATAACTATTCCCCATTTTACAAACTGGAGATGTGCAAATGTCTCTCCTGCTCCTTAATTTTAAAACACAAAAGTCAAATTTGTCCCATTTTATAGTTTTAACAGAGTATCTCTTGGTATCACACATTGCCTAGTTAATATTATTACAGATGTTAAATGTGATACATCTGTGGTTACTAATAGGATATTCCTATTATTCCTAAATGGTGTAATAACTGAAAGGAAGCGTAAGAGAAATCCTTGGAGCTAAAAGTAAATAACGTACATGGGAATAATGAAATTGATCCAATTATAGTAAAAGCAACAGAAAAAAGTGTAATTAAACCTTTAGCTACAATTATGAGAGCATCCTTGGATTCAGGGGTGGGGGGTTGTCTCTACAGACTGCAGATGTCCCTTCTATGCATAAAAGGTGCAGGGGAATCAAAGGGTGATATGAATACAGTAAACCCCCGCGAATAGCGGGGGTTACGTTCCTGAGAAATGTCGCGAATACTGAGTTATGGCTCCCATAGTAATAAAGAGGTTCCGTTCCAAAGTATGAAATATATAAGAAAAACTAGTCTAAAATTTTGTCTATGTATTATATGTACCTTCATAATATGACTATGTACATAGACAGTACATAGTGAAATGCAAGCATATGGCATCGAAATGAAAATAAGAAACAATTTAATATTAAATGTAATATTTATTAGAAATTTCAAACAAATCTTTCAAACCAGCGCCTTTTCTTGCTAGCAAAAAAAACATCCCGCCAGTGCTATCACCAGTTTCGCTAAAGTGTTGATAAAGGAGTTTTGCCTTTTCGCGAATGATGAGTGAACTTAACGAAATTTTATTTTGAGTTCGGTCTTCTATCCACAGATTTAAAGCTTTTTCCAATTAACATCACAAGTTACAGAGCATTTCGAAGCAATTAGCGCGTTTTCACAGACACTACGGCGAATTTTTTCTTCCAATTTCTTGATTGATCGTACCGTTGACTCATTGATTTTATAACGTTTTGCCACTGAGGAGACACTTTCACCATTAGAAATTTTGTCTAATAACTCAATTTTATTCGCTAATATCATCACCTTCTTTGATATTTTCACATTTCTCTTTTTATTCGTAGACATATTTTTGTAGGGGTTAGAAAGAACTTGTCCACAATAAAGTCACTTTCTTCCATTAACACACTCGAAAAAGTCTGTTTTACACTGCAAAACGGTAGATTTATCATTTTTGTAAGCATATAAATTTATTCAATTTATAAGCATATAAATTAAAAGCAAACGACGAAACCTTCGATGACAATCGCATAACACATACTGAACAAGGATTAGCAAGAAACATCCACACTCGCGATTTTTTTCACCCCTCTCCCCCCACCCACCGAGCGCTGTTTTGACCGGGAAAGATAATTTTAGCCACGCCCATGTTTTTTATGGCGGAAAATATTCACGGCACTTTAAAATTCACATTTTTTCAGGTTTCATTTTATATTAAATCGGCGATCGCGAATACGTGTAACCGCGAATAGCGGTGGTTTACTGTACTTAAAGACCAGTAAGCGTGACTTCCGTATCAGAGAAGTAATGGAGTCACTGGTTAAAGAAGTAATGCAAGAACATCTTGAAAGGAATACTGTTATATGACAATTATATAGCATAGATTTATTAGGGGGAAGACTTGTTGGAGTTGGGGGAAAAAACTGATTAGCAGTTATGAATTGGTCACAAAGAAACTGAATGCAAAAAATAATGTTGATATTATATAAATTTCAGAAAAGCATTTTATACTGTTCCAAATGAATGACTGCTACACAAATTAGAGTAATGTGACATTGGGGGGGCCAATTTTTACTTGAGAGAGAGAGAGAGAGAGAGAGATATATTAATGCCCACCTTTTATACACTAATGTCATCAATGGGATAGCAAAGGAGTCAGTTTGGTACCTTTGCTGATTTTATAAAGGTGGACATGGTGGTTACACTCAATAATCAGGGTATGCTTCTCCAACAAGATTTGGATAAATTAGCCAGATAAGGTAAAAAAAAAAAAAAAAAAAAATGGCAGTCAAAGTTCAATATTAATAAATTCAAGATACAGCATTTAGGTAACAACAATCTTAGTTGTTATTTGGATTTTAGGAGCATTAGCAACTAAGGCCATATTGCTCCGGGATATGCGGTGGTCGTTTCCTGACCTTTCAGCATCCTCCGTATTTGATGGTCACAGGCTCGAACCCCAGTCTAATCATGAAGCGTGTGCTACACACTGCTGCTCCTGGCTATGGAGGCGTCCCTAACAATCCTAGAATAACACCATTTGAATGATACTAAACTCAGGGTAGTAGTATATTATTATTATTAGCCATATGGTGCAAGGAAGCCTGAGGCTTATGTGCACCAGCCCAAAAAAAAAATTTGAATACCCTGAGAGAGAGAGAGAGAGAGAGAGAGAGAGAGAGAGAGAGAGAGAGAGAGAGAGAGAGAGAGAGAGAGAGAGAGAGAGAGAGAAGTAGTTGGGAATCACCACAAAAGAGAAGAATGATGATATCCAGCTCAGGACCCTGGGTGTGCCAAGCCATACTCACCAGATGTGAGCCCCTGGGGTTAATGAGAAAGGTCTAGGAATAATTTACAGTCCAACATGAAGTTCTTTGAGAAGTGAAGACAGGCTGGTAGAACAGCTCATTAGGTTCTATCAGTGATATATAAGAATTTTGCTGGCAGCGATAAAGAAATAATTATCCCATTGAATAAGGCAATAGTTAGGCTGCATCTTGACTACTCTGCATAAAGATCTGGAAGCCTCATTTTAGGAATGATGTAGATCTGTTGGATAGGTTGCAGAGAAGAACAACATGATTCATCAGTAAATACTCATAACAGGAATGTCCTGAATTCCGTAAATTGTAACTTGTGTTAACTAAGCATCTGTGAGGACACCTAACTGAAGTGTAAAGGCTTTAAATGAATTGAGTAAAACTGAATTCTGATGGCACCCTTACCCTTCCTAGGATGATAAGGAGACAAATTTAGACTGGGGATAACAAAAAAAGAAGTAGGATATATGTGCAAAACTTTTTCAGCTAGAGTAATTGAGTATTGGTATAAAAATTTGCCTGCTTCTGTGGAATTTGATAGTTTGAATGAACTTTAGAGGACTGAGCAAACCATTAGAAGGAATGAGGCAATTGAAGCTGGATAGTGGTTTTTTTTTTTATCAGAGGGTTTTTTTCAGCAGTAAATACTCTTAACAGGAATGATCTGAATTCTGTAAAGTGTAACTTCTGTTAATTAGGCATCTGCGAGGAGACCTAAGGGAAGCGTTTAAAGTTTTATGAGTTTAGTAAACTGAATTATGACATGGCATCCTTACTCTTTCTTGGATGACAAGGGGACAAATTTAGATTAAAAAAAAAAAAAAAAAAAAAAAAGATGTTGCAGGATGTGTAAAAATTTTTCAGCCAGAGTAATTAAGTATTGGTATAATGCTGTCAAAGTTAGTACTTTGAATGAATTTTAGAGGACTGGACAAACCATTAGAAGGAATAAGGCAATTGAAGCCAGATAGTGTTTTCTTTTTTTTTTCTTTTTTTTTCTAATAAAGCATTCAATCAGTTCATCATCTGAGTTTTCAATGGCTTACCTGCATCCATTACATAAGTTGCCAATCTGATTTCCTCTTTTCTTTTCTTTCTGGAACCACCTGTGTGGATTACCGATACACTGTTTGTTTTATGCTGAAATTGTTTATAACTTCTTGCTGCTTTTTTCTTTGCTCTTTTAGCCAATGATTTCTCTTACTGAGCCTTTGCCAGCCTAATCATTTACTGTGGTACTATTATAAATAGACTTATAGCTATTATATGCTTAAGAGCTTTTCATCACTCTATAACTGTCCTCTTATCTTTTTTTCCACTGTTAAACTAGCTAGTTTTAATACAGCAAAATATTAATTTACCTTGGCATCCTTCTCATTCATTTGTGTAATAACTTAATAAGAATAATTTTTAAACCATTTACATATATTTCAGTACAGTTCCTCTTGAATGACTGTTGTATAAACTGAAACAATATGGTTTTTTTTTTTTTAGGTGCATTGCAAATAAGGCCATATTGCTCTGGGAATATGTGGTGGTCATTCCCTGACCTTTCCGCATCCTCCGTATTTGGTGGTGACGGGCTCGAACCCCGGTCTAATCAAGAAGCGTGTGCTATGCACTGCTGCTCCTTCCCACCTGGCTACGGAGGTGTCTTGAAACAATATGGCCTCATTGGCAACTTACTACTACTACTACTACTATGGATAACGGGCTCATTCAGGTTTTGCCATATAGTGCAAGGAAGCCACAAGCTTTTGATGCAAAAAGAAAAAGATAAGAAAATACAAATTATGTGCTTCCCTTCTCGCACAGGTAGTTATCCAGTTACCCTCTGAATTTATTCAAACTCTCAGCCTCAACTACCTGCAATGGCAACAATCTAATCTAAACCTCAAGCCCTGTAATTTGAATTTATGACCCCTAGTTCTGGAATCTTTTATAACAGTGAGAATTGCACCTTCATTTTTACTAATCCCTGTCAGAGCCTTTTAAACCTCAATCAGGTCACCTCTGAGATGTCTGGTTGCCAAGCTCTGTAGCCCACATAATCAGAGTCTTTCCTCATACAGTTGTCCTTCTGCCGATCTCACCATGCAAGTTTCCCATCTTTGGACCCTATCAGGAAGCTTTTTCCAGGTGAGATCTCCATACTTGAACACAGTAATCCAAATGAGGTCTTACAATTGCCTTATAGAGTGTAACAATGACATCCACATCTCTACAGGATAATATTCAATAAATCATTGAAAGGACACCATGAGCTTTCCTTGCTGTCTGTTTACGCTGCTCTCAGAAAACTTCATATCTGCCTGTATTATAATTCTTAGATCCCTTCCTTCCTATATTCTTTTTAATCCAACCCCACCAAAGTGTATAATTTATTTTGTGGTTGCTATTCCCCAAGTGTAAGACCTCGCATTAAGCAGCATTAAAACATCTGCCACTTTCTGACCATCTTTGAAGTCTGTTCAAGTCATCCTGAAAGAGCCCTACTTGGCACTGATCATTAATGACTCTGCCAATCTTTATGTCATCTGCAAATTTTGACACAATGCCTCTTATCCCTTTGTCAATGTCATTTACGAAAATGAGAAACATCAGTGATCCAAGAACCAATCCTTGAGGGACTCCACTCCTGATATTACACCAACCTGCAAGTTGCCCATCTTTAGATCCTATCAAGCTCAATGTCTTTTAACAGGCAAGGTCTCCATACTTAAACACAGTAATCCAAATGTGGTCTTACAACCCTCTGCCTTCTGCTCTGCAGCCACCTAGCAATCCATCTTAGAATCTTACCAGTAATCCCAGCCTGTTCAAGCTTATACAAGTGGCAAGAGACAGGGTGGTTATTAATGGCTACTGCTCTTCATAGACTAATGTTATGAGCGGGATTTCACAGGGTTGCTGGGCCGCCATTTCTAGCATTTATTAATACTAATACTAATTAATACTAAAATCAAGATATTATCTAAATCTATTTATAATACAAAATTAGGTAGGATGGTTAACACCTTTAATCAGGGTATGCTACATCACAAAGTTCAGCAAAATTGTTTAGATGGGCTGGAAAAATGGCAATTTAGGTATACCATTGATCCATGCATGATACTGCATTTGGCAACAGTAATCCCAGAATAACATACAATTTAGGTAGTACTACAAGATAATTGTACAATCTGACAAAGTTCTCTGAGCAGTGCACAGACACACTAATAGCATGCATTTATGCACATTAGCATATATGTATAATGCAGCTATTGTCTTTACCATATACATTTGCCTGTGTGTCCATCCACATGTAACAACTTGCTTCCCAGTGGATGGATTTTCATGAAATATTATTTTTGGGCTTTTTAAAAAGATTTGTACCATTCCAAATTTCATTAAAATCAGACCAATTAAAATCCAGCAATTATTATTTATTTTTTTATACATATCACGTAGGCTTTTCATATACCATATATCTCTAATAATCCCAGTAATCCCAGAATAACATACAATTTAGGTAGCACAAGATAATTGTACAATCTGACAAAGTTCTCTGAGCAGTGCACAGACACACTAATAGCATGCATTTATACACATTAGCATATATGTATAATGCAGCTATTGTCTTTACCATATACATTTGCCTGTGTGTCCATCCACATGTAACAATCCCAGTGGATGGATTTTCATGAAATATTATTTTTGGGCTTTTTAAAAAGATTTGTACCATTGCAAATTTAATTAAAATCAGACCAACTGAAATCCAACAATTATTATTATTATTTTGGTGGATGAAATTTTATATTTTGGCCTTTTAGAAAGAGGTGTCCAACCATCTGAAATTTCGTTAAAATCAGACCAATTAAAATCCAGCAATTATTATTTATTTTTTTATACATATCACGTAGGCTTTTCATATACCATATATCTCTAATAATCCCAGTAATCCCAGAATAACATACAATTTAGGTAGCACAAGATAATTGTACAATCTGACAAAGTTCTCTGAGCAGTGCACAGATACACTAATAGCATGCATTAGTGTATCTAACTCTTGATTTACACAGATTGGTTCTGCAAAAGTACTGTGTAAATGAAAATTGTGTAACTCAAGACTAACGTTTGTATAGAAAATGATGAGGGGATAGGTTCCGCAACTCTCAATTAAATAATTTACGCATTTTTTAAATTAAATTTTACACTTTATTTTTATATATAGATACACAACAAAAATTAAAAGGATAATAAATGGAGTACAATAAAAAAAAACAGATGAAGATGCAAAACCTTCAAAATGTATGAAACAACAGTTTATGCTGTATCTTCTTCGTTTGTTAAAATAGAAACATTTTTCTTCCTTCTTAGTTGATAGTTGCCACTACTGCTGCTAACTTCCTCTACCTCTGAATTTTTTTCAAATTCATTTTCCAAAGAGAGTGTTGGAATGGGCTCAATAAAATTCATTATCAATGTTTGTTTTTTATTGTTACTTAATTCCTTATAAATCTCTTCATATTCAGCTAATCAGTTTTGTAAGTTCCTTCCAAATCTTAAACTGATCCACGTTTGGATCAATATCGAGGAAATAATTTAAGATTTTTAGCCATTTTGAGTCCTTTACTTATTGGGCTGATAGCGAGTATCAAAGCTGGGTTATCATTATCACTTTGAGTCACTGGATATGGGATTGAAAACCATTTCTACCAATTCTCCAATTTCAGAAGGAACTAAATTATCAAATCCTTCATCACCCAGTTGATATGCCAAATCTATAATCTGAGAATATGCATCCTCTATTGGTGGAATTTCATTACCATTCAAAACCACCCTGGACCAGATAGCTTTTCAGCAGACATTTAAAGTTGATAATCTTACATCACAAACTGCAAATGCTATTGTTTTCACGCAATCCAAAATTGTAAATTTTTTCCAAACTTGGCTGACTCTTAAGTGCATTGTGCGTTAAAAAACTTGATCAGGTATTTATAAACCTTCAGCAATTATTTTAGCTAGCTCTTGTGGAAATTCTTTAGCTGCCTTCTCATCAGCTGATGCAGCTTCACCTTTGACTTTAACATTATGCAACGAATACCTGTTTTTAAACTTCTTGAACCATCCTTTGATTCCAGAAAAGCCAGTTGTTTGATTTGCAGATGACCGTTGGGTACATTTAATCTTATTTAACAGTATGAGTGTTCTACATATCATATTGAGATAAACTTCTCTTATTCTTTTGAAAATACTTAATCTTATTAAAAATTCTTACAGCTTTATGTCTTATTGTATTGCCATTTATGGGCATTCTGTTTTGGATGTTATCCTCTATCCATATCATTAATGCTTTCTCCATAGTCTCCATTGTTGTATCTTGTATATAGGACATGTGCTTTGAACTTATGGAAGATCCTGCTGACACACTCGTTCTAATATTTTCTTAATTGTTTTTTAATTGTTCTAACTGTTGCTTTATTTAAATTAAAATACTTTGCAACTGCTGTTGAACCTTCTACACTCTTTAATTGATCTAATATCTGAATCTTTGTATCCAAAGATATTATCTTTCTCTTCAAACCTTTTTTTTTTATAAGCGTTTTTGACATTCCAAGGTCTGTAAAATAATGTAAAAAATAGAGAAAAAATAATTTTAAATTACCTATATGTGTAATGTTAATGCAAGTGCATCATTTCTACACACAGCCAGGTACTAAGTTAACTAGGAATTGGCATCATTAAGTATGCTCTATGATCTTAATTACCTATATGTATAAAAATTATTTAAGTAATCATAGATAAACATACCTAATGTACATACCTGGATGTACTAATTTGCAAAACATTACTTTTACACACTTTATTAACCCAACTATTTAGTTACGCATCAAAAACCCAAGTGATCAACAATGAGTCAAGCCTGGAGAAAAAACAAGAAACTTGTCATGTGCTTAATTATCATTAACATTAGTAGAGGCATATGATGCAAGAAAGCTAGCTGATACAACATCAGCCAAAAAAATATAATAAAATAAAATAAAACAATAAAAAACTTCCCATTTTGCCCATCCAGTCACTCCATATGTTTGTCTAGTTCAGTCTTAAATTTATTTAAGCTATCAACTTCAACAACAACAACAGATGGAAGTCTGTTCCAGCAATCAACTACCTGCTGGCTAAAGGCAAACTTCCACACATCTATTCTACAACTGTTTTTTCTCAATTTGAATTTATGTCCCCTCAGGTTCTTACTCTTAAGCAAGTTGAAGTTTCCCTTTCATGGTCTCTGAGAAGAATTTTTCAGAGTGTACAAAGTTTTTTTCGGGCCCCCCCCTTCCTTTCTCCATTAGTCATCCTGTTTTTATCCACTATGGTTTTATGACATGAGCTGTAGACTGTAAGGCCAAAAAGGGTATGGAAGATGAGAGAGGGGTGGAAAGGAGCACTCTGTTGTTGATTTTCTGCATTTGAGGCCTTATGCTCCTATACTCCCTCCATGATAAATATAAATAAAATAAAAGAATTAACCAATTAACGAAGTTAAATGATACACGAAAATTGGAAAAATATTTTCCAATTAGCAAAACAAAAATAAATTTACACTTATGTACTAGCTTAATTAATATGTACTGTAATATGTACATACTTGATATTTATGTTGAAATATCAATTAGATATTTAATTGAAATATAAATTAAATATTTAATACGGTTTAACGGAAAACGAGATAGCAAGTATAGTAGTATCAATTAATCAGTAAGGTTTATTAGTCTTATTAAATTTAATTGTCAATTGAATTGTACTTTAACAAAATAAATATAGCGACCTAGTTATTACAAACGTAACATCATAAATTAATACATATAAGTTGACAGGGGATAAGAAAGTCATAACGTTACTCGGAGATAATATTCAATATCGAAAGACATATATATAAATAGTGTTATAACTGCATTGGGATATAGGTTTAGGGTTATATTTTGTATTGGAATTTTATTGAACTTGAATAGAAATCGTGACTCAGACCAGAGCAGCAAAGCAAAAGGCTCAAACTAGTGGAAGTGCTGTGGCTCAGGGGAGAACTGAGGGGGGGGGGGCAGTTGCCCTCTAAATCACAGTCTATTGAAATGCACTGCTTGTTTGATGTTTGTGGATCAATCAGGAATGGGACATGATATTGTCAAGGGGAATGTCTTTGTGTGTGCGCACGATGTGAAGAGTGCGAGGAAATCAGGTGCCAACTCGGCATTGTTATGGGCTTATATGAGAGCTTGAAGGACAGAGTGGATGCCCTCGAAGGATTTAAATTAAGGAACCCATCAAGCTCTCAGCAGCCCACATCAATGCCAGAGCTTGCACTTTAACATCACGCAACACAGTGGCAACCCCCAAGGCAGAATGTACTGGTCCCATAGGAACTTGTTGTTGTAGGCGACTCTATTAGCAGGGAAACGGGGAACATATTGTGCAAAAAGGATAGACAGAACAGGACCAGAGTATGTCTGCCAGGGGCAAAGGTTGATGCGTTGTAGGGCAGATATCATCCTTTAAGGGCACAAAGGGTATTGGTGTACAGTTGGCACTAATGATATTAAGAATAGGAGACCGGAAGAATTACTTAACAAATACAAGACAATGCTGAAAAAAAGCCGTGAGTTGAGAAGGTTGAATTTGAAAGTGTCTGCAATTCTGCCCAGACACGATAGGAGGGAGTATATGATGAGAACCTTGTTGATCAATTCGGCCCTGGAGAGATTGTGCAAGGCTCAAGGGGTAGAATTTTTCTCAGCCTGGTCTGTGCTTGTTAACAGGAGAGACTGCTTCTACAGGGATGGAATACAATTAAGTAGAAAGGGAGCAAGAATTGCATGGAAAGCAAGGCAATGGGAATTTCCAGGACTGCTGGGAGTCATAGTGGAACAAATAAATACATGGGCTGTTAGGGTAACTAAGAGTAGAAACAGGTGCATGTATACTTGCATGTACACCGATGCTAGGAGTATAGTTAATAAAATCGATGAGCTTGAAGTGCTAATCAATACATCAAAGGCAGATATTGTTGGGATATCAGAGACATGGTGTCACACAGACATAAGCAGTGCAGAACTGGAATTTGGGGAATAAAAAGTGTACAGAAAGGATAGACAGGACAGGAAGGGAGGAGGGGTTATGCTGTTAGTTAAGAAACAAAATCTAAGGAAGTGCAACCAATTGATGCGGGTGTACAATGCAATGTTGAGTCTGTTTGGTGTGACATAAGCACTGGAAAAAAGAAAAATGAGAGTAGGTGTGTGTGTTATAGGCTTCATGAATCTGATGAGTATAATGAGCAATTGTGCAGAGAAATAGAGTGGGCCAGTAAATTAGAATGTCTTAATATGGGGGATTTTAATTTCCTGGATATTGACTGGAATTTATGGGTTGTTCACTCACACTAGCAAGGCTTTTGTGGATTTATTGGATGATTGTTTTCTACACCAGCATGTTCGGGGAGGCAACTAGAGGGAGTAATACTCTTGATCTGATTATCAGTAGTGATTCTTTATGCATCAAGAATTTGCAGATAAAGGAACCACTAGGTGGCAGTGATTAGTGTGCTGAAGTGGGATTTATTCAAAGAGGTAACGATCATCAAGGGTAAAGGGAAAAGTTTTTGCTTTCGTAACGGTGAATATGGTGGTCTGAGACAGTATTTAAATTCTATATGGTGGAACCAACTGATGATGTTACCAACAGCAGATTCAAAATGGGAAGCATTCAAAGAATTAATCTTGGAAATTACTAGGATTTTCATACCAACAAAGAAATATTGTTCAAGATTTAGGCTTAAATGGATGTCAGATGAACTAATTAGACATGTGACAGAGAAGAAAAATGCATGGGACACATAAATTAACATGTGACACAGAAGCCTATGACAGATATAAGCTTGTCTGTAACCAAGTTACAAATGAGGTTAGGCAGGCGAAGGCAGATTACGAGAAATCTTTGGAAAAGGATGCAAAGAAAAACAGAAAAGCGTTCTTTGCTTTTCTTAGTTACCCTAGAAGGAAGGGGGATGAATCAGATTGGTTCACTTTATATCGATGGTTCAACTTTTGATGATCCTGCTCAGGTAGCAACTAACAACCTAAATGAATATTTTGCATCTACATTCACACATGAGTTATTCAGGGAGGGGAATGCCAGAGGTGAATTCAACTCTGGCAGTAAGCTAGGTAATCTTGTAATAACTGAGAGTAAAGTGGAAGAGTTGTTGTTTGTTTGTTTGGTTTTTAGGAGCATTAGCAACTAAGGCCATATTGCTCCGGGATATGCGGTCGTCATTTCCTGACCTTTCCGCATCCTCCGTATTTGGTGGTGATGGGCTCGAACCCCGGGTCTAATCAAGAAGCTTCTGCTATGCACTGCTCCTCCTTCCCACCTGGCTACGGAGGCGCCCAGTGGAGGAGAAATTGTTGAAGATAAACATAAGGCACCTGAGGTAGATGGAATCTATCCAGTTATATTAAAGGAGGCAGCAAAGGAAGCAAGCAAACCCTTAGCCATAATTATGAGAGCTTCCCTGGACTCAGGGGAGGTACCCATGGACTGGAGATGTGCAAATGTGACACCACTCCACAAAGGAGGATTAAAGGAAGACACAGGTAATTACAGATCTGTTAGTTTAACTTCTGTTCCAGGGAAATTAGTGGAGGCACTGGTTAAGGAAGCACTGCAGGATCATCTAGACAAGACTTGTTATAGCTCGGACACAGCATGGGTTTGTTAAAGGGAAGTCTTGTCTGACTAATTTGATTGGATACTATGATGTAGTCACGAAGGAACTGGATGCAAAGAATAACTTTGATATCATATATTTGGATCTTAGAAAGCCTTTGATACTGTTGCACATGGAAGACTGCTGCGCAAATTGGAGCAGTGGGATTACTGCTTCCCATATGTAGTACTTTACATTGACAAATGTAAAGTACTACATATGGGAAGCTGTAATCCCAGAGTAATGTATCAACTCTGTCGTACCACACTGACAGTGGTAGAGAATGAAGAGGACCTAGGGATAATTGTGCAGGCAGATATGAAGTTTTCTGAGCAGTGAAGACTGTCTGCAAGTCTTCACTTGCAGACTGTCATGGTGTCTTGTCAATGATATACAGGAATTTTTCTAGCAGGGATAAGGAGGTGATTATCCCCTTGTAAAGGCAATGGTCAGGCCACACCTTGAGTACTGTATACAGGTTTGGAGGCCTAATTTTAAGAAGGATGTAGAGCTGTTGGAACGAATACAGAGAAGGGCAATAAGATTAGTGAATGGAACAAAGGATTGCTCTTACGAAGAAAGGCTTGTTTTGCAAATTACAGTGTCTGGAGACTAGGCACCTGCGAGGTGATCTGACTGAGGTGTATAAAGCCTTGAATGGTTTGAGCATGCTCAATGCGGATGGGATTCTTCCCCTTGCTCAGAATAATCGCCTGAAAGGGCATAAATTCAAAATGAGGAAAGACGGTTGTAGGATAGATGTGTGGAAGTTTGCCTTTAGCCAGCAGGTGGTTGATTGCTGGAACAAACTTCCATCTGTCGTTGTGGAAGTTGATAGCTCAAATAGATTCAAGGCAGAACTTGACAAACATTTGGAGCGAGTGGATGGATGAAATAAGGATTTTTTTTTTTTGGCTGATGCTATATAAGCTTGCTTTCTTGCATCATGTGTCTTTACTAATGCTAATATCTAATTGATATTTCTGTTCACTGATTTTTTTTTTTTTTTTTTTTAGTTGTAAAAATTAAAACAGTAAAAATGATAAGCAATTAATAACAAAGAAAAGGGCAGGCACAAGTTGCAACAAACACAATATGCATAAGTGAGATACAGAGTAATGAGTTTCTGAAAAGTTATGTTTTTTATATGACTGAATATTTCATGTAAGGGAAAACACATTTCACCATAATAACGTGAAAACTCAGAGAATTCCAGTTATCAATACTATAGCAAATGGAAGATCAAGTTTACTACCTGTTTATAATTGATTACCCCAACAGAAAAGCCCAATAAACCAGAAAGTGCAAATTGTTTTTGTTTTATGGTCATGACCTCAAAGAAATGTATTTTAGAAAAATATCATGAAGGTGATAACGACTAGCAAGTTCAACAGCAGGGATTCACAAAAAGGAATGGAAACATCGAAAATTACATCTAACATAATAGCAGGGTTTTCCCAGCACAAAAGCTCAAAAATACTGAGTTACGTGAGATTTCCCAAAATTCTCAAACTGCATTAGAGCAAAACCATGTTATTTAAGTACCGTGTTGTGCGAGGACTGCCGCAATTTATCAATCGCGTTATAGCAAAACTGTGTTGCAGAAGTAGTGTTATACGGGGGTTGTCTGTACTAAAATAAGAGTTGATAATTACAGATGGTAAATTTAAATAAATTTTAAACGAAAAATTTGATTTGTCTACTAGACACCTGATCTTAATTCCTTTTAGTTAATCTGCTGGAGGCAACCTAAAACATGTCTGCTCTCTTCAACTGCCTAAGTAGAGTGATGTCATGTAGTAGAGCAGTGGTTTTCAACCAGGGTACCGTGGCACCGCAACAACATTCCAGGGGTGCCACGTAATTTGGGTTTAAGTTACTTAAACTTATTATTTTTTAATTTATATGTTTATTTCATTATAAAAAGGTGTACAGTATCTTTAATTTTGTGGTGATCTATAATTGATGTTTACTTAGTATGCCTCTATACAAAGAATAAAATTATATACTGTATATATATATATATATATATATCTTAGCTTAACTTAGTTGTCACCCTTACAGATATCCTTATGATATCTATCATCCATTCGTCAGGAATAACAGGGAGATGATAACAGAAACTGATAGCTCGCCAATTGTAGGAGGACACATTGTAAGGGTTAGCCCTCGATAAAGTCCTTTGCAATGTGTCTCCCCTATCCTCACTACAATTGGCTTGACATATTTATTTAGTAATTATCCTTATATATATATATATATATATATATATATATATATATATATGTTTCATTTTTGCTTATAACAATTATGTTTCCCTACCAGGTTATTACCATGGACCAGAGACAGCTATGACAGCCATCACAGCCATTAGCTACCACCTGCCCATTCTCACTATGTTCATAGATATTAAGACTGATGTAATGTTTTATCTAGACATTGATGGCATTAATCAGCTCTTCTCTCCCTTGTTAGGTTCTTGTCTAGGTTTTCACTGATTGTATCACCATTATAATTAATTATCTTACGTTTATAACTGTTAACTATTTGTCATATCCACTATATATATATATATATATATATATATATATATATATATATAAAATTTGTATTATGAAATGTAATTTTTATAATTATATTATTGTAATAAATATCATATATATATATTGAGAAAATTTAGTAGGGGGGTGCCGCAAAATAAAATAAATTACTTAAGGGTGCCGTTATTAAAAAAAAGGTTGAAAACCACTGTAGTAGAGGATCTCATGGAGTCCATGTCATGATGATGTTAAGTGGTTCTAAGGCTAAAGGATATCCTACTGACCATTAGATCAGCATAATTTATAAACTGAGAATTTAGTATATCCAACATTTCTGTACACTTTTACTGAAATTAGGTTATTAAACCAAAGTGACTGCTCTAGTGTGCATTAGACACTAAAGAAACTAATATCTTTATATTATGACTATAACTGCATGTATTCTTTGGTCGGTTTACTGGTTTTCTGGACGAAACACTTGAGTTTATAAGAATAAAAAATCCATGCAGCTCTTGTCTGAGATGAACTAAATGTCATGTTATGAAACAAGCCCGTGAAAATTCTTCATCACTGAAGTGATTCAAAATCAGGAATGGAAGTTCTAATTGAAATGTTGGCAAATAAAGAAGTGCATACAGTTATCTAATTTTTGAACACTAAAGGAACTAAAAATCTACTAACAATCTGTCAATTTGTTCTTTTTGTAAAGGTATAATGGCATGATTTCAATCACTAAAGAAATAGAGGGGGAAAAAATGCACGAAACATGATTTTTAGATTAAAAGCATTATGCAAATGAAGTACTTTTAGTTCAATTATTTAGATCAAAGACTATAACTTGGGCAACATGCCATTCAAACATTACATTAGTCTTACTTCTGAAAGTAGCACTATCCAAGAGATATGAAAAGATTACCACAAAACATGCCAGAACCAAAGAACAATTTGTTAATTTGACCTTCTAAAGTGGTATTAGACTGCCTAACAGCAAAAATGTAATCAGTGAAGAAAACATCCAAGAAATATGATTTCTAGAGTATTTACAATAAACAGATTCTAAAATGTTTACAGAGGTGAAATGCTTTCAGTTCAACTACTTAGAACCACAAAATTCATGAACAAATGGACCATCACAAACTGTATATCGTCTAACATTCATAACCAAGAAATAAGTCTGCCTTTGGTTCAATCAGTTCAAACAAGGCTGAGCAAAAAAAAAGCCACACTACTGCAACCCACACAAATGGAGATGGGAAGTGCTTACACATCCACCACACAGTCCTAATCTTTTACTTTCTGACTTTCACCTCTGAGCCGGGAAGAACCAACCAATGCAGCGATTATTAAGTTAAACAGCGCAATGAAACCTGGCTGAATGAAAATGTTCTGCAATTTCCAGAGGCAAACAGAGAGGGTAATAGACTTGATATGGTTATCAGCAGTGATTATTTGTATATAAAAAATTTGCAGATAAAGGATTAGGAAAATTTGCAGATAAAGGATTAGGACTAGGTGGCAGTGATCACAGTGTCCTGATGTGGGATTTACTTAAAGATATGATTACTATCAGGGGTAAAGGGAAGGGTGTTTTTGCTTCCAAAAGGTGACTACAGTGGTCTTAGACAGTTTTTAAATTTTGTACAGTGGGGCCAGTTGATGATATCACCAACAGCAAATTCTAAGTGGGAAGCATTCAAGGAACTAATTGTGAAAGTTATTAGGCTTTTCATACCAATTAAGAAATATTGTTCAAGGTTTAGGCCTAAATGGATGTCATGTGAACTAATGAGACTCGTGGCAGAGAAGAAAAATGCATGGGACGCATATAAATTATCAAGTGACACAGAAGCCTATGGCAGATATAAGCTAGTCTGTAATCAAGTCACAAAGGAGGTTAGGCAAGCGAAGACAGATTATGAGAAATCTTTAGCAAAGGATGCTAATAAAAACAGCAAGGACTTCTTTACTTATATAAACTCTAGAATAAGGGGATGAATCAGATTGGCCCACTTGATGTCGATGGTTCGACTGTTGGCAATCCTGCTCAGATAGCTGATAATATGAATGAGTATTTTGCATCTACATTCACACGAGGAGTTATTAAGGGAGGAAAATGCCAGAAGTTTATTAAACTATAACAGGGTACGTAATGATTTTGAAATAACTGAGATCAAAGTGGAGGAGAAATTTTTGAAGTCAAACATAAGAAAGGCATCATTTATATTAATGGAGGTGGCAAAGGAAGTAGACAAACCCTTAGCCATAATTATGAGAGCATTCTTGGACTCAGGGGAAGTCCCCATGGACTGGAGATGTGCAAATGTATCCTCAATTCACAAATGAGGATCTAAGAGTGACATGGGAAAATAATGGACTCACTGATTAAAGTTACACTGCAGATCATCTAGACAAGTCTGCAGTAATAATTTAGACAGTATGGGTTTGTTAAAAGAAAGTCTTGTCTTTATTTTAACGAACCACATCATAGTATGATGTAACCACATTATAGTATGATGTGGTTACAAAGGAACTGGATGCAAAAAATAATTTTGATATCATATACTTGGATTTCAGGAAAGCTTTTGACACTGTTGCACATGGAAGACTACTGTACAAATTAGAGAGTAAGGTATTAAGGGTAACTTGCTACAATGGATAAAAGGGTGGTTGAGTGGAAGAAGACAGAGTGGTAATTAATGGACTATGCTCTTCATGGACTAATATTATTAGTGGAGTCCCCCAGGTTTCAGTGTTGGGCCCACTGTTGTTTTGTATATTTATCAATGATATTGATGAAGGTATATCAGGCTTAATGTCCAAGTTTGCATATGATACAAAGGTTGGCAGGGCTGTTAATGACAGTAATGGCAGTGTGCTACTGCAACAGGATCTAGAAAATTTAGGCAGATGGGCTGAGAAGTGGCAACTGAAGTTTAGCATTGACAAATGCAAAGTACTGCATATGGGTAGAAGTAACCCCAGAAA
This sequence comes from Mastigoproctus giganteus, assembly GCF_048544385.1. Taxonomy (NCBI): domain Eukaryota; kingdom Metazoa; phylum Arthropoda; class Arachnida; order Uropygi; family Thelyphonidae; genus Mastigoproctus; species Mastigoproctus giganteus. The sequence goes on from NC_143580.1 coordinate 167,914,981, forward strand.
AACGTACCAACTGTGTGGTACTACACTTAGGGTGGTAGAAAATTAAAAAAATTTGGGAATAATTGTGCAGTCAGATATGAAGTTTTCTGAGCAATGCAGACAGGCTGCCAGAGCAGGTCATGGGATATTGTCAATGATATACAGGAATTTTGCACGTAGGGAAAAGGAGGTGATTATCCCTTTACATAAGGCAATGGTTAGGCCATGCCTTGAGTACTGCATACAGGTCTGGAGGCCTCATTTTAGGAAGGATGTAGATTTGCTTGAGCGTGTACAGAGAAGGGCAACGAAGGAGTCCCCTTACCAAGAAAGGCTTAAGTTCTGCAAATTTCAGCAGCTGAAGACTAGGCACCTGCGAAGTGATCTGAGTGAGGTGCATAAGGCCTTGAATGGGTTGAGCATGCTGAATTCTGTTGGGAGTCTACTGCTTGCTCAGGTTACAAACCTGAGGGGGTATAAATTCAATTTGAGGAAAGACAGTTGTAGAATATATGTGATATATTCTACAACTATATTCCACTAGCTATCTATTATATAATATATAATAGATAGCTAGTGGATGGTGAATTGCTGGAACAAACTTCCACCTGTCGTTGTGGAAGTTGATAGCTTAAATAAACTCAAGGAGAAACTGGACAAACTTTTAGAGGGAATGGATGTGTGGAATTGGATTTTTTTTTTTTTGGCTGATACTGCATAAGCTCATACGCTTGCATCACATGCCTCCATTACTACTACTAATTTATGACTGCTTGCAACTCTGTGACACAAGTTCCTAAATGGCATGGGTGATTGTGAAATGATCTTTTCACAAAAAAAAAAAGATCATTTCAAATAACCTTCACATATGGTGTTATATATATATATATATATAGTACTATAAATTTGTAAAACATCAGGCAACAAATATTGTAGTTTTATAGTTTTCTCCAGCTACTAAAACATAAGCCTGAAACTTGAATGGATGAATAAAAATTCAATCTTTTTAAACAATTACAGCAAAGTATTTCTGATTGTTCAACTGACTAAATTTTAATTTTACTTAATCCTTATCAAAGTTAAGTAAATAAATTTTTACTCTGGCTGGTTATTAGGAAGGTATCTTAGAAACATGAGACCTGCATTCAATTGAGAGAGGGGAGGGAGAGAAATTAACCAGATTCATACCTTAACTCAGCTTTCTACAAATATCATTAAAATAACAGAAATATATTAATATCAATATTACCTGCCAAATTATTGTTGCACGTCAATTTGAGATTTTGTACTTCTTCTATAGTTTCATTTGACAGTGTCTGGAATGGGGAATATTTCCCTTGAAGAAAGGGAATTTTTTTGTTGTGTTCTTCTAATCCTTTAAGAAACAGCAATGCAAAATGATATTTTTTCAAAGCACCTTTAATATTCTTATCCTTGTAAAAAGAATTTCCTTCCTGTAAGAAATAATTATTTTAAGGATCAGGTAAAAAACATTACACAAAATAATTATAAATGTGCTTATTTTCTAGAGCTTATAAATATCCCCATGGTGCCATGGCACTCTCAGTAAAGTCATATGGCATTTGTGAACTAGCAACCACTTTTCTGAGAATGTGATTGGAGGAAATTCTAAGATATAAGTGTAAGAAACTAATAATTATCATATAAAATTAGTTTTAAACATTAAAATTTCTCCTCATTCCATCGCCTGTACTACTAAAATAATTTTTTATAACTGAAAATAGTAAAACTAAAACAAATTAAAAAAACTGCCTTTACATAAATATGCACAAGAAAATTTACTGAATAGAGTTAATTGAAGTTCACCGAATGAATTTCGGTTCTACAGTTTATTTTTGTGTGGAAAATTGCACATATAACTAATTATAACAGATGGTTATATAAGATAATATAAGAAACAGTGGAAAAGTGTTGTAATTTTTTTTAGGAGCATTAGCAACTAAGGCCATATTGCTCTAGTGATATGCAGTGGTCATTCCCTGACCTTTCCGCATCCTCTGTATTTGGTGGTCACGGGCTCGAACCCCGGTCTAATCAAGAAGCATGTGCTACGCACTTGCTGCTCCTGCCCACCTGGCTACGGAGGCACCAGGAAAAGTGTGTGTGTTTGTGTGCACGCGCACACGCATGCACACGGAATAAAAAACAAAACACATAAAAGTAAATTTAAAAGTAAAACAGTATCAACTAACCTAAAATATAAAAATGCTATAACTGCAAATTCTATGATTTACAATGCAGACTCAGTCTTTCTGATTCATTTTAACCCTTTCTCCATCTCACCATTTTTTTTTTTGTGGAAGAAAACTAGTTTTGGAAGAAAAAAAAATTTAAAAGGCTTTGTTGCCAAAACTGCACAGAGAAAGAAGAGCTAGTAATGATTTATAAAATGTGCCACTTGATTGCTGTAGATGACAGTAATCAAAGGTGATTTCAAGCTATATCCCGTTGTGGTGACTTTTCTAAGGACAAAAAAAAAAAAAAAAAAAAAAGTCATCAAATCTAAAATAAAGTAGCAAGAATATTAAGAAAAGAGAGATTGAGCACTTGGTGTTCTTCTTCAGCTGTTCTTGTCATCTGGATTAATTTGTGCACTAAAAGGGGTTTCATATCTTTCTCTGAAAGTGAATAAACATTTGGTGGTGGAGAGCAGAGGCTAGTTGCTACCTGGGTGCCAGCCCTAATTTGTTGTCTCCTGTGTGTGGGTTTTCATATTAGGAAGTACGAGAAATAGATAATTTATTTCCATAAGATTAACAATTTTTATACAAGATAAATCTCTCATAAAAGCTATTTAATATAATTTAATTGTATGAAATAAAAATTAATATTCTGAAATAACTAAATTTTATATTAAATGAAAATATCTATTTCTATAAACTAAAAATGAAGTTACAAAAATAACAATAATAATGTAGTTTCAGGTAAAATTAACTTTCCTACCCTCTTTTTTTATTGTGAAGTCATTTACAACACTGAAATGTCTAAATCAGCAGACATTTTATTTTCAGTACTAACAATACTTAAATTTATGTATTGTTAGTACTGAAATTTCCTGTTTCATATTTGATCATAAATAGTTTTTTTATGAGCTTAAGTTTGGAAAAAGATCTTTCCCTGGTTGCCACAGTTGCAGGCATTGTCAAAAAGATTCTTAAAATCTATTGAAACGTGTTTATAAAATTATTTGAAAATGTACAGTCTAAAACAGTTAATGTATAGTAGGCTTAATATAAGTGAAAGGAATTTCAATTTCTTCATGCAAATCAAATGCATTTATATTAGATTCTTTTTGTGTAATATCTGATAATTTAATTTGTAAATCCAAAATATTTCAGTTTTGTTTCTTTACTCATGATAATAATGAATAAATATTATTTAAAAATACAAGTTTTATTATGCATCTTCAGGAGTTTGAACCTTCTATTTTGGATATTATGTATCCAAAATAGTGAACTAAAAATTTATTTTATAATGCTTTTCCAGCAAATCAATATTGTCATCCAAATTTTTGTACAAAAACATTCTTTTTTTCTTATGTGATCTAATTACATCAACAGTTGGAAATGTTCTTTCACAATATATTTCCTCAACAATTTTTTTAGTTTCATCTAATATGTCATTAAAACTGTTATTCTTAAATATTCTTTTAAATAATTATTAACTTGCTTTAACATTTCTATTATTGTCAGTATGACTATATCAGATTTTTGCATTAATTTACTTACAACATTAATTTTCATTAAAATATTAAACCAAATCACTATGGAACATACAAACTTGTATAATTTTATTTTTAGTAATAAAGATTTAGCTGAATTTCTCGTATCACTATGTATCATTAACTACGATATATAATGCATCACAGATTACATCCAGATTATATCTGAATATTTTTATAGCATCAATCCTACTTTCTCACCTCATATCAGAGAGTGGTGAATGCTGGGAACTCTTTCTTTAAAATTTGTTAATGGTGTGTTGATGCTGAAAAGAAAACATATTTCTTGAACAATGCTGAAAAAGTCTGCAATTTCTAGACATTACAGCCTCATTCACAACCAAATTTAAGCTAAGAGCAGCACAGGGTACATAAAATGCTCTAGGGTTCCAGTTCGAAAATTTGTTTTGAACTGTCCCAGCACATTGGTGCTTCTGATTCCTCAAGTAATGGTAGACTACAACCAAGGCACACAGAGAAACATTTCTGAACACACCATCCAGTGTATGCCCACAGATAACGTGATGTGTTCATGTGACTATGTTGACTGACTGTCATCGACACCACTGCCTGCAGTGGGTACTGAAACACCATTCCTGGACACTGGACAACTGGAAAAGGGTACCTGGTCTGACAAATCAAGGTTCTAGCTCCATCATGCTGATGGATGGGTGTATATTCGATGCCGAGCAGGTGAAGAGCTGCAACCAGGCCACATTTGGAAGAAAATAGTCTGGTGGCAATGGTATTATGGCTGGAGGGGGGGGAGATGTTTTCATGGACATCACTGGGTCCCCTCATTCCCAATAAACACCCCCCCCCCTCACCACAAGATCCTATTTTGGCACTGCTTGCAGACCAATTTTTGTCCTACATGGTGGCTGTATATCCAGATGGCACCAAACTCTTTCAACACAAGATGACGCCCCATGTCACAAGGCCCACACTGAGTGGGAACGGTTCAAGGGGAATCATGAGCAAGCATTTTGTGTGTTCCCCTGGCCACCATATTCCCCCAGTATTAATCCCATTGAATGTGGGATGAGGTAGAATGCAGCATTCACCAGTTCACATCAGTGCCTCGCTCTGTTGCTGAACTCTGGAATGTCCTTCCGTCAGGCTGGTTCAGAATACCCGAGGACATCTTCTGTAGTCTCATGGAGTGAAAGCCACACTGGGTGCAAGCATTTATCTTGGCAAAAGGCAGGCCAACATACTATTAGATAGGTGGTTATAATATTTTGGCTCATAAGAGTATAAGTGCTATTTTCTCTTTCAAAAGTTGGTCCAAGAATAAATAGTGTTAATATGAATCAGCAGAAAATAGAGTGGGCCAGTAAATCAGAGTCTCCTATAATGGGGGATTTTAATTTCCCAGATATTGACTGGAATTTGGGGGCTGGTCACTCACACACTAGCAAGGCTTTTGTGGATTTATTGGATGATTGTTTTCTACATCAGCATGTTCGGGAGACAACTAGAGGGAGTAATACTCTTGATTTGATTATCAGTAGTGATTCTTCATGCATTAAGAATCTGCAGATAAATGAACCACTAGGTGGCAGTGATCACAGTGTTCTGAAGTGGGAGTTACTCAAAGAGGTAACTACCATTAGGAGTAAAGGGAAGGGGTATTGCTTTCGTAGAGGCGACTACGATGGACTGAGACAGTATTTAAATTCTATACAGTGGAATCAACTGATGATGTTACCAACAGCAAATTCAAAATGGGAAGCATTCAAAGAACTTATCTTGGAAGCTACTAGGCTTTACATACCAACTAAGAAATATTGTTCAAGGTTTAGGCCTAAATGGATGTCAGACGAACTAATGAGGCATATGGCAGAGAAGAAAAATGCATGGGTTACATACAAATTAACACGTGACACAGAAGCCTATGACAGATACAAGTTGATCTGTAACAAAGTTACAAAGGAGGTTAGGCAGGTGAAGGCAGATTACGAGATCCTTGGCAAGGAATGCGAAGAAAAACAGCAAAGAGTTCTTTACTTATGTAAACTCTAGAAGGAAGGGGATTAATCAGATTGGTCCACTTGATATCGATGGGTCAACTGTTGATGACCCTGCTCAGGTAGCTAACAAACTAAATGAATATTTTGCATCGACATTCACACATCAGGAGTTATTCAGCGAGGGGAATGCCAGAGGTGTATTCAACTCTAGCATTAAGCTAGAGAATCTTGTAATAACTGAGAGTAAAGTGGAGGAGAAATTGTTGAAGATAAACACAAGAAAGGTACCTGGGGTGGATGAGATCTATTCAGTTATATTAAAGGAGGTAGCAAAGGAAGTAAGCAAACCCTTAGCCATAATTATGAGAGCTTCCTTGGACTCATGGGAGGTACCCATGGACTGGAGATGTGCAAATGTGACCCCAATTCACAAGGGAGGATCAAAGGCTGACACAAGTAATTATAGACCTGTGAGTTTAACTTCTGTTCCAAGAAAATTAATGGAGGCACTGGTTAAAGAAGCACTGCAGGATCATCTAGACAAGACTTCAGTTATAGCTCTGACACAGCATGGTTTTGTTAAGGGGAAGTCTTGACTGACCAATTTGATTGGATACTATGATGCAGTCACAAAAGAACTGGATGCAGGGAATAACTTTGATATTATATACTTGGACCTTAGAAAGGCTTTTGATACTGTTGCACATGGAAGACTGCTGCACAAATTGGAGCAGTGTGGCATTGGAGTTAAATTGCTGCTATGGATAAAGGGGTGGTTGAGGGGGAGAAGACAGAGAGTGGTAATCAATGGACACTGCTCATCGTGGACTAATGTTATTAGTGGAGTCCCTCAGGGTTCAGAATTGGGTCCTTGATTGTTTTCTGTATTTATAAATGATATTGATGATGGTATATCAAGCTTAATGTCCAAGTTTGCAGACGATACGAAGGTTGGCAGGGTTGTCAAGGACACTATGCTGCTGCAACAGGATCTGGAAAGGTTGAGCAGATGGGCTGAGAGGTGGCAAATGAAGTTTAACATTGACAAATGTAAAGTACTACATATGGGAAACAGCAACCCCAGAGCAACGTATCAACTCTGTGGTACTACACTGACAGTGGTAGAGAATGAAAGGGACCTGGGGGTGGTTGTGCAGGCAGATATGAAGTTCTCTGAGCAGTGCAGACGGGCTGCAAGAGTAGCTCATGGTGTATTGTCAATGATATATAGGAATTTTTCTAGCAGGGATAAGGAGGTGATTATTCCCTTGTATAAGGCAATGGTCAGACCGCACCTAGAGTACTGTATACAGGTCTGGAGGCCTCATTTCAAGAAGGATAGAGATGCTGGAACGAGTACAGAGAAGGGCAACAAGATTAGTGAATGGAACAAAGGGGTGCTCTTACGAAGAAAGGCTTAAGTTTTGCAAATTACAGTGTCTGGAGACTAGGCACCAGCGAGGTGATCTGATAGATGTGTATAAAGCCTTGAATGGTTTGAGCATGCTCAATGCTGATGGGATTCTTCCTCTTGCTCAGAATAATCACCTGAGAGGGCATAAATTCAAATTGAGGAAAGACAGATGTAGGATAGACGTGCGGAAATTTGCCTTTAGCCAGCGGGTGGTTGGTAGATGGAACAGACTTCCATCCCTTGTCGTGGAAGTTGATAGCCTAAATAAGTTTAAGGCTCAGCTGGACAGGTATTTCGAACGAACAGAGGGGTGAAGTGGAAGTGGTTATTTTTTATTTATTTATTTTACTTTATTTTTTGGCTGATGCTGTATAAGCTTGCTTTCTTGCATCAAATGCCTCTGCTAATGCTAATGGGAAGCATAAAATAGAATCATTTTAAAAATTGCAAGGATTTTCCTGTCAATTGGATACATTCCCAAGACCAGTTAGACCAAATAGTAGTGTGACAAAAGAAAATACTATTTATTTTGTATTTCAAAGACAGTAGAGCTATTGAGAAAGTTGGAAAAGGGAGCCTGAGAACAAGTCATGAAGGGGTATCAAATGGTATCGCTATTATCTGACAGAACAAAGGGAAGCATTTGAAATGATTTGGGAATATATTAATTGCATCACATTTCAAGTGCATTTGATTACACCAGCCAACAATCCCCCTTCCCCTTAAACCTCCGGAGAAAAAGTTGCTGATTCTAAGGGCCTTTAGACAATTGAGTTCTGCTACCGAGACTAGGGGAACTACATGTTTCACAAGTCGCTAATTGGAATTTTATTTATTTATTTGAAATTGTTTTTCTCTAACTTTTGATTTAAATTCAGTAGTGTAGTATTTTTTTTTCTGTGATTTTCTCTTTAATTTGGCATATTCGTTCTTTACTTGGCCTTTGTAATCACATAAAAAACCACAGTCGACTTCTGCCAGCATTGCACTGATAGGAGCGTTTGAATTTTGCTGCCACTGTTTTTGTATTGATATAGCAAATACTGGAAGTTCTACGTCGCTTGTAGAATCAGTATCAGCAGAGGATTATAAACTATAATTTATAGCACTACTTATGTGTTTTAATAATTAAACTTTATCGTGTAGTCTACAACATGGGACATTAATATTCATGCAGCTTTTAAAATCGGTGATTTGGCATAGATTGGCAATAAATAGTTAAATTTATTATCTATTATAACTACTTAGAATTTACAAATGTAATGTTATAGCTTAATACATATACAGTGGCAGACAAAAAAACTGTATCACTTGTGAATTTTGCAAATGTGTTTTTTGCTGCATTGTGGGTTGCAGAAATGTTCAAAATACATTTTTTAGATGGGATATATCTCTCTGTGAATGAAATCCAATAAAAAGATTCCACCTGATATACCTAATTGTCATAAATATCTTCACAAAAGGTAAAATGCATAATTAATGGAAATATTAGAAACCATGCAAACAGCAATCATGACAACCAAACGTACATTTTATTGCATTTACATGTACAAACTGAAATCACAAGTTAACGTAATAGTATTATGTACTGTAAATCAGCAAAATAAGTCCTCAATATTTTGTTTGTTCCTCCTCGGACTGCAATTACAGCCTTGCAACAATCTGGCATAGAGTTAATCAACTTCTAGATATACAGTTGCCCAATTTCATGGTTCCACACCCTTACAATGCTCTCTGCAGCTGAATCTTACTTGTTGGGTTCTTCTGACCAATTTTAGATGACATTATGTGCCAGCAACTTTCAATAGGGTTTAAATCTGGCTGTTGCTGGGCCACAACAACATGGTAATGCCAGCATTTCTGTGATATGACTGCACCTTAAGGGAGAAAAATGAGGGAAAACCAATGTTTTCTCTCATTTTAAGTATGTTTTAAGCCTTGTGAGACAAGAAGACAAACTCATCATTAAATCTAATTGCAAAAAACAAACTCAGCACCTTGCCACACAGCAAGGTGCTGAGTTTCTGCATTCACTGTTCCATTAATAAAACTTAATTTGCCCTACCCCTTTGCTTGTTATGCATCCCCAAACCATCTGACTGGCAGGGAACTTTACAGTCAGTTTTATGCAGTCAGGATGGTATGCCTCCGATTTTTGTCTTCTGACATATCGCTTCTCATTCAAGCCATGCAAGGTTGAATTTCAATTCATCAGAAAAGATGACGGCGTCCCATCTTTTCTGATGGGACGCCGTCAGAAAAGATGGGACGTTGTTGTCCACGAAATGTGTTTTAGCCCAAGAAAGTCACTTCTTCCTCATTTGTCCCTTCCTGGGACAGAGCAACAGCTACACTTTTTTTTCTTGGTGTCAACTGAACATATGGAGCCATGCTTACACCTCCGCAAAAGAGGATACTAATGAGCGTGTATACCCTTCCAACGTCGTATTTATAGAAACGGCTGATGCAATACCTTGCAATTACTGTCTAATGCAATAGAAGTGTTATCTGACAGAATACCTTTGTTTTGCAACAAACAAAATGACTGTAATCAAACAATATCTTATACGTTTCACTACAAATGTTACTTTTTTTTTAAGGTGATGCAATTTTTTTGTCCACCACTGTAACTTAAACTTGATAGGGTATACAGAATTCATATAACTTAAACTTGGTAGGAGATACAAAATACATATACCATAAGCTCGATACTGAAATATATATATATATATATATATATATATTGTTATTATTGCATTGAGATATAAGTTTAGTATTTTTAATTGTACTGAAACGAAATCATGCCTCAGACCAGAGCAGCAAAGCAAAAGGCTCAAGGTAGTGGGAGTGCTGTGGCTCAGGGGGGGGGAGAATGAGTGGGGATTGTCCTCTGAATAGCAGCCTTTTGTCATGTACTGAAATATATATATATATATATATTTCAGTACTGTCAAGATATCTTTGTGTGTGTTAGATGTAAGGAGTGTGAGGAAGTTTGGTGCCAACTCACCATTGTTATGGGCCTTTATGAGAGCTTGAAGAACAGGTGGATGTGTCGAATGATTTAAATTGGGGGACCCCATCAAGCTCTTAGCTGCACACATCAACCAGAGCTTGCATGTGATCATCAGGCAACTTGTCCACAGGAACTTGTTACTGTCAGTGACTATTGTCAGGGAAATGGGAAATATATTATGCAAAAAGGATAGGTGGAATAGGACCAGAGTATGTTTGCCAGGAGCAAAAGTTGATGGCATAGAGCAGATATTGTTGTACATGTTGGCATTAATAACATTAAGAGTAGGTGATCTGCGAAATTACTTGACAAGTACAGGTCAATGTTGAAAAAAAGTCGTGAGTTAGGGTTAAAAATACGAGAGTTGCAATTCTGCCCAAAGTATTTCAATTTTGGGCAGAACTGCAGTAGGAGGGAGTACATGACAAGAGCCTTATCAATCAATTTGGCCCTGGAGAGACAGTGGAAGGCTCATGGGATAGAATTTTTCCCTGGGGGGGGGTCTGTGCTTGTTGACAGGAGAGACTGCTTCTATAGGGATGGGATACACTCAAATAGGAAGGGTGCAAGAATATTTGCTGATGCTATCGAAGCAGTGTTAGGTGGGTTGGAAAACTGTTAACTTGGGGGAATTCAGAGATTAATATATTAACAAAGGCCGCAGGCAGAGGTGAAATCGATTCTTGCACTGCTTTTATTGGAATGAGCCACAAAAGCCTAGGAAACAAGGTGCTAGGGATTTCTAGAACTGCTGGGAGTCATCATGGAACAAATAAATACATGGGCTGTTTTCCAGTAACTAACAGTAAGAACAGGTGCACGTATACTTGCATGCACACCAATGCTAGGAGTATAGTAAATAAATTTGATGAATTTGAAGTGCTGGTCAAGACATCAAAGGATGTTGTTGTGATATCAGAGATGTGGTGCCACATGGATATAAGGAATGCAGAATATGAATTTGGGGAATACAATGCGTACAGAAAGGATAGACAGGATAGGAAGGGAGGAGGGGTCATGCTGCTAGTTAGCAAACACAAAATTTAAGGCAGTGCATCCAGCTGACATGGGTGGCCAGTGCAATGTTTAGTCAATTTGGCGTGACATAAGCACTTGTAAAGAAAAAATGAGTTGAAAGTGGGTTATAAGGCTAATGATTCTGATGAGTATAATGAGCAATTGTGCAGAGAAATAGTGGGCCAGAAAAATTGTTATTTCCCAAGGTTTTATCTTTGCGCACTCTGGTTCTTGTCGCACCTAAGACTTTCTTCATTCATTTTACCCAACTCAACTCTTTACACACCTTGATCAGATTTCTGCATAAATGTCTAGTTGTCAAACTTTTCAGTCTACACCTTCTAAGCTATTCTTTGCATATTCATCAATTTGCCCTTATCACTAACCTGGTAACCTTTGAATCTTTTCCAGAAGTTGTCGTTTATCAGGTACGGTCTCCAGACCTGAACACAACATTCCAAATGCAGACTAATTGTCACCTTGTATAGAGGGATAATGATATCCTAGCAAAGGTCCTATAAATCACAGCCAGGACACCCTGTGTCTTCTTAGCTGCCTGTTTACCTGCCTAAAAAATTTCATGTCAGATTAAATTATAACACCTAAGTATATTTAGTCTTAAACCATTTTAGGTCCACTTCCTCCAGCTTCTATGTGACTCCAAAATTTCTGTTCACAAATGCATAATGTTACATTTAAAAGCTTTACACTCAGTTGCCACTTTTTAGATTGGTTGCACATATGGAACCGATCTCCGTAGCCGAGTGGGCAGGAGCGGGAGTGCAGTAGCACACGCTCTTTGAGTAGACCGGGGTTCAAGCCCCTGCCTGCTGAATACGGTCGATCTGCCAACCCGCACTGGACCAGCGTGGTAGATTATGGTCCATTTCCCTCAGCATGAATTGTTGAGGAGGCTTCCACCCTGCAGTGGGTTGATAATGGCTGCACTTTACTTTTTTTATGGAACCGATCTAGGTGTTTTTGAAGCAACATAGCCTGTCTCAAAATTGTTAACAACTCTTCCCAACAAATTATTAACAAACTTTGCCACGTCCCTCGGACACTCTCATTATATCATATAGGAAAATTAGAAATAGAGGAGACTCGTCGTGAGGGACCCTACTTGTTACACTGTCCCACTGTGAAGACTGACCATCATATCTTTTAACCAGCCTGTGATCCAGAATGGGATCTTACCAGTAACTCCAACTTCTTCCAGTTTATAGAGCATCCTTCCACAAGGAAAAATATCAAAAACTTTTTTAAAATTCAGATATATATGTCAAAACTGTTAACAAAATTACTACATCTTAGTAATTTACTAGATTGGACAGGCATGACCTCTCCTTAACAAACCCATTCTAGGACATATTCAAGATAACATCCTCGTAAAGATCATCCTGAATGCAATTCAGGATGATCTAATTGCATAGTTAACCACAGACTCTGATCTATAGTGGGGATATTCAATGGCCTATAATTACCTACCTCCTTTTTAGCACCACTGCTGTGAATTAGGAAACTTTAGCACTTCTCCAGTCCACAGAAATCTTCCTAGATTCTAATGATGCACTCATTAACAATCCTAATGGGTTGATGCACTCACATGCAGCCTTTTGAATTATAATTGAATAATTATAATACAAAAGGAGCCTTGTTCTCCTTTAACCACAACATTTCTAATAAATGCTTCTGTGAGATCATTATGTCACTTATTTTACAGAAATCTGACATTTTAACAGTTCCCAGAGAACTATTGCTTTTGACTATAAATATCATTGAGATGTACCTGTTCAACTCATTTGCAATTTCTATGGACTGCCCACTGCAACCAGTTAAAGGATCTTTTGATTTACTCTCCTCTTTTTTGAATTCACATAGTTTTATAGAGCAGTCTTCCACAAGGAAAAATATCAAAAACTTTGTTAAAATTCAGATATATATGTCAAAACTGTTAACAAAATGACATCTTAGTAATTCCCATCCATCCCTAGCTCTCTTATCCCCATCCTTAGTGCTTTCTCGTGATAAATTTTCATCCAACTTACCCCATCAGTGGCTTTAATACATTCTTTTATAATGCTCATATAAATTTAAATAATGTCGTAACTTCTGTGCTTATTTCTTTTACTCAATTAAACCCTTAGCCTCACCTATTTTGGTATTTTACATTTACAGAACATGACCACTGGCAACACTTGTGATCTTTGAAGGTAAAACTTTTATGCAATGAAAATATTAGGTAAAACCTAATATTTTCATTGCATACAGTAGTCTTTCCAATTATTAGAGGCCCAAGAAATATCATATTCTATTATAGTCCCCTATCTTGAAACTGAAGTTCTCACCTTTACCTTTGACCACATAGGTTCATAAACAATTATTCTGTTTTATGGTATTGTGGCACTGCCGGCTATTGGTTCTGCCACAGTTGGGCTCCTTAGTGAAAACCATATCTAAGATATTAGAGCCCCCCCCTTCCTTGAACTCTCTCTCTCAGACAAGTTTGCATAATTGCAATTATTCAGTTTATTCAAAAAAACTGTTACCATATAGCATATATTCGGTCTATGTATTCCAGTTGACGAGAGGTCAGTTGAAGTCATCCATAATGAAACAATCATAATTACTAGCCCATTCAATCTACCTAAAGAAATTTCTGTCATACTCTTCAGTCATCTGGCAGTAATTTATCCCCCTCATCACTTCCTTTTACTGCAATTTATTTCACAGCACACTGACTCAACATCAGTGTTACTTTGATCTGACTCAAGGAGCATTCTTGCTACTTTTTTCAACTCTGTTATGTTCTGCATTAGGCTCTTGAAATATTGCAGTTGGATGTGATGTCATTGACACTTTCTCTCACTAATTATGTCCTTCAATTAAAAAACTTCCCAGAATATTTTTACCTTATTAGTCCTTGATGAATCAAATTATGGAGTCTGTGTGCGAGTCAAGACACATGCTATATATTACAGATAAGGGATCATTAGAAAATAAATGTAACTGTGTATGAATAAAGGACCTCGAGAAGATATGCATTAACTGTGTAAGAGCAATTAACTATTGAAATACATAACATTTAAAAAAGTGCATAAAATTAAAATACCTCTTTAAACTTTTTTGCTTGGCTTAGTTTTTCTTCCACTGATGGTATCTGGCTTGGTGTTCTTTTTTCCTCTGATAAAGCTTCAGCCATCACCTAAATTCAGCAAACACATTACTTGAGAGAATGATGATAAAAACATGTATAATGCATTAACACTAAGTCTAATCTGTGAATGGTTAAACAAATGACTGCTTCACCTATTCTATTACAAGTGATTGTTAATGACCAACTCCCAGCAGGAAAAAATTTCCGATTCATAATTTTCAACTTTATCACTACAAGTTGATATTACAGAAATAGAAATTCTAAAGCCCACAATAAAACCCAGCAAATTAAATATTCCATTATTTTATTCATCTGCTTTAAAAATTTAACATCTCAAATTCTGTATTGATAGGTAAGAAAGGGAAATTAACTAAAGCAGCCAGTGCTGCTTTAGTTTATATTCAAGATGCGTACAAGTAAGACAATACAACTTTCTCCCAATCACCTTGTTCTACTCCATCTTGCACACTGACAGATCACATCAACCTGTGCACCTTTTTATATACTGTATATAAAACATATCATACTCATTTGACCACCGCATGGTTTACACACAGTCAAGATCAGTCGTACCACAATTTCACATCTTGATGTGCTACTTCAATGTTATAGTAATTTCTATATATATATATATATATATATATATATATATATATAAAGGATAATATAAAGAACCATTAGAATAAGCAAATCAATCCAATAATAATACCATCAGGGACCTAAGAAAACGCAAAAAAAAAAAAAAAATTATCATCGCTTTTTACCGACAATCTAGATGACTTCAACAGGGGCCAACCACCCAGAATGAAGGCAAAAAACGACAAGAGGTTCTCTGTTTCTGTGATGATCAATATATGCTAAGTAATTTAAATCTAAACCAAATATAAACCAGTATAGGCCGAATGTAAATTGAATATAAATAAATCGAAAGAAAATTTAGAAATATTAGAATCAAAGGTAAGAAATATAAGTAAAATATAAATGTAAGCATATATTAATCATCGTTGACCCGACAGAGAACGTAATTTAATGATTAAAATAAGATTAAATATATAATACATACTACATATTGACCGTATCTAGGACATAATGTAATAGTCGTCAAAATAATGTGGTGCCCCCTATGTGATGGATACGGTAAAAATAAATAATTAAATTAACACATAGAGAAACATGCAGATAGTAAGAAGAAAAACTAAAGGAGTAGGAATAATAGAACCTGAACTCCACAAAGGTGAAAAATAGTGGTATAGATAAGAAATAGTTTCTCCTACGTCCTCGGATTGCCCTAATAATTTCGGAGAAATAAAAATAAAGAGTGTAGGACAGTTTAAAGACATTATAAGATATAAGTTGTGGCTCGGGTATGCCCATCACATAGGGGGCACCACATATTATTTTGACGACTATTACATTATGTCCTAGATACGGTCAATATGTAGTATGTATTATATATTTAATCTTATTTTAATCATTAAATTACGTTCTCTGTCGGGTCAACGATGATTAATATATGCTTACATTTATATTTTACTTATATTTCTTACCTTTGATTCTAATATTTCTAAATTTTCTTTTGATTTATTTATATTCGATTTACATTCGGCCTATACTGGTTTATATTTGGTTTAGATTTAAATTACTTAGCATATATTGATCATCACAGAAATAGAGAACCTCTTGTCGTTTTTTGCCTTCATTCTGGGTGGTTGGCCCCTGTTGAAGTCATCTAGATTGTCGGTAAAAAGCGATAATTTTTTATTTTTTTATTATTTTTTATTTTTTTGCGTTTTCTTAGGTCCCTGATGGTATTATTATTGGATTGATTTGCTTAGTCTAATGGTTCTTTATATTATCCTCAATATTATAGACATTATGGGTGTATTGCATGATTGCTTGCAACTGCATTGACTCATAAATATTATTTACATATTAGTTACAGTTACTGTCGTTTTAACTTTCTTTCTTTACTTTGTTATCAATAATTATAAATATATATATATAAGTTGTACTAATATATTGAATTAAGTATGCATATATATGAATACCCATTTATATATATATATATATATATAAATGGGTATTCATATACCCATTTATATATATATATGTAATGCAAGAGTAGCTATTCATATACCCATTTATATATATATATATATAATGCAAGAGTAGCTCATGGAGTATTGTCAATGATATACAGGAATTTTTCTAGCAGGGATAAGGAGGTGATTATTCCATTGTATAAGGCGATGGTCAGGCCACACCTAGAGTACTGTATACAGGTCTGGAGGCCTCATTTCAAGAAGGATGTAGAGCTGCTGGAACGAGTACAGAGAAGGGCAACAAGATTAGTGAATGGAACAAAGGGGTGCTCTTACGAAGAAAGGCTTAAGTTTTGCAAATTACAGTGTCTGGAGACTAGGCACCAGCGAGGTGATCTGATAGAGGTGTATAAAGCCTTGAATGGTTTAAGCATGCTCAATGCTGATGGGATTCTTCCTCTAGCTCAGAATAATCACCTGAGAGGGCATAAATTCAAATTGAGGAAAGACAGATGTAGGATAGACGTGCGGAAATTTGCCTTTAGCCAGCAGGTGGTTGGTTGGTGGAACAGACTTCCATCCCTTGTGGTGGAGGTTGATAGCCTAAATAAGTTTAAGGCTCAGCTGGACAGGTATTTTGAACGAACAGAGGGGTGAAGTGGAAGTGGTTTTTTTTTTTTTTTTTTTTTTTGGCTGATGCTGCATAAGCTTGCTTTCTTGCATCAAATGCCTCTACTAATGCTAATGCTAATATATATATATATATATATAAACCATATTTAGAATTCACATTTATAATAACAAAAGGGACATTCTCATTCACTCTCTTTTATTCACATGAACGTATTTACTCATCACAATACTCAAGTTAAGTTACTCTAGGTTAAGTTTAGCAAGGAAACTGTCAGACTCATGTAGTTGTTAGTTCAACTTGCCCATCCTTTTGCACACTGGCATACTTTTATGTGATACTAACAACATACATACAAGCTCACACATACACCAGGTTGGCAAGGCTGCACAGATAACAAATATGCTCAGTCATTCACCCAGAGACAAGAACATATACACACTGACTGGATCACATACACACATTTGCACACTAATGTAAAACATACATAGGAAATGTTCATGATCATACATTTGTACAACACTTGATCAGCACTAAATGGGCAAACCCCGGGGGCTCACATCTGGTAAGTATGGGCTTGGCACACCCAGGGTCCTGAGCAGGATATCATCATTCTTCTCTTTCTTGGTGATTCCCTTCTACTTTTGACTCTCTCAAGGTAACTCGGGAATTTTTTTTTTTTTTGGCTGGTGCAGCATAAACCTCAGGCTTCCTTGCACCATATAGCTAATAATAATAAAGGAAGTGACTTTGATGTGGACAGGGTTCCAAGAGTAAATTTGGTAAGCATCACATTCAGGTAAATTTCAGTTCACTGAGTAGACAATGTCGGGGAGATGGCTTGGCAGTTTCAGAAGTATTATGTTAAGGGTCAGTAAAACTATTTGAATTTTAAATATTCTTTTAGCGTCATGGTGCACAGGTATATCAAGAACTGAAAATTGGTGAAATAGTGAGCACTTAACCTGCATGGAGTGTAATCTGCCCTTAATTTCTTAAAGAATTACAGATTATTCTTAGACATTTATACATTGAGTAAATGGATAACTATGAATGTTTACACTCTTGTAATTCTGTCCTTATGACACCATCAGCCTCACATACTGAGACGGTGTTTTACAATTCATTATATTTATATGTTCTGTACTGTACTCTTAAAACTAAGGATGTTTTGAATTAAGACTCCAGTCAAAAGTTCAATTTCAAAAACCAATGGTTCAATTGCTTGTATTCCTATTCAGTACAGTGCCCATTGATAACCATTCACTGTGTTCTTCCACTTAACCATCTCTTTATCCATAGCAATAGCTTGTGTTAATGTCACATTGCTCCAGTTTGTACAGCAGTCTTTTTTGTGCAACAGTATCAAAAACGTTCCTGAAATCCAAGTATACGATGAAAAAATTTTCTTTGCATCAAGTTCCTTGATCATTGTAAGCTATCAGATTGGTTAGACAAGGCCAAACCTTGACAGATACATTCTGTGATTGCAGTATAATTGCATGGCTATCCAAATGGTCCTGTATTACTTCATTAACCAGCAATTCCATTATTTTCCATCAAAGAGATGCTAAGCTAACAGATCTGTAATTACTCATTGTACCTTTTGATCCTCCTTTATGGAACTGGGGATATATTTGCACATCTCCAGTCCATAGGGACCTTCCCTGAATCCAAGGATGCTCTCATAATTATGGCTAAGGGTTTGCTTATCTCCTTTGCTGCCTCCCTCAATATAATTGGATAGATTCCATTTACCCTTAGGTGCCTTTTTTATGTCCATCTGGCATCCCCTGCCCTAAAGAATACAGGTGTGAATGTAGATGCAAAATTCAGTTCGTCCGCAACCTGAGAAGGGTCATCAACAGTTATCCCATAGACATCAAGTGGCTCAATGTGATTCAACCCCTTCCTTCTAATGTTAATATTAGCATAGAAGTCTTTGCTGTTTTTCTTTGCCAGAGACTTTTCATAATCTACCTTAGTGTGCCCAACCTCCTTTGTGACTTGATTACAGACTAATTTATATGCATCCCATGCACTTTTATTCTCTGCCACGTGTGTCAATAGTTCATCTGACATTCATTAAGGTTTAAGTATTGAACGTACAGTAGCCCTCGATTTACGCTGGGGTTAGGTTCCTGGGGAAGGGGCAGGCACAAATGGAACCCTTAATATCACGTCGTCAATGGGAAATCACAGGGTTAGGTTCCAGGCACCAAAAATTTTACCTACCCTTTTCAATACTGGAGTATTTAAAGCTCAGAAATAAACTTTTTTAATTAAAAACGTGTTTTATTTTTAACCTATATAAATATAACAGTATGTACATTTAAATAAAAAATAAATAATACATACATAAAACATTTTTACAGTGGCGTAATGCCAAAGTTTTAGTTGGCTTTTGAAGGTCCTGGTTGACAACCTTCTGTTGACGGCCCTGGTTGAGAAGATTGCCTGGATTTCTTACTCCTTTCTTTAAGAATTTCAAAATAAGGGCTCAGGGTTGATATGACATACCTTTTAACTGTGTAGGTAAAGTAAACATTGGCAGTGAGCTGGATGATTTTGTAATAACTGAGAGGAAAGTGGAGGAGAGATTGTTGAGGATAAACATAAAAAAGGCACCTGGGGTGGATGGGATCTATCCAGTTATATTAAAGGAGGCAGCAAAGGAAGTATGCAAACCCCTAGCCATAATTATGAGAGCTTCTTTGGACTCAGGGGAGGTACCCATAGACTGGAGATGTGCAAATGTAACCCCAATTCACAAAGGAGGATCAAAGGCTGACACAAGTAATTATAGACCTGTTAGTTTAACTTCTGTTCCAGGTAAATTAATGGAGGCACTGGTTAAAGAAGCACTGCAGGATTATCTAGACAAGAATTCAGTTATAGCTCAGATGCAGCATGGTTTTGTTAAGGGCAGGTCTTGCCTGACCAATTTGATTGGATACTATGATGTAGTCACAAAAGAACTGGATGCAGGGAATAACTTTGATATTATATATTTGGATCTTAGAAAGGCTTTTGATACTGTTGCACATGGAAGACTGCTGCACAAATTGGAGCAGTGTGGCATTGGAGGCAAATTGCTGCTATGGATAAGGGGATGGTTGAGTGGCAGAAGACAGAGAGTGGTAATCAATGGACACTGCTCAACGTGGACTAATGTTATTAGTGGAGTTCCTCAAGGTTCAGTGTTGGGTCCGTTGTTGTTTTCGGTGTTTATGAATGATATTGATGATGGGATATCAAGTTTAATGTCTAAGTTTGCAGATGATACAAAGGTTGGCAGGGTCGTTAAGGACACTACTGACGCTATGCTGCTGCAACAGGATCTGGAAAGGTTGAACAGATGGGCTGAGAGGTGGCAAATGAAGTTTAACATTGACAAATGTAAAGTACTACATATGGGTAACAGTAACCCCAGAGCAATGTATCAACTCTGCGGTACTACACTGACAGTGGTGGAGAATGAAAAGGACCTGGGGTAATTGTGCAGGCAGATATGAAGTTCTCTGAGCAGTGCAGACGAGCTGCAAGAGTAGCTCATGGTGTCTTGTCAATGATATACAGGAATTTTTCTAGCAGGGATAAGGAGGTGATTATTCCCTTGTATAAGGCAATGGTTAGGCCACATCTTGAGTACTGTATACAGGTCTGGAGGCCTCATTTCAAGAAGGATGTAGAGCTGCTGGAACGGGTACAGAGAAGGGCAACAAGATTAGTAAATGGAACAAAGGGTTGCTCTTACGAAGAAAGGCTTAAGTTTTGCAAATTACAGAGTCTGGAGACTAGGCACCGGCGAGGTGATCTGATAGAGGTGTATAAGGCTTTGAATGGTTTGAGCATGCTCAATGCCAATGGGATTCTTCATCTTTCTCAGAATAATCACCTCAGAGGGCATAAATTCAAATTGAGGAAGGACGGATGTCGGATAGATGTGCGGAAATTTGCCTTTGGCCAGCGGGTGGTTGGTTGGTGGAACCGACTTCCATCACTTGTTGTTGAAGTTGATAGCCTAAACAAATTTAAAGCTCAACTGGACAGGTATTTCGAACGAACGGAGGGGTGAAATGGGAGAGGGTTTTTTTTTTTTTTTTTTGGCTGATGCTGAATAAGCTTGCTTTCTTGCATCATATGCCTCTACTAATGCTAATGCTAATGCTGAACTGTAGTACTCCTCTCCCAGTCATGATCAATGTCACAGAGCTCATTAGTGGGGGCCTCTACACTTGCAAGAATCCATTGTAGATCACTGGTCTTCATAATTTTTAGAGGAGCGTCTTCTTTTTCTTCCTCCTGCTGTTGACTAAGTTCTGCAGCTAACTCTTCAAGGTCTTCAATTGAAAGAGTCTTTGTATGGCATTTCAAGAGCTCGGTTACATCTTTAACTGTAACTTCTTCTAACCCTGCCTCTTGTGCCAGCCTGCTGATGTCTTCTACAACATTCTGTTGCAGCTCGAATCCTCTGAAATCATTCATAAAATCTGAGAGAAGTTTACACCACACTCCATTTAGACAATTGACAGTCACTTCTTGCCAGGCTGTGTTAATGTGATTGATGCCCTTTAAGACATCAAACGACCACCAATATTCTCTAATGGTAATGTTAGACATATCCAAAGCTTTTACCATTTCTGTAAATGTTTACCATAGGTAATAAGCTTTAAAGGTAGCTATTATCCCCTGGTCCATGGGCTGCAAAACTGATGTTGTATTAGGGGACATGTAGACAATATTAATTTTAAGAGGCGTTCTGGCTTCACCCAGATTTGTAGGATGTCCAGGGCATTGTCCAAAAAGAAGAATAGCCTTGGTTGGTAAATTTTTTTAACTGCAGAATTTGAGAACAATAGGGCAAAAATAATTAGTATTACCAATCCAAGAAGATGATCTGTGTCATGCAAGCCTTCTTGTTTGACTTCCAGTACATAGGCAACATGGCTTTGTTTAAGCCTTTCACATGTGGTGTTTCTGAGTGGTACAACAACGTTGGATTCAATTTTAAATTGCCTGACACATATGATCCCAACAAAGTGTCAGCCTGTCTTCTGATGCTTTTAACCGAGGAGCTGACTTTTCTACATGGGAAGTGAAGGTCCTTGAAGGCAATTTTTTTCCAATAAAGGCCTGTTTCATCAACATTGAAGATGAGATGTGAAGGATATTCACCCTTACTACTATGGCCTGAAACTCTGCAGCAGCTGTCTAAACATCTGCACTTGCTGCCTCACCAGTAATTTTCACACTTCTGCATTTAGTTCTTGCTTTAAATCTCATCAACTAGCCCTTGCTAGCCAAAAATATTTCATTGCACTGACCTCGTTCTTTCTTTTTTAAGTCTTCAAAAATTGACTTAGCCTTTTCAGTTATTATAGCTTGGGTCAAGGAAATGTTTTATTGGTTAAAATCATCGACCCAAAGTATCAGCAATTGCTCCATTTTTTTCTAAAAGCTTACTTTTGCTGTAACTAACTTGTGTAGCACTCACTCTGGTAACTTTGCATCAATTGTTTTATTTTATCAGCATTCAGATATAGATATGGAATGCATCAGTTACTGAC
Organism: Mastigoproctus giganteus; assembly: GCF_048544385.1. Classification (NCBI taxonomy): domain Eukaryota; kingdom Metazoa; phylum Arthropoda; class Arachnida; order Uropygi; family Thelyphonidae; genus Mastigoproctus; species Mastigoproctus giganteus. The sequence continues at coordinate 167,937,522 of NC_143580.1, forward strand.
ACTACAGACTGTCTCTTCTGTAGAACTTATTTTTCTTGTTTCAGTTTACATTGATTAATTACATTGTCATGATTTTTCTTCCTCTCTCTCTCTCTACCAATGCTTTTAGTATTAGTAATGGCCATGGTGCAAGGAAGCCTATGGCTTATGCTGCATCAGCCAAAAAAAAAAAAAATAATAATAAATACATAAATAATAAAATAATATAGCAAAAACTAAAATAAAATAATAATAATAAGAAGAAAAAGTTAATAGGAGAAAAGGAAATAGACAACCTATGCATTTCCCTCCTCCCATAATTATCCAGCTGACCTTTGAAAATTTGCCTATCAAGATCACACCATACAAGCATACACACACATTCAGCTAGCCACACAGATTTTAAACCAAATGGCCACCCCTGAGTAGAAACTTTTGAACAATTTTTTAAATTTCAAAAAATTTGAATAAAGTAACACAGTGGCTCATACACAATGTCTGAGCTTGCCTTACTGCATTGTTCTCTTTTTTTTTTTTTTACTCAAACATTGATCTTTTGTTTTTTTTTAAATTTCCAATTTATTTATTTGTTATTTTTTTATAATATAAATAATTTTTGGAAAGTATATAAATAAGTTTTGGAGACTCCTGCTATAACTTTGTCCATGGCTGCAGCCATTGAGCCTCTGCTGTTCGGGATAATATCATGTTATGCTTTTTTTTTTTTTTTTTTTTATGTAGACCCCAAACCAAAGAAGTATTAGAACCTATAGTACTTAGTACTGTGCTTGGGTTGAAGGTTGAGAAGACGAAAGATGATATTTCTTGACATTGAACTTCTGTAGCCTGTAATTTTCAGGAAATACGTATGAAGGAAGGTTGTTCCAGAAAACGGCAGTTGAATGAATAAATGAGGAAGATGAAAAGTTGGTTATGAAGTTGGACAGTAAATGGATGTTGGCAGCACGTGTTCGGACTGTTTTGAAAGAGAGAGCGAGAATAATAGAAGCCAATTCAGAAGAACAGTGCCCATGGAAGTATCTGTAGAAGAGGCATGCAGCAGAAACAGTCCGTCTATGAGACAACGAGTGGAGAACTCTGTTAGAGATGAATCATTAATTAACGCAACTGCCCTCTTCTGAATGGAATCAAGAAGCCTAAGAGAGGTTTTGGGGGCACCACCCCAGATGTGGGAACAATATTCCATGGTAGGGAGGATTTGCGATTCATAAAGAGTGAGCAGCTGTTTGGAAGAAAAGTAAAGGCAAGAGCGAAAGAGAAAACCAATTTTTTAGATGAAGAGGAAGCAATATTTGTAATGTGCTTGTGCCAAGAGAGATTAGAAGTCAAGGTAATCCCCAAAAGAGATATATCATTTTGCCTAGAAATCGGAGTGTCACCAAATATAAGCATAGGAGCAGAAGAATCCTTTTTGCGAGATATAAGACAAGACTGAGTTTTAGAAGGGTTGAAATGAACTAAGTTGTCTTTGCCCCACTGGAGAATTACCGGTATTTAAGGAATTGGTAGCAAATTTTCAAGAAGTTGAAGCTGATTGAGTAGGACAAGGTTTCTCAAAATGGAAAGTGGAATGCAATGTGCTATCATCGCCAAAGCTAAAAACTATGGATAGGATTTCCAGTCAATGGCAGGTCATTAATATACAAGAGGAAAAGAGTGGGGAAAAGAACTGAACCTTGGGGGACACCAGCATTGGTGTAGAAGTTAGAAGACAGAGAGCCATCTACCATCACCCTCAGTGAGCGATCAGAGAGAAAACTGGATAACCAATTACAAAAAACAGTTGGCAAACCATAAGATGGAAGCTTGTTGAGAAAACCTTTATGCCAAACATGATCGAAAACCTTTGAGATGTTAAGAGCAACTACTTGTTGTTATTTGGTTTTTAGGAGCATTAGCAACTAAGGCCATATTGCTCCGGGATATGCGGTGGTCATTCCTGACCTTTCCGCATCCTCCGTATTTGGTGGTGACGGGCTCGAACCCCGGTCTAATCAAGAAGCGTGTGCTACGCACTGCTGCTCCTTCCCACCTGGTTACGGAGGCGCCGGCAACTACTTGTGTTTCACCGAACTTTACCATCGAATTAGTCCATAAATGGGTAACATAAGCTAGAATATCACCAGTGGATCGACACTGACGGAATCCATACTGGCGATCATTGATCAGATTGAAGGTTTCTAGGTAGTTTAAGAGTTGGCGGTTAATTGATTTCTCCATTACTTTAGAAAGAGTAGAAGTAATTGCATGGAACAATAATTGGATGGGGGGGATTTGTCACCCTTTTTAGGATCTGGCTGAATATGAGCAAATTTCCAAGCAGAAGGAAAAACACCTTTGGAATAAGAAAGTGAAAAAAAGGCGGCAAAGAATAGGAGCACAGGTTTTGAAAACAAGTGGAGAAATACCATCGGGACCTGGAGCTTTCTTAGCATCAAGATTTGTCAAAATCCTTCTGATATCCTTTTGACGGAAGACCACAGGAGGCATTGAATGGAGCGTGTTGGAAATGGTGGGAGGGGTTTTACCAAGATGATTAATACATGAGTTCGAAGAAAAATGGGATGCTAACAGGTCAGCTTGATCCTTGGCTGAAGTGACAAAAGAACCATCTGGTTTGGACAGAGGTGGGGGCAGAGATGGGCAAAAGTTGCGGCCAGTAGCTTTGGCAAGAGACCAGAATGCTCGGCTACCATTAGGGCAAGAAGCAAGTTTTCTACTCTTAGCCTGTTCAAACTCTAGTTTAGACTGATTAATAACTGCTCTACAATTGTTGTGAGCTTTTGTGTAGGCAGAAAATGAAACTGAAGAATTACAAACAAGCCAATTCCAATATGCAACGTTCTTCTCCTGAAAAGCCTTAGCACATTTATTGGAAAACCGTGGTTTAGATAAAGGACGAGATTTTAAAGTGGAGTGTGGGATAAAGGAATCCATTCCTGCAAGAATAATTTCACTGACATGATCTGAGCAAATGTTGAAATCAGAAGTTTTGAAACAGTAATCAGACAAAGGAAAAGAAATCTCGCAGGTCATCCCATTTTGCATTCTTGTAATGCCAAACAACATGAAGTTGGGAATAGCCATGAGATAAAGGCTCCATTAGAGAAGAGTCAATCACCAAGTTGCGATCTGAAGTGCCTAAAGGACCCCTCACGTTGACTGTGTACTTAGAAGGGTTGTTTGTGAGAAAAAGATCAGGCATGTTGGCTGTATGATTAGGATTGTCCGGTAATCTTGTACGTAAATTAACAATCTGTGCGAGGTCATTAGTAATTGCAAAAGTCTCAGCATCTCGACCAGCTGGATTGGTGTGACTAGAAAACGGAAGCCAGCTGGAGTTGTGAACATTAAAATCACCAAGGAAAATTACCTCACTGTTAGGACTGGAGAAAGTCAAGTTGCAAAGAGAGGAAGTCAAAGATCTCCAAGTGATTAGTGGAATTGGGAGAACGGTAGAGACAACAGATGAATTTGACACAATGAAGTAGAGAGATTTTAAGCCAGAGAAGATCGAAGATTCCAAATTGCCACGTCTCTGACAGGGAATATCAGAACTGACATATGCACAAGCACCACCTTTGAGGCGAAAGAAATCATAAAGGAATAATTTGGGCACCTCAGAAGAGTAGTAGTTGAATCAACAGATAATTAAGTTTCTGTCAGAAAAAGTACATGGGGTTTGGCAGACTGCAAGTGGAAATGGACATAATTGAGATTAGAATTGAGACCACGTATATTTCTGAAATTAATTAGGAAGTGTTTGGGAGGTTTAGATCTTTTCCCAGAAAGCTTGCTCTATTAGTCTGACAATTCATGGTGTATTCAAGTGTGCTTACATTAAAGCTGACAACAGTTATGAAAAGTTATTAACAATTAGCTTGGGGGATACAAGGACTAATAGATTAACAGTAGCCACTGGTAGAGGTGAAAGTGATTCTTGCACTGCTTCTATTGGAACGAGCAGCAGCCTGGAAAACAATATGCAGGGTATTTCAGAAACTGCTGGGAGTCACTGCAGTACAAGTAAACACATGGGTTGTGTTAGGGTAGCTAAGAATAGGAACAGGTGCATGTATACTTGCGTATACACCAATGCTAGGAGTTTAGTAAATAAATTTGATGAATTTGAGGTATTGCTCAAAACATCAAAGCCAGATATTGTTGGGATATCAGAGATGTGGTGTCACACAGATATAAAGGATGCAGAACTGGAATTTGGGAAGTATAATGTGTAGAGAAGGATAGACAGGATAGGAAGGGAGGAGGGGTTATGCTATTAGTTAAGAAACACATAAAATCCAATGAATCCAGTCGACATCGCTGGACAGTGCAGTGCCGAGTCAGTTTGGTGTGACATAAGCATTGGGAGATCAAAACTGAGAGTAGGAGTGTGTTATAGACCTAATCACTCTGATAAGTATAATAAGAAACTGTAGAGGGAAATAGAGTGGGCCAGTAAATTAGAGTCTTATAATGGGGGATTTTAATTTCCCAGAAATTGACTGGAATTTGTGGGTTGGTCACTCACACACTAGCAAGGCTTTTGTGGATTTATTGGATGATTGTTTTCTACATCAGCTTGTTCGGGAGGCAATTAGAGGGAGTAACACTCTTGATCTGATTATCAGTAGTGATTCTTCATGCATTAAGAATCTGCAGATAAAGGATCCATTAAGTGGCAGTGATCACATTGTGCAGAAGTGGGATTTACTCAAAGAGGTAACTACCATCAGGGGTAAAGGGAAAGGTTTTTGCTTTCACAAAGGTGACTACAGTGGTCTGAGACAGTATTTAAATTCTATACGGTGGGACCAACTGATGATGTTACCAACAGCAAATTCAAAATGGGAAGCATTCAAAGAATTTATCTTGGAAGCTACTAGGCTTTACATACAAACTAAGAAATATTGTTCAAGGTTTAGGCCTAAATGGATGCCAGATTAACTAATGAGACATGTAGTAGAAAAGAAAAATGCATGGTATACATTTAAATTAATGGGTGACATGGAAGCCTATGATAGATATAAGTTGGTCTGTAACAAAGTCACAAAGGAGATTAGGCAAGCAAAGGCAGATTAGAAATCTTGGCAAAGGATGCAAAAAAAAAAAAAAAAAAACAGCAAAGAGTTCTTTACCTATGTAAACTCTAGAAGGAAAGAGATGAATCAGATTGGTACACTGGATATTGATGGTTAAGCTGTTGATGATCCTGCTCAGGTGGCTAACAAACTAAATGAGTATTTTGCACCTACATTCAACATGAGGAGTTATTCAGCAGAGGTGAGTTAAATTCTAGCAGTGAGCTAGATGATTTTGAAATAAATGAGAGGAAAGTGGAGGAGAAACTGTTGAAGATAAAATTATGAGAGCTTCTTTGGACTCAGGGGAGGTACCCTTGGACTGGAGATGTGCAAATATGACCCCAATTCACAAAGGAGGGTCAAAGGGCGACAAGTAATTATAGACCTGTTAGTTTAACTTCTGTTCCAGAAAAATTAATGAAGGCTCTGGTTAAAGAAGCACTGCAGGATCATCTAGACAAGACATCAGTTACAGCTTGGACACGGTATGGTTTTGTTAAAGAAAAGTCTTGCCTGACCAATTTGATTGGATACTATGATGTGGTCAGAAAGGAACTGGATGCAGGGAATAACTTTGATATCTTATATTTGTATCTTAGAAGGGCTTTTGATACTGTTGCACATGGAAGACTGCTGAACAAATTGGAGCAGTGTGGCATTGGAGGCAAATTGCTGCTATGGATAAAGGGATGGGTGAGTGGGAGAAGACAGAGTGGTAATTGATGGACAGTGCTTATCGTGGACTAATGTTATTAGTGGAGTCCCTCAGGGTTCAGTGTTGGGTCCATTGTTGTTTTCTGTATTTATAAATGATACTGATGATGGTATACCAAGATTAATATACAAGTTTGCAGATGATATGAAGGTTGGCAGGGTTGTTAAGGACACTAATGACAGTACGTTGCTGCAACAGTATCTAGAACTGAAGTTTAACTTTGACAAATGTAAAGTACTACATATGGGAAGCAGTAATCCCAGAGTAACATATTAACTCTGTGGTACTACACTGACAGTGGCAGAGAACGAAAAGGACCTGGAGGTAATTGTGCAGGCAGATATGAAGTTTCTTGAGCAGTGCAGACTGTCTGCAAGAGTAGCTGATAGTGTCTTGTCAATGATATACATGAATTTTTCTAGCAGGGATAAGGATGTGATTATCTCCTTGTATAAGGCAATGGTCAGGCCACACCTTGAGTACTGTATACAGGTGGAAGTCTCATTTTAAGAAGGATGTAGAGCTGTTGGAAAGAGTACAGAGAAGGGCAACAAGATTGGCGAATGGAACAAAGGGTTGTTCTTACAAAGAAAGGCCTAAGTTTTGCAAATTACAGTGTCTGGAGACTAGGCACCTGCGAGGTGATCTGATTGAGCTGTATAAAGCCTTGAATAGTTTGAGCATGCTCAGTGCTGATGGGATTCTTCCTCTTGCTCAGAATAATCACCTGAGAGAGAACAAATTCAAATTGAGGACAGATGTAGGATAGATGTGCAGAAGTTTGTCTTTAGCCAGCAGGTAGTTGGTTGGTGGAACAGACTTCCATCCTTTGTTGTAGAAGTTGATAGCCTAAATAAATTTAAGGTTGAGCTAGACAGGTATTTGGAATGAACGGATGGGTGAAATGGGAGTGTTTTTTTTTTTTTTTTTTTTTTTGGCTGATGCTGCATAATCTTGCTTTCTTGCATCATATGCCTCTACTAATGCTAACTGAAGCCCAATTTTGAAAGGCCCAACTTGCTCCCTTCAATTAGTTAGTTCGGCTTCTGGCTAATTTATTGATTGCAACTTCTCTCCATCCATCTTCTGCCTGTTTTACATCTGGATGGTTCTTTTACATTTTCATCTAATGATATAGTTGATTTATTATTAGCTTCTTAATTATTTTATTTTGACTTGGCTTCATGTCTTGGTAAATTAACTCATGTCATACTGAATAGATCCCATTCAGTGCTTTCCTTAGTTTTCTGACAGAAAGTAGATCTTGAACATTAAGGCTTCTCTTAGTCCTGATGCATTTTCCCACTTGTCCTTAAAATCTATGTTCCAGAGCAAACTCATATTTTTTGTTGGCTTTTTACACATTTTTATTCTATGAGTGATTTTCCTTCTGTGCGGAATTTGTTCACATCTAGATAGTGCCTACAAAAGGAAAGACAAAAAAAACTCTCCTTTCCAATTATTATTCCATTGCACTTAACTTTTTCAAATATTTCTCAATTTAACTCTTTTTAATAGAGAAATCTGTCAACCAAGAACATTTTGCACTTATTTGAGACCTTCAGTATAATTAATTATTGTCAAAATGGATTTTTATGGATTTTACAGTGTCAATCAACTGCAAATGATCTTCGCTTATGCAGCTTCTATTTGGAAAATTTCCAAGGAAAAGTTTTAGAAAAACTCACTCAGTTGCTCTTTATTTCTAATGCTGATTTGAGTTTGGCATTAGGGACTATGACAGATATAAGCTAGTCTGTAATCAGGTCACAAAGGAGGTTAGGCAGGTGAAGGCAGATTACGAGAAATCCTTGGCAAAAGATGCTAAGAAAAACAGCAAGGATTTCTTTACTTATATAAACTCTAAAAGGAAGGGGATGAATCTGATTGGTCCACCTGATATCGATGGATCGACTGATGATCCTGCAAACAAACTAAATGAGCATTTTGCACCTACACACGAGGAGTTATTAAGGTTTGGAAATAGCAGAAGGTTATCAAATTGTAGCAGGATACTTAATGATTTTGTAATAACTGAGAGCAAAGTGGAGAAGAAATTACTGAAGTTAAACATAAGAAAAGCACCTGGGGGTGGATGGGATCTATCCAGTTATATTAAAGAAGGCGGCAAAGACTAAGCAAACCCTGGGCCATAATTATGAGAGCATCCTTGGACTCAGGGGAGGTTCCCACGGACTGGAGACGTGCAAATGTATCCCCAATTCACAAAGGGGGATCGAAGGGGTGACATGAGTAATTACAGACCAGTTAGTTTAACTTCTGTTCCGAGTAAAATAATGGAGTCACTGGTTAAAGATGCATTTCAGGATCATCTAGACAAGACTGCAGCAATAATTCAGACACAGCATGGGTTTGTTAAGGGAAAGTCTTGTCTGACAAATTTGATAGGATATTATGATGTGGTTACAAAGGAACTGGATGGAAAAAATAATTTTGATATAATCTATTTGGATTTCAGGACAGCTTTTGACACTGTTGCGCATGAAAGACTATTGTACAAATTGGAGCAGAATGGTATTAAGGGTAAGTTGCTACAATGGATAAAAGGATGGTTAAGTGGGAGAAGACAGAGGGTGGTAATCAATGGGTGCTGCTCTTCATGTTATTAGTGGAGTCCCACAGGGTTCGGTGTTGGGTCCACTGTTGTTTTGTATATTTATCAATGATATTGATGAAGGTATATGAGGCTTAATGTCGAAGTTTGCAGATGATACAAAGGTTGGCAGGGTTGTTAATGACAGTAATGACAGTGTGCTACTGCAACAGGATCTAGATAATTTGGGCAGATGGGCTAAGAAGTGGCAACTGTAGTTTCACCTTGACAAATGCAAAGTACTGCATATGGGTAGAAGTAACCCCAGAGAAAGTACCAACTGTGTGGTATTACACTTAAGGTGGTAGAAAATGAAAAAGACCTGGGAGTAATTGTGCAGGCAGATATGAAGTTTCCTGAGCAATGCAGACAGGCTGCAAGGGAAGGTCATGGGGTTTTGTCAATGATATATAGCAATTTTGCTAGCAGGGAAAAGGAGGTGATTATCTCTCTGTATAAGGTAATGGCCAGGCCAGGCCTTGAGTAGTGCGTACAGGTCTCTGGAAGCCTCATTATGGGAAGGATGTAGATTTACTTGAGCGTGTACAGAGAAGGGCAACAAGATTGGTGAGGGGAATGAAGGGATCCTCTTACCAAGAGAGGCTTAAGTTCTGCAAATTGCAGTGGCTGGAGACTAGGCACCTGCACAGTGATCTGATTGAGGTATATAAGGCCTTGAATGGGTTGAGCACGCTGAATTCTGATGGGATCCTTCCACTTGTTCAGATTACGAACCTAAGGGGGCATAAATTCAAATTAAGAAAAGACAGATGTAGAACAGATGTGCGGAAATTTGCCTTTAGCCAGCTGGTGGTTAATTGCTGGAACAAGCTTCCATCTGTCGTTGTGGAAGTTGATAGGTTGAATAAATTTAAGGAGAAATTGGACAGGCATTTGGAGGGAATGGTGTGATTTTTTTTTTTTTTTTGGCTGATGCTGCATAAGCTCATACACATGCTTTCTTGCATCACATGCCACTACTACTACTACTACTACTTCTGAGAAAGTTTCCACCTCGTCCGTATTTCAATTTTTGCAATTTGGTAATTAGTTTCCTTTCAGATTTTCACTACAAATGATGATAGATTCTCTAACCTTTTAGCCAATTGTGGAGTTTTTTCCCCAGGGTTCTCTTTTTTCCAGGGTTCAGAGTGTGTTTTCACCCACTCTTTTCCTGCTGTACAATAATGACATTCTTCCACTTACTAAAAATTCTGTTGCACATACAAACATATCTTGAATATTCAACACCAGTTTCTTAAATGCTGGATAAACCTCAAGATCAGGGTTCGGCAATCTTCATTGAGTGATGAGCCATTTTTGATTTAATAAAAAAAAAAAAAAAAAAAAAAAAGGATCTGAAGAGCCGCATCTCAGCTGAAGCTGGGGTGGGGGAAGAAGTTTTTTAAGAAATGGAATAGAGTGGGAAGGTATTCTATTAAAAAAAATATATTTTTTTATAAATGTATTATTAAATATAAAATATATTTTTGAAAAAAACAAACATCCAATAAGGTATGGATTAATGTGACTTTTGCTGCTGAACTTCTTGATCAATTTTCATCTTTAAACATGCTGAGAGACTTGCATTGTTTTTAGATGGTTTCTTCATTTATTTTTAATGTAGTTGATGTTTGAAAATATTTGCTTACCGAAATACGTCGCTTGTAATACATGTGGGCTTAAAATTAAAGAGCTGTAGGTGCCAACCCCTGCTCTAGATAATTTTCCAGTGGGGGAGAGGAGATCTTAACTTAGTTAACTTCAAAGCAGTCTTGTTTTTTTTTCTTGCCCTTGAATATGATAGCAGTAGATTCTTGCAAAAAAGAATCTGCCACTATCATATTCATCTTCAACAAACAGATTTTCAGACAGCAGTGCTTTTCAACAAGTTGGAGGCTTGAGGGAAGATTCCTATTTCTAACCTTGACATAAACCGAGGGGCTTGCATCTGGTGAGCACGAGCTTGGCAAACCCAGGGTCCTGAGCTGGATATCATCATTCTTCTCCTTTTGGTGATTCCCTTCTACTTTGGTCCTTGAGGTTGCCACAGACATTCTCTTCTCCCAGATATGCCAGTCAAGCTGTACTTGCTACATGGGAGTCTAAAACACTGATGGAACTGATATTCAGGTGACAGTCAAGTCAAGTGGACCCAATTTCGGCGAAGTCCAGACAGTTTGTGATAGCCAAATCCTCTGCTTGCACGATGGTGGGACTGTTAGTAATCCTGGGTAAAACTTCCATGCACAAGCACACTGTGGGTGATCACAAGAGTGTGAAACAACGTAAGCTGTTGTTGTTATTTGGTTTTTAGGAGCATTAGCAACTAAGGCCATATTGCTCCGGGGATATGCGGTGGTCATTCCCTGACCTTTCCGCATCCTCCGTATTTGGTGGTGACGGGCTCGAACCCCGGTCTAATCAAGAAGCGTGTGCTACGCACTGCTGCTCCTTCCCACCTGGCTACGGAGGCGCCTACAACGTAAGCAGGGGTGGAGGTGTGGTGCCCACACCACGTGGAGGAATGCTGCCCCTTTGTGTTACCAGGCAATACTAGGTGGTAGATGACTCATCAACCAGTGCAATACCACCACTTTGCTTATTGGAGGCTTGAAGTCGTGGATCCCATGTTTAGTCTCTAGAGCTAAGTTCCGTTAAACCCTTCCCCATCTCTTCCATAATGCAGTATAACTGATGACTTTCGAGGTTACGATGAACATCATAGCGAAATCTAAACTTCCTTACATTTCAAGGGTACAGCTCTAAAACAGTATTCGCAGGCCGGCTGCTAGTTAGTACACCGAACCGAACCTATTGGTACCTTTCTAGGAGGCTTCCTGATCAGCTAGTTTATAATCTTGCTACCACCACTTTGCTTGGCTACCATTAGGGCAAGGAGCAAGTTTGCTACTTTTGCCAGAGCTCAACGATGTCCATTTCCACTTGCAGTCTGCCAAATCCCATGTACTTTTTCTGACAGAATTTCAGTTATCAGTTGATTGAACTACTACTCATCTCAGTTGACCAAATTATTTGCTATAAGATTCCTTTTGCCTCAAAGATGGTACTTGTGTATGCCCGTTCTGATATTCCCTGTCAGAGACTTGGTAATTTGGAATCTCCTCTTTTCGATCTTCTCTGGCTTAAAATCTCTCTTCCTCGTTGTGTCAAATTTATCTGTTGTCTCTACCATTCTCCCAACTCTACTAATCTCTTGGAGCTCTTTCACTTCCTCTCTATACAACTTCACTTTCTCCAGTCCAACTTTCCTAACAGTGAGATAATTTTCCTTGGTGATTTTAACGTTCACAACTCCAGCTGCTCGAGATAATGAGGCTTTTGCAATTATTAATGACCTTGCACAGATTGTTCATTTACCTTCAAGAATCCCGGACAATCCTAACCATACAGCCAACACGCTTGATCTTTTTCTCACAAACAACTCTTCTAAGTACACAGTCGAAGTGAGTGGAATCTCGTCCTTTATCTAAACCTTGGTTTTCCAATAAATATGCTAAGGCTGTTCAAGAGAAGATCATTGCATATCATAATTGGCTTGTTTCCAATTCTTCAGTTTCATTTTCTGCCTACACTAAAGCTTGCAACAACTGTAAAGCAGTTATTAATCAGTCCAAACTAGATTTTGAACAGGCTAAGAATAGAAAGCTTGCTCCTTGCCCTAATGGTAGCCGAGCATTCTGGTCTCTTGCCAAAGCTATTGCCAGCAACTTTTGCCCATCCACCTCTCCCACCTCTGTCAAAACCTTATGGTTCTGTTGTTACTTCAGCCAAAATTAAATCTGACCTGCTAGCATCCCATTTTACTTCCAACTCATGTATTAATGACCTTGGAAAAACACCTCCCATCATGCCCAACATGCTCCATTCAATGCTTCCTGTGGTCTTCTGTCAAAAGAATGTCAGAAGGATTTTGACGAATCTTGATGCTAAGAAAGCTCTGGATGCTGATGGTATTTCTCCACTTTTTCTCAAAACCTCTGCTCCTGAACTTAATCCTGTTCTTTGCCACCTTTTTTCCACTTTCTTATTCCAAAGGTGTTTTTCCTTCTGCTTGGAAATTTGCTCATAACCAGCCAGTTCCTAAAAAGGGTGACAAATCCCTCCCATCCAATTATTGTCCAATTGCAATTACTTGATGTGGTTACAAAGGAACTGGATGCAAAAAATAATTTTGATATCATATATTTGGATTTCAGGAAAGCTTTTGACACTTTAAGGGTAAGTTGCTACAATGGATAAAAGGATGGTTAAGTGGGAGAAGACAGAGGGTGGTAATCAATGGGTGCTGCTCTTCATGGACTAATGTTATTAGTGGAGTCCCACAGGGTTCGGTGTTAGGTCCACTCTTGTTTTGTATATTTATCAATGATATTGATGAAGGTATATCAGGCTTATTGTCAAAGTTTGCAGATGATACCAAGGTTGGCAGGGTTGTTAATGACAGTAATGGCAGTATGCTACTGCAACAGGATCTAGATAATTTGGGCAGATGGGCTAAGAAGTGGCAACTGAAGTTTAACCTTGACAAATGCAAAGTACTGCATGTGGGTAGAAGTAACCCCAGAGACCCCTTAAGTAACCCCTTAAGTGTAGTACCAACTGTGTGGTACTACACTTAAGGTGGTAGAAAATGAAAAAGGCCTGGGAGTAATTGTGCAGTCAGATATGAAGTTTCCTGAGCAATGCAGACAGCTGCCACGGCAGGTCACGGGGTTTTGTCACTGATATATAGGAATTTTGCTAGCAGGGAAAAGGAGGTGATTATCCCTCTGTATAAGGCAATGGTCAGGCCACACCTTGAGTACTGTGTACAGGTTTGGAGGCCTCATTTTAGGAAGGATGTAGATTTACTTGAGCGTGTACAGAAAAGGGCAACAAGATTGGTGAGGGGAATGAAGGGATCCTCTTACCAAGAGAGGCTTAAGTTGTCTGCCAGGGGCAAAGGTTGATGATGTTGTAGAGTGGATATCATCTTTTAAGGGCACAAAAGGTAATATAGTTGTACACGTTGGCACTAAAGATATTAAGAGTAGGAGACCGGCGGAATTATTTAACAAGTACAGGTCACTGTTGAAAAAAAGCCGTGAATTAGGGTTGAATTTGAAAGTGTCTGCAATTCTGCCCAGACACGATAGGAGGGAGTACATGATGAGAGCCCTGTCGATCAATTCGGCCATGGAAGGACTGTGCAAGGCTCAAGGGGTAGAATTTTTTTTGAGCCTGGTCTATACTTGTTAACAGGAGAGACTGCTTCTACAGGGATGGGATACACTTAAATAGAAAGGGTGCAAGAATGTTTGCTGATGCTATCGAGGCAGTGTTAGGTGTGTTGGAAAACTGCTAGTTTGGGGGTATACAAGGACTAATAGATTAACAGTAGCCACTGGCACAGGTGAAAGTGATTCTTGCACTGCTTCTATTGGAATGAGTCGCAGCCTGGAAAATAAGATGCAGGATATTTCAGAGATGCTGGGAATCATTGGGGTACAAATAAACACATAGGTTGTGTTAGGGTAGCTAAGAAAAAGAACAGGTGCATGTATACTTGCTTGTACACCAATGCTAGGAGTTTAGTAAATAAATTTGATGAATTTGAGGTATTGCTCAAAACATCAAAGGCAGATATTGTGGGGATTTCAGAGACATGGTGTCACACAGATATAAGGAATGCAGAACTGGAATTTGGGGAGTACAATGTCTACAGAAAGGATAGCCAGGATAGGAAGGGAGGAGGGGTCATGCTATTAGTTAAGAAATACATAAAATCGAAGGAAGTGAAGCCAGTCGACATTGCTGGACAGTGCAGTGTCGAGTCAGTTTGGTGTGACATAAGCATTGGGAGATCAAAATTGAGAGGTTGGTTGGTTTTGATTTTATTGGCGCATTAGCTACTGAGGCTATAATGCACGAAGACCAGGTCATATATAAAAAATTTTAAACTTTCAGTGACCCAATTACTTAGGTCACTATGTCAAAATATATAACAAATGTATATCAAAATTGAGAGAAGGAGTGTGCTATAGGCCTAATATCTCTGATGAATATAATAAGAAACTGTACGGGGAAATAGAGTGGGCCAGTAAATCAGAGAGTCTTATAATGGGGGATTTTAATTTCCCAGATATTGACTGGAATTTGGGGGCTGGTCACTCACACACTAGCAAGGCTTTTGTGGATTTACTGGATGAGTGTTTTTTACATCAGCATGTTCAGGAGGCAACTAGAGGGAGTAATACTCTTGATTTGATTATCAGTAGTGATTCTTCATTCATTAAGAATCTGCAGGTAAATGAACCACTAGGTGGCAGTGATCACAGTGTGCTGAAGTGGGATTTACTCAAAGAGGTAACTACCATTAGGGGTAAAGGGAAGGGTTATTGCTTTCGTAAAGGCGACTACGATGGACCGAGACAGTATTTAAATTCTATATAGTGGGGCCAACTCTCTCTCTCTCTCAGGGTAACTCGGGAATTTTTTTTGGTTAGTGCAGCATAAGCCTCACTTCCTTGCACCATATGGCAAATAATAATAATAAACTGATGATGTTACCAACAGCAAATTCAAAATGGGAAGCATTCAAAGAACTTATCGTGGAAGCTACTAGGCTTTACATACCAACTAAGAAATATTGTTCAAGGTTTAGGCCTAAGTGGATGTCAGATGAACTAATGAGACATATGGCAGAGAAGAAAAATGCATGGGATACATACAAATTAACACGTGACACAGAAGCCTATGATAGATACAAGTTGATCTGTAACCAAATTATCCCCGGGGGCTCACATCTGGTGAGTATGGGCTTGGCACACCCAGGGTCCTGAGCTGGATATCATCATTCTTCTCTTTCTTGGTGATTCCCTTCTAGTTTTGACTCTGTCTCTCTCTCAGGGTTACTCGGGAACTTTTTGTTTTTTTCCTGGTGCAGCATAAGCCTCAGGCTTCCTTGCATCATATGGATATTAATAATAATAATAAGTTACAAAGGAGATTAGGCAGGCGAAGGCAGATTACGAGAAATCTTTGGCAAGGGATGCAAAGAAAAACAGCAAAGAGTTCTTTACTTATGTAAACTCTAGAAGGAAGGGGATGAATTAGATTGGTCCACTTGATATCGATGGGTCAACAGTTGATGATTCTGCTCAGGTAGCTAACAAACTGAATGAATATTTTGCATCGACATTCACACATAAGGAGTTATTCAGCGAGGGGAATGCCAGAGGTGTATTCAACTCTGGCAGTAAGCTAGTGAATCTTGTAATAACTGAGAGTAAAGTGGAGGAGAAATTGTTGAAGATAAATACAAGAAAGGCACCTGGGGTGGATGGGATCTGTCCAGTTATATTAAAGGAAGCAGCAAAGGAAGTAAGCAAAACCTTAGCCATAATTATGAGAGTTTCCTTGGACTCAGGGGAAGTACCCATATACTGGAGATGTGCAAACGTGACCCCAATTCACAAAGGAGGATGAAAGGCCGACACAAGTAATTACAGACCTGTTAGTTTAACTTCTGTTCCTGGAAAATTAATGGAAGCACTGGTTAAAGAAGCACTGCAGGAGCATCTAGACAAGACTTCAGTTATAGTTCAGACACAGCATGGTTTTGTTAAGGGGAAGTCTTGCCTGACCAACTTGATTGGATACTATGATGCAGTCACAAAAGAACTGGATGCAAGGAATAACTTTGATATTATATACTTGGATCTTAGAAAGGCTTTTGATACTGTTGCACATGGAAGACTGCTGCACAAATTAGAGCAGTGTGGCATTGGAGACAAATTGCTGCTATGGATAAAGGGGTGATTGAGGGGGAGAAGACAGAGAGTGGTAATCAATGGACACTGCTCATCGTGGACTAATGTTATTAGTGGAGTCCCTCAGGGTTCAGTATTGGGTCCATTATTGTTTTCTGTATTTATAAATGATATTGATGATGGTATATCAAGCTTAATGTCCAAGTCTGCAGACGATACGAAGGTTGGCAGGGTTGTCAAGGCCACTACGCTACTGCAACAGGATCTGGAAAGGTTGAGCAGATGGGCTGAGAGGTGGCAAATGAAGTTTAACATTGACAAATGTAAATTACTACATATGGGAAATAGCAACCCCAGAGTAATGTATCAACTCTGTGGTACTACACTGACAGTGGTAGAGAATCAATACGACCTGGGGGTGGTTGTGCAGGCATATATGAAGTTTCCTGAGCAGTGCAGATGGGCTGAAAGAGTACCTCATGGTGTATTGTCGATGATATATAGGAATTTTTCTAGCAGGGATAAGGAGGTGATTATTCCCTTGTATAAGGCAATGGTCAGACCGGACCTAGAGTACTGTATACAGGTCTGGAGGCCTCATTTCAAGAAGGATGTAAGATGCTGGAATGAGTATAGAGAAGGGCAACAAGATTAGTGAATGGAACAAAGGGGTGTCTTACGAAGAAAGGCTTATGTTTTGCAAATTACAATGTCTGGAGACTAAGCACCGGCGAGGTGATCTGATAGAGGTGTATAAAGCCTTGAATGGTTTCAGCATGCTCAATGCTGATGGGATTCTTCCTCTTGCTCAGAATAATCATCTGAGAGGGCATAAATTCAAATTGAGGAAAGACAGATGTAGGATAGACGTGAGGAAATTTGCCTATAGCCAGCGGGTGGTTGGTTGGTGGAATAGACTTCCATCCCTTGTCGTAGAAGTGATAGCCTAAATACGTTTAAGGCTCAGCTGGACAGGTATTTCGAACGAACAGAGGGGTGAAGTGGAAGTGGTTATTTTTTATTTATTTATTTAATTGTTTTTTTTTTTGTTTTTTTTTGGCTGATGCTGCATAAGCTTGCTTTCTTGCATCAAATGCCTCTGGTAATGCTAATGCTAAAAGTTCTGTAAATTGCAGTGGCTGGAGACTAGGCACCTGCGCAGTGATCTGATTGAGGTATATAAGGCCTTGAATGGGTTGAGCATGCTGAATTCTGATGGGATCCTTCCACCTGTTCAGATTACGAACCTAAGGGGGCATAAATTCAAATTAAGAAAAGACAGATGTAGAATAGATGTGCGGAAATTTGCCTTTAGCCAGCGTGTGGTTAATTGCTGGAACAAACTTCCATCTGTTGTTGTGGAAGTTGATAGGTTGAATAAATTTAAGGAGGAACTGGACAGGTATTTGGAGGCAATGGTGTGATTTTTTTTTTTTTTTTTTTTGGCTGATGCTTCATAAGCTCATACACTTGCTTTCTTGCATCACATGCCACTACTACTCTTTCTAAAGTAATAGAGAAATCAATTAACCGCCAACTCAAACTACATAGAAACCTTCCGTCAAATCAACGATCACCAGCATGGATTCTGTCAGTGTCGATCCTTTGGTGATATTCTGGCTTATGTTACCCATTTATGGGCAAGTTCAATGGAAAAGTTCGGTGAAACACAAGTAGTTGCTCTTGACATCTCAAAGGCTTTCGATCATGTTTAAACAGGATTTCGATCATGTTCAGCCTAAAGGTCTTTTAAACAAGCTTTCTTCTTATGGTTTGCCAACTGTTTTTTGTAATTGGTTATCCAGTTTTCTCTCTGATCACTCACTGAGAGTGATGGTAGACGGCTCTGTCTTCTAACTTCTCCACTAATGCTAGTGTCCCCCAAGGTTCAGTTCTTTCCCTCACTCTTTTCCTCTTGTATATTAATGACCTTCTTCCATTGACTGGAAATTCTATCCATAGTTTTGCTGATGATAGCACATTGCATTCCACTTTCCAGTTTGAAAAACCTTGGTTGTCCTGATTAATCAGCTTCAACTTCTCGAATATCTGCTACCAATTCCTTAAATGCTCATCTCCAGGTAATTCTCCATAGGAGCAAAGGCAACTTAGCAGATTTCAATCCTTCTAAAATTCAGTTTTGTTTTATATCTCGCAAAAATGATTCTTCTGCTCCTATGCTTATCTTTGGTGACACTATGAATTCTAGGCAAAATGATATATCTCTTTTGGGGATTACCCTGACTTCTAATCTCTCTTGGCACAAGCACATTACAAATATTGCTTTCTCTACATCTAAAAAACTTTGTTTTCTCTTTCGCTCTCGGCATTACTTTTCTTCCAAACAGCTGTTCACTCTGTACAAATCACAAATCCGACCTACCATGGAATATTGTTCCCGCATCTGCGGCTGTGCCTTCAAAACCTCTCTAAGACTTCTAGATTCCATTCAGAAGAGGGCAGTTAGGTCAATTAATGACTCCTCTCTAACAGAGTCTCTCCACTCGCTGTCCCATAGACATACTGTTTCTGCTGCATGCCTTTTCTACAGATACTTCCATGGACACTATTCTGAATTGGCTTCTATAATTCCTGCTCTCTCTTTTAAAACAGTCCGAACGTGCTGCAACCAGCCAACATCCATTTACTGTCCAACTTCAAACTCACAGAACCAACTTTTCATCTTCCTCGTTTATTCATTCAACTGCCGTTTTCTGGAACAATCTTCCTTCATACGTATTTCTTGAAAATTATAGTCTACAGAAGTTCAAGTCTAATGTCAATAAATAGGTCCTAATACCTGACGTGTTTGGGATTTTCATAAAAAAAAAAAAAAAAAAAAAAAAAAATTCATCATAATTGTAGTAATAGCAATAAAGATAACCCTACACACATTAGGGTGGCTTTCACCAGCTTCCATCCTCCAAATAACTTTCATCTTATTTTTCAATATGATAGATCGACATGGCTTTCTCACACTTTCATTTGCACTAGGATTCATTGCACTTCTTTTACCAGACATGGCGTCTCTTTATTCTATTAAATTAAAAACTTTATAACATGATTGGCAAAAACCGCACATGGCTATCACTATTATTAATTACTATTTAATTTATTAATAGCAGCACTATTATTAAAAAAAATTGTTAATAAATTTTTTTATATAAATTTCATAATAAATTTCCAACATGTAAATGGCATAAACAACAACCAACTGAATGCTTCAACCCATGGACCTTACTACCCGCATCCATGAGAGGCTACTCTGAGGACAGGAAGCTTTCTCATCTCTGAATGGCTATGATACGGATGCGCTAATTGCTGATTGGCTCAGATTGTTCTTGATTACATGAACAGTGCACGATACATAGTACAGTACGATGCTGATAAATTTTGTCTGACAATTTTTTAAACTTTCAATTTATAAAAAAATTGCACAAAAAAACATTTTAAAATTGAAAAATAAATAAATAAAAATGGCTTTGTGGTTAGTGACTGGCGCTATTGATAATCGGTGCAAATCAGGCGGGCGCAAAACGAGGGCTACTGTATTTCTTTGTATGAAACGCCTAGTAGCTGTACAAATCAGCTACTAGAAAGCAAAAGCCTGTCCCGAGAGAGTCCTATGGCCGTCTTACCGTGCGGACGTGTTTTAGTCGGCTCCGTAATTTTTGATTTTAAATATGTGTCTTAAGTGTTATTTAACCCAAGAAAAGTATGCACACAGGATTATAAAGAACAGAGGATCACACTGGTGAGATATTTTTGTCATTTACTTGGGAACATCGTCTGGTTGAAGCGTTATTTATCTGTATCCTTTGTTGTCAGACCGCATGGTCACCGTGTGGCTGACGGCAGGGCTATAGAGAAGCTGCCGATATAACGCAGCGGCCACGTCTCAACCTGACACCTTGACTATGGAGGTGCTATAGCGACTGTAACCTTGGACAGTGACAGGGTCCCAACCTTTCAACGAACAGTGATTTTATGAAGAAAGCTAATATGGGATATCATGTATCCCCCCCCCTGCCATAAACTCTCCATGGTAAGGAGCGAACTATCTCCTCGACCACACCACTGTATTTTGAATGCCACCATTGTGCTCGCCAGCCCCTAGGAATCCCCTAGAGAAGTAGTTCCACTCTTCTAGGGGTATTTTTGCATTCGGCTGTTGTCCCCCCTCCAAAGTGAAGTGGGGGATAGACAATATCTTTGAAAACTGTTTGTGCAGCAACAGATAAACCAACGAACTTGTGGTGGGTAACAACTGCCACCTTTTTAAAAGAGCTACCAGAATATACTGAAGCATTCCCGATTATCCAAACTCTCCCGATTATTCGGAATACGTAACAATGGAAGGGAGACACGAAAAAATTAAGGACTCCCGGATGCAGAAACAAAGCAACGACCTGGCCATAATAGATCAACCAGACAAGATGGAGGAGGCCCGTTCCGGGGCCACCTTAAGCAAGAGGAAAAACCGAAAGGAAGTGGATCCTAAATTCGAAAGCGAGACCCGCTCGCAGGCCGAAACAAGCGAACAACCTGAACCAACAGCATCACAAAGAGATGCAAACAATGAAAGACAGCAGGAGCCACAGCTGCACCATGCACTGCTGGAGGTCTCAGTCTATGAGCAATCCCTCAGACTGAAAACGGCCCTAGAGAATATTTTTAAAGAAAACCCAAATAGGATATCTACGGGTCTGAGGTCCCAAATAGTGACCATATTTTACAAAACGGAGACAATCCTCCATGACACATACCTAGAAAGCCAAAAAGCTACTACAAGGCTACAAGCCTATATGGAATGCGGGGCCAAACAAATGCCACACCGTGCCTTGACATACTCGGAAGCGCTGAGGACTCCATCAACAAATGAAGCTCAATCGACCGCAGAGGGGCACCAGAGGAAGAGAGCCCTATTACCCATATCAAACCTAGTGATCCTTAAACCTAAGGAGGCAAGTAAAATCTCCACAAGCGAGGAGCTTAAAACAAAAATAATCAACAACATGCGGGAGGACCTCAGGCACACGAGAATTAAAGGAATGCGAAAAATGAGAGATGTAGGGCTGGTGATAGAAACAGAAACCAGACAAGAAGCACAGAGCATAATAGAAAACCCTAAAA
Organism: Mastigoproctus giganteus; assembly: GCF_048544385.1. Lineage (NCBI taxonomy): Eukaryota > Metazoa > Arthropoda > Arachnida > Uropygi > Thelyphonidae > Mastigoproctus > Mastigoproctus giganteus. Next base: position 167,958,843 of record NC_143580.1, read on the forward strand.
TAGACTCTCTTACAGCCCAGCCACCCAAAAGGAAAGGACCATCAATATTAATCTTTGATGTAAACCCGGAAGTTACGGCCGCACAGCTCTTGGAAGAACTATACTACAAAAACATACAAAAGGAAATACCAGATAAGGAACTGCATGATGTAATAACTCCAAAATTCCACGTAAAGGCAAGAGGCGGAATCAATAAATAATAGTTGGAGTGTTGAACTCAGCCCAGAGGCATGGCAAGTCTTAAAAGATAGGACAAGAGTATACATAGAATGGGGTTGCTATCGCTTTCGGGAACGAGTGGCAGTTCCCAAATGTTTTAGATGTTGCAAGTTCAGCCACTCCTCCCATGTATGCTCCCAAACGGTCCCAACGTGCGGACATTGCACTGAGAAGGGACACGGATTTAAGGATTGTCCGCACAAAGACAAAGAAGCTGCCTGCGCAAACTGCAAGTCCATGAAGCTGGATCATACCCACTCAATCAGGGACCCCAATTGCTCGACCTATCTCAAAGCCAAGAGCAACTACCAAAATAGAATCAACTATGGGGACAAGAACTAAAGAATATAATAAAACAATGATCAAAATAATACAAATAAATGCACAGCGAGCCAAAGCAGTGGCAGACCAAATCAGGGTCAAGGCTGACGAGGAAAATATAGACGTAATTATTCTACAAGAGCCATACGTCCACGTAGGGCGGGTAGCGAGGTACCCACTCCGATATAAGGTAATCCATACTGAAGAGGACACCCCATGGGCAGCGGTTCTAATCAGAAATGCAAACATAACTGCAACCAAAATAACCCAACTCTCTACGGCCTGGGCTGCTTGTGCCCAGATTATCACAGCACTGGGTTCCCTTTATGTTGTGGCCCTCTCGGACGTCAACTGTCGCTCCCCACTATGGCATAGCGCCACTGCTGACCGAAGGGGAACTGCAAACGGGCAACAGCTCGAGGATTTCATACTGGGTTCGCAGTTCACAGTATTGAACCAGCCGCACCAGTTACCAACATACTGCAACACCCTCTGGGAGGCCACTATAGATATCTCCCTGGCAACTAGAAACCTGGCAAACCACGTGGCCGACTGGAGGGTGGAGGAAGCGTGGACCACCGAGTGATCACCTGCAAAATAACTAGAACACTGACAAGGGAAAAAATAGTAAAGCAAATACGCCACAGATACGCTGTCGCCAAGGCAGACTGGCTGAAATACAAGGAGCTTTTAACTACAGCGATTCGTAACAAACCGCCGTCCCTAGATCCACGAAACAACCCACATGACCTACAGAAGGCAACCACGGAACTGATAATTGACATAAGCAATCAAACCATCAGGAAAAAACATCCTCAAATGGGAGTGGTCTCTTGGTGGACTCGGGAGATTGCAGCCCTTCAGTGGAGAATGATGAAAGAAAGAAAAGACTTTCAAAGAGCCTGAAGAACATGGCCAGCAAATGAAGTCAAAGCATTAAGACAGATATAAACAAGCCAGAAACCAATATACCGAAGCCATCAAGAAAAGCAAAAGATAAGCTTGGGAGCTCCTAGTCTCCACAACTGGAAACACTGACTCCTGGGGAGTAGTCTATAAGGTAACTACCAATAAGCTTCCCCGGGGGGGGGGGAGGTGACTGCTACCACCAGGACCCAGCATGGAAATCTTACCACCACTTGGGAGCAGTCGATAAATAACATCCTAGATGCAATATACCTAAAACTAGAAATGCCAATCTTACCAGCACAGCAACACATATGTGAAAACAACAACAACTACAACAGTCAAGAGATAGAACCCCCTTTAGCCTGGATGAACTCGGGGAGGCTGCACGTTGAATCAGAAACAAGAAATGCCCAGGCCTTGATCTCATTGAGCCCGAAATATTGAAGAAAACAGTGGAATTTCAGCCACAATTACTCCTCACATTATACAATAGATGCTTAGAAACCGGCCTATTCCCAACTACATGGAAAATAGCTAACCTAAAATTAATACTAAAAAATCCTACAAAGAATTCAGAAAACCCCGAGGCCTATCGACCGATCGCACTGCTCCCAGTGGCCAGCAAGCTGTTTGAAAGATTGCTCCATAAAAGAATAACAAATTATTATGAAACAGCAGGCCTCCAATCCGCAAACCAGTATGGCTTCAGACCGGGGACCTCAACTGTGGATGCACTGGGGAATCTGCTCAAGATAGTGCAGGACTGCAGACAAAAGTACTTGCTGCTCATCTCAGTTGATTTTGCCGGGGTGTTTGACTCACTTTAGTGGCCAAGCGTCCTTGTGAAGCTGAGGAAAGCCCGAGTGCCGATAAACTTGTATAAAGTCATCGAAAGTTATCTAGCCCAAAGAAGAGTGGAGATAAACGTGCAGTACCAGAAACTTACGAGAGAGGTGCACAGAGGATATCCGCAGGGATCGGTTCTGGGGCCACTCCTGTGGAACATGGTCCTCGATGAGTTCCTAGAAATGGACCTGGGACCTGTGGGAGCACATGCGTTCGCAGATGACCTTACCTTGACAGTGGAGGCAGACTCCAGGGCCCAACTTGCGGCGACCCCCACAAATAAAAATTGAAAATGTCACCATAAAATTCACGAGCGAGCTAAAGTACTTAGGCATAATCCTGGATAATAACTTGTCTTTCAGCAGCACCTGAAATACATCCGGAGAAAAATCAGGGGCTACTCTGGGATGGTAGCCAGGATCACAAAGAAAGACTGGGGTCTCAAAAAGAGAACCCTGTCAATATACTACAAAACAACTTTCCTACCAGCAATCACCTATGCAGCAGCAGCAGCAGTGTGGTTTCCCAAAGCAGCACTGGTTGTGAACAGAAGAACACTTGAAACGATCCAAAGGACCATATTACTCACAACAACGCGAGCTTGCAGCACAGTAAGCACCCAGCACTGCAGGTGCTTGCTGGAGTGCTCCCCATGGATCTGGAGGTTATCCAGGCAGGGTTGCTGTTCCTGCTGTCCAGGGGAGTGGCTGCCACCCACCAGGGCTACACGACTGATCCGGCAAACAGCCTAAAGAATGAAAAAGTCAGGTTACAGACCCACCTCCTAAACCTTTGGCAGAGAAGGTGGACTGAGACCACCAAGGGAGAAGTGACAAAAAAATTCCTACCAGACATCCACAAGATATATCCAAAACAACCGGTGTGGTACTTCCCAGGGTACCACATGACAACACTGTTAACAGGACATGGCCCCTACAATGAAAAGCTTTTTGGGCTGGGTCTCACCGACGATCCCAGCTGTACATGCGGGGAGAGCGAAAGCTGGAGCCACATAGTTTATGAATGTCCACAATATGAGGACCTCAGAGGGATCCTCATATCAAGAATCAGATACCTTCCGAAGGGATTGGAGTCCCACTTCCTGGACTCAGAGGAAGAATACAGGGCGCTCTCCCTCTTCGCGCAGGATCTATTCACTAGGAGGAAAATGCTAATTGCAATCTACAGCAATCAACACAGAGACTGATTGCTGTAGATTGCAGCAATCAGTCTCTGTGTTGATGTGTCGAAATTCGCAGGATACCAGACTCGACCAAATGGAACGCTGACAACTGGAAGAGACGTTAGAACAGGGATTATGAGTGCCCCATGAGTGCCATTGAAAACAGAGAAGAGACAAAAAGCTGCATAACTGCCAACAGACTGATGGCGACCTGAAGAGGGCACTCTAGTCCCCTTCACCTTTTATTCCCACATCCTTGGGGGGGGACAACTTTCGCTCCCTCCCCTTCTCGCCATCCTACATCTTCTACTCTGGTGGGGCATGGGCATGCCTCACTGAAAACTGGGGCTACCTACTCTATTGGTCCCATATTTCTGTCTCTCACCCCCCAGTCTTCCGTCTCCTCCCCACTTCTATCTTTATGCTAACGAAAGCCCCACACAACAAAAATTAACGTGCCAAAAATCCTTGAGCCCAAATTCGGCATAACAACCTTAGTGATCATACCCCCACGCCAACTCATATGTGTATGTATACATGTGTATGAAATTGTACATGTGTGTGTGCATCATCACTAACCTAATGGATTTTTTTTTTATTTATTATTTTATTTTTTTTTATACGTCCTAGCCACTGAAATCTCAGGAAAGTAAGCGGCAGGACCTGCCAGAGTAAAACTGAGTCTACTGGGTTCCTGGTCTGCCTCCACGGGGCGTAAGTGGGGCAACGTTGGGCCTCAGCAGGGGTCTAGCGGCTAAATGACCAGATGAACAACAGTACACGACACTACACATGAACAAGTCCCGCACACTTTTAAATCTCTGGCATTTCCCAGTGAACTGGTTCACCCACAATGAAAGCAACGTGGAGATGGGGGAAACCCCTGGTGCCATATGACAATAACACACTTTACACTTTACCCTTGACAGTAGTTATTAATTAAATCCACAATTAGTGCACTGTGATAGTTCCCACTCAGTGGATCTTCTACCTAAAGATTCTTAATGCACAAAGAATCACTGCTGATAACCAGATCAAGAGTGCTGCTTCCACTTGTTGCCTCTCTAACATGCTGCTGTAGAAAACAGTCATCCACAAAAGCCTTGCTAGTGTGTGAGTGATCAACCCATAAATTCCAGTCAATATCTGGAAAGTTAAAATCCCCTATTAAAATGATTTTCTGGCTCACTATTTACCTGTATAGCTGTTTGGTATATTCATCACAGTCATTAGGCCTATAACACATTTCTAATCTAATTTTTGTTTTCCCAGTGATAATATCACACCAAACTGACTCAACATTGCACTCTTAATCCACATCAACTGGATGCACTGCCTTAGATTTAATATTCTTCCTAACCAAGGGCATAACCCCTCCACTCTCCTGCCATCCTTCTGTATAGACTGTACTCCCTATAATCAAATTCAGCATCACTTATGTCTGAATGACATTATCTCTGCTATTCCTGCAATGTCTGCATTTGATGGCTTAATCAGTACTTCAAATCCATCAAACTTAAGCATTAATGTGCATGCAAATGTTCTTATTCTTGGTTACCCTAACACTGCCCATGTATTCATTTGTTCCATGATCCATAGCAGGGCCTGAAATCTCAGACACCTTGCTTTCCAGGCATGTACCAATAGCAGCAATACAAGAATCACTTTCACCTCTGTCTGAGGCTCTAGTTAACCTGTTAGTCCATGTATCCCCCCCACCAAGCTAGCAGTTTTCCGACCCACCTAACTCTGCCCCATTATCATCAGCAAATATTCCTGCTCCCTTTCTATTTGTGTATCCCATCCCTGTAAAAACATCTCTCTTGTTAACAAGCAAAGATCTGCTGAGTAAAATTCTACCCCATGAGCCTTGCACATTCTCTGCAGGACCAAACTAACTGACAAGGCTCTCAACATATACTCCCTACTATCGTGTGTGGGCAGAATTGCAGACACCTTCAAATTCACTTCTAACTCGTGACTGTTTGCCAACATTTCTCTGTACTTGTTAAGTCCTCTGATCTCCTATTGTTAATATCATTAGTGTGCCAAGGTGTACAACAATATGACCTTTTGTGCCCTTAAAAGATGATATCTGCTCTACAAGCATTTATTTTTGCCCTTGGCATGTATTGCAAACTCTGTGCTTGGCAGCAGGAATTCAAAGCATATAAAAAGTAATGTTCAGTGATTATTCCCTTTTTTTCAGTTTTAATAAACATGGTTATAAGTAGGGATCAAAACTTATTTTAAAATTTATTTAAAATTTACAAAACGTATTTTAAAAATGTTTAAACCTGGACACTTTCTTTCTTTCTTTCTTTCTCTCTCTCTCTCTCTCTCTTTCTCGGGGGGGGGGGGGGGGGTAACTCGGTAATTTTTTTTTTTTTTTTTGGCTGATGCAGCATGAGCCTCAGGCTTCCTTGTTACCATATGGCTAATAATAATAATTCTGATGCAGAAATTTTGTCTTTAATTCAATGTAGTTAAAAGATTAATACAACATTATGTATATAGTGTAGGTCATGAAGGCAATGTAAATTTTTTTAGTATAAAGCCTTTTATACTAAAATACTACTAAAGTATAACTTTTCATAATGCAGTTTTCAGAACAAATCATTAGCAAGGGCACATGATGCAAGAAAGCAAACTTATATAGCATCAGCCAAAAAAACACACACCCTTTGCATTTCACCCATCCACTCGCTCCAAATGTTTGTCTAGTTCTGCCTTGAATCTGTTTAAGCTATCAACTTCTACAACAACAGATGGAAGTTTGTTCCAGCAATCAACCACCCACTGGCTAAAGGCAAACTTCTGCACATCTATCCTACAACTGTCTTTCCTCAATTTGAATTTATGCCCTCTTAGGTGATTATTCTGAGCAAGAGGAAGAATCCCATCAGCATTATGCATGCTCAAACCATTCAAGGCTTTATATACCTCAATCAGATCACCTCGCAGGTGCCTAGTCTCCAGACACTAATTTTCAAAACTTTAAGCCTTCCTTCGTAAGAGCAACCCTTTGTTTCATTCACTAATTTTGTTGCCCTTCTCTGTACTTGTTCAAACAGCTCTACATCTCTTCTTAAAATGAGGTCTCCAGACCTGTATGCAGTACTCAAGGTTTGGCCTGACTATTGCCTTATACAAGGGAATAATCACTTCCTTATTCCTGCTAGAAAAATTCCTGTATATCATTAACAAGGCGTGAGTTACTCTTACAGACCGTCTGCACTGCTCAGAATACTTCATATCTGCCTGAACAATTACCCTCAGGTCATTTTCACTCTCTACCACTGTCAGTGTAGTACCACACAGTTGATATGTTACTCTGGGATTACTGCTTCCCATATGCAGTACTTTACATTTGTCAATGTTAAGCATGTATGCAAAACACAATTTCTTTAAAATAAATGTTAATGTTTCATTATAAATTATGTTAATAATAATTTAAATTAACAGATACATAAGCAATCTTGAACAGCATCGGTCAAAAAACAAAACACTGCCCACTTCATTTTCTCATCCATTCTTGTAATTTATCCAATTCCTTTTTAAATATATTCAAACAACTCACTTTCACAAATCCTGGTGGAAGCTTGTTCCAAGGATTAATCACATTCTTACGAAAACAAATCTCTTCTGCAACCATTCTTTTCCAATCCAATCCCTTGTCTGGGTCATCTGAGAAAGAATAAGCATCAGAATTTAGTTTGTTCCATCCATTTAAAACCTTAAATACTTCAATCAGCCCCTCTCTCTCAGGTGCCTAGGTTCCAGATGCTTCAATTCACAGAGCTCAAGTCTTTCTTGGTAAGAGTATCCTTTTATGTTGCTGATTAATTTTAGTACTCTTCCCTGCACCCATTCCAACAAATCTACATCTTTCCTAAAATGAGACTTCCAAACCTATATGCAGCAGTCAAAATGCAGCCTAACCATTGCTTATACAATGGGATAATCACCTCCTTGTCCTTGCTGGCAAAATTCCCATATATCACTGACAGAACCCCACAAGCTCATGAACAGTGCCCAGAGAAATTCACATCATACTATACAACTGCCCATAGGTATCTTTTGTTCTCCCACCACGTTTAATGGGTACCAACTAATTGGTGTGCATCTGAGATTACTGCTACCCAAATGTGGTATTTTGTATCTATTGATGTTAAACCTCAACTGCCATTTTTCAGTACATCTGCTGAAACTACGTAAATGATATTAATACAGTAAAGGATTAGTTTAATTATGCATAATACAAATTTCAGAATAAAACATTATATATAGAACATACAATTTTTTTAAATAAATGCAGTTAACTATGTTATGTCAATAAATAATTGATGTTAACAAATATGCTTTTGTTAGATAGCAGTCTAAAACTGCAATTATTTAAATTTTCTCTGAACAAATTTACAAATTCCTGGTTAGTTCTGAACTCTATTTATAAAGATCAACGCATCTTTCATATCAAAAACTCTGTTGTATTAAAAACAGATTTTTTTTTTTTTACCCTTAAAGGAGACAATGAATTTGCTGACATATATGGCTCTAGCATGTGTCATGTTTGAGAGGCCAACACTTCTTAGTGCTTCCTACTCGAATCATCCAAAGATTTTGTAGCTTTCATCAGTGGTTCAAAAATTTTGTGATCGCGAGTCCTACCTTGGAAGGTCAAGTGTCGCAAAGATAGCAGCAGTAAGAGGTCGCAAGGCCAGAGAAATTATTGCGTGTGTGTGGAAGGGAGAAGAGACAAAAATGTTCAAGAACATTTTTTGTTTAAAGCAGAAATGTTCATAAAATTTCTGTCTTTCTTATTGACACTCCCTATCACATGGACAGAATTTGATAGACGATCTACTCATTCACTCTTTCTCTGTTCAAGATGGTAAGCTAAAAATAAAAAAATAAGAACATTCTTTTGCAGTGACAATACTAGGCCGCATTTTAATCTTGAAGTACTGTACTCGTAAAACTTGTTTTTCTTATTGACACTCCTATCACATGCGACTCATGTGCTCAAATCCTGGAATTCTGAATAATTAAATTTCACAGATTAAACTTAACATGCCTTGAAACTATCATTATTGGCCTCCACTCATTAAATCACTTTGACATTCAGCGATGTCAACATGAACTTTGTAGACTGCTGAATATATACATATTTACGAAAGATCTGAAGACACTTCATGAAATGCTTGGTACACTAATATTTCATAAAATATACAGAGAAGTAACGTATCTTACTAGCATTAAATCTTTAGAAAGAAACATTAAATTAAAATAAATGGCAAAAATTATCAAAGTAGACTGATAGGAAATACTTTAATTTAATAACTGGATTCCAATTCCTAAACACAAAACTGTAATAATCCGTAAACATCGGCACATTCAGACAATCATTTGCGAATAAACTGCTAACCAGAGAAATGAAATATTTATACTACTTATACTAATAAGCTTTGCGTACCCACGCAGGTACCACACAACTTTAACCAGGAGAAAATTTCCGTAGTTCACTCCACTGTGCAAGCAAGGTAGTTTTTATTCTTTAATGTTTATTTATTTTCTTTGAATTAATTAAATTTATTTTTTCCCAAGCTGCAGCTTAAGGCAGTAACGATCACAGAGTAGTAATCGTTCATCGATGACAAAGTGAATAAAAGATGCGACACAATGCGAACCAGTCAAAAGTTCGGCTTGTAAACAGCCTTAAGCTGCCCAATACAACATTCATATGAAAACGAAACAGTCATGCCTGATTTGGTTGGTATAGTTTCTATACAGAAATGCAGAGAAATGGTCTATGTTAGAATACCATCTCACAGAAGGCATTTCTATGATCTTTTCATTCATAACCCCAGGGGCTCAGATCTGGTGAGTATGGGCTTGGCACACCCAGAGTCCTGAGCTGGATATCACCATTCTTCTCTTTCTTGGTGATTCCTTTCTACTTTTGATACTCTCTCTCTCTCTCTCTCTCTCTCTCTCTCTCTCTCTCTCTCACACACACAGAGGATTATTATTTTTTTTATTTTGGCTGGTGCAGCATAAGCCTCAGGCTTCCTTGCACTATATGGCTAAAATAATAATAATAATAAAATAATAACAACGTGGCCGAGTTAGGTAGCCTAGAGCGCAAGCACCCCCCCCTCTATTGACCTCCCCTCTAATCCAGAAACTTGGATTTCTCATCCAGAACATCAGATACCGATAGATCGTACACCATATTGTTAGAGGGGATGAACAGATGACGCGGATATATATATATATTTTTTTTTTGTAGTTGTTGTTGTTTGGCTGATGCTGTATAAGCTTCCTTTATTGCATCATTTGCCAGTACACTACTATACTACTATGTTACTATACTACTATACTATATGTTTCAACCCGAAGGATCGGGAACACCTTGTACTGTGGGAGGAGGAGTACTATATAGCCCTCTCGAAATTTGCGCACGAACTGTTCAGCAGACTACGAGCATTACCACAACTTCCCTAAACTCGACACTGGAACTCTGACAACTGAAACGGACAACAATGACTAGGACTTTACTGGATGAGACCTATATCCCCTTAGTGACACCATCCCACACTGACACCCTGATTATTGGAACAGCAGTGGATGAGATCCTATCCCAACACTGACCAACTAATGGACTGTACACTGTCATGGACCTGACGAAGCCACAGCTTTGCTATATACACACCATGTTAGTAATCTGAGCCGGCTCCCTTGTTCGGCCCTTTCTTCTCCCTTACCCCAGCGGGGGGGAGGTGACGGCTTTCCTGTCTCCTCCCCTCTTTGTCGACCCCACTCTTCCCTCTGGTGGGGTATGGGCTGATTCCACCTGGCGTCGTCTTCCCTATTGACCCCATTCTTCTGTCTTTATCCTCCCAGTCTTAATTCAACCTACCCAATTCTATCTGTATGCAAGCGAATGCCCCACACTCCAAAAATAACCGTGTCTAAATTACGCTGTTCGCCCACCATTTTGGCTTTTCTAATTCTAGCGCAATATTCCCATGCAAATTTTTTTTTTTAAAGGTCCTAGCCACTGAAATCCCAGGAAACTAGGTGGCAGGATCTGCCAGAGTGCAAATTTAAACTAGTGGTTACCTGGTCTGCCTCTACGGGGCGAAGTGCGGGCAACGTTGGGCCTCAGCTGGGGTCCAGCGGCTAAATGGCGAGAAGAACAACGGTACATAACATAACACACTCACATGATCCACACACTTTTAAATTTCTGGCCTTCCCAGTGAACTGGTACACTCACAATGAAAGCAATGCGGAGATGGGGGGAACCCATGGTGCCGTTAGACACAACACACTTTGCACACTTTACTATACTACTAATAATAAATAATATAACCAAAAGTAGGCGAACACACACAGGTAGTGCAAAAAAAGGACTTTCAAATCAAAAATTTAATACCTAGTTGGAACAACGTAGCCAATATGCCACACATGTACATGTTCCTCTACCCTTAGTGTGCCATGGGATTCCACCGACTCGGATGGAACTCACATTAATTCTCTTACCTTTTCTCTTCCAGCACAATTCGTGAACTTGGTCCTTGCTGGGAACTGTGAACTGTGATCTCACTTTACTTATCCAGGTCAGTAAAGTGAGATCTCACTCCGCAGTTCCCAGCACAATTCATTACCTGCACCCTTGCTGATAACTGCAAATTGTGATCTCACTTTACTGACCTCGGTATTCTCCTAGCTGGGTGAAATGTGCTTACGGAAATTCAACAGACATCCAGGTGGAATTTGCTACCACTGACACCACACACCATGGAACCTGCGCTCGCTCTTGTGCTGGGGTGGGATATGTTGACACACCTTCTTTAGTCATAGGAAGTAGTCTCCTGTTTTAAGAGCGATTTCAGATCATATTGCATCTCCAGATTGGGATCTGGTGATTGAACATTGGGTCTACTTCTCTCTTCTGATGATATATATTCCTCCCAGCATGGGATCGTTTTTTCCAAGATGAGTGCCCGTGCAGCCAACTGTGATCCTCACATTTTCATCTATCTAATCCTTTCGCCATCTGACGGTATCCCATCTCGCCTTCTGTACGGTAATTGCTTCCTCTTGTTTCCTGCTCCTCACTCGCTTTGGGGGATTCCTTACTCCTCCTCCATCTCCTCTTCCTGTCTTCCCTGCTCTTAACTATTTCGTATTATTTACTGTTTTCGGACCGCATTTGCTATTGTTCTGGCGACCTAGTAAGTGATATATCTACGAGCTTAATCCGTCTTCCCATTCTGTGGGCGGGTGCTGGGAGGTCCCTTCCTGGTGATTATTATTATTATTATTATGCATATGGTGCAGGGAAGTCTGAGGCTTATGCTACACCAGCCAAAAAAAAATTCCCGAGTCACTCTGACAGAGAGAGAGAGAGAGAGAGAGAGAGAGAGAGAGAGAGAGAGAGAGAGAGAGAGAGAGAGAGAGAGAGAGAGAGTGTCAAAAGTAGAAGGGAATCACCAAGGAAGAGAAGAATGATGATATCCAGCTCAGGACCCTAGGTGTGTCAAGCCCATACTCACCAGATGTGAGCCCCTGGGGTTAAATCGTTACCAGTGGAACAACACACCACTGACATAACCCACACTAAACAGACCGACTAGTTTTGCAAAGTTGTGCGTGCAGCATCAAAGGGTACTGAACGCGAATTTATGGGAATCATAGGCGTAACAATCATTATATCCTAACAAATACTATATCCATTATGTCCACTAAGAAGGGACACTTTGGACTGTATGACAGCCTCAACCGTCCTGAGCATATTTTCTACCAACTTTAGATAGGCGCTAGTGGATTTCGACTTCCTTCCTATTGAAAAGAAGCTTCCCGAGTCGGTTTGGAAGAAGGCCGTTTGCCCAAAACCGATCCAGTGCACCAATTCGTTACATGGCTATTTATTGGGTTGAAAGGTAAGGTCTTCTGCCAGCCACAACTTTTCATTGTTCATCAAAGAAACCACGTATGACCCTGAATAACATGGGGAACAATCATGCTTACACTGAAAGAAACCGTTTCGTAGTATTGCCCCAGTGTAGGCAGTGCATCAGAAAAAGGCGATAGAGGCCTTGCCCAGCAGTGGGAATGGTTGAGAAGAAGAAGAAGGCGGTGCACAATTATCCGAAACGTATAAGTAGGCAATGAACTTCATGATTCCAAGCACTACAACATAAGGACATTTTTTATTGTACTATTATTATTATTATTATTATTATTATTAGCCATATGGTGCAAAGGAAGCCTGAGGCTTATGCTGCACCAGGCAAGAAAAAAAAATTTCCCTATTACCCTGAGAGAGAGAGAGAGAGAGAGAGAGAGAGAGAGAGAGAGAGAGAGAGAGAGAGAGAGAGAGAGAGAGAGAGAGAGACAAGTATGATGATATCCAGCTCAGGACCCTGGGTGTGCCAAGCCCATACCCACCAGATGTGAGCCCCTGGGGGTTGGCGGTTCCAAAGTCCTAACAAGCTGAAACAGCCCATACCCACCAGATGTGAGCCCCTGGGGGTTGGCGGTTCCAAAGTCCTAACAAGCTGAAACAGCCCAATACTATTAAACTACTTCCAACAAATTGCATCGTCCAGATGATACACTATGACAGGAAGCGTGTTTTAGTGTAGCCAATATCCACATTAAAATACGCTCATCGAAACGAAACATCTAACGTTCACGGTTCACGAATTTTGCAACAGTCTTACGTCAGAAACGTCTTGTACTGTGATCGCGTATAAAATCAGTATATTGAACTTATTGTTTGGATGCCCTACCACTGAACGCAATGCTATGTAGCTCTCTAATAATGATTGAAGTACTGTCAGATGTTTGTGTAGCCTCTTGGACTCCTCTATGAAAATTTGCCAGGTGACACTTGCGTGACTTACGAACTATTCTCTTTATAATTCAAAGAAACAAACTTTTATAATAGCAAGACCCACTGAATATTTAGGGAGGTAAGTAACATCTAAAGGAATGAGAATCGCATAGGAACCCATAACCGGAAACGTCAGGGGAAAGTAGTAGCAGAGGCAAAAGAAGCAGAAATGACACAGTGGCAAACATTTATTTGACATAATATTAACAATGGAGTACGAGATGGATGCATTTCATGATGTTACAACAGATGCTCGAAGGTTCCACCATGAGACGCGATGCAGGCGTGACACCGACGAAGCATGGATTGGTGGACACGGTCGAACACACCTGGAGTTTCTTTGACAGTAGCAGCAACACAGAGGAATCTCGCCACGAGATCCATTTCCGGTTCCACAGGCGATTCATACACGATAGGTTTGAGGGCCCCACAGAAAGAAATCAAGGCTCGATAAATCAGGCGAGCGTGGGGGCCAGGCAACGGGTCCACCACGGCCAATCCATCGACTCCCAAAACGCCTGTTCAAATGGTCACGAACACACCTTCCATAATGGGCAGGTGCCCCGTCATGTTGAAACGAAATGTTGTGTCTCACATTTGCTGGAACATCGTCAAGTAACCCTGGTAGAACTTGTTCAAGAAAGATTCGATATTTAGCGGAGTTCATGTGGGATGGTAACAGGTATGGGCCGACTAAGCAGTCACCGACCATACCTGCCCACACATTTATTGCGAAGTGATGTTGTGCCGCATGGGGCGCACACCGTGTGGGTTGTCGTGAGCCCACACATGAGCATTGTGCTGATTGAATAAGCCTTCCCGAGTGAAATAAGCCTCATCCGTGATCAAAACATAGGCTGGAAAATTCAAGTCTTGAACACTTTCTTGGAGAAACCATTGCACAAAAGCCAAACGTGTAGGATGATCTTGGGGGAGCAGTAACTGAACCCTTTGGAGATAAAAGGGGTATAAGAAATCGTCGTGCCAGACACGCTGTACACTGCAACGAGACACTCCTAAGGCAGAGGCAGTGGCACGTGCCTTTGCCTTAGGAGTGTGCTGGTAGTAGGATTATTCTGGACGGCATTCAACACACTTTCTTCCATGGCGGGAGTTCGCATCGAACATGGTCTGCCCGCACTACTCCTGTTATCTCTAAATGACCCATAATCGCACAAATTTTGATGCACAAGCGCAAACAAACGGTGGTCCGGTACATGTCTGTCTGGGAAGCGTTCTCCATAAATTCGTTGAGCGGCTCGTCCATTGCCCTCTGCTAATCCATACACTAGGTGCATATCTGCCAGCTCACAGTTCGTATATCGATGCATGCTCTTCGTGCGGCGACTACTGTTTGAATGAGCAAACCAGAAATTTTCCCTCTCGTGAACTGATGAACAGCGCCGTGTACCGACTTACGGTGACATTTCCGGTTATGGGTTCCTATGCGATTCACATTCCTTTAGATGTTACCTACCTCCCCTAAACGTTTGTACCAATATTTTTGAGACACCCTGTATGCTGTCCACTTTATTAGGTACATCTGCCTTTTCCATGAAATGGACTATTCCTTCAGGAACAGCATTTTACGAGGTGCTACACAAAACCTTTGGGTAAAACGCTGTTACCAGTCTTATTCGCCACCGTCACCTTCGAAGTAGTCCCCTTGAGAGCGTAAACACCAATCCCATCCCTTGTTTCATGATTTGAATACGAACTGAAAGTCTACCTTCGCCATAGTGTTCAGCACAGCCTGCGATTCGGTTTGGATATCCTCTATGCTGTCAAACCTTCACCCTTCAGCTTGAGTTTCATTCTTGGGAAGAGGAAGTCTGGCGAATAAGGGAGGTGGGGGAGGGACGATTGTTATGTTGTTGGATACCAGACTCTGGGCCAAAGCGAAAGATGATGGGCTGGCGCATTGTATTGATGAAGGACCCAGTTCTTTGTGCGGCACTACTCTGGATGTTTTCTCCTGAGGTGCCGACCGGGCTAGCCGGGTAAGTAAAGTGCCTGCCTGGCAACACAAAGGTCGCGGGTTCGATTACCGCCTCGGGCTTGGATCAAAGTACTGCAAAAACCTTGGGAGGTGCATTATGGCCACAGAAGCCTATGCGCCAACAACTACCTGGATGTTTCCTCCTGAGGGATTCCCTTAACTGCCTGAGGTGCCTCCGTAGAACTTTACGTTGACCGTCTGGCCAAAAGGGACAAATTCCTTATGGATAATCCCGTCAAATTAACCCCACGGGTTCATATCTGGTGAGTATGCGCTTGTCGCACCCAGGGGTCCCGAGCGGATATCATCATTCTTCTCTTTCTTGGTAATGCCCTTCTACTTCTTACTCTCGTTTGTTCTCTCTCTCTTCATGATTTGGCAAGTTCTCATCGTTGTGTTCTCGTTTACTAGTCGTGACAGTGCTACCTCTGTCAGTATTCGGAAAGTGGGATGAATCAAATGCTACAGCGTGTCCCTACTTATGCACAAGCGCTGAGGAACACACTAAACAGTGACCCAGTAGCTCCTAAGCTTCCAAAAGCAAGAAAGAAAACATTACTACCAACACCTAATTTGGTAATTGTAAGACCAACAGGAGTACAGAAACAAACAAAAAAACAAAGTGAGGAGATTAAATCGAAAATAATTGAAAACCTAAAATGGGACCTTAGAACCACCAGGATAAATGCAATTAGAAAGACCCGAAATCCGGGTCGTGATCGAAACTAAAACGAAAGAGGAGATGCAGCATATAATCAGCAATCCCAAAATGACCACATTGGGTCTGCTTGCTGAGTCCCGAAAAAAGAAAGGGCCATCGCTCATCATCTTTGAGGTTGAAAAAGCCCTGACACCAGAGAAACTAATAGAAGAAACCTGGAAAGCGATCTACCGGAACAGGAAGGGCAGAACCTTATATTTCCTAAGTATATGAGCAAAACAAGAAGCAATGGCAGCCTGAATTGGATCGTTGAACTGGTCCCGGAAGCCTGGCAGGTACTGTGGGTGCATTACAGGATCTACATAGAGTGGGGAAGCCACCGCTTCAGAGAACATGTGGCTGTTCCAAAATGTTTCAAATGTTGTGAGTTCGGCCACACTTCCCATACATTCACACAAACCACACCGACCTAGAGCCACTGCTCTGAGAAGGATCATGAATTTAATAGCTGCCCTAACAAGACTAACAAACCTGTGTGTGCCAAATGTAAGTCTCTTCGGTTGGATCACGCACATTATATTCGAGATGCCAAGTGTCCTACCTGCTTAAAGGTCAAAAGCACATATCAACTTCGAATCAATTATGTGGATAAGGGTTAAACAATACAACTGTGGCGTGCTCAAAATACACCAGCTAAATGTACAGAGAGGCAGAGCAGTGGCTGAGCAAGTCCGCATTAAGGCGGGCGAGGAAAATGCGAATATAATCCTACTTCAAGAACCATATACACATATGAAAGAGGTAAAGGGATGCCCACTGGCCTTCAAAGTAATCCACACTGATGAAGATACACCCTGGGCAGCTGTTGTTATCCGTAATCCAGAGATAACTGCGACCCGTATTCCACAATTATGTACTAACTGGGCAGAGTGTGCCCATATTGTCACCTCTATCGGCAATCTCCACGTGATCGCACTCTACCGTAGGCCAGGGGAGGACATCTAACAATCTATAAGATACCTCCAGGCTGTCCAAGACATCCTTTCAGGACAAAAGATAATAGTGGGAGCGGATGTTAACTGCCGCTCGCCAGCCTGGCACAGCACAACCGAAGACCGTCAAGGCACCTCAACCGGCCAGCAACTGGAAGACTATTTGTCAAACTCTTCCTACACAGTGCAGAACCAACCCTTCAAGCTCCAATCTTATGCAATACGCTATGGGAAGCTACAATCGACATCACACTAACTACAGGAACATGCAGAGCATGTCTCAAATTGTGGCATGCTCTGCTACGTTCCTTGTTGTCCATATTGCCATAAAACTATATTGTCTGCCTCCTACGGCTCGCCTGTAGGGTTTACCAAGGCAGTTACAGCCGTTAACAAAAGAATTCTTGACACCATCCAGAGAAATGTTCTACTAACTATAACTCGTGCCTACTGTATGGTGAGCACCCATGCCCTACAGGCCTGCTTCCCCTTGATCTAGAGGTGGTGCGTTGTGGGCTAATGTACACGCACTCTAGAGGAATCGAAACAACCTTCATAGGGTACACAACAGATGCGGCGAATAATCAGAAACAGGAAAAATCACGGCTGCTGGTGCTGCACCTGTGGCAGGCATGGCAAGAGAGATGGTCAATCTCCTGTAAAGGAGAAATTACAGAAAATTCATACCTCAAGTCAGCAGAGTGTACCCCAGAACCTCATATTGGTTCTTCCCAGGATTACACACTACATACTAGGGCTTACATAAAACCGAGAAATTTCAAAACCGAATTTAACCGAAGTTTACTCTTAAAACCGGTTTTAGAACCGATTTTCTCAGACTTAGGGAAAATAATTAAAAGCTTATAACACAGGTATTTATTTTATCTTGGGTAGATTGTACAAATCGCAATCAAATCTTTTAAACAAAATCTATCACCTCTTATAGTAAAAAATAATAAAAAAATTAAAATGTTCCAAAAAAAGTAACCAGCTTGAGATTATACAAAATTACAAATTGTATTCAAATCCTTAGAATAAAAACTATCTTCTTGTATAGT
This sequence comes from Mastigoproctus giganteus, assembly GCF_048544385.1. Taxonomy (NCBI): domain Eukaryota; kingdom Metazoa; phylum Arthropoda; class Arachnida; order Uropygi; family Thelyphonidae; genus Mastigoproctus; species Mastigoproctus giganteus. Next base: position 167,976,935 of record NC_143580.1, read on the forward strand.
AAAAAAAAATAATAGACCCTATAATAATAATAATAATAATAATAATAATAATAATAATGTGAAAAAAAAACGGCTTGGGGAAATTACTTTACTATTTATTGCTCAGCTTTTTTCTGAAAATGGTCCTTTAAAAAACACAGTATATTAAGCATTTTTCCTGATAGACTTGATCTTATTTTTGTGTTAAAGAGACCAGTGATCGAAAACACTCTCTCAGATTGGACACTTGTTGATTTAATGGTCAGCAGTGCTCTATAAACTTTCTCCAGCTTTTCACTTCTACTGCTAGTTGCCTCCAAAATTTTAAATTCTATGCTGATTTCCAATTCACTCGGATATTTTGAAGGCTCTTCAGTTAATCTCTTTATTACACTATCATACTCTAGCATGAGTGTATCTCCAACATCGGAACTAGACGAGTCTTTGTTTTCTTCTAAAAGAACAGTTCGTTTATTTTCAGTTTCTTCATTCAACGCTAAGACTCCTTCTGAACATTTGCAAATAATCTCTGATAAATCTCTTCAGCATGTTTTTTCAAAACTTGCTTACTTGGAAAATCAAAAGTTCTTGAATCTGAATCTTCTTTCCTAAACTTTTTGGGGTTGTGTAGATAGCTCAACAAAGCCACAGTTTGGCAATTTCGTCTTGCATTGCAACGCTGCAAAAGGCTTTGGTGAAACTTTAAAGTAAATGGGTTTTCTGTTGTATCAAGCTTAGCAAGCAGAAATTCTATTGAATTTCTGCTTGCTAAGCTTGATACAACAGAAAACCCATTTACTGCTTTAAGTAAGTCTGTATCTTCTGAGGTTATAGCCTTCAGAAGCATTTCAACTGGTCGCAAAGTTTAACGTAGCAATTCAAGTGTTTTCCAGTCATCGTCAGACACAGCTTCAGTTGACAGTACTGCACATAGAGCATTTGGAATGCAAATTTTCAATTTCAAAAATCTCTCAATCATATAGAATGTGCTATCCCATCTAGTCTTGCAATCTAATATAAGTTTATATTCTTTCCCATTAAATTTTGCTTTAACAAAATTTTGTAATATGTCATTTTTGGTAGGCGATTTTCGAAAAAACTTGCAAATTTTTCTGACTTTGTTAATAGTTTGTGCAATATTGGCCATTGGATTGAAGAAATAAATGAACTCATCGGTAAAGTCGGTTTGATAAAGCATGCCTTGCTGTCTTTCTTCAACTTCTTCATCATCACTACTTTCTTCATTATTTTCATTGTCTTTGGGAGACTCAGAGACTGTGGCACCATAAATGATCGCTTTTTCATAAAGTACATCTATAACAGACAGATGTATACAATGGGCTATACATTGTTGATGATTAGGCGTAATTTGCTTGCCAAACTTAATCATCATTGCTGCTCCATCGGTAGTGCAGGCAACAATATCCTCATCCAAGTTTAAACCAAATTCCTTCGTGTCCATCCACAATTTGCTCAGTTCTTCTGCTATCAAGTGAACCATTAATCTCAATAAGACCTAACGACCAATGATTGTCTTTTGAATGCACATTTATATTCATATACCTTTTATTTTGTATAGACGTATATTCATCTAGAGTCAATGAATACCGTTACCTTAAAATAAAAAAAAAAACATAAAGCAGTTGAACGATCCAGAGAAACGAACAAACAAAAGAAAATGGGCGTAACAAAAAACTATATTCGAGGGCTAACTAAAAAAATATTTGAATCCGGTTTTAGAAGCTCGGTTTCGGTTTTAACAACTCAATATGAAAACCGGATTTAACCGGTTTGCAAGCCCTACTACATACCCACTGACAGGTCATGGTGCCATAAATGCCGAGCTAAATAATATGGGAGTTGTAGACAACCCAAATTGTGGATGCGGCGAGTTAGGGACTTGGCAACACATAATGTATGAATGTGAATATTATGAGGATCTCCGAAGCATCCTGATAACCAAGACTACACACCTTCCTCATAATCGGCTGTCTGCGTGGATAGCACAGTGGTATCGTCCCGTCCTCCCCACATCGGGTGGAAAAGGCCCGGGTTCGAATCCCGTCGATGACGCGAGGAACTTTAGTGGGCTTTTTTCGCTCCGTGGCTGAGTTAATCGGTCTCAGGCGTAGATAGCAAGGTTTTTTCCCTCAGAAACTGAGGTTTTTTCGTCCAGCAAAACAGGCAAATCGACCAGAGAACACACGCAATTTACAGACACGAATGCGGGTTAATGTAATCATTTAGGGGTAACCCTAATATAGTAATATAGTAATTAGTAATTTTTCCTCATAATCGGGAACACCTTTTACTGGACACGGAAGAATACAAAGAGTTCAGTAAGTTTGCGCAGGATCTTTTCGCAAGGAGGAGGACATTGATTGCGCTGCAAAACAACGCAGGAAATTAACAAAGTAGACCCTAGACCCGCACCAAATGAGCAAGAAAAGAGTAGTAGAGAACCTAAGTAAGGGAATGGTGCCCCCAGCAACAAATCCTTACCGACTGAACACCCAGAAATGACACCTAACTTGACACAATGAACAAAGGAATGTCGCCTATAGCGACACGACACTGATGATGGATAAGTCCCAAATCAGCCTCATGGCTGATGGACTAAACTGAATACCCCCAATGCGCCAAGTAGTAGGACAAGGTTCCCTACCAAAGTCGAAACCAACAAATGGAAGAACTGGAAATACAACTGAAGTATAACAAATACCAACTTATGGAAGTGCCATATCCTAAATCTGACCGTCTGCCATTTAGCGATCTAAACCGGGTGCCCTAATCTGGTTTCTTTAAATCCCCAACCTCTGGCAGGGGGGGAGTGGAAGGTTCCCTTCTCCTCCCCTCCCTTAGGTGATATGGCCTATTGGCGACCCAAACTGTACTCCATTGTGCGGATGTTTTTCCCTATTTCCTGGGAAGGGGAGAGGGTTTTCCCTCTCTTCTCCCCTCCTTGCCTCCCCATAGTTTCACTCTGGTGGGGCATAGGCATGCCCCACTGAAATTGGGGGGGGGGGTCAACTTCCTATTGACCCCTCTTTTTCCTATTTTGCCCCGTCTTCACCTTCCCCTCCCAACACTTTCTCTTGTACAGCGACTGCCCCACATGTCCAAATTTAAATCACATCAAAATTTGCCGAATCTTTTAGGCTCTGTAAAAATGGTTCTTTCAGCGTAAATCCCACGCAATAAACCAAGATTGTTGCAACCTTTATTCTAGGTCTTAGCCACCAAAATCCCAGGAAAGTGTGGCAGGACCTGCCAGAGTATAATTAGTCTCTTGGTACACCCGGCCGGCATCCCTGTCTCTAGGTATGGAAACACTGGGTCCCAGCAGCCAACAGGCCGGATGAACAATGGGCACAACAAACTACATACCACATGATTCATACATTACTTTTAAACTTCTGGCATAGACAGTATACTGTCACTCGATACACAGAACATACGTGGAGATGGGAAAAATCCCCGGAGCCGTCTGACCCTCAACATACATTATACCTATATCTTCCTCTCTCTGAGGGTAATTCAAAATTTTTTTTGACTTGTGCAGCAAAAGCTACAGGCTTTCTTGCATAACAACAACAATGGGTGTGGTGGCATAGTGGTTACGACACTGGACTACCAGCCTGATGGACCCGTGTTCAAGTACCACCTTGGCGGAAGCGAACGCGGCTCCATCACGCTGGGAAACTGGTATAAGAGCAATAAATTAGAAAAATAGTAATAAAAATTAATAGAAATAAAAATTAATAAATAAACATCATGAAAGTTGCTCCAAGGGATCTATCTACCCCAAGGCTGCAGTGGCAGCTAAGGCAGACTGCATCGCCATCTGGCATCACACCTGAGAACTACCACTGGACATAAGCCGAAGCTAAACAGGTCCACCTCGATAGATAGATGATGTTGCAGAGAAATATTAATCATACTGCATCGAGTGTGGTGCAGGAAAATCACTGGCCTTCAGACCTTAGGCAGAGGGGTCGGTTCGAAATATTGGGGACAGTCTGCCAAGGAAGACAGTGGTGCTGTCCCCATTTTGGCTACCGCAAGAGAAGGGCAAGACCATCCAGCCGCACCAACTAGAATTGCTCCTTCCGTGACTGCGCTAGTGACCACCCAAGAAGGGAGAACACCAACGCATGAAGTGGAGCACTGAAACGAATACGTACATCATGCAAGCATGATGTACGTATTCGTTTCAGTGCTCCACTTTTCAGTCCACCTTCGAAATAACGAAGCTGGAGACCGATATGACAACTTACAGGGCAAGACATACCAGGTGGCTGGAACGATTCCCAGATATTCACATCACCAAACAGCGAACTAGAGAAGAACCATCATCACAAAGAACCTGATAGCTCATGCAATCTTGGAAAAAATCAAGCAGGATGTGAGCGATCAACTACAAAGGATAAAGAATATGGAACCAGAGAAGGAAGAGCAAGAAGAAATACAACCCACAGCAGCTGAATTGGAAAGAGACAAGATCATGATATCCAAAATAGAGGACGAGTGGAAGAGGCCCTAATAGAATTTGAAGGAATAGAACCCCACAGACTCACGTGATACTGAAGCAGAGGCCGAATATGACCTCATGGAGAGTCACAGACCATCTTAATCGGCACATAATCTCGCATTACCTGTGCAGCAATGGTGCAATACTGGAGGCCATCCATACAGCCGTGTATACAGCGGCAGTAGCCACGAGGATTAATGGAAGAGAAACGAGATCCCGGTAGCAGAAGAACAGAAAACAGAAGGAACCGCCAGCTTGGGAAAGAAGACTTCAACAGAAGATAGAAGAATTAAGAGTCAGGATAGGCCAACTGACCCAACACCAACGGGGCAATGAGTAAGAAATTAATTGGAAAAGTAAAGAGCAGCCTCAAGAGGAAGCCTCCACAGGAAACATGAGACGAAAAAAAATCACAGAATAGGAGAGTACTTGGATACATTGGAGGAGAACCTCCTTGCACTCAGCAAGAGACTACACTGATACAAAGGGAGCTCCCAGAGGAAAATAAACAACCGAATCTTCGATGAGGACTGAAGGGAACGGACCACTTAAGAAGAAGACGATTGAAGAGTTCTGGGGAAATATATGGAGCAGGGAAGTAAGACAACAGCACAGCCAAGCCTCCTGGATAGAACTAGAATGCAAGAAAATCAAGGACGTACAAGAAACGAGAGGGTGGGAGATTTGGGAAGAAGTAAAACAGACGACCAAGAAATCTCACAACTGGCGAATTCCAGGAATAGATAACGTCCACCACTACTGGTACAAGAAACTCACTTGCACAGCCAAGCACCTGGCAGAGCAGTTCACTGGAATGATAAGGCACCCAGAGACAATCCCTAAGTTTCTCACTCAAGGAATCAGATGTCTGAAGTCTAAAGACAAAGATACAAGAGACCTTACAAAAGATAGGCCATCTTTTGTAAGGTCTCATGCTTCCCAACAATGTACAAGATCCTGACCAGCTGCATAACAAGGAAGATATCAGAGCGCTTGGAGAGCCAGAACATAATGGTAAAACAGCAGAAAGGATGCAAGGTGCTGGGCAAAGGACGCAAGGAGCAATTAACCATAGATGCTGTGGTTATGGAGCAAGCCTTCTAGAAGCGCAGCAACATGTACATAGATTACTGCCAATACAGATTACCGCAAAGCCTTCGAATCCGTGCCTGATACCTGGCTGATAGAGGCGTTAAACATCCACAGAGTCAATCAGATAGTAACAATCTTCCTAGGATAAACCAGGGTGAAATGGAGTACGACCATTAAGGTCGAAAACATCACAAACCAGGCCCATCCTCATCAGGAGAGGAATCTTTCAGGGAGATGCCCTGAGCCCATTGTGGTTCTGTCTAGCACTTAACTCACTATCCATCATGCTCAAGAGTAGCAATTACAGGTTTAAACAAAGGAAGGAAGAACCTGTACACCATCACCCACCTGATGTACATGGATGACATCAAGCTCTATGCAGGAACTGAGATGCACCTCCAGCAACTACTTCAGATCACTGAATAATTCAGCAATGATATTAGGATGGAATTTGGTGTAGACAAATGCAAGACCCACGGATTACACCAGGGAAAATTAGTCAACCGAAACTACCAGCTGCAGACTAGTAAAGAGATCGAAGCCATGGCAGGAGAGGCCTACAAATACTCGGGGATGATGCAGACTCAGCAGTTACAGCACAAGGAAATTAAGGCCTGCCTGACCAAAAAATACCACCAAGAGACTCGGACGCCTGCTTAAATCAAAGCTGAACGGAGGGAACACAGTTAAAGCCATAAACACCTATGCTGTCCCAGGGCTAACAAACTCCTTTGGGGGTCACAGATTGGACAAACATCAAGCTAGAGGGTATCATGTGAAAGACAAGGACAATGATGACCAAGAGCTGCGAACACTACCCAAAGTCAGCAGTGGAGAGACTAACAATAGCTCGGACAGAGGGAGGAAGGGGCCTGATAGAGCAACAGAAAACAGCGATAGTTAACCTGAAGGATTACTTTGAGAACAACAGAGCAGCACTCCACCTGGCCATAAGGAAGATAGATAAGTGGTATACCCCACTCAACCTAAATGAGGAGCCCACTCCCACTCAGATGGCACAAGAAACGAAGCTAGAAAGATGGGCAACGAAGACACTACAATGATTTCCATCAAGATCACATCAATAACATTGATTCCAATGCATGGCTCACAAGCGGGACCCTCTTCCCCATTTTCTATAGTTTCGGGTGTTGATAACCCGAAATCCTTCTCATGTTCTCTTGGCCACAATCCTTCTCATGTTCAACTCATCTTCTGTGTTTCTGTTTTATGGTGGCCCCAAGACTCTGGTCCAAATCCACCTATTTTTATTAATATCTCTTATATTATTTACAGAACACAACAATGGAACCAACATTGAACCCTGGGGGACTCCACTAATAACATTAGTCCATGAAGAGCAGTGTCCATTGATTACCACTCTGTCTTCTCCCACTCAACCATCCCTTTATCCATAGCAGCAATATGCCTCCAGTGCCACACTGCTGCAATTTGTGCAACAGTATCAAAAGTCTTTCTAAGATGATATCAGATATCAAAATTATTCTTTGCATCCAGTTCCTTTGTGACCACATCATAGTACCCAATCAAATTGGTCAGACAAGACTTCCCCTAAATAAACCCATGATGTTTCCGAGCTATAACTGTATTCTTGTGTAGATGATCCAGCAGTGCTTCTTTAGCCAGTACCTCCAATAATTTCCGTTGAACAGAAATTAAACTAACCTGTCTCTAATTACTCGTGTTGCTCTTAGATCCCTGTTTGTGAATTGAGGAAAAATTTGAATTTGCACATCTCCAGTCCGTGGGGACTTCCCCAGAGTCCAAGGAAGCTCTCACAATTGTGGCTAAGGGTTTGCTTACTTCCATTGCTGCCTCCTTTAATATAACTGGATAGATCTCATCCACCCCGCGTGCCTTCCTTCAACAATTTCTCCTCCACTTTACTCTGTTATTACAAAATCATCTAGCTCACTGCCAGAGGTTAATTTACCTCTGGCATTCCCCTCCCTGATTAACTCCTCATGTGTGAATGTAGATGCAAAATACTCATTTAGTTTGTTAGCTACCTGAGCAGGATCATCAATAGTTGAACCATCAATATCAATTGAACCAATCTGATTAATTTCCTTCCTTCTAGAGTTTACATAAGTAAAGAACTCATTGCTGTTTTTCTTTGCATCCTTTGCCAAGGATTTCTTGTAGTCTGCCTATCCCACCAATCTAGAAGAATTCCGGCCCACCTAACACTGCCTTGATAGCATCAGCAAATATTCTTGCAATAAACATATCATGCACAGTATTTTTACAAACAGTAAGAATTGTTTTCTTAGATACACATTCCATTATACATGATATGTATACTACTTCCTTTGTGCCTGGCTGGTACCCATGTTGAGGCCTGCAACTCATGGCTGTGTGTACAATTCAAATATATTTTGTTACATTTGTGGTGACTGTGTTATGGTAAAATACAGCATCAGGTGGAAGGATACAACATCAGTTGTGAAAAATGTATATGCCTCATATTTTGGAATTAAATTAGAGGCTGAAAGGTAAAAGTTGCCTCCTCCCTCCCCATAAAGTTTGTCATATATGTGTGGAAGGCTTGTGATTATGGAAATATGACAAAAAGAGAGTCATGACATTTGCCATGCCTATGATGTGGAGGGAACCTTTGGATAATAGTAATGATTGCTACTTTTGTTCCGTAAACGTAGCAGAAGCAGAGCATTTTGTACCCCAATAACATTACTTCAGGTAAGTCAAGTATCCCATGTCTCACGGACCTGAACTATTGGTAACATCTCCATCAGCTGTTCTTGAAATATACAATCAGATCATGAACTCACATTTGTAATCTAGATGATGATGTATATATATTATTATGAAACAATTTACAATTCTGGACCACAGCTATTTATATAAAGGCCTCTGCAGCCGAGTGCCAGAATACAAAAGTGCATGCGCTTTCAGTGACCATGGTTAAAGCTCGCATGATTACTGTTTCTTGTATTCTCTCTGTCTTATGAAGTCCTTTGACCATGTGGTTGTCCCAGAGTATAAACAGAAAATTTATATATATGAACAGAAACTTGATGATTTAAATCTACCCAAAGTGTCTGCAGAGCTTCTGGGTATTCCAAGAATTTTCTGGCACTAGGAATAGTCTTTTCATTGTACAGATTTTGTGAAAAAGAACCAATTCACCATTTTTCCAAAGACAGCTCAGTGATATATTGCAACAACATTCCTGCAGTTTGAACTTTTTTAAAATTTGTGCTAACCAACAGAGTGGAGGCTATTTATTCACTCATCGAAGTCAAGCCCAATGGAAACAAGTATGCATCCATTCCTGTGGTCCATTCAGCACACTTATAAGAAACTTATGAAAATAAAAGCTTCTCTTGGAAAAAATTCAGTATGAGGAACATGGTTAGCTAGTGTGTGGAGATTTGAAAGTTATGGACTGCTACAAGACTAACAACTTGGTTACATAAAAATGCCTTTCTTTCTTTCTGTCTGTGTGAGTGGGATAGTTGAGCAAGGATTGAACACTGGGAAAGGAAAGTGTGGCCAACAAGACAGTCTCTAACACTAAGTTCAAAGATCATTAAAGACAAGCTACTAGACTGAAACTGAATACTGTCACTTCCCCTGCATATAAAGTTAGGTTTAATGAAACAGTTTGTCCAAGCTCTGAATAAAGAAGGAAATTGTTTCAAAGTGTTTCAGTTTCATTAGCATTAGCATTAGCATTAGTAGAGACATTTGATGCAAGAAAGCAAGCTTATGCAGCATCAGCCAAAAAAAAAAAAAAAAAAAAAACGCACTTCCACTTCACCCCTCTGTTCGTTCAAAATACCTGTCCAGCTGAGCCTTAAACTTATTTAGGCTATCAACCTCCACCACAAGGGATGGAAGTCTGTTCCACCAACCAACCACCCGCTGGCTAAAGGCAAATTTCCGCACGTCTATCCTACATCTGTCTTTCCTCAATTTGAATTTATGCCCTCTCAGGTGATTTTTCTGAGCTAGAGGAAGAATCCCATCAGCATTGAGCATGCTTAAACCATTCAAGGCTTTATACACCTCTATCAGATCACCTCGCTGGTGCCTAGTCTCCAGACACTGTAATTTGCAAAATTTAAGCCTTTCTTCGTAAGAGCACCCCTTTGTTCCATTCACTAGTCTTGTTGCCGTTCTCTGTTCCAGCAGCTCTACATCCTTCTTGAAATGAGGCCTCCAGACCTGTATACAGTACTCTAGGTGTGGCCTGACCATTGCCTTATACAAGGGAATAATCACCTCCTTATCCCTGATGGAAAAATTCCTGTATATCATTGACAATACTCCATGAGCTACTCTTGCAGCCCGTCTGCACTGCTCAGAGAACTTCATATCTGCCTGCACAACCAACCCCAAGTCCCTTTCATTCTCTACCACTGTCAGTGTAGTACCACAGAGTTGATACGTTGCTCTGGGGTTGCTGTTTCCCATGTGTAGTACTTTACATTTGTCAATGTTAAACTTCATTTGCCACCTCTCAGCCCATCTGCTCAACCTTTCCAGATCCTGTTGCAGCAGCATAGTGTCAGTAGTGTCCTTGACAACCCTGCCAACCTTCGTATCGTCTGCAAACTTGGACATTAAGCTTGATATACCATCATCAATATCATTTATAAATACAGAAAACAATAATGGACCCAACACTGAGCCCTGAGGGACTCCACTAATAACATTAGTCCACGATGAGCATGTCCATTGATTACCACTCTGTCTTCTCCCCCTCAACCACCCCTTTATCCATAGCAGCAATTTGCCTCCAATGTCACACTGCTCCAATTTGTGTAGCAGTCTTCCATGTGCAACAGTATCAAAAGCCTTTCTAAGATCCAAGTATATAATATCAAAGTTATTCCCTGCATCCAGTTCTTTTGTGACTGCATCATAGTATCCAATCAAGTTGGTCAGGCAAGACTTCCCCTTAACAAAACAATGCTGTGTCTGAGCTATAACTGAAGTCTTGTCTAAATGATCCTGCAGTGCTTCTTTAACCAGTGCCTCCATTAATTTTCCTGGAACAGAAGTTAAGCTCACAGGTCTATAATTACTTGTGTCAGCCTTTGATCCTCCTTTGTGAATTGGGGTCACATTTGCACATTTCCAGTCTATGGGTACCTCCCCTGAGTCCAAGGAAGCTCTCATAATTATGGCTAAGGGTTTGCTTACTTCCTTTGCTGCCTCTTTAATATAACTGGATAGATCCCATCCACCCCGGGTGCCTTTGTTGTGTTTATCTTCAACAGTTTCTCCTCCATTTTACTCCCAGTTATTTCAAGATTCTGTAGCTTACTGCTAGAGTTGAATACACCTCTGGCATTCCCCTTGCTGAATAACTCCTCATGTGTGAATGTCGATGCAAAATATTCATTTAGTTTGTTAGCTACCTGAGCAGGATCATCAACAGTTGACCCATCAATATCAAGTGGACCAATCTGATTCATCCCCTTCCTTCTAGAGTTTACATAAGTAAAGAACTCTTTGCTGTTTTTCTTTGCATCCCTTGCCAAGGATTTCTCGTAATCTGCCTTCGCCTGCCTAACCTCCTTTGTAACTTGGTTGCATATCAACTTGTATCTATCATAGGCTTCTGTGTCATGTGTTAATTTGTAAGTATCCCATGCATTTTTCTTCTCTGCTGTATGCCTCATTAGTTCATCTGACATCCATTTTGGCCTAAACCTTGAACAATATTTCTTAGTTGGTATGTAAAGCCTAGTAGCTTCCAAGATAAGTTCTTTGAATGCTTCCCATTTTGAATTTGCTGTTGGTAACATCATCAGTTGGTCCCACTGTATAGAATTTAAATACTGTCTCAGTCCATCGTAGTCGCCTTTACGGAAGCAATAACCCTTCCCTTTACCCCTAATGGTAGTTACCTCTTTGAGTAAATCCCACTTCAGCACACTGTGATCACTGCCACCTAGTGGTTCATTTATCTGCAGATTCTTAATGCATGAAGAATCACTGCTGATAATCAAATCAAGAGTATTGTATGGTGTGAGATAGTTGGAAGCAAAGGTACAATGCGAGTAGGAGTAATCTACAGACCAGGTGATTGTGAAGACTATGACAAAAGCCTCTACATGCAAATGGAATGGGCAAGTAAGCGTCAATGCCTTATTATGGGTGATTTCAATTTGCCTCTAATTGATTGGAGTAAACGGGAAGGAAACTCGACATGGGGAACAAAATTTTTAAATCAACTAGATGACTGTTATTTGTATCAACATGTCAGGGAAAGTACTAGAGAAAAGAATATCCTAGACCTCATCATCACACATGAATCAGATGACATAACAGCGCTGACAGTAGAGGAACCAGTAGCAGGAAGTGATCATGGAGTTCTACGGTGGATGATGACGAGAGAGGTAGCAGAAGTAAAAGGCAAAGGAATGGGTTTTAATTTCAGAAAAGGAAATTACGATGCCTTAAGGTACTACATGGCCTCTATTAACTGGGTAGATATCGCGCAGAGAATGAATACGATTGAACTGTGGTACGCTTTTAAAACATTAATCACAGATGCCTTGAATGCGTATATACCATTAAAAAAATACTCCACGAGAAGGGTTCCAAGTTGGATGAATAGTGAAGTTGCCACATTACTTGAGCAGAAAAAGGTGGCATGGAAAAGTTACAGAGCAATAAAAAGTACTGAAGCCTATAACAGCTACAAGGTGATGTGTAATAGAGCCACAGAAAAGGTTCGACAAGCAAAGGCAGTTTATGAGAAATCACTAGCAAACAGAGCAAAGAGGGGGGATAAAGAATTCTTCACATATATAAATGCCAAGAAGAGCAGGACAAACCAGATCGGACCTTTACGTAAGGGAAAGGGGATAGTAATAAATACACCAGCTGCCGTTGCAGATGAACTCAACAGTTATTTTGCATCGATATTTACAAATGAAAAGCTTTTTGTGGCAATGGGAAATTATGGGAGCGAAGTTAAAAAATATGTAATTAATGATATTGAAATTTCGCAAGATTATTTAATGAAAAAACGTTCGAGCCTACAGACCAGTAAGGCTCCTGGAGTTGATGGAATATACCCTATAATCTTAAGAGAGGCGGCAAGCGAGTGCATTGAACCACTGAGGCTAATTATGCGAGCATCACTAGACTCTGGGGAGATTCCCTTGGATTGGAAAAGTGCAAATGTATCTCCCATACATAAGGGTGGCTCTAAAAGTGAAGTGGGAAATTATCGACCTGTCAGTCTGACTTCAGTAGTAGGGAAAATCATGGAGGCAATGATCAAGGGTGGAATTCAGGATCATTTGGATCGAATTGAAATTCTCAAGGATACTCAGCATGGTTTTGTAAAGGGAAAATCATGTTTAACAAATCTGGTTCGCTATTTCGAAAGGGTCACTCACGAGCTGGATTTAGGGAATAATTTCGACATTGTTTATTTAGATTTCAGCAAAGCTTTTGACTCAGTCCCACATGAGCGGTTGCTTTATAAGCTGGAACAGGTTGGAATCACTGGGAAAATCCTTAGATGGATAGAAGGATGGCTTCAGGGCAGGAGGCAGAGGGTTGTGATAAATGGCTGTTCCTCAGATTGGGTTGATGTAAGAAGTGGGGTTCCCCAAGGATCAGTATTAGGACCACTGTTGTTTTTAATTTTCATAAACGACATTGATGAAGGGATAGAGGGCATTTTGTCTAAATTTGCAGATGATGTTAAAATTGGTAGAGTAGTTAATGATCACTGTCAAGCTGAGCTTCTTCAGAGAGACCTAGATAGACTTCAAGAATGGTCAGAAAATTGGCAGCTGTGCTTTAATCCAACAAAGTGTAAGGTATTACACCTGGGAAACAGTAATCCCAAAATAACGTATTCACTTGGTGGAGTTCAACTAAACCCAGTACTGGAGGAAAGGGACTTGGGTGTTACGATACGGTCAGACATGAAATTCTCTGAGCATTGTAAACAGGTTGCAAGAAAGGCCCATGGTGTCCTATCGATGATCTATCGAACTTTTGCAAGTAGAGATAGGGACGTGATAATCCCATTATATAAGGCTTATGTTAGACCACACTTGGAATACTGTGTTCAAGTATGGAGACCGCACCTAAAGAAAGACATCGAGCTTCTTGAAAGGGTGCAAAGAAGGGTAACTCGCTTGGTGAGATCGGCAAAAGGGCGTCCTTATGAAGAAAGACTTCGAATATGTGGGTTGCAGAGTTTGGAAACTAGACACCTTAGAGGAGATTTGATTGAGGTGTTTAAGGCTCTGAGAGGCATCAGTAAAATGAATGAGGACAAAATTTTCAAGATTATAAATGATGCTAGAACTAGGGGACATAAATTCAAGTTACGGGGGGGAAATGTTTAAATTGGACTGCAGGAAGTTTTATTTTAGCCAGCGAGTTATAAATTACTGGAATAAGTTGCCTTCATGGGTGGTGGAGGCCGACAGTTTGGGGAAATTCAAAGGTCATCTGGATAGTACTTTCGGGTAAGGGAAGCGCATAGGATGATAGGATTAGTTTCCTTTTTATTTATTTTTTTATTTCATTTTATTATTTTTATTTATTTATTAATTATTATTATTTATTTATTTATTTAATTTTTGTTTTTATCATTGTTTTGTTCGGATTTTTTTTTTTGGCTGGTGCAGCATAAGCCATAGGCTTTCTTGCACCATACGGCCGTTACTAATACTAATACTAATACTATTACTCCCTCTAGTTGCCTCCCGAACATGCTGATGTGGAAAACAATCATCCAATAAATCCACAAAAGCCCTGCTAGTGTGTGAGTAACCAGCCCCCAAATTCCAGTCAATATCTGGGAAATTAAAATCTCCCCATTATAAGACTCTCTGATTTACTGGCCCACTCTATTTCCCTGTACAGTTCCTTATTATACTCATCAGAGTCATTAGGCCTATAGCACACTCCTACTCTCAATATTACCATCTTGCCCCATATATATGTATCTATGGAACAAGATGGTAATATGATCTTCAACAATATTCAGCAACTTCAACAATATAAAACAATATAATTGTTTCTGTTCAATTTTTACTGTATCAGGCAGATTTTGACAACACACGTTGTGCTCTTTATGTATATATTGTGTGTAAATAAAATATATAAAAATATTTAAAAATTAAATAATCACAAGTTTTTACTTTAACCCTGTTCCACATCTAAAGAGAATTGGCACTTATGCCAGGACCACATTTGCATAGATGTGGTTGTGTCAATGTGTGTTAGCATTAGCATTACTAGAGGCATTTGATGCAAGAAAGCAAGCTTATGCAGCATTTAGGTGGTAGATGACTTTCATCAACCGGTGAAATACCACCACTTTGCTTATTGGAGGCTTGAAGTGGTGAAACCCATGTTTAGTCTCTAGAGCAAAGTTTCCGGCATTCCCCTCCCCCCATACCTCTCCTTCAACCCATGCACGGTACTATGTACTATAGGTTTTGATACCTTTCGTGTTTGGGGTTTTCATAAAAAAAAAAAAAAAAAAAAAAATCAGCCAAAAAAAAAAAAAATCAGCCAAAAAAAAAAAAAACCCACTTCCACTTCACCCCTATGTTCGTTCAAAATACCAGTTCAGTGTTCAGGTTTAATATTCTGATAGAGATGTTACTTTATCTATAAAGGTTATACAATGTCTGATTTTTTTTTTCCCATTATCATAGGCATTAGTAGTGGATTTAAGCATAAATAAGCTAAGCAGTTGCTTCAAGTGGGGTGGGGGAATACTCTATCCAAGACAAAGGCACAATGACAAGAGTTAATACCCTTCCATGAGTAATAAAAATGGTCATGCATTTTTATTACTCATACATTCGGGTTGTGGTGACCAACCATCAGTGTTCCATAGGGTTAGAAGCTGAATTTTAAGATGTTGCAGCCCTCACGTCAGACAAAGGGTTGAAGTTTTAACTTGACAAGCGTATCCTTTTGTGCTCCTGACTAATCTTGTTACTCTTCTCTGCACCAATTCCAACAGATGACATTCTTCCTAGGTCATTCTGAAGTAGTGAAGATGTGACTTAACCAGTGCCTCATACAATAGGATAATCACCTCCTTGTACCTGCTGTTAAAATTCCTGTGTATCATTGACAAAACTCCATGAACTGTCTTGGCAGCTTGCCTGCACTGCTCAGGAAATTTCATGTCTGATTATACAATTACTCCTAGGTCTTAAGTTCTTCACTAACTTGAGTGTGTTATCACCAGCTAATATGTTATTCTGGGATTAGTATTAGCAATGGCCACATGGTGTAAGGAAGCCTATGGCTTATGCTACACCAGCCCAAATGAAAAAAATAAAAATAAAATAATAATAATAATAAGAAAAAAATAAATAAATAAGAGAAAAGGTAATGGACAAAACCTAAGCGTTTCCCTCCTCCCATAGGTAATTATCCAGCTGACCTTTGAATTTCCTCAAACTGTCAGCCTCAACCATTTAAGTAGGCTACTTATTCCAGTAATTTATAACTCGTTGACTAAAATAAAACTTCCTGCAATCCAGTCTAAACTTCTCTCCCCGTAACTTGAAATTATGGCCCTTGTTCTAGAATCATTTATAACCGTGAAAATTTCGTCCTCGTTCATTCTGCTTATGCCTCTCAGAGCCTTAAACACCTCAGTCAAGTCTCCTCTAAGGTGCCTAGTTTCCAAGTTCTGTAATCACATATTCGAAGTCTTTGGATGCCCTTTTGCTGATCTAATATGGATGCCCTTTTGCTGATCATATGGATGCCTTTTTGCTGATCATATGGATGCCTTTTTGCTGATCTGCTCAGGCGAGTTACCCGTCTCTGGACCCTTTAAAGAAGCACAATGTCTTTCTTTAGGTGTGGTTTCCACACCCGAATACAGTATTCTAAGTGTGGTCTAACAATAGCCTTATACAATGGGATTATGATGTCCTTATCTCTACTAGCAATTGTTTGATACATCATCGATAGGATACCATGGGCCTTCCTTGCAACCTGTCTACAATGCTCAGAGAACTTAAAGTCTGACCGTATTGTAACACCCAAGCCCCTTTCCTCCACTACCGGCTTTAGTTCTAATTGTATAAGTTATTTTGGGATTACTGTTCGCCAGGTGCAATACCTTACACTTTGCTGGATTACAGTATAGCTGCCATTTTTCTGACCATCCCTGAAATCTATTTAGGTCATTCTGAAGAAGCTCTGCTTGGCAGCGATCATTAACTACTCTATCAATCTTTACATCATTTGCAAATTTAGACATCACATCCTCTATGCCTTCATCGATGTCATTTATGAAAATCAAAAACAACAGTGGTCCTAATACTGATACTGATCCTTGGGGAACCCCACTTCTTACATCAACTCAATCTGAGGAATAACCAGAGCTTTTTTTGTAAGAAAATAGGTGCTGGTTCTCATTCTTTGCCATCAGGAAAAATTTAAAATTAAAAGGATATGAAAAGTACTCTAAAATTTTTTTTTCCCTGATGCTGTTACTTTAGTAGTAATGTTTTTAGAATAAGAGCAACAGATTAAGTATATTAACATAGTTTATTAAGCATAAATTTATTATTCAAGTATATAAAAAAATAAGTAAAATGTGAGTAAAATAAGTAAAAAATAATAACATAAGTAAAAATAATTTCATAATGAAGTTTTTGCAGAATATTCCAAATTTTTATTAAGTTCTCATTCGACACCCTAAGCCAGGGGTCGGCAACCTTTTTTGATTTAATTAAAAAAAAAACAGAGAGAATCCGAAGAGCCGCACCTCAACTCAAGCTGGGGGGGGGGGGGGAAGGCGAGAGTTTTTTAAAGAAATGGAATAGAGTGGGAAAGTGTTTATTAAAAAAAATATATTTTGAAATATTATTTATTAATACTGAAAAAACGTAACAAACATCTAATTAGGTACAAATTAATGTGACTTTTGCTGATGAACTTGAGCAAGTGTCTCTCAACATCATGTGAGTATGTAGTAATTAAACATGCTCGCATTGTTCACACAACGGTTTCTTGATTTATTTTTTGTTCATGTTCAAAAATATTTGCTTGCAGAAATACGTCGAACCAAAAACTGAGAGAAGACCAAATGCAAATATTTTTAAATTTATATATGGGTCCAGTAAGCTACACCATGCATCGAACACAATTCAGTCTGCATTTTAAATTCATCTTTCGCCGTCCATTTGTGTAGAATTGCAAGGGCAGCCTTTTGCCTCTCCAAATCCTCAATTTCAGTTTTAAGGCATTTTAGTCTTGCCTCCACATGCCCTTGATTTTTAATTCCTTTAACTCCATTTCAAATTGTGCTTCATGTGAGCTGTAAAGTTAAAGAATCACAGTTGTGTTAAAAGAGCTGCATGTGGCTTGTGAGCTGCAGGTTGCCAACCCCTGTCCTATGCCGACTTCTTTTCTTTCTCTTTGTGTGTCGGTTGCTGAATGACGTTTCTGAAGCAGCCATGAATCGACTTATTTTGCTGGATCGAAGCTGGTCAGCAGTGGGCCTACAATTTTAAGAAACAGTAGTGAAGAAACTGTATTTGTCATCAACGAAGCGCCAGCTGGGCTGGCGATCAGATTCATTTGTGAAAATCCTCATTCACATTCACTCGATGAAATTGGTATCGCACTCAGAGCGTTCATTAAATTTTTCAATTCTTCCGAAACCTTCTTATCAATTAGGTATCCCCGAAATCCACAAATCGCATCTCTTTCATTTAACTGTAATCTAATTGACAATTTTCTAATTTTACTTTCACCAAATGCCAACAATTCATGTTTAGAAGGATTAATACCTTCGTTGTCCTCATTTTCTGTCACTCATCATCAGTATTGTCACTAGTTCTTAAATTTGAATTTTTTCTTTTCTTTCTTTCTTTTTTTTTTTTTTTGAAACTGTTCAAAATGTCAGTGTCATTCAGATATTCAGGTACTGTGCCATGTAAACAGAGATAGGAAAAATTTACAGAAAAATGTGGATAATGCACTTCCGCCAAACAACAGATGATTATTTGTTGGGGTAAAAGAAAATCACTTTTCTAATTCTCGAATGGAGCACTTACAGTTGATTTACAAAGGTATCCAACCTATGGCCCGCGAGGAAAGTGAACTAAAACAGCATTTTAAATTTTGTTAATTATCAAAAAAAATTCTCATTAAATGTTTTGTTCAGTAAATGTAATTGTGTATTGTACTTAATAAAAGTTTCGAATATTTTCAATTTTACTTTTACATACAAGATATAGAAAATGTAACACACTAAAGAAATCTAACTTTGATTTTTTTTTAATATGGCTCCTGTACGGGAAGAGGTTGGACATCACTGCAGTAATAGAAGATGGGCCAGAGCCCATTGGGAATACACCTTGATCTGTTCACTCTTAAATAGCACGACTCCTCCGTATGTGGGACAGGTAGTCGGTTCTTATTATTGTTATTTGGTTTTTCAGGAGCATTAGCAACTTAGGCCATATTGCTCCAGGGATATGCGGTGGTCATTCCCTGACCTTTCCACATCCTCCGTATTTGGTGGTCACGGGCAGGTAGTCGGATTGGTTTTACCAGGTACCACCAAGTTGTAGAATACTTTAGTTCTCTTAATTCGTGCAGCAGGATTAACTGCCTGAAGGCCAGAAATGCGAACAGTGTGTATCGAGTTAATTCTCTCCTAATCCATTCGCTATATGAAAATTTTCTTCGCTCAACGGAAACTATTTTAAATGTAACTTCAAAGGGAAATTCAAAATAATTCGCTATAAAAGGACTTCGTTAAACAGAGGCCCGACTGAGTAATTTAGAATTATAAAAATGGTTATAAAGTTTTATATAGAAAATATCTTAACAATAGACAGTAAAAAATGCAAATTTAGTTAAATAATTTTAAGCTTATTTGAATAGTAGGGAAAAGTTGAAAAAAATTTACGAAATATTACAAATTTCGAAGTGCACTGCATCCAAATGTCACACGTCACTGTTAATAAAGGTGCCGGTACGCTGTACCGTTGTGTACCGTCCCAAAAAAAGCACTGGGAATAACCATTTATCACAAGCCTCTGCCTCCTGCCCTGAAGCCAACCAGCTATCCATCTAAGAATTTTACCTGTGATTCCAACCTGTTCCAGCTTATAAAGTGACAGCTCATGTGGGACTGAGTCAAATGCTTTGCTGAAATCCAAATAAAGAATGTGAAAATTATTCCCAAAGTCCAGCTCTTGAGTGACCCTGTCAAAATAGCTAACCAGATTAGTTAAACATGATGATTTTCCCTTTACAAAATCATGCTGAGTATCCTTCAGAATTCCATTTCTATCTAAATGATCCTGAATTCCAACTTTGAACATTGTCTCCATGATTTTCCCTACTACTGAAGTTAGACTAACCAGCCGGTAATTTCTCAGCAATTGAGTTTTACTGCTATCCATATGCATTAAAACTCAACTGCCAGTTTTCAGCATATCTGAATTATTTTTCTAGGTCTTGTTGAAATATTATGCCTTGATTCCTGTTATTAACCACCCTGCCAACTTTTTTTTCATCTGCAAATTCAAACATTAAGCCTGATATGCTTTCATCAATATCATTAATCAATATTGAAAAAAGTAAGAGAGCCCAGAATCATACTCTGACAGACTCTACTAATAGCACGGATCCATGAAGAGCAGTGCCCATTGATAACCACCCTTAATCTTCTAACACTCAACTGTTCCTTTTATCCATAGCAGTAATTTGCCCCTAATGCCACAAGCTCCAATATTCCAATATGTACAGTAGTCTTATATGTGGAGGAGGGTCAAAAATTACAGGCTTGTAAGCCATGTTTACAAGTATATAATTACTCATTTCATTGTCTGATCTCCCTTTTTGCAAATAGAGAAGACATCTGTACACATCTCCAGTTTATAAGGATTCCCCCCCCCCCAATTCAAGGATGCTCTCATAACCTTGGCTAAAGGTTTGCTTATTTCTTTTATGAAACCTTATGCAGATTTCTAGTAGGATATGCAAAGGGGCACCGAAATAATCTTTCTGACTGGGACATGGGAATACGTTAGTCTGTCCCTGTGGCTACTTCATAATGCCACACATATGGCAACATTTTATGGGGAGAAAATTTTGATTGGTACTGTTGATAGGTATGAGGTAATGTAGTGGCACAAGAAATTAAAAGGGAAAGGATTAAGTGTACATGAGTTGTATTAACTAAGCCACATTTGTAAAGAAGGAAGGCCACTGTAAGAAAGTACGATCAGAGAGCATTTTATACTAGCAAAATTTTATGCTATACAGTTAAATAAGAGTTTTATGCAGGAGAAATGCTTTTTAATGGCAATTGTATCTATTGAGAATACTATGCAGGTACATTAATTGAAATTGAAAAGAGAATTGTGAATTGAATATGACTGACTTAGACTGAAGTTATAATAAGAACTAATAAAGAGTGTTGATTAAGAGAAAACTTAATGAAACAAGAGTAAAGGTGATATTATAACAAATTGAAAATTTTAAATGATGAAGGAGAGTGTTCATGAAAGAGTACTATTTCGCATTATGTATGGATGTGTAAACTGTATAGCATAATAAGTGTTTTATTTATTTCTTGTGTTTATCTCTGGCTGCTCAAGAGACATACACATCCTGCTCAGTATACATATTTGTGAGTGAAATCATGAGCCCTTGAGTTTTTCCTGATCCCACATAGCAGTCAGATTGCACTGTGGGTCTTAGTGTTTTGAGGGTAGCTGTGATCATATAGATAGATCACAATTTTCTGTTAGAGTCATACTAAGGAAACGGGTATAGAATATTGAGAGATAAATAGTAAAGGTAACATAAAAAGGTATATAAGAAATATAATATAATATAAACAAACATCATCATTTATATATTTCCTCCACCCCCAAGCATAAATAAAGAAAGATGAGGAATACAAGGCACGAAAGATTGATTTTCAAAGATGCTTCCCAGAATATTTGAAACTGCAATGTCTTGTCCATTCCATGTTATGACTGAAGTTGAAGTTGTCAAAGTTTTTTCAGCAATTTACCTGATTTTTCTCCATATGATGCAAATCTCATATGTCTATTCATTGAGGAAGCTCCAAAACTCTTTTTGACTCTTCAGCCTGATATTGCAAGTTTTTGCCTTTGCTTGTTTATACTTCAACATAATCTCAGGCCAGAAATCCTTTTGGCCTGAGACTTTCTGGCCTTTTAATTCTTGGAATATTTCTTCTTCTGTGCTCTTTAAACAGATTCCATTCTGTTATTACTCCTTTTGAATAGTTCAAAATCATATGTGGAATGACTTTGACAGGGATTCCAACAAATACAGTGTTATTTGCCAATGGGTTTGAACATCTGTAATGGGAAGGCTCTACTAGCAAATTTCAGGAATTCAATATGTGAGCCATTTTAGTTATAGACTCAAGGCACCTTTGTATTATGAAGAGTGAGGTTTTACTGATTGGTTGATCTGTCAGAGAATGCCACATATAAGGAATGTAGGACTATGGTACTGGTTTGTATCAGGCCTTTGTCCTTTAGTAGTGAGAGTGGTCATCTTCTCTGTCTGTCTGTCTGTGGAGTTTGAATCAGAGACCAGTCTATGCTGGGTTTAGGTGTTCTATGACTGCTTCTTTTTTGCCAGGTTACCAGTTCCACTACGCAGAGGCAGGAGCATTGCGACCCAACTGGAAGTTAGAAATTTACTCTTGTTAATGGACCAAAAAATTTACAGAAGGTAATTTATTTTAAGTAACTTTCTCTTAGACTTTATTAAAGAGAGATTTATCTTTAAAATCTCTGAAGTTATAGAAATTGTATTCTATATGGAGCTTGCTATAAATTGCAGTAGAGATCACTCAGTCACTAGATCACCCGACACTCAGGCTATAAACAATTTAAAGTCTATGACTATACTATAATGTAACTGGCTTCATACTGTGCATGCATGTAAAGTAGGCTAGTGAATTATAGAAACTCTTTTGTATCACTAATAGGTTTGCTTTCTTTATATTTTCAAAAATACTTGAATAATATTGCCAGTTTGCAATTCAAAGTCAAAATAATGAACGTCAATTCAAAACATTTTTATATAGTTGCCTGTTTTGCATATTTAAACAAACATTTATAGTGGTTCAGTTCATTATATTTAATGCATATTTTTATTTATACTGTGGTTTTCATTTTTTCCTACCTTTGGGACCTCAGTACATTAACATGGTTATGCAGCATTAAGTTAATAAGACCAGTTTGAAAAACAATTAAAAAACAGGTTTCTTCAAATAAGTATCCAAAAAAACAACACAGACGTTATTTACAGTTTATTAATGTGTTACATTACAATTAAAACAATTTCATATATTTAAAGTGCACCAACATATTTCATGATCTTCTTCTGACGAGTTTCTGGGATATTATTATACATTTCAAATCCTAATATTATATCCTTGTTTGGAACTTTGTAATGCAATATGTGGTGTGCTACATCCTACAAATACATATAAAAAAATGAATATGTTAACGAATTAATTTCAATAATACAGTTATTAGTATTAAATTTTTCTGAGGAAACTACATTTGTGTCCAAAAGTTAAGTTACAACCATGTTTTTCTAATTTTTTATACCTGTAAATTTTTATATGAAATTTATGAAACTGGAGTACAATTTTAAGCTCTTGAACACTCCATAAAAGTGTGCATTACAACAGCAGAATCATTTTAGAAATCAAAATTCACAAAATTTTTAATAAGTTCTGCCTTTCTGCCATGATACACTGTAAAAGCATTCTGAAATATAAACTAATATCATATAAATGATAATCATAATTATTAATGTGTGTAGAGAAAATTATTTGTACAGTAGAGAAAATTATTTGCATAATTTGTATGTTCTAAAAGACAGTGGCAAATGATGCAAGAAAGCAAGCTTATACAGCATCAAGCAAAAAAAAAAAAAAAAACACAACACCTTCCATTTCACTTATTCATTCTCTCCAAAAGTTTGTCTAGTTCTTTGAATTTATTTATGCTATCAACTTCCACAATGGCAGATGGAACTTAATTCCAGCAATCAACCACCTGCTGGCTAAAGGCAACCTTATGCACATCTATTCTGTAACCATCCTTAATCAATTCGAATTTGTATCTCCTCATGTGTATGTGGTCTGAGCAAGAGGATGAATCCCATCAACACTGAGCTTGCACAATCCATTCAAAGCCTTAAACACTTCAGTCAGATCCAATTGCAGGTGCCTAGTCTCCAGACACTGCAGTTTGTAGAACTGAAGCCTTTCTTGGTAAGAGCACCTCTTTGTTCCCCCTTACCAATCTAATCACCCTTCTCTGCTCATTCGAGCAGTTCCACAGCCTTCCTAAAATGAGGCCTCCAGACCTGTATGCAGTACTCAATATGTGGCCTGACCATTGCCTTATACAATGGGCTAATCACCTCCTTATCCCTGCTAGCAAAATTCCCATATATCGTGGACAAAACTCAATGAGTTGTTCGTTCTAGCTGCCTGTTCATACTGCTCAGAGAACTTTATATCTGAATACACAATTACCCCCAGGTCTATTTTATTTTCCACTACCCTGAGTGCAGTACCACACAGTTGGTATATCACTCTGGGGTTACTGCTACCCATATTTTTAAAATTATTTGTTTCATTTGTATGTTCTAAAAGAAACGTAGTTCTCCATTCCTCCCCTCAACATTCCATCAATTACACAGTATTGGCTGCCAGTATTTTTTTCTACTAAAAAAATGTAAAAAAAAAAAAAAAAAAAAAAACAATATGTGTATGAAAAAGGCAAAAATTCTTAATTAATGCTTCTTATGAAACCAGGCATTGAAATTACACAATATTAAAAGCTGAAATTACTATAGAATAGACTTGTTAACTGGGAAATGTTTCAGAAAATAATTCTAATACTATGCAGCATTTCATGCCTTTAAAATGATGTGGCACAAGTATACTGAAATGGATAACCAAGAACTGATAAAATTTTTATCAGACAAGAAGGCTACTTGTGATATTTGTGATTATCAAGAGATCCAGTTCCATATCAAATATGCAAACTAGCTTGAAATTAGGTTATTCAGTGAATGAGTGAGGCTAAGGCAAATATCAAAATAAACAGGTCCAGGAATGAGAGCAAAGAGTTCTTTGCATATGAGAACAGGAGGGCTGAAGGATTGTGTTAATCCACTGTAGGGAAGCAGTGATATTAGTATTGATGATCAGCCATCTCTAGTTTAAAATCAGGTTACTCAGTGAGTGAGTGAGTGAGGCTAAGGCAAATTATAAAAACTATTTGTTAAACATGTCTAAGAATTACAGTAGAGTTTTTTTGCATATGAAAATGGACAGGCTGAATGATTGTATTAATAGACTATATTAGCATTAGTTGAGGCATATGATGCAAGGGCGCCTCCGTAGTCAGGTGGGAAGGAACAGCAGTGCATAGCACACGCTTCTTGATTAGACCGGGATTCGAGCCTGTCACATCCAAATAAGGAGGATGCGGAAAGGTCAGGAAAGGACCACCACATATCCTGGAGCAATATGGCTGTTGTTGTTGTTGTTGTTTGGTTTTTAGGAGCATTAGCAGCTAAGGCCATATTACTCCGGGAATATGGGGTGGTCATTCTCTGAACCTTTCCGCATCCTATGTATTTAGTGGTGACCGGCTCGAACCCCGGTATAATGAAGAAGCATGTGCTACGCGCTGCTGCTCCTTCCTACCTGGCTACGGAGGCACCAGCAATATGGCCTTAGTTGCTAAAGCTCCTAAAAACCAAATAACAACAATAACAACAATATGATGCAAGAAAGCAAGCTTATAGAGCATCAGCCAAAAAAAAAAAAAAAAACCCCTTCCCATTTCACCCATCCAGTCCCTCCAAATGTTTGTCTAGTTCAGCCTTAAATTTATTTAAGCTATCAACTTCCATAACAGATGGAAGTCTGTTCCAGCAATCAACTACCTGCTGTCTACAACTGTCTTTCCTCAATTTGAATCTATGCTCCCTCAGGTTCTTAATCTCAGCAAGTGGAAGTATCCCATCAGCATTGAGCCTGCTCAAACCATTCAAGACCTTGTACACCTCAACCGGATTACCTCGCAAGTGCCTAGTCTCCAGATGCTGCAACTGACAGCATTTAAGCCTCTCTTGGTAGGAGAACCCCTTTGTTCCTCTCACCAATCTTGTTGCTCTTCTCTGTACTTGTTCTAGCAACTCTACATCCTTCCTAAAATGAGGCCTCCAGACCTGTACACAGTACTCAAGGTGTGGCTTCGTATAAGGCAACGGTCACATTGCCTTATACGAAGGTATAATCACTTTCTTGTTTCTGCTAGCAAAATTCTTATATATCAGGGGTGGTCAACAAGTCGATTGCTATCTACCAGTGGATCGTGGCTTTAATTTCGGTCGATCACGACGAATTTTAAATATATATAAAAATAGATTAGCCAAAATCTAAATGTTATTATTATTATGTGCCCCACTGCATACACTTATTACAAATCTGTTGAACCACATGATCACTCTTGTCGCTGTGCAGCCACTAGGCTTGTCTAGTGAAAATTCATGCAGTTACGTTGAGGAGAGCATAGTGTATGTGTCGAATTCTTATTTGGCTTACTTAATATTAATAACTGGACAGTGCTTATACGTTAATTTAATACCCTTTGATTTAAAATGAATACTGCAAAAAAGAACAAAACATATCATTTTCATAAAGAGTAAGAACTAGAATACTTTCGGTAATGATAAAAGAAAAATATTGTTATTCGATTTGCAATGCTTCCGTGGCTATACCCAAAAAAAGTAAATTTAGAAAGGCACTTCAAAGCTTTCCATGGTAAATACCAATTGGATTTTTTGCCTAATAGTGACCTTAGAAAAAATAAATTAAAAGAACTTAAATCTAGATTATTCGCACAACAAAATTTCTTCGTAATACTAATTTACAATCCAAAGCAGTAACTAGCATCATTTAAAGTGAGTCATTTCTTGCAAAAAAGTGCAAACCATTTTCCGATGGTCAATTCATCAAAGGCACATTTTTAGAAATAACAGCTTCTCTTTTTGAAAATTTTAAGAACAAAAATGGAATTAAAAGTGCTCTTCAAGATCTGCAATTATCTTGAAATACTAGGTGCAATGCATCGAAAAAATGAGTAACGCGAAAGAACAATTGTCTGCTCATATTGCTAATTGTGTGTCCTTTTATTTACGTCAGTGATGGCTCAATTGCTCGTTGTTATTCGTATGGTTTTCGATGATTCTGCCACTAGAAAAGAACGGCTGGACATGGTTTCGTTAAAAGAGAGAACTAGAGGTCTTGATATATATTAACGCATTCAAAAATTTTATTGAAAAAATTAAATTACCACTATTTAAGCTTGTATCAATAACAACAGATGGAGCTAAAGCAATGACAGGGCATTTTAACAGATTCATTGCATTGTACCAAAAGGATGATGAATTCCCAGATTTTTTGAGTTGCCACTGTATCATCCACCAAAAAGTGTTAGCCAGCAAAAGATTAAATACTAAAAGTGTTACATACATAGCTTTCAAAATCGTGAATTTCATCAGAGGACAATCTCTTAAAAGGAGACTGTTCAAAATCCACCTCGATGAAAATGAACCAGATCTGATATTACACACATATGTGAAGTGGCTGAGTCGGAGTAAGTTTCTACAGATTTCGAAATTTGCTGAATGAAGTTAAAAAAAATTTGTCGATTAAAGTGGAGATGATTATCAGCAGCTGCAAGGTACGGTGTGGTTGTGTGATCTGGCTTTTTTGACAGATTTTACCAGTAAATTAAGTGATCTGAATTTGGAATTACAAGGAAAAAATAAAAATGTGGGTGACATGATTAGTAGTATTTCTGCACATAAATATCAATTTTTGGCAATGGCTAAGGATCTCAAAGAAAAAAAATTTGATCATTTTGCAAATATGCTTCTGAAATTGAGAAAGTTGTGGATGATTTTGAAACCAGATTCAGTGATTTTAAAACAATTGAAGACATTGTTCAATATATTTCTTGCCCATTTAAGGTTGACTAAGATACGAAACAAATTGCAGAAAAAATCGTGAGATTTTTCACACGGAGAAAATATTACTTGAAAATGAAATTATTACATTGCGAAACGATATCTTCCTAAAAGCCAGGTCATCAGAAAAAGACTTTTGGAAATATGTTTGCCGGGAAAAGTACTGTAAAAAAATGCAGTGAATTTTAAAATTTTCCTGTTTTGGTTCCACATATCTATATGAATCAGAATTTTCGTATTTGAAACAAACAAAAAAAAAAAAAAAACAGACGAAGAATCGCTCTACTCTTACAGACATACAGAAGATAAAAATTTAAATACGTATGAATTTAAAATAAGAATTCTGAATTGTATTTAATTTTAAAATTTATAAACAATATTTTTCAACATGTGTCGATTAACCTTTTTAACCATGTGCAATGAACTTGAGATGGTAGATCGGCACATTTTGAAGAAAAAAAGTCGATCGCATCACAAATTAAGTTGGCCACCCCCCCTTTTTTATGAAAACCTCAAACACAAAAAGGATCAAAATCTATAGTACTTAGTACTTTGCATGAGTTGAAGGAGAAGTATGGGGGGAGGGGGGGATGCAAGAAACTTTGCTCTAGAGACTAAACATGGGTTTCACCACTTCAAGCCTCCAATAAGCAAAGTGGTGGTATTTCAACGGTTGATGAAAGTCATCTACTGCTCTGGTGGCCCGTCAGCACTGTTAGAAAAGTTCATATCCAACTGCATGACTTCGATGATCAGCCATCTCCTTGTTTTTCCTCAAGCAGATGGATGATGAGTTGAACATGTTTTTTGCATTTATATTCATGTAAGAATTATTTAGTATTTAATGAATTTATGAGTGAAAAATCTCTGGAGGAGAAATTATCACCCTTATAAATGAAGAAAGCACAAGGAACAGGAACTTATCTGGTTAATTAATGTGAACAACGTGAAAATTATGTGCCTTTGTGAAATGCAATAACCCATATTTTTACAGTCATTCTCTTCATTTAAATGTTCTAGTAAGTGCTGTAATTCTGCCCCCCAAAATCAGCTGTGCAGTTTGGCTTTCAGTACTTTTATCTTTATACACCAGTGTTCAAAGAAAGTGCATCACCTAGGAATTTCACATTTCTAACCCTTTTTTGTGATGGTATGTTACATCAATGACTAGCATTAATGTAACATATAGAAATATAAACAAAAGATATTTATTAATAGTTAAGGCAAAGCTAAGTAATATTTGACAGGTGCTCTCAAAATATTCCAAAATGAGCATTTACAATCTTTATACAACAGTTTTGGTAAATATGACAATTATGGATGAAATGTTATGAGAAGCCCTAAATTTACTTCGGTTTATCATTTTAAATGGAAAACAAAATGAAAAGTTCACCAGGTGCAAACTAATTCAACCCTAATTCATAGCTTTTTTTTCAACATGCTTGGAGATAAGCCATCACACATCCACTACACCATCCGAAACTGATCTACAGTGATGAACTTCTTTGCAACCACAAGTACTATATTGTCTGCTTTTGAATGGAACGAGGAACTCGCTATTCAGATACCCTGATATTGAAGCAGCTTTTGATGCCATCAATGTGTCGGCACTCTTCTGTTTACTTGAAGCCCACTATGTAATCCAAGGTAATATCCTCTGGTTCATAGCATCACTCCTCCACAACAGGATATCACAGATTGATATCCATAGACACGTGCACAAGAAGGTGATATATGCTGTTGTTCCACAAGGAGTCCTATCTAGCTTGTTATTTACAGCCATCATCGCACCTCTTGTCCAAACAATGAGAAAATCATCACATACGCAGATGATATAAAAATTGTAATGCCTATTGCTTCCAACAATCACCTAGAGGCTACAGCATGTATTAAGTATAGTCTCATCAACATCGCCTCTTACCTTAAATGGTATGGTCGTCTCACAATCAATCCACAAAAAACAAAACTAATGTTGTTTTCCCTCAAATCAACCCCTACAGCAGTGGTTTTCAACTGGGGTGCCGCAGCATACTAGGGTGGCACAACAACATTCTAGGGGTGCTGTATAATTTGGGTTTAAGTTACTTAAAGTTATTATTATTATTTTTAATTTGTATATTTATTTCATTATAAAAAAGTGTACGGTACCCATTGTACCATATCTTTTTAATTTTGTGGTGATCTATAATTAATCTTTATTTAGTACCTCTATATAAAGAAAAAATATTATCTAGGTATATATATATATATATATATTAAAAGGTCGAAAACCACTGTGTTAGGTATTTCTTTTGGCCTAGGGATGCCGTGAAAAAATTACTGGGACACTAAAGGCGCCGTGAACCGAGAAAGTTTGGGAACCTCTGCCCTACAGTAATAGCCTCAACACTCAATGGAATTGTAATATCTTCTATCCACACAGATTTGGGAATAATATTTGATCCAAAACTTCGGTTTTATGTGCACGTAGATAAGCTCACGTCCAGAGCAGTCTCTCTTCGATGGGCAGCTAAACAACAATTAATCTATGTCAAGGATCCTCAAATAATTAAGAAATTCATCAGAACAGTAATTTATTCTCCACTCCTCTATGCCACTGAAGTGTGGGCATCAGCAACTACTTCAACGAAGAAGCCAATCTTCGCAGCAGAATTCTGGCTCCTTAAATGGGTAACTGGAAAGTGTCTCCCCACTGCAAGACAGAACTACAACCCTGCTACTTCACTGGGGGATGCAGCAACTACCTGATATTATTGAAGTACAGCAACTGGTAGCCACAGTTAAGATGGTCACTGACCAAATCTCAATACATCTATTTGAGATTCATATTACTGACAAATACCCAAGCCAGAACTTCGGTGAACCCTGATGCTCTGCTTGAAGCATCGGAGACTTCATATCTCAGATTGCTTCCTCCCACATCAAATGCTAATGGAAGTACAGCACCCAGATGCCGACTTGAATAAGTTTTGCTCCAATAAAACCTATAGGAAAAAGGTCTTAGCTACAGGAAACCTACTCGCTTGAATTCCAGAAGTCAACAGGCACAAGCTTGTGCTCCTCTTCACATCATCTGCCAAGCTCTCCTGTGTCATGTGTGGAGGCAGAGTCCCACCTTACCTACACACATTTAAACAAGAGAGCATCGATGCATTTCCACAGAGAAGGCATAAGTGTCATTTGTGTATATTAGATATATTGTAAATTATTATTAACCATATGGTGCAAGGAAGCCTGAGGCTTATGCTGCAAAATACAAAAAAAAATTCCCAAAGTTATCCTGTGAGAGAGAGAGAGAGAGAGAGAGAGAGAGAGAGAGAGAGAGAGAGAGAGCAAGGGTCAGAAGCAGAAGGGAATCACCAAGAAAGAGAAGAATGATGGTATTCAGCTCAGGACCCTGGGTGTGCCAGGCCCATACTCACAAGATGTGAGCCCCTGGGGTATGTGATGTAGAACAGCGTTTCCCAAACTGGGGGGCATACCCCTGGGGGTATAGGACGAATAGACCAATTCCAGGGGGTCCGTTTTGCGGATCCTCTGGAACTGGTCTATTTGTCCTATACACAGCAAATTGATGATAAATAAAGTTATTATTATATATTTATGTAAAAATAAGAATAAAGTTGAGTTGTTTTAAACATAAAACCATCAATTTTCTTTTCAGAAAACCCAGTATTCATACATATATATACACATACACACACAGAGAAATGTATGGATATATATATAATTAGACTTAATAAAAGTATGAAAAGTAGGAAAAGAGTCCCAGATCAGATTAATGCCATCAAATTATTGATTAAACATTACAGATTTGAAGAGTGCTTAAAGTACAATAATGTACAATAAAAGCTATACCATAGAGCCCTAAGGACAAATTAATATGCAAACAGTTGGCCTTTAGGCCAAAAAGGAAGATAAGATTTAAGAATATACATTATAAAAGTATACCTGGAGAGCCATGTGGCCAAAAGACAGATAGCCTGGGCTAGTTTATTTAGTTATACCCTATAAACAAACAAATAATTAATAATAAAATAAAATAAATGCAAGTAGAGTAAAATAAAATAAAATAAAATGAAACGATCACAATTAAGCAAATTATTGATATTAGGATACACTGAATGGTACGTTTATGAGGACTAGCACCATTCCATACATCCAATCCATATTTGGCAAACTAGTTTAGCTAGTTCAAATAATCCAAAATTATCCAAATGTTAAAATTTAGCAGCAAACTGCCAGTTTACTGCTAAATGGTGGGAAAGCAGATTGCATGGGGCTGAGTGTATAACTTTCAGTTTGAGCCAATCTCTGCTCTAGATTATGACTTTGTCATCAGTCAATGCTCTCTATAAAAATAGGTTAGCTAGCATGCCTTGAGGAATGTGGGCTTCCAGCAGAAGTTTTCTTGCTCCACTGGCAGTTGCCTTTCCTGCTTGCAGGAAAAAGCCAAGTGGAGCAAGATGCTATTATTATAATGCAGTAAGTTGACTCACCATATTATGGAATTTTTACTTTTATATACTTTGGAGTTTAAAGTTTACTGAAAACCTCTACCTATATTGATAATGATTAAACACCTCTCATGATATAATATACATCACTGGTAGAAGTTCAATATAAGATTAGAGGTAACTGAAATTTCTGAGATGTTAAGAACACTTACAACTAGGTTGCTTAAAGGATCTGTGTATTATACAAGAGAGAAGTAAGCCTTAACAACCTTAACAAATTTGTTAATAAATTTGTTAAGGTTTCACATACTGTCTCTTCATAGCTATGAATATTATTGAGTACATAAATGTTGACAGTTATTTTGGAGATGCTTAGAGATGAATAACTCACTATTATGCAATATCGACATACATATTTGGCTAGGAGTATCAAGGCATATTTATGAAGCTACAGGTCTTCTATTACAAGTATACATGACTGAATAAGCTGATTGATAATTATGGAGACTTCATTGACAATACTACCATGTACTGCTAATATTACTCTTAATACTATATGGATATTGAGTTGTTCTAAAAACCACCAGATGAACAATATTCAAGATGTTGTTAATTAAATTATCCATCCTGAATGTAAATACCATGGCCATATGACAGGGTTTATCTTTGGTATATGCACAAACACACCTCACCTCCCCCCCCCCAATATAAAAATGGTGCTTTTGAACCAGGACTTAAATTATAAGAAAATAATGATATATATGGATTAACTCTGTGTATCTCAATAGTGAAGATATTTGAAATAAACTGAAAATTAAAGGATTATAACTTTTAGGCTTGCATTATCTATTGGCTATGAAAAATACATGATGCTCCTTATTAATAGTTATTTAATTGAAGCTATCTGAACAAAAGTATTATTCTGAAATTATTCATATTTTCAATTATGAGAAATTTCGCTATTTGCTATTTAGGAGCATTAGCAACTAAGGCCATATTGCTCCGGGATATGCGGTGGTCATTCCCTGACCTTTCCACATCCTCCGTATTTGGTGGTGACGGGCTCGAACCCCGGTATAATCAAGAAGTATGTGCTATGCACTGCTGCTCCTTCCCACCTGGCTACGGAGGCGCCTCATCAATTATGAGAGAAATAATATTAAGCATTAAACAACATTAAGCAATCTAATATTACTCCCTTCTTAATTAACATTAAGAAGGAAGTAATATTAGTTTACTTATTAATTATATATTTATTACTCCCTTCTTAATATTAATTCTGCCTTATTTTGAATTATTACTACCTTGCATTTATATTTGGGAAGAATTACTGAGAATGGTGGATAATTATTTTTATAGAAACAATACTGAACATAAGTTTGAATTAAAGATAATATGAGCAAGGAGGAGAAGTATACAGAACTTAGGAGATATTCTAACATAATACTAAACTAAACACAAAGAATACTGAAACAAATACAGAAGTGCCCATGTGGCAGTAACAAGAGCAGATTATTCCACAGAATTCTCACTGAGATAGATCATCACCAGGGAATTATCAGTTTAGTGGGGTGTACCAGTTTAATATCTTTCTTCTCAGTTAGACCAGATTCTATTCCAATCACTGTTTTCTAAAACTATTTTGGAGGTAGCCTCCCTTTATGGATAGAGCCCCTATGAATGTTTGATTATGGCAAAAGCTAAATTGAAAGAACAGCTGCCATCCATTTTCTTAGCCAATCCAACAAATTAAGAATTGTAACTGATTTTGAGAAATTCAAGGGGGCATTTGTGGGTGTTTCATTTCTGAAGAGAGGACAACTGTTGTTGTCCTCAAAAATTTAAATCTGCATATTAGATGACGGGAGAAAGTACATAGAATATGCCTCATGAAAAAGGGATTGTGGGAGATTGGCCTAAAGAACAAAGGACAATAGTAAATTAAAATGAAAATTTCTCTCACATCAACCTCATTTGATTCAGTGGTGCAGATGGCAAAGAAAGAGGAAGAGAACAAGTCATTAATGAATAAACCTAGTACAGCCACTCCCCGATTAATATAAAGGTTGCATTCCGCGGAACTCTACATAAGCTAAATAAATAGTAGCCTAAATTTAAGGCTGAGCTGGACAGGTATTTGGAACGAACGGAGGGGTGAAATGGGAGCGGTTTTTTTTGGCTGATGCTGCATAAGCTTCTTTTCTTGCATCGTATGCTACTAATGCTGTCAGAATTTCCTCCATGCTTGTGCAGCACTCACAACTATGCTTGCTGAATTGATTGAATCAAAAAAGAAATGTTTGACAAACATTTAATTATTTATTGTATTTATTCAATTTTTTATTTTATGCGCAAGAAAAATGACAAAAGTGTGCAACTTAAAAAAATTTCAAAATTATAAAATTACAAAAAAAGAGAGGAGAGGGGCATAACGTCAGTAAGTTTTACCTTTTGAGCATTGTTGCCAGAATCACTGTCTTCAGCTGATAAGTACGGTGCCGTGGAGATTTAGAAGGGGTCGACTGCTCAACCTTATGAAAGAACATATTAATGGATGACTGGCTTTTTTCTTTTCATCATAGATTTCTTCGTAGCAAATAAGCATATCATTCACCCCTCTGTTAACTTTTAAGAATCGTTCGTTGTCAGGATCCATCTTCTCAAACCTTGCCATTGCCTATGCAATTTCATGAAATGCCATTGCCATCTCTCTGGTGAAGAAACATCTTGGCTTCTCATTTGGTTCATCTTGAGCTTTGTCAGCATTTCCTTCTCTCACTATTGCTACCTGCAAGTCAATAAATAAGTTCTTCGTTAGATAATTCCTTCTCTTCTTCCTCTATTAACTCCTCCACGTCTTTGACAACAACCTCCAACTGAAGTAGCTCTGCAACCTGTACAATCTTATCCGTAACCTCTTCATATGATTCGTCTTTTTCAAACCCTTCAAAGCCTTTTATGTGCCGTGGGCATATTTTCTTCCATGTACCATTTACCTATTAAACCTACTATTAAACCATCTGTTGCTTGCCACGAACTTGGCTTGGAGTTCGCTGTACTTACTGTACATTTGGTTTGCTGTACTTGGGGTCCTTAATATCTTTATAACTACTTCTTGCTTTTGCTTGGATGGCCATTGGACTCAGGGTCACTCGCTTCTGAATCTGATTTTCCATCCATATTATTAATAGCTGCTCCATCTTCGATATAGCACCTGAATACTGTTTTGTGATCACTGTTAATTTTAAATGCATTGATCCTTTAACATGTTCTTTTATATGTGCACTGTCCCTTAAAATAGCATTCACTGTTGAAGTAGCGAGACCTAATTCCCTTGCAACAGATGACAAACTTTGTCCTGCTTTGTACTTCTTAATCATTTTCATCTTCATCTTCATTTCTAAATCAATTTTGTTTCATTTCCTGCACTGCCAGCACTTGTACTTTTCATTGTAATACGTAAATAGCAATGAAGAGAAGTTTCTGAAAATCTGTTTTTTATATGATTGAAAATTTCAGTGAATGGGATTATTGCAAATGCAATAAGATTGAGTTTACTACCCGTTTATAATAGATTGCGCTAACAGAAAAGGCCAATAAACTGGACAGTGCAAATTTTTAAAATTATTTTTTGGTCGTGGCTTCCAGAAACGTGCTTTAGAAAAATATCACAAAGGTGTTCAAAATTGATTCTTATAATGGGAATATATGATAATAATGAAAGTGTAGTGCAATTTCCATTATAAATATGACCTTTTAGAGAAAGAGAGAGATAAACAGTTTGTAATATAGAGAAATTTTCAACTTCCAAGGACTTTGAACGAATTACAAAAAAAAAAAAAACAAAACAATTTGTTATTGGGTTCGCATTACGATATTTTCACAATACCTCCATTTATTCCTACAGATGGAAAATATGTTCCCATACTTTTTTCAGTTTGCACTGGTTGACAAAAACGTACGTAAAGTCGAATTTGCATAAGTCGAGTTTTACATAAGTCGGAGAGTTCCTTGTACTCTTCACACCATAAATAGCAAAACCAAAAAGAAATTTTCAGAGAACAAAGTCTGTTGGAATAAATTTAATCTTAAATTAACTTCCATTCGAAGCCAAGCAAATGTGATTTTTTTTAAGCCTGAGATTACTTATCTGAACCACAGAGTTAATGCACAAGGACCATCATTTGGGTTAAGGAACATCCAGTTGGTTGTCGATACAAAGGCACCCAAAACAGTTACAAAAGTAAGCTAGTTTTAGGTATTCTTTGAGTGGTATAATGCATAGGTAAACTGTGATGCTGGACACAAACGATCATTTCATGCACATCATCTTTTATCGCAAAGTCTTGACCTTAATGTCACACTGCTCCAATTTCTACAGAAGTCTTTTATATGCAAGAGTATCAAAAGTTTTCCTGAAATCCAAGAATATGACATCAAAATTAGTCTTTGTATCCAGTTCCTTTGTGACTACATCATGCTAACCAATCAAATTTGTCAAACAAGATTTCCCCTTAACAAACCCATGCTGTGTTGAATTATAATTGTGGCCTTGTCTAAATGATCCTTCAGTACTTCTTTTACCAGTGACTCCATTATTTTCCATGGAACAGAAGTTAAACTAACAGGTCTGTAATTATTTGTGTCACCCTTTGATCCCCTCCCTTGTGAATTGGGGATACATTCGCAAATCTCTGGTCTGTGGGAACCTCTCCTGAATCCACAGTTGTTCTCATAATTATGGCTAAGGGTTTGCTTACTTCCTTCACTGTCTCCCTTAATATAACTGGATATCCTATCCAACCCAGGTGTCTTCCTTTTGTTTAACTTGAACAATTTCTCTTCCACTTTCCTTGCAATTATTACAAAAATCATTTAGTTCGCCTTTAGAATTTGATAAATTACTGGAATCCTCTTCCATAAAGAATTCCTTATGTATGAATATAGATCAAAATATTCATTCAGTTTGTCAGCAGCCTGAGTAGGATCATCAACAGTCAAACTATTAATACTGAGTGGATCAATTTGATTCATCCCCTCCTTTCTATTATTTATATAAGTAAAGAAGTCTTCGCTGTTTTTCTTTGCATCCTTTGTCAAAGATTTCTCATAATCTGCTTTTCTTGCTTGACTTCCTTTGTGACTTGATTACAGAGTAGTTTATATCTACGACAGGTTGCTGTGCCACCTACAACTAGGTGACTTAATGATTAAGGATACTTAATGATTTTGTAATAACTGAGAGCAAAGTGGAAGAGAAACTGTTGAAGTTAAACGTAAGAAAAGCACCTGGGGTGGATGGGATCTATCTAGTTATATTAAAGGAGGTGGCAAAGCAACTAAGCAAACCCTTAGCCATCATTATGAGAGCATCCTTGGACTCAGGGGAGGTTCCCACGGACTGGAGATGTGCAAATGTATCCCCAATTCACAAAGGGAGATCGAAGGGTGACACAAGTAATTACAGACCAGTTAGTTTAACTTCTGTTCCGGGTAAAATAATGGAGTCACTGGTTAAAGATGTATTGCAGGATCATCTAGACAAGACCGCAGCAATAATTCAGACACAGCATGGGTTTGTTAAGGGAAAGTCTTGTCTGACAAATTTGATAGGATATTATGATGTGGTTACAAAGGAACTGGATGCAAAAAATAATTTTGATATAATATATTTGGATTTCAGGAAAGCTTTTGACACTATTGCGCATGGAAGACTATTGTACAAATTGGTGCAGAATGGTATTAAGGGTAAGTTGCTACAATGGATAAGAGGATGGTTAAGTGCGAAAGACAGAGGGTGGTAATCAATGGGTGCTGCTCTTCTTGGACTAACGTTATTAGTGGAGTCCCACAGGGTTCAGTGTTGGGTCCACTGGTGTTTTGTATATTTATCAATGATATTGATGAAGGTATATCAGGCTTAGTGTCGAAGTTTGCAGATGATACAAAGGTTGGCAGGGTTGTTAATGACAGTAATGGCAGTGTGCTACTGCAACAGGATCTAGATAATTTGGGCAGATGGGCTAAGAAGTGGCAATTGAAGTTTAACCTTGACAAATGCAAAGTACTGCATATGGGTAGAAGTAACCCCAGAGAAACGTACCAACTGTGTGGTACTACACTTAAGGTGGTAGAAAATGAAAAAGACCTGGGAGTAATTGTGCAGGCAGATATGAAGTTTTCTGAGCAATGCAGATGGGCTGCCAGGGCAGGTCATGGGGTTTTGTCAATGATCTATAGCAATTTTGCTAGCAGGGAAAAGGAGGTGATTATCCCTCTGTATAAGGCAATGGTCAGGCCACGCCTTGAGTACTGCGTACAGGTTGGAGGCCTCATTTTAGGAAGGATGTATATTTACTTGAGCGTGTACAGAGAAGGGAAACAAGATTGGTGAGGGGAATGAAAGGATCCTCTTACCAAGAGAGGCTTAAGTTCTGCAAACTGCAGCAGCTGGAGACTAGGCACTTGCAAGGTGATCTGATATATAAGGCCTTGAATGGGTTGAGCATGCTGAATTCTGATGGGATCCTTCCACTCGTTCAGATTACGAACCTAAGGGGGCATAAATTCAAATTAAGAAAAGACAGATGTAAATTAGATGTGCGGAAATTTGCCTTTAGCCAGCGGGTGGTTAATTGCTGGAACAAACTTCCATCTGTCATTGTGGAAGTTGATAGGTTGAATAAATTTAAGGAGGAACTGGACAGGCTTTGGAGGGAATGGTGTGATTTTTTTGGCTGATGCTGCATAAGCTCATACATTTGCTTTCTTGCATCACATGCCACTACTACTACTACTACTACTACTACCTGATAATTTATATGCATCCCATGCACTTTTCTTCTTTGCCACTAGTTTCATCAGTTCATCTGACATCCATTTAGGCCCCCTTGAAGAGTATTTCTTGGTATGAAAAGCCTAGTAGCTTCTATGATTAATCCCTTGAATGCTTTCCATTTA
Organism: Mastigoproctus giganteus; assembly: GCF_048544385.1. Lineage (NCBI taxonomy): Eukaryota > Metazoa > Arthropoda > Arachnida > Uropygi > Thelyphonidae > Mastigoproctus > Mastigoproctus giganteus. The sequence goes on from NC_143580.1 coordinate 168,016,040, forward strand.
GAATATGCTGATGGTGACATCATCAGTTTGGTCCAACTGTAGTCACCTTTATGAAAGGAAAAACCCCTCCCTTTACGCTTGAATGTAGTTACATTTTTAAGTAAATCCCAAATTGATACACTGTGATCACTGCCATCCCAGTGGATCTTTTATCTGCAGATTCTTAATGTATGAATAATCACTGGTGATAATCAGATCAAGAACTCCTTCTTGTTGCCTCTAACTTTTCGCTGTAAAAAATAGTCATCCAATAAATCCACAAAAGTCTTGCTAGTGTGTGAGCGATCAACCCAGAAGTTTCAGTCAATATCTGTAAAGTTAAAATCCGTCATTAAAAGAATTCTGATTCATTCCATGTTGCAGGCTATGATCCCTAGATCGCATGAACAGTCTTTCCTGGCAAGTTGCAGGTTCATTTATGATCTCTGTGTGATGGAAAACTCCCACGATCCCTCAATAATGCATACTGAGCCATGATCCTGTTGTGTTATTAAACTCCACTGTTGACAAAGGAGGGTCACCTTTGAAGGGTTTCGCGTGTCTATTTTGTCACTGTAAACTCCACTGTTGACAAAGGAGGGCCACCTTTGACTTTTTTGCTTTTTTATTGACTTAAATTGGAATATTAATTTATTTTTTAGAGTTGCTTTATATTCCTAGTAAAAATACTTTAGTTTAAATTGAATTTAGATAGAGATATTGTAGGATATTACTTAGTATTGGTAAGGGTATTAAATCCATGTGTGGACAGGTTTTGCAGCTCCCACGAACGAAAGTTTTTAATCATACTTAGCCACTTTATTAATTTAATTGTTAGATTAAATTATTTTCTATAAGTAGCTTTTTTTGGTTTATTTTGAATTTAGATAGCGCAATTTTGAAAGTAAATAATACCTCGTGTCCACAGATTAACCGTTCGTAACTTGCCACCATTGTTATACGATACAATGTGTGCTAGCATAAGGTTTAATGGAAAACTAGATAGCGAGTATAGTAGTATCAATTAATCAGTAAAATTTATTAATCTTATTAAATTTCATTGTCAATTGAATTGTACTTTTTTTAACTAAATAAATATAGCAACCTAGTTATTACAAACGTAACATCATAAATTAATTAATATAAGTTGAAAGGGGATAAGAAAGTCATATAACGTAACTTGGAGATAATATTCAATACCGAAATACATATATATAGTGTTATAACTGCATTGGAATATGGTTTAGGGTTATATTTGTGTATTGGAATTTTATTGAACTTGAATAGAAATCATGACTCAGACCACAGCAGCAAAGCAAATGGCTCAAACTAGTGGAAGTGATGTGGCTCAGGGGAGAACTAAGGGGGGGGCAGTTTTCCTCTAAATCACAGTCTATTGAAATGCACTGCTTGTTTGATGTTTGTGGAGCAATCAGGAATGGGACATGATATTGCCAAGGGGAATATCTTTATGTGTGCGCGATGTAAGGAGTGTGTGGAAATCAGGTACTAATTCGGCATTGTTATGGGCTTATATGAGAGCTTGAAGGAGAGGGTGGATGCCCTAGAAGGATTTAAATTGAGGGCCTATCAAGCTCTCAACTGCCCACATCAATGCCACTTGAACATCACACAACACAGCGGCAACCCCCAAGGCAGAATGCGCTGGTCCCAAGGGAACTAGTTGTTGTAGGTGACTCTATTGTCAGGGAAAGGAAACGGGAAACATATCGTGGAAAAAGGATAGATGGAAGAGGACCAGGGTATGTCTGCCAGGGGCAAAGGTTGATGACGTTGTAGGGCAGATATCATCCTTTAAGGGCACAAAGGGTGATATTGTTGTACTTAATGATATTGAGAGTAGGGGACCAGCAGAATTACTTAACAAGTACAAGACAATACTGAAAAATAGTCATGAGTTAGGGTCGAATTTGAAAGTGTCTGCAATTCTGCCCAGACATGATAGGAGTTAGTATATGATGAGATCCTTGTTGATCAATTCGGCCCTGGAGAGATTGTGCAAGGCTCAAGGGGTAGAATTTTTCTCAGCCCGGTCTGTGCTTGTTAACAGGAGAGACTGCTTCTACAGGGATGGGATACAATTAAGTAGAAAGGGTGCAAGAATAATTGTGATGCTATCGAGGCAGAGTTAGGTGGGTTGTTGTTGTTATTTGGTTTTTAGGAGCATTAGCAACTAAGGCCATATTGCTCCGAGATATGCGGTGGTCATTTCTTGACCTTTCCACATACTCCGTATTTGGTGGTGACGGGCTCGAACCCCGGTCTAATCAAGAAGCGTATGCTACGCACTGCTGCTCCTTCCCACCTGGCTACGGAGGCGCAGTTAGGTGGGTTGGAAAACTTCTAGCTTGGGGGGGGATACACGGACTAATAGATCAACAGCAGCCGCTGGCAGAGGTAAAAGTGATTCTTGCACTACTTCCATTGAAATGCAATTGAGCAGCAGCCTGGAAAGCAAGGCAATGGGAATTTTCAGGACTGCTGGGAGTCATATTGGAATAAGTAAATACATGGGCTGTGTTAGGATAAATAAGAGTAGAAACAGGTGCATGTATATTTGCATGTACACCAATGCTAGGAGTATAGTTAATAAATTTGATGAGCTTGAAGTGCTAGTCAAGACATCAAAGGCAGATATTGTTGGGATATCAGAGACATGGTGTCACACAGACATAAGCAGTGCAGAACTGGAATTTGGGGAGTACAATGTATACAGAAAGGATAGACAGAACAGGAAGGGAGGAGGGGTTATGCTGTTAGTTAAGAAACACAAAATCTAAGGAAGTGCATCCAATTGATGTGGGTGGACAATGCAATGTTGAGTCTTTTCGGTGTGACACAAGCACTGGGAAAGGAAAAATGAGAGTAGGTGTGTGTTATAGGCCTCATGAATCTGATGAGTATAATGAGCAATTGTGCAGAGAAATAGAGTGATCCAGTAAATTAGAGTGTGTTATATATAATGGGGAATTTTAATTTCCAGGATATTGACTGGAATTTGTGGGTTGCTCACTCACACACTAGCAAGGCTTTTGTGGATTTATTAAATTCTATACGGTGGAACCAACTGATGATGATACCAACAGCAAATTCAAAATCGGAAGCATTCAAAGAATGAATCTTGAATTTTGAAACAATGAAAAAAAGAAATATCGTTCAAGATTTAGGCTTAAATGGATGTCAGATGAACTAACTAGACATGTGACAGAGAAGAAAAATGCATGGGATACATATAAATTAACATGTGACACAGAAGCCTATGATAGATATAAGGTGGTCTGTAACTAAGTTACAAAGGAGGTTAGGCAGGAAAGGCAGATTACGAGAAATCTTTGGCAAAGGATGCAAAGAAAAACAGCATAGAGTTCTTTACTTATGTAAACTCTAAAAGAAAGGGGATGAATCAGATTGGTCCACTTGATATCGATGGTTCAACTGTTGATGATCCTGCTCAGGTAGCTAACAAACTAAATGAAAATTTGCATCAACATTCACACATGACGAGTTATTCAGGGAGGGGAATGCCAGAGGTGTATTCAACTCTAGCAGTAAGCTAGATAATCTTGTAATAACTGAGAGTAAAGTGGAGGAGAAATTGTTGAAGATAAACACAAGAAATGCACCTGGGGTGGATGGAATCTATCCAGTTATATTAAAGGAGGTGTCAAAGGGAGTAAGCAAACCCATCGCCATAATTATGAGAGCTTCCCTGGACTCAGAGGGAGGTACCCATGGACTGGAGATGTGCAAATCTGATGCCAATCAGCAAAGGAGAATCAAAGGGAGACAGAGGTAATTACAGACCTGTTAGTTTAACTTCTGTCTGTCTGTCTTTCGTTGTAGAAGTTGATAGCTTAAATAGATAGATTCAAGGCAGAACTTGACAAACATTTGGAGCGAGTGGATGGGTGAAATAAGGGGTTTTTTTTTTTTTTTGGCTGATGCTATATAAGCAGGGCAATTAATGGAGGCACTGGTTAAAGAAGCATTGCAGGATCATCTAGACAAGACTTCAGTTATAGCTCGGACACAGCATGGGTTTGTTAAGGGGAAGTCTTGTCTGACTAATCTGACGAGATACTATGATGTAGTCACAAAGGAACTGGATGCAAAGAATAACTTTGATATCATATATCTGGATCTTAGAAACGCCTTTGATACTGTTGCACAAGGAAGATTGCTGCACAAATTGGAGCAGTGTGACATTGGAGGCAAATTGCTGCTATGGATAAAGGGATGGTTGAGTGGGAGAAGTCAGAAAGTGGTAATCAATGGACACTGCTCTTCGTGGAGTCCCTCAGGGTTCAGTGTTGAGTCCATTGTTGTTTTCTGTATTTATAAATGATACTGATGATGGTATAGTAGTAGTAGTAGTAGTAGTAGTGGCACATGATGCAAGAAAGCAAGTGTAGGAGCTTATGCAGCATCAGCCAAAAAAAAAAAAAAAAAAAATCACACCATTCCCTCCAAATGCCTGTCCAGTTCCTCCTTAAATTTATTTAACCTATCAACTTCCACAACGACAGATGGAAGTTTGTTCCAACAATTAACCACCCGCTGGCTAAAGGCAAATTTCCGCACATCTATTCTACATCTGTCCTTTCTTAATTTGAACTTATGTCCCAGTAGGTTGGTAATCTGAACAAGTGGAAGGATCCCATCAGAATTCAGCGTGCTGAACCCATTCAAGGCCTTATAGACCTCAATCAGATCACCGCGCAGGTGCCTAGTCTCCAGCCACTGCAATTTGCAGAACTTAAGCCTCTCTTAGTAAGAGAATCCCTTCATTCCCCTCACCAATCGTGTTGCTCTTCTCTGTACACGCTCAAGGAAATCTACATCCTTCCTAAAATGAGGCCTACAGACCTGTACGCAGTACTCAAGGCGTGGCCTGACCATTGCCTTATACAGAGGGACAATCACCTCCTTTTCCCTGCTAGCAAAATTCCTATATATCATTGACAAAACCCCATGACCCGCCCTAGCAGCCTGTCTGCACTGCTCAGAAAACTTCATATCTGACTGCACAATTACTCCCAGGTCTTTTTCATTTTCTATCACCTTAAGTGTAGTACCACACAGTTGGTACGTTTCTCTGGGGTTACTTCTACCCATATGCAGTACTTTGCATTTGTCAAGGTTGAACTTCAGTTGCCACTTCTTAGCCCATCTGCCCAAATTTTCTAGATCCTGTTGCAGTAGCACACTGCCATTACTGTCATTAACAACCCTGCCAACCTTTGTGTCTTCTGCAAACTTCGACATTAAGCCTGATATACCTTCATCAATATCATTGATAAATACACAAATCAACAGTGGACCCAACACCGAACCCTGTGGGACTCCACTAATAACATTAGTCCACGAAGAGCAGCACCCATTGATTACCACCCTCTGTCTTCTCCCACTTAACCATCCTTTTATCCATTGTAGCAACTTACCCTTAATACCATTCTGCTCCAATTTGTACAGTAGTCTTCCATGCGCAACAGTGTCAAAAGCTTTCCTGAAATCCAAGTATATGATATCAAAATTATTTTTTGCATCCAGTTCCTTTGTGACCACATCATAATAACCAATCAAATTTGTCAGACAAGACTTTCCCTTAACAAACCCATGCTGTGTTTGAATTATTGCTGCAGTCTTGTCTAGATGATCCTGCAATGCATCTTTAACCAGCGACTCCATTATTTTACCCGGAACAGAAGTTAAACTAACTGGTCTGTAATTACTCGTGTCACCCTTCGATCCACCTTTGTGAATTGGGGACACATTTGCACATCTCCAGTCCGTGGGAACCTCCCCTGAGTCCAAGGATGCTCTCATAATTATGGCTAAGGGTTTGCTTAGTTGCTTTGCCGCCTCCTTTAAAATAACTGGATAGATCCCATCCACCCCAGGTGCCTTTCTTGTGTTTAACTTCAACAATTTCTCCTCCACTTTGCTCTCAGTTATTACAAAATCATTAAGCACACTGCTACAATTTGATAACCTTCTTCCATTTTCAAATTGTAATAATTCCTCACGTGTGAATGTAGATGCAAAATACTCATTCAGTTTGTTTGCTATCTGAGCAGGATCATCAACAGTCGAACCATTGATGTCAAGTGGACCAATCATATTCATCCCCTTCCTTTTAGAGTTTATATAAGTAAAGAAATCCTTGCTGTTTTTCTTAGCATCTTTTGCCAAAGATTTCTCGTAATCCGCCTTCGCCTGTCGAACCTCCTTTGTGACCTGATTACAGACTAGCTTATATCTGCCACAGGCTTCTGAGTCACCTGATAATTTATATGCATCCCATGCATTTTTCTTCTCTGTCACGAGTCTCATTAGTTCATTTGATAACCATTTAGGCCTAAACCTTGAACGATATTTCTTAATCGGTATATAAAGTCTAGTAGCTTCCACGATTAATTCTTTGAATGCTTCCCACTTAGAATTTACTGTTTGTAACATCGTCAGTTGATCCCACTGTACAGAACTTAAAAACTGTCTGAGACCACTGTACTCCCCTTTACGGAAGCAAAAACTCTTTCCTTTACCCCTGACGGTAGTTACCTCTTTGAGTAAATCCCACTTCAGCACACTGTGATCACTGCCACCTAGTGGTTCCTTTATCTGCAAATTCTTAATACACGAATGATCACTGCTGATAACCAGATCAAGAGTGTTACTTTCTCTGGTTGCCTCTCGAACATGCTGCTGCAGAAAACAATCATCCAATAAATCCACAAAAGTCTGACTAGTGTGTGAGTGACCAACCCACAAGTTCCAGTCAATATCTGGGAAGTTAAAATCCCCCATTATAAGACATTCTGATTTACTGGCCCACTCTATTTCTCTGTACAATTGTTCATTGTACTCATTCAAGTCATTAGGCCTATAACACACTCCTACTCTTATTTTTTCCTTTCGCAGTGCTTATCTCACACCAAACTGACTCAACAGAGCACTGTTCATCTATATTAACTGGGTGCACTTCCTTTGATTTTATGTTTTTCTTAATTAACAGCATAACACCCCCTCCCTTTCTGTCCTGTCTATCCTTTCTGTACACATTGTACTCCCCAAATTCCAGTTCTGCATTCCTTATATCTTTGTGACACCACATCTCTGCTATCCCAACAATATCCGCCTTTGATGTCTTGACCAACACTTCAAATTCATCAAATTTATTTACTATACTTTTAGCATTGGTATACATGCAAGCATACATGCTCCTATGCCTATTCCTTGTTACCCTAACACATCCCATATACCCAACTATTCCATGATTACTGCCATCCGTCCCTGAAACCCCCAACACCCCTCGCTCCAGGTCGCTTCTTATTCTAATAGAAGTTGTGCAAGAATCACCTTCACCTCTGCCTGCGGTTACTGTTAAACTATTAGTCTTTGTATCCCCCCAAACTAGCAGTTTTCCGACCCACCTAACACTGCCTCGATAGCATCAGCAAATATTCTTGCACCCTTTCTATTTAAGTGTATCCCATCCTTGTAGAAGCAATCTCTCCTGTTAACAAGTACAGTCCAGGCTGAAAAAAATTCTACCCCTTGAGCCTTGCACAATCTTTCCAGGGCCGAATTGATCGACAAGGCTCTCATCATGTACTCCCTCCTATCGTGTCTGGGCAGAATTGCAGACACTTTCAAATTCAACCCTATTTCACGGCTTTTTTTCAACAGTGACCTGTACTTGTTGAGTAATTCTGCCGGTCTCCTACTCTTAATATCATTTGTGCCAACGTGTACAACTATATCACCTTTTGTGCCCTTAAAAGATGATATCCGCTCTACAACGTCATCAACCTTTGCCCCTGGCAGACATACCCTGGTCCTGTTCCACCTATCCTTTTTACAAAGCATGTTTCCCGTTTTTAATGTCCAAGTTTGCAGACGATACGAAGGTTGCCAGCTTTGTTAATGTCACTAATGACAGTACACTGCTGCAGCAGGATCTAGAAAAGTTGAGCAGATGGGCTGAGCAGTGGCAAATAAGTTTAACATTGACAAATGTAAAGTACAACATATGGGAAGCAGTAATCCCAGAGTAACGTATCAACTCTATGGTACCACACTGACAGTGGTAGAGAATGCAAAAGACCTGGGGGTTAATTGTGCAGGCAGATATGAAGTTTTCTGAGCAGTGCAGATGGTCTTGTCAATGATATACAGGAATTTTTCTAGCAGGGATAAGAAGGTGATTATCCCCTTGTATAAGGCAATGGTCTGGACACACCTTGAGTACTCTATACAGGTCTGGAGGCCTCATATCAAGAAGGATGTAGAGCTGCTGGAACGAGTACATAGAAGGGCAACAGGCTTAGTGAATGGAACAAAGGGTTGCTCTTACGAAGAAAGGCTTAAGTTTTGCAAATTACAGTGTCTGCAGACTAGGCACCTGCGAGGTGATCTGATTGAGGTGTATAAAGTCTTGAATGGTTTGAGCATGCTCAATGCTGATGGGATTCTTCCTCTTGCTCAGAATAATCACCTGAGAGGGCATAAATTCAAATTGAGGAAAGACGGTTGTAGGATAGATGTGTGGAAGTTTGCCTTTAGCCAGCAGGTGGTTGATTGCTGGAACAAACTTCCATCTGTCGTTGTAGAAGTTGATAGCTTAAATAGATAGATTCAAGGCAGAACTTGACAAACATTTGGAGCGAGTGGATGGGTGAAATAAGGATTTTTTTTTTTTTTTTTTTTGTTGATGCTATATAAGCAGCTTTCTTGCATCATGTGCCTTTGTGATGCTAATAGGAATGCCCTCTTTTGATTGTTATGTTGAACCTTTTTGAAGTCTAGCTCTTGTGTCAATGAGATTATGATGTTTCCTGTTTAAACATGTAGATTTATTTGTATAAATTACAATCCAATTGGTTTTTTTTTTTTTTTTTTTTTTAATAATTTACAATAACTTTTCATTATTCTGCAAATTTTATAATTCCATAATTGGCTGATCTGAAATTTGGGGAACTGTGGCTCTCTCTCTCTCTCTCTCTCTTTTTACGCAAATTCCAAAAATGAAAAGTATTACAATCTATGAGTCTTAGTACCATGCATGAGTTGAAGGTTGAAAAAACAGGATAATCATTGGTATAGAAAATTTTCCAGAAACTTCAAATACTTGCCTTCTTACTAAGCAGATTACATATGATAGATAAGCACTTTCCTTTTAATGTAATTCATTTTGTTAATTTGTTGAATTTGGACCCTACCTTATTAATTAATAAAGATCTTTTTCGAACGGCAGAACACAGTTGAATCTGAATGAAGAAAATTCATTCAGATTCAAATGAATCTGAATGAAGAAAATTCATTCAGGTTCAAATGAATCTGAATGAATCAATCCAAAATTAACCAATTTCTTACATCTTTTCTCTCCTTCATCCCAATTTCAGACTTAAGTCCAATTTTCATTAATCTTACTTTGGAGTACTATATACTCTGTCATGTGGTAATATTTCATTTAAGTGTTTACATATAATCTTTTTCTCTTAGATAGCTAATACAATTTTTATTTTCATTGTTTCATTATTTGCTTTTTAAATAATGTAATATGTAACAATAATAATAAATAATGGCAATAATAATAAATATGTGTATTTATTTATTATTATTGTTATTTTTTATTTTCTCATTACTGTTGCTGTTGGCACCTATTGCAGTTCTGTATGTGTATCAGTGTATGCTAATGCTTAACTATAGTTAACTATAGTTTGTCACTATAGTTAACTGTCTCTGCTCTTAGGCACACAAAGCACACAATGGCAGGCCTAATGTTGCCAGACCCATGCATCTGTCTTTGAGATTCTGTATAGTTATGGTTGACTGCTTTGTTTCAGACTTTTAATGAATAAACAGATATTGATATTGACTGACTGTTCGCTTCACATAGCTGTTCTAAGATAACATCAAACCTGGTCACCAGGTTTCACAGGTACTCTATGATCAGCTTCAGAGCCGAAACTACGGTGGGACGAGGGGGGCCTCAGCCCCAGGCACAGCTTTTTAAGGGTGCGCCAGTTATGTATTTTAAAATTGTTTCATTTTTGATTTAACTACAGTCAGACCTCTGTTTAATGAACTCCTTTATAATAATATTTTTTTGAATTCCTATTGGTAATTATATTTAAAATAGTTTCTGTAGAAGGCAGAAAATTTTCATATAATGTAATTAAAGGATTACTAGACTCTTAACTTTGTATGCATTGTTCCCACCTCTGGCCTTTTAGGTAATTTAGATAATTAGAAAGTGTGGATTAAGGGTTAAATGGATAACCTTTTCACAAAGTGGTGCCCGTAAAACTTATGCAGCCGCCTATCCCATATACCCAGAAGTCGTGCTAGTCAACTGCTTTTCATAGCCAGTCATATTCCCAACATGGATAATAGCCTCTGGTCATCTTGTGTTATGGGCCCAATTAATAAGCGGATTGATAAAAAAATCTCCAAGAAATACTGGAAAGTGAATTTTAAGATATTTTCGGATATGCTGCTATCACAGCAGAAAAAACGAATATTACATTTCCAGATGAAAGAAGAAGAAAGAAAAAAAAAAAGAATGACACTTTACAAATACTCCGAAAATTTCAATTTATCTGCCGAACAACAATTTTGTATTGAAAATAAATACGTTTTGGATGTTCCTATGAATGACTTATGCACTAGATTTGAAAAACTGAATACTATTTCTTCAAATTTTCCATGTGGAACTTCACTGTCATTAATTAATAAACCTGACTTGCAGAAGGCTACTTCCGACCTTGCATTAAAATACAACAAAGATTTAAATGCATCAAAAATGTTTTACCAATTCTGCAGGATATAAAATCTGTAACCCCTTTTCAACTTCTCCAATTCATTCATGAGTATTGTGTAATAGAATCTTATCCAAAAATAGAAATACCATTACAAATTTTTCTTACCCTGCCTGTAACAGTAGCTTTTTGCAAAAGGTCCTTCAGTAAACTAAATTGATTAAAAATCACCTTAGATCAACAACTGGACAAGAACAACTAACCAATATATCAATTATATCTATTGAAAATCATGTTGCACAAAAAACAAATTGTGATAAAATTATTGATGAGATTGCTTCAGCTAAAGCGAGAAAAATTCAATTAAAATGATACATCTTGATTGCATATTTTTAGTTTATGTTATAATGTTAAAAGTTATATAATTTTATTCTAGATATGTAAACATAAACAATCTGTGATTTTTTATTCCTTTGTAGTTATATGTATTTTCTTTGTAGTTTATATAGAAACAAAGTCTCTGTAGATATAGACGAATAATTGTGAGTTTCTTTTTCTTTTGATTTTTTGTTTTGTTATGTTCATTGTATTATTTAAATTATTTTATTAATAAATATAAGCAAATCATAGATTGTTGATTTGCATATATTTATTTATATTTGCATATAATCAAAGAATTCATATAGTAGCTTTTTTGTGAAAGGTTCTTCAGTAAACTAAATTGATTAAAAATCACCTTAGATCAACAACTGGACAAGAACGACTAACCAATATATCAATTATATCTATTGAAAATCATGTTGCACAAAAAACAAATTGTGATAAAATTATTGATGAGTCTGCTTCAGCTAAAGCGAGAAAAATTCAATTAAAATGATACAACTTGATTGCATATTTTTAGTTTATGTTATAATGTTAAAAGTTATATGATTTTATTCTAGATATATAAACATAAACAATCTGTGATTTTTTATTTCTTTGTAGTTATATGTATTTTCTTTGATTTTTTGTTTTGTTATGTTCATTGTATTTTTTAAATTATTTTATTAATAAATATATGCAAATCATAGATCGTTGCAATAGTAACTTTTATAAATTCATAAATACTGACTACCTGCATATAATGGGGGCCTACTTATATTACTTTTGCCCCAGGCATAGGATTGCCTAGTTCTGCCTCTGATCAGCTTACATGTAAGTTAAAATAGTTCACAATAAATTATGAAGTTTGTGAATAAGTGACAGTGCTAAAAGAGAGAAGTGTCACCATTTTTCCACAGAGAAGTATTACACAGCAGATAATATCCCATACAAAAATATTCTCTCTTTAGCAGGTATGTACAATTATATATAATAAGCAACATTTTATTTACATTGCACATGTATATCATGCCATATGAATATTATAGTGGCAAAAATGAAACTAAGCAATATTTGTTGCTATATGTGAAAAGTTGAGAAAGACTACACATGCTGTGCTTGCTGTGTTGTGAATTCCTTAAGAAGAATATTTAAGCGCCTCGGTAGCCAGGTGGGAAGGAGCAGCAGTGCGCAGCACACGCTTCTTGATTAGACCGGGGTTCGAGCCCGTCACCACCAAATACGGAGGATGCGGAAAGGTTAGGGAATGACCACCGCATATCCCGGAGCAACATGGCCTTAGTTGCTAATGCTCCTAAAAACCAAATAACTAACAAACAAACAAGAATATTTAAAGTTTTTTTTTTACTCCAATGCAATATTTGTAATTTTTTCTTTTATTAAAAAAAGTCCAGTAACTTAAAGAAAGATGTGCAACACCTTATGATTTCCCTGAATTTGGGAATCATGAGTTTTGTATCATTAGCGATCCCTGTATATTTTAGTTTTAGTGGTGTGGACATAATGGATTATAAGATAAGTATGTAATTCTCTGTGATTCTGCATGCAATTCTGGAGTAAGTGAGCAGAAATGTAAAATCTAAAAGTGGCATACTGCACAATAGCAAATAGTTTTATTTTATTATAATGATGTTTGTCTATAGTTGGCTTTGACAATGTTTTTAAATTAGACAAGGCATTTGCAAATCAAGGGACCAATTCGGATTTTGAATTTCATGGTTAGACATATTTCAAATTATATGTATGCTAAAATGCACATAAAAGCCTATAATGTTAATTGGGGAATGGTTGTGAAAAGATAACATTTTCTAATGTTATCTTTTCAATCTACACTGACATACATTGTTATAGAAGCTATTCTTGAAACATATATCTGCAATGTTTGAATATTTAATTATTCACATGACCACAGAAGAATAACTCTCACCTTTTTAGAATTGAAGAGATTTTTTAATATACTTGTCTGTAATACTTCATTATCTTTATATTCAAAAATGAAGTGGTTAAGATGGTGAATAGCCATTAAGTACAAAAGCGGGCTCCAGTTCTGTCTTAGCTGACCTGGAAGAAGTTAAGAGAAGAACATTACTGAAACTATAATCCTACCTCACCACAGCCTTAAAATCTTAAATACGATTGCCAGAATTTATTGAATTAATATTTCAGAATAATCATATTGATATTTCATTCTACAAAGGCGATCAGCAGTTAACCTGCAGTTCATTTCATGCATGTGTGCTGAATGACAGGAAGAGCTGGTAGTTTCAGAGGAACATTATACTTAGTTGTCATGCAGGGAAAATGTTTGTGCATGCTATTGCTCAGGAATTAAACATTTCCAAATCAGCAATTGGAAATGTGCTGAACAACTGGAATTCAAGAAGTGACAATCGAAAAAACAACCAGGTAGGAACAAAATATTGACTGACAGGACTGTTACCTCTTTTTACCATCAGGCCCTACAGAACCTCAGCATGGAACTGAGTGGCCCCTCACAGCTCCATACATTTACACTTTGGAACTATATGTATATGGAGCTGTGATTGGCCTGGTAAAACTGCTTTGACAATTGAAAAAGTTGTACACCATGATTTTCACAGAATAGTTGTAGCCCATAAGCTTTGATAATAAAAACAAAAACAAGTGCAAAATCAACTTGCATGGTGCAAGGCACACTGAAACTGAACTATAGGTCAATGGAAATTCGTCCTGTGCAGTAGTAGTCATACTACACGATATTCAGTCTGATGGATGTAGCTGGGTGTGGAGGATGGCTGGAGAATGCTTACTGCCAGGGATTCTTTCTTGTAGTATGGAATAGGTTCAGTGGTTGCATTACATGAAACTGCCATGAATGTTGCATTTTACAGTGAGTTCTGGACAATTGTGTTTGTCCAACATTCTGCTTTGAAATACTGACTTTGTTCATTTACAGATATAGTCTTAAAGATGGTAACTGAAGTTTAATCCTATTAAAGTGATGCTCTTAAAACCTTTTAATATGATAATGCTCCAATTCACAAATCAAGAATTTAATCTCATGGTTTGAAAAGGATAACATCAAAATTATAGTGTCTAGCACAGAGCCCCTGAACTCAACCAAACTGAACATTTTTGAGCTGAATTGCAAGATTATGAAGAAGTGCATGGCCAAAATAGTTATCTTTGTTAGTAGAACTTATAAATGCTTCAAAAGAGGAGCAGAGCACAATACAGTAGAGTGTCAGTTATCCGGAATAATTAATGTCAGACCACTTTCAGATAGCAAAATTTTCCAGATAATCGAATGGTAAAAGGTAAAATTCAATAAATTCTGTTATAATGTATTAAGGTAAAAGAAAAAATTCTTTAAACAGTATGAGAAAATCTGAATTTACAAAGGGTACTAGGAAAGTTTTGCAATATGACGCAAAAATGAATCACAGGAAGCTGCTTGTTGCTGCATGTTGAGACATGTTCATACATGCATAGTAGCCGCCGCGCCAAGTCGATGGGCTCAGTTATTCATCAGTAGTGAGAGTGTAAAGTGCTTGCGATGGCATTGTGGTCACGAAATGAGATAAGGACAGTTTTGCAGTATAATTTCGTGCGTGGTTTGACCATAGACCAGTGCTTAGAAGAAATGACTCTTGCACTAGATGATGATTGTCCACATCGTACAACGATATTCAGGTGGTATAGAGAATTCCAAAGGGGAAATTTCACTCTGGAGGATTCTGAGAGGCCGGGAAGGCCACAAATGTCAGTTACGGAGGAAAACGTTACTGCTGTGAGGAAAATGCTTGACGAAAACAGGCGAGTGACCTACCAACAGATAGAAGATACTTTGGGCCTAAATGCACCAGCAATTCGTTCGATTCTGCAAGATCATTTGCAAGTGAAGAAACTTTGTTCTCTCTGGGTGCCGCATCAACTGACTGAAGAGCAGATGACACGACGTGTGACTTGGTGCTGGGAGATGTTAAAAAAGTTTGATAAGGGACAATCTCGGTATGTGAACAACATCGTGACAGGTGACGAGACTTGGCTGTACTATTACGATCTGCTGACCAAGGCTCAAAACAAAGTTTGGGTCTTTGATGATGACGACACACCCGTAATTGTCAGAAAATCCCGATCTGTAAAGAAGAAAATGATAGCTGCATTTTTCAAATCGAGTGGAATTGTGGAACGTGTCGTTTTGGACAGGCAGAAGACAGTCACAGCTAAGTGGTATACTGAACAATGCCTGCCTAAAGTCATTGGATCTATGAAGAACCTGCGGCCAAAGTCAAGAATGGACACCTGGTACCTCCATCATGATAATGCTCCAGCTCACTGCGCCAAAGCCTGCACCGAATATTTGACCACGACAGGACTGAAACTTCTCGAGCACCCTCCCTACAGTCCAGACCTTGCTCTCTGCGACTTTGCACTGTTCCCGCATGTGAAAATGAAGCTAAAAGGGAGGCGGTTTTCCAGTGATGAGGACCTTCTATGGGCTTGGGACAACGAGTGTGCTTTACTCCCTAGTGAAACTTGGCAGAACTGGTTTAAAGATTGGTTTCGGAGGATGGAGAGGTGTATTGAATGTAGAGGAAATTACTTTGAAAAAATTAAATAAACAAAGCTGTATTGCAAAACTTTCCTAGTACCCTTTGTATTTAATTTAAAAAAAATAATAAATAATAATAATAACTTAAACATAAAAATTTGCACATTTACATATGTTTGTATATTCAGATAGATATTTTACTGCAAATTTTATGTGGAAAAAGATTTCAAATACTTTTTTTAAAATAACGTTCAATCATTTTTTGTGACCTTTTTTTTTCTGCTAAACCTCTCAAGTTCCTTAATAATAATAAGGCCTTGAATGGGTTGAGCATGCTGAATTCTGATGGGATCCTTCCACTCATTCAGATTACAAACCTAAGGGGGCATAAATTCAAATTAAGAAAAGACAGATGTAGAATAGATGTGCGGAAATTTGCCTTTAGCCAGCGGGTGGTTAATTGCTGGAACAAACTTCCATCTGTCGTTGTGGAAGTTGATAGGTTAAATAAATTTAAGGAGGAACTGAACAGGCATTTGGATGGAATGGTGTGATTTTTTTTTTTTTTTTTGGCTGATGCTGCATAAGCTCATACACTTGCTTTCTTGCATCACATGCCACTACTACTACTACTATATCAATTTGATTATATTGCATTCTTCTTGATTTTCTGCCCATTTCAGTGCTGTTTCTCTTCGTTGGAATTTTACCATAAAAAACTGAGAACAATAAAAAATCGCACAGTTTCGGGCCTATATAACTGTATTCTTACCAATTCTTACTTTAGGTACAAAGTAAACATAATATGAAATGAAGAGAACAAAGTATGTCTTGGAAAACTGAGTTCATGGAAGTGAATAACTAAACTGTTTCACTCATGGTTTTGAAGAAAACCCATTGGTCCTAATCCAACATTTCACCAGATATATGATGTTAAAAAACAAACAGAAATACTCTTGTAGCATAACAAACATTTGTCTCAAATAATACCATTGATAAAAAAACAGAAGAAGAAAAATCCGCCTTTCAAATTATTCTGGATAACTGACATTCCAGATAAATCGGTAGAAAAATTTTTGCAGGAAGCACCAAATCAGTCATTACACTAAAAGGTGGGACAGTCAGATAACCATAAGATTAGTGATATAATGATTTCTGAGAAGCACTGATCAGAAAAACTACTAAAGTTGAGAGAGGGTAAGACTCTGAGTGGAGGGAGTTGTACAGTTATAATAAAGAACGTGGCAAAAGAGTGCACTATACCATTATTATTATAATCGGCCACATGGTGCAAGGAAGCCTGAGGTTTCTGTTGCACCAACCAAAAAAAAAAAAATTGAGTGACCCAGAGAGAGAGAGAGAGAGAGAGAGAGAGAGAGAGAGAGAGAGAGAGAGAGAGAGAGAGAGAGAGAGAGAGAGAGAGAAGCAGAAGGAAAGAAATCACCATTAAAGAGAAGAATGATGATATCCAGCTCAGGACCCTGGGTGTGCCAACCCCATACTCACCAGATGTGAGTCCCTGGGGTATTTAGCATTAGCATAGGCACATGATGCAAGAAAGCAAGTATACAGCATCAACCAAAAAAAAAAAAAAAAAAGAAATCCCCCACTTCCCATTTCACTTATTCATTCGCTCCAAAAGTTTGTCCAAGTCTTCCTTGAATTTATTTAAGCTATCAACTTCCATAATGACAGACAGAAGATTGTTCCAGCAATCAACCACCCACTGACTAAAGGCAAAATTCCACACATCTATTCTGCAACAGTCTTTCTTCAATTTGAATTCACATCCTCTCAAGTGTGTAATCTGAGCAAGAGGAAGAATCCCATCAGCATTGACCTTGCTCAAACTATTCAAAGCCTTATACACCTCAATCATATCATCTCGCAGGTGCTTGGTCTCCAGACACTGCAATATGAAGAATTAAAGCCTTGTTTGGTAAAAGCAACCCTTTGTCACCCTCATCAATCTCATTGTCCTTCTCTGTACTCGTTCCAGTAGCTCTACATCCCTCCTAAAATGAGGAGTTCAGACCTATATGAAGTACTCAAGGTGTGGCCTGACTATTACAAATGGATAATCACCTCCTTATCCCAGCTAGCAAAATTCTTATATATCATTGATAAGACACGAGGAGCTACTCTTGCAGCCCATCTGTACTGCTCAGAAAACTTCATACCTGACTGCACAATTACCCCCAGATCTTTTTCATTCACCACTGTCCTGAGTGTAGTACCGCACAATTGGTACATTTCTCTGGCATTATCAATAGCATTAGTGCTACCCATATGTAGTACGATCCATTTGTCAATGTCAAACTTCAGTTGCCACCTCTCAGCCCATCTGCCCAACTTTTCTAGATCCTGTTGTTGTAGTAGCGCACTCTCATTAACATCCCTCCCAACATTCATATCATCTTCAAACTTGAGAGTATATCATTAAGCCTGATATATCCTCATCAATATCACTGATAAATATAGAAAAAACAACAATGGGCCCAACAGTGAATGCTGGGGGACTCCACTAATAACATTAATCCACAAAGAGCAGTGTCCACTGATAACCACTCCCTGTCTTCTCCCACTCAACAATTCCTTTATCCATAGCAGCAACTTGCCAGTAATGCCATACTGCTTCAATCTGTACAGCAGTCTTCCATGTGTACCAGTATCAAAAGCTTTCCTGTCTGTAATTACTTGTGTCACTCTCTTATCCTCCTTTGTGAATTGGGAATACATTTCCACATCTCCAGTTTGTGGGACCTCTCCTGAATCCAATGATGCTCTCATAATTATGGCTATGGGTTTGCTTACTTCCTTTCCTGCCTCCTTTAATATAACTGGATAGATCCCATCCACCCTGGGTGCCTTTCTTATGTTTAACTGCAACAATTTCTCCTCCAACCAAAAAAAAAATTGCTCTCAATTTTTACAAACTCATTTAGCTCCCTGTTAGACTTTGATAAACTTCTGGCCTCCACTTCCCTACAGAATTCCTCATGTTTGAATGTAGTTGCAAAATATGAATTCAGTTTGTCAAATACCTGAGAAGGATCATCAACAGTCGAACCATCACAATCAAGTGGACCAATTTGATTCATCCTTTTCCTTCTAGAGTTTACATAATTAAAGAAGGCTTTGCTGTTTTTCTTTGCATCCTTTGCAAAAGATTTCTCATAATCTGTCTTTGCTTGCCTAACCTCTTTTGTGATTTGATTACAGAGTATCTAAACAGGCTCCTGTGTTGCTTGATAATTTATGTGCATCCCATGCATTTTCTTCTCTGCCACAAGTCTCATTAGTTCATAGAAATCCATTTAGGTTTAAGTCGTGATGAGTATTTCTTAGTTGGTATGAAAATCCTAGTAGTTACTAAGATTAATTCCTTGAATGCTTCCCATTTTGAATTTGCTGTTGGTAACATCATCAGTGGGTCCCATGCATAGAATTTAAAATCTGTCTGAGACCACTGTAGTCACCTTTATGAAAGCAAAGTCCCTTCCCTTTACCCTTAATGGTAGTTACACCTTTAAGTAAATCTTACATCAGTGCTCTGTGATCACTGCCACATAATGGTTTCTTTACCTGCAGATTCTTAATGCATGAATATTCACTGCTGCTAATCAGATCCAGAGTATTACTCCATCTGGTTGCCTGATGGAGT
Organism: Mastigoproctus giganteus; assembly: GCF_048544385.1. Taxonomy (NCBI): domain Eukaryota; kingdom Metazoa; phylum Arthropoda; class Arachnida; order Uropygi; family Thelyphonidae; genus Mastigoproctus; species Mastigoproctus giganteus. The sequence goes on from NC_143580.1 coordinate 168,035,382, forward strand.
AATACAAAACAATCATTTCATAAATCCACAAGTCTTACTAGTGTGCAAGAGGCCAACCTACAAATTCCAGTCAATATCTGGAAAATTAACATTCCCTGTTATAAGACAATATGTTTTCCTGGCCCACTGTAATTCTCTGTACAATTGTTTGTTTTACTCATCAGAGCCTATAACACACTCCTACTCTCATTTTTGCTTTCCCATTGCTTGTGTCACACTAAACTGACTCAATACTGCACTGGCTACCTATCAATTGGATGCACTGCCTTGGATTTTATGTATTTCCTAACTAACAGCATAACCCCTCCTCTCTTCCTATCCTATCTGTCCTTTCTGTGCACACTGTACTCCTCAAAGTCCAATTCTGCATTTCTTATATTTGTGTGACACCATGTCTCTGATATCTCAACAATATCTGCCTTTGATATTTTGACCAGCACTTCAAATTTATTTACTATACTCCTAGCACTGGTGTACATGCAAGTATATATGCACCTGTTCTTACTGTTAGTTACCCGAACAGAGCCCATGCCTTTATTTGTTTCACGATGACTCCTAGCAGTTCTAGAAATTCCTAACACCTTGTTTCCTAGATTGCTGCTCATTCCAATGGAAGCAGTGCAAGAATCACTTTCACCTCGCCTGTATTATCTATTAGTGTGTGAATCCCCCCCCCCCTCAAGTCAGCAGCTTTCTGACCCACCTATTATTGCCTGAATAGCATCAGCAAATATTCTTGCACCCTATCTATTTAAGTGTATCCCATCCCTGTTAACAAGCACAGACCACTCTAACAAAAATTCTACCCATGAATTAGTCAATATCATTACTAATGGAATGCTACTGACACCATCACTAAATTCTGGATCAATTCTTTTGGGCTGAATAACAAATTCTTCCCTATTTATAATCGAAGGGCTGGGGCAGAGACAAGTAATTATAGATCAGTGACTTTGATTTCTGTGGTGGGCAAGATAATGCATCAGCCAAACAAAAAAAATACAACCATCCTTTTTTTCAATTTAAATTTATATCTCCTTATGTGTGCATCATCCACATTTAATTTATTCAATCCATTTAAACCCTTAAACATATCAATCAGGTCTCCTTACAGGTGCCCAGTTTCCAGATGCTGCAATTTGCTGAACCGAAGTCTTTCTTTGTAAGAGTACTCCTTTGTTCCTTTCACTAATCTCATTGCTCCTTTCTGCTTCCATTCTAATAGATCCACATCATTCCAAAAATAAGGTTCCTAAACCTGTATACAGTACATAAGATGTGGCCTAATCACCGTCTTATACAATGGGACAATCACCTCTTTGTTTTTGCATATCACTGACAGAGCTCCATGAGCTGTCTTAAAAACCTGTCTACAATGCTCAGAGAACTTCATATAAGACTTTACAATTACTCCCCAAGTCTTTTCTTTCTTCATTACCTTGAGTGCAGTAACACCCAGTTGGTATGTTATTCTATGATTACTGCTTACCATATCAGTACCCTGCATTTTTCAAGTTAAACCTCAATTGAAATGTCTCACTCCAACTGGCTAATTTTTCTAGGTCTTGATGCAACGTCATTCCCTGATTTCTGTCATTAACCACCGTGCCAAAATTTAGATTATCTGCAAATTTTGATATTAAATTTGATACGTTCTTCATCAATATTGTTAATAAATATTGAAAACAATAAAGAGTTCAGCACTGAACTCAGAAGGACTCCATTAATTACATCAGTCTACGAAGAGCTGTGCCATTAATAATTCTCTGCCTTCTGGCACTCAACTACCCCATTATCCATAGCAGCAACTTGTTCTTAATGATATACTACTCCAACTTGTATAAAAGTCTTTAATATAATCTGTATCAAAAGTATATGATGAAAAATTTAAATTATTCCAACCAGTTCATTTGGCTCTTCATGGACTAATATTATCAGTGGAGTACCTCAGGATTCAGTGCTGGACCTATTGTTGTTTTCATTATTTATTAATGATACTAATGAAGGTATGTCAGGCTTAATGTCAATGTTTACCAATGATACAAAGGTTGGCAGGATGGTTATTGACAGTAATCAGGGTGAGCTACTGCAACAAGATCTAGGAAGATTAGGTCAATGGGCTGAGAAATGGCAGTTGAAGTTTATCATTGACAAATGCAAGGTACTGTGCACGTGGGTAGTGGTAACCCCAGAGTATCTTACCAGCTGTGTGGTAATACACTCAGGGTAGTGGAAAATGAAAAAGACCTGTGGGTAATCATGCAGTCAGATATAAAATTCTCTGAGTAGTCCAGACATGCTGCCAGGACAGCTCATGGGGTTTTGTCAATGATATGCAGAAACTTTGTTAGCAGGGATAAGGAGGTGATTATCCCTTTGTACAAGGCCATGGTTAGGCTGTATCCTGAGTGCACATGGGCAACTGGTTTTGTGAAAGGAACAAAAGGCTCTTACCTGGAAAGGCTTCAGTTCTGTAAATTGCAGCTTTTTGAAACTAGGCACCTGTGGGTTAATCTGATTGAGATGTATTGCTGAGACTACACACATGAGGGAGCATAAATTTAAGTTGAGGGAAGGATGGCTGCAGGATACATGTGTGGAAGTTTGGCTTCAGCCAACGGGTGGTTAACTGTTGGAACAGGCTTCCATCTGTTGTTGTGGAAGTGGATGGTTTGAATAAATTCAAGGAAGAACCAGACAAATTCTTGGAGGGTATGAATGGATGAACGGTATACTGTGTGTTTTTTTTTTTAATGGCTAATGCAATATAAGCTTGCTTTCTTGCATTGTTTGCCACTACAGCCGACCGGGCTAGACAGGTGGGTAAAGTGCCTGCCTGGCAACCCAAAGGTTGTGGGTTCGAATCCCGCCTCGGGCTTGGATCAAAGTACTGCAAAAACCTTGGGAGGTGCATTATGGCCACAGAAGCCGATGCGCCAACAACTACCAAAAAAAAAAATAAAAAATAAATAAATAAAATAAATACTGCTACTATGTCATAGTAGCCAATTAGACTGTTCATATAAAATATGTTTATGATTTCGATATAACTACATTAAGGATGTAATATAGGAATATCTTCACAAGAATGAAATTCTAAAGGAATTACAGTACAGCATGGGCTTATGAAAGGAAAGTCTAGCCTGAAAATTTTGGTTAACTGATAATGATGAAGTCATAAAGCATTTAGATGCAGGAAATAAGCTCAATAATATATACCATGAATTAGGTAAAGCTTTAGATACAGACCTACATAAGTACAAATTTATGTTCTGGAATGTGCTGGGATTCTGGGAAGATTCTTAAGTATATCAGGGACTGGCTGAGTGAAAGGAGGATAGTAATAAATGGACATTCTTCAGAGTAGACTAGTGTATGAGCAGGGGTATCTCAGAGATCAAGATTGGGGAACATACTTGTGTCTGATATTCTATAGTGATACTGATAAGGGGTATTAAATAGAAAACTGAATTAAATATTTTATAAAGCCAAGCTACAGAAGCATAGGTAATGATGGGAACAAAGAACCATTCATATAATATATTCAGTGCTCTTCCTTTGATGCCCCAATCAACTCTAACAAATCTTCTTAGCTTGGCATACAATGTTCTAATTTTATTTTTTAAAAATTTTGCATGTTCCGTGAAAAATGTGCACTCCCTATGTAAATACTTTGTGACTATCACATACTTTAGGGAAACCGCATGTGCCCTCACAAATGGACACCTATTCATACTTAATTGACCTTTCAGTAGCATTTGCACTGTTTTAATTCTGGAAATCTTCAGCTTATAAATTTTTGATCAGTCAATTAGATCCCTAAGGATCTCAGCAGCTCACAATGCAGTCTGCAATTTAGTATTTCCATACACTAGAATCACTAAATCATTGGCATATGCTCTCATATCACTATCTTCATAGTGCCTATTCAGAAACTCATCAAGTAATATGCTCCAGTATAGGGACCTCTCACCAAGCTCTGAGGACAACCTTTCTACTTATCTTACTATACCATGTTCTAACAATAATTTTCTTTAGACTAAAATATTCCTTGAATACTGTATATAAATTGTCAGAACAGTCTAACTTCTGTATGACTTTGTGATAACTGAAAGGAAAGTGGAAGAGGAACTGTTGAATCTGAACATAAAAAAGGCACCCAGGGAGGATGGAATCTATCCAATCATATTACGGGAGGCAGCAAAGGAGGTGAGAAAATATGCAGCCATGATTATGAGAGCATCCTTGGATTTAGGGGCGGTCCCTATGGATTGGAGATGTGCAATCCATAGGGACCGCCCTATGGATTGGAGATGTGCAAATGTATCCCCAATTCATAAAGGGGGATCAAAAGGTAACACAAGTAATTACAGACCTGTAAGTTAACATGTGATCCAGGAAAAATAATGGAATCACTGGTTAAAGAAGTAATGCAGGACCATTTGGACAGGTATGCAATTATACTGCAAATCACAGCATGGATTTGTCAAGGGGTGGTGTTGTCTAACCAGTCTGAGCATCCAGCTCCTTGGTCATGATGACATGACCAAGGAGCTGGATGCAAAAAATAATTTTGACATCACATACTTGGATTTCAGGAAGGCTTTTGATACTATTGACATAAAAGACTGTTGTACAAACTGGAGCAATGTGGCATTAAGGTTACTAACAGTTACTGCTATGGATAAGATGGTTAAGTGGAAGAAGACAAAGAGTGGTTATCAATGGGCACTGCTCTTCGTGGAATAATGTTATTAGTGGAGTTCCCTAGGGTTCAGTGCTGGGTTCATTGTTATTTTCAATATTTATCAATGATTCTGATGATACTATATCAGGCTTAATGTCTAAGTTTGCAGATTATACAAAGGTAGGCAGGGTGAGTTACTGCAACAAGATCTAGGAAAATTGGGTCAATGGGCTGAGAAATGGCAGTTGAATTTTAACATTGACAAATGTAAGGTACTGCATATGAGTAGTAGTAACCCCTGAGTGGTACTACAGACAGGGTAGTGGAGAATGAAAAAAGACCTGGGGGTAATCGTGCAGTCAGACATGCTACCAGGACAGCTCATGGGTTTTTTTAAAATAATATACAGAAACTTTGCTAGTAGGGATAAGGAGGTGATCGTCCCTTTGTATCAGACCAGGGGTTTTCAACCGAGGTGCCACAACAACATTCCACGGGTGCCATGTAATTTGGGTTTAAGTTATTAAACTTATTATTTTTTTTAAAATTTATATATTTATTTCATTATAAAAAGGTGTACGGTATCTTTTTAATTTTGTGGTGATCTCTAATTGATGTTTATTTAGTACCTCTTTATAAAGAATAAATATATATATATATATATATATATATATATATATATATATATATATATATATATATATAATTTGCATTATTAATTGTAATTTTGTTTATAGTTATATTACTGTAATAACTATCACATAATATATTTTTTTAATATTATATATATATGTACAGAGAAAGAATGGGAACTAACAGGCAGAAAATTGAGTAGGGGTGCCACAAAGTAAAATAAATCACTTATGGGTGCCATTATTAACAAAAGGTTGAAAACCACTGTATTAGGCCATGGTTAGGCCACATCTATTGAGTACTGTATACAGGCCTGGAGGCCACAGGAGGCCTCCAAGATGTAGATCTGCTGGAATGGGTGCAGAGAAGGGAACCAGATTGGCAAAGGGAACAAAAGGGTGCTCTTATCTAGAAAGGCTTCAGTTCTGCAAATTGAAGCATCTTGAAACTAGGCAAATGTGGGGAGATCCGATTGAGCTGTTTAAAGCCTTGAATGGATCGAGTAAGCTGAATATTAATGGTATTCTTCCACTTGCTACACACACACACATGAGAGGACATAAATACAAGTTGAGAAAGAATGGTTGCAGGATAGATGTGTGGAAGTTTGCCTGCAGCCAGAGGGTGGGTGATTATTGGAACAGGCTTCCATCTGTAGTGGAAGTGGATGCGTGAATACATTTAAGGGAGAACTAGACAAATTCTTGGAGGGTATGGATGGGTGAACTTTCTTTTTTTTTTTTGGCTGATGCTATATAAGCTTGCTTTCTTGCATCATTTGTCGTTATTACAAAACTACTACTAGTAAGTTTAGGTTGATTTGTGGATAAATATAGTTGTAGAGTTTAAGCCCAATCTCTATCACTGGAGGAACAAGGTTGTCCTGACAGTTAAGATAAGGAAACATAATGCAGAGTAGCATTGTTTCAAAATATTTCAATACCCATTTTGATACAGTACTCCACTTCTTTACTAAATTGCTACATTAAGCCAACAATAGTAGTTATATTATAAGTGTAATGAAGTTACTTTTCAATCATAAGTTTTCTTCATTGTTCAACACGGGATCCCTAGCTGAGGCTCTCTGTTGCTTGATGATGGAGGTAGATATTTCTGAAACTGGTCATAACAACGCTTTGGAAATTTTATTGAATAATGGATTCTCCTTCAGTAAAATATATATTGTATATATTATTATATATATAATAATAAAATAATACTATTATACTACAAGAAAATGCTTAAAAAATAGGTTTTATTAAACTATCTATAATACAAGCTCAATAGGGACTCATATCTGGTGAGTATGGGCTTGGCATACCCAGGGTCCTGAGCTGGATATCATCATCCTTCTCTTTCTTGGTGATTCCCTTCTACTTCTGACTTTCTCTCAGGAGGGTAACTCAAAATTTTTTTTTTTTTTTTTTGGTTGGTGCAGCAGCATAAGTCTCAGGCTTCCTTGCACCCAAGAGTGCATTCATCACTGTAAGTGTATTATGTCTATAGAAGTATGTGTTTGTGGGCTGATTTGCATATTGTGTGAACCTGGGATAACTAGTGGGGGAATTCTATATCCTCTGCTTGAGACTGGCTAATTACAGCTTCAAATGCAGAGGATTTTAGAATTCCTCCCACATTGACAGGAATCAAATCCAAACAGCTTGAAATGAGTGGCAAATGCTGATGTATCATGCCAACTAAGCTGCTGGGGAGGGCTGGTCTGGGTACTGCAATTTTGTTGAAATGGCATGAAAACATTGGTAATATGGCATTCTATGATGCCATATTAGCAAAAACTCTCCGTTGGAAGTTGCTAAAGCTCAATGCCACAACAGATGTGGCATTGAACTTAGCAAAATACAGCTATTGTATTTTGTTGTTACTTTTAGCATGAACTCAGTTGTTTTTGATTCTATTTCTGACATGTGGTTGGTGGGTATGATGCATTTTTGTACTTCGGGCAATATAGTGTACAGGCAGTTCCTGCTTTACAAGTTCTTTTTTTTCAAGTATCAAGTATCAACAAAATCAAAAAAAAAAAAAAAAAATGAACATTAATTGCAATAAATAAATGCTGCTAAACATTCATAAATACGGCATTTCAAACCATGTGCGTAACCAGTGGTGGATACAGAAAAAAAATGACAGGAGGGGCATAATTTGTGATAGGGGGAACCATTTTGTGCACTAGAAGGGTGATCACATTAGCATCAGTGTTGCCAACTGTAGTCGGGTGAAAATAGCTGAGCCACAATGCAAAAACAGATAAAATCCTATATTAACAAGGTAATGACAGGAGGGGCATAATTTGTGATAGGGGGAACCATTTTGTGCACTAGAAGGGCGATGACATTAGTGGCTCAGCTATTTTCGGGTGAAAATAGCTGAGCCACAATGCAAAAACAGATAAAATCCTATATTAACAAGGTAAAAAAAAACCTTTTGTAGCTAAAGGGAATTTAAATGATTGGTGTATATTTTCCGAAAAACGACAGGGGCACTTGCCCCTATCCTGAAACCGCCACTGTGCGTAGCTATACAATACTACTGTACAGTATGAACCAGAGCTATAATGCTCAATACGTTCTATGTTCATATCAATAATTGTAAAATAATAAGAGAAGTTTACATGATTGGTGAAAAGATGATATGGTACGTGTATAAAACATGATATAGTATGTAGAACACTTCCGTATGATACTCTCCAGAAATTAAAATGGAAAAACCTTACATTAGAGTAACAAATAGTCTATGTATATATTAAGTGCAATAGCATCATTAATACACAGCCATTTCTGAATAAACACAATATTTGTAAGGTGGCATCGTTTTAAGTTATATCATATTGTGAATACCTTCACAACGAGTTGCCATGATATTGCACTACTTCGAATAAGCAATGCATCACCTAAGGAGAAGACTAATGTTACTTATTCTCAGATAGGTACCACCACGCAGACGGCACTGTTTCAGGGCTATTTTGTATATGTGTGGGGTAATAACTCGACTATCCACTTGTCTCTATTAGACTTAGAAAAGCAAAAAGGTAGAGGGAAAGTAATAGTAGGAGTCACAGAGGAAAAGAAACGGTGTAGAAGAATGAAAGGGACAGTAACTCCTTTACCTCACACCACTCATAAACTCCTCGAATAGGCAAAAGGGACAGTAACTCCTTCAACTCACACCACTCAAAAACTCATAAACTCCTCGAATAGGCAACGCTTCCCCAGTGGAGAAGTACTGTTGTTACCTATTCTTGGAAACTCCGGACATCAGTAGGGTTCCCCCTGGTGCCATTTCAGGGCTATTTTGTATTTGTGTGGGATAATAACTCGACTATCCACTTGTCCCTATTAGACTTAGAAAAGCAAAAAGGTAGAGGGAAAGTAATAGTAGGAGTGGAAGAGGAAAAGAAACAGTGTGGAAGAAAGAAAGGGACAGTAACTCCTTCAACTCACACCACTCAAAAACTCATAAACTGCTCGAATAGGCAACGCTTCCCCAGTGGAGAAGGCTGTTGTTACCTATTCTTGGAAACTCTGGACATCATCAGGCTCCCCCGGTGCCGTTTCGGGGCTATTCGCCCTTCTTCGGTGGGTGGGTAGATACCCAAGTGATGCAATGATGGCAAAACAGTTATGAAGTATAACTCCACAATATCAGAGATGCCTGATGTATTTAGACTAAGATGCATTTAGAGCTAAAGCCTCAAGCTGCGAGCAAATTTAGACTATGTATATATTAAGTGCAATAGCATCATTAATACACAGCCATTTCTGAATAAACGGAATATTTGTAAGGCTGCATCATTTTAAGTTATATCTCATAATCTGAATACCTTCACAACGAGTTGCCATGATATTGCACTACTTCGAATAAGTAACACTTCACCTAAGGAGACGACTAATGTTACATATTCTCAGATAGGTACCACCACCCAGACGGCACCGTTTCAGGGCTATTTTGTATAAGTGTGGGATAATAACTCGACTATCCACTTGTCCCTATTAGACTTAGAAAAGCAAAAAGGTAGAGGGAAAGTACAAATAGTAACAAATAGTTTAAAATAACAAATAGTTTAAAAAATAATTAAAAATCAATTTAACACAATAAAAAATAAGAAAATTAATTAAATGAATTTAATTTAAAAAATTAAGGAAGGAAAATCGCTTTCGTTAAATTCTTTTAATTAATTTTCTTATTTTTAATTGTATTAAATTGATTTTTAATTGAGTTTTATTGTGTTAAATTGATTTTTAATTATTTTTTAAACTGTTACTCTAATGTAAGTTTTTCGATTTTTCCGTTTTAATTTCTGGACAGTATCATATGGAAGTGTTCTACGTACTATATTGAGGTAACCTTCTTTTATTATTTTACAATACTACTGCGTATTATTGTGCTACTACCGTGCGTGCATTTGTTTGTTCAAGCAGAGTTAAGCAGGAAGGTCCAACTCTTAAAGAATCTTGGAAAGAAATCCATACTTTAGATGCAATCAAAATAATAAAATGAGCCTGGAGCAAAATTACAGAGAAGAGCATGTAGATTATTTGGGATAAATTTTCCTCATTTTATTGATAATTTTGAAGGATTTCAAGATCCAGCAGAGATTGTACAAAATGAAGCAGAAGTGGTCATTAATATTAATATTGCTAACCAATTACTGCTTGAGGATTCTACAACTCAAGTCACTGATCTGCTTCAAGCACACTATGGAGAGCTTACAAATGAAGACCACCTTGAAATGGCAAAATGTGAAACAGGAAGAAGATTTAACAGCTGACACCCTGTTCGTTCCTTCACTCCACAAGGGGGGCTTGATGAGGCTTTTCAACACAGAAAAAGCAACTGAGATTTTCGAGTCACAAGATTCAAATTTCAAGTGCAGTAGAAAAGCTGCTACAACTCATGTTACTGATCTGCTTCAAGCACACAATGGAGAGCTCACAAATGAAGACCTCCTTGAAATGGCAAAATGTGAAGAAGCTGAGGAAGAAAATTTAACAGCTGAAGCTTTTCAACACAGAAAAAGCAAGATTTTTGAGTCACAAGATTCAAATTTAAAGTTCCACTAAAAAGCTGCTACAGATTTAAAAAAATGGTTATGCATGTTATCGCTAAATTTATAAAGAAAAGAGAAGACTATTCAAGCTTTTCCGAAGAAGACAACTCCTTGTGCTTCCAGCAAATCAATGAGTGCCGAGCCAACAATGAATATTGAACCATCAATGAATGTGCATTTAGTCAATGAAGAATAAACATTCTTTAAACATTTGTATGACATAAATAATTTCTTTATTATTATAATTTGCTTGATTTTAAAGGCTATGTTTTCATTTCTTGGGATAAATAAATCATTGTTTAAGCATAAACTATTGTTTTGTTTACCTTTATTTAACATTACTATGTTCAAATTTCATGGTTGAGAATGTAGCCCCTGTTTTTAACATTATGGCTAAGGGAAATAAATTCCTGCTTTATGAGCACGTGCTAGAAACAAATTAACTTGTCAAGTAGGGCACTATCTGCTGTTTCCAGAAATATTAAAACATTTCTGGAAACATCTGAAAGGATACAGTATTTATAAACTATTCTTACCATTTATGATTACTCTGTGGTAAAGTGAAAGAATCTCATAATCTTCTTCAAAAGGAAATAGAAATTGTTCCACAGGAAGAATGAGCTAAAAAAAATAATAAAATAAACCCCCAGTTATAAGAAGTGTTATTAAATAATCAAAATCAAATTAATCTTAAAAAAAAATCAAATATTACAGTTAATTTTAACCTTGATGTGGGTGAGTAAAGTCATGGGAACAGATGCACTGTGTGCACAAAACAATTTTTGTAAAAAAAAAAAAAAAAGTCTATACTTTTCCAGTGAAAAAATAACGCAAATTTTATACGGTGTAAGAAGTCAGTTACCAACATCAGTTATCAGATGGCATTTATTGGAATTTTTTTTCACAACATTATTTTAGAAATCAATTCATTGCAGCAAGTTTGCAACTGTGATCAGTTGATATCGATATCTCAACTGTTATTGATTTATACAAATAAATTTTATTCACTGATTCAAAAATCTTATTTTTTTACTTTTATGAAACTATTAAGAATCTATAAAATAAAGAATAAAAAAAAAATTAAGACAGAAAAAGCATCAGTTTAATGAAATGAATAACCATTTAGTTGAAGACAGCAACAAAATACTGTTAAAAGAAATTTTAACAACAAAATACTGTTAAAAGAAATTTTAACAACAAAATAAAGTATTTGAAGGTTATTATTTCTTGTTTTTTAAAAAGAATTGTATAGTAGATTGCTGAATTAGGCACAAAAATTTATTTTCTTAAAATAATTTGTAAAATTAATAAAAATGCAGAAATGTGGTATAAATTTTATTATACTGATTGAGAACAATTATGGAATATGAAGAAATGCTGTGCTACGAAATTTGAAAACAACAATTACTTTACCTCTCTAATGGGGTATTTAAGTAAATGTGGTGGGAATTGTATTTAATTTAAATTGCTTGTACATAACATAACTTATATAGAAGTAGCATTAGTGGAGACACATGATGCAAGAAAGCAAGCTTATATAGCATCAGCCAAAAAAAAAAAAAAAAAGCCCTTCCCATTTCACCCATCCATTCACTCCAAATGTTTGTGTTCGGCCTTGAACTTATTTAAGTTGCTGAGCTCCACTACAACAGACAAAAGTTTGTTCCAGCTATAAATCACCCACTGGCTAAAGGTGAATCGCACATCTATTCTACAATTGTCTTTCCTCAATTTGAATTTATGCCCCCTCAGATCCCATTAGCATTGAGCTTGCTCAATCCATTCAAGGCCTTATACACCTGAATTACCGTATTTCCCCATGTATAAGATGCATCTTTTTTTTTCGAAAAATTTGGGGTCTAAAAACTGGGTGCGTCTTATACAGTGGTTGTAGACTTTTTTTTTTACTTGCATTTCCTGCTTTTTCGTGCTTGTTGTCTTTGAGCTTATTGTTTCGCGCTTGTTACGGGTATATTAGGTTACATTTTGCCACATTCTGCCCAGAAATGGCTCAGAAAAGATTTTCGTACAGTGCTGAATTCAAGTTAAAAGTGATCCCGTTTGCAAAAGTGAATGGAAATCGTGCTGCCGAATGTAAGTTTGGTCCTCCTCCAACTGAGAAAACAATCTGAGACTGGCTACAAGAAGAAAAACCCTACTGAAAACGTCATGGCAGAAGAAGGCCATTAGAGGCAAGTCAGCAAAATGGCCTGATTTAGAGAGGGAATTTAAGATATGGATTGAGGAGCAAAGGGCAATTGGAATTCCAATTGCCTGTGTTCTGTGTTTTCCTGTGTCCACAAAGAAGGTTTAGCATGAGGAAAGAATTGCTGATGAAAAAGAAGTTACTGATTTCAAAGGAGGATACAATTGATGCTTCAAGTTCATGAAACAGAATGGACTAAGCATGCGTACATGCACCAGACTTGTCCAAAAGATGCCTGAAAGCTATGAGCAGAAGGTCCTTGAATTTCATCATTTTGGCACTCAATGTCGGAAGACACATCAGTTTGAGTTGGGACAGATTGCAAATATGGACGAAGTCCCCCTTCAATTTGATGTCCCAAGTAACAGAACTGTTGATAAGAAGGGGGTGAAAACTGTAACTGTGAAGACAAGTGGACATGAAAAGAGCATTGTACAGTTGTTCTAGCTTGTTGTGCTGACGGAACCAAGCTGCCTTCTATGCTGATTTTCAAATGCAAAACAATGCCAAAAGAAGACATTCCTCGAGGAGTGATTGTCCATGTTTATGATACGGGTTGGATGGATCAGGAGGGATGAAGATCTGGTTTGAGAAAGTTTGGAGCAGGAGACTAGGTGGGCTCTTACGCAAACCTGCCCTATTGGTGCTTGATCAGTTCAGGGCACACATAACAAAAAAATACAAAGAAGATTGCTGCAGAGCAAAAAATAAAACTTGCCGTCATACCTGGAGGCTTGACATCCCAGCTCCAACCACTTGATGTCAGCATTAACAAACCCTTCAAAGCTGCCATGAGAGACGAATGAAACCAATGGATGAAGTCTTCTGGGGACAATTTGACACCAGCAGGAAGAGTAAAGAAACCAACTATAGGAGAAGTTTGCACCTGGGTGAAAAGATCCTGGGATAATATCAAGATTGAGATTGTTGTCAAGTCATTTAAGAAGTGTGGCATTTCAAATGCCATAGATGGAACTGAGGACGAGGCAATATATGAAGACAGTGATTCGTCATCAGCCACAGATGAGGACAAGCTAATGGATGGGAGTTTTGACAGTGATGAATTGTATGAATTTTATGATGAATAAAACTTGAGTTCAACAACTTTATGTAATACATTTTTTTTTCAAATTTCGGGGCCCAAAATTAAGGTGCGTCTTATACATGGGAAAATACGGTAGATCACCTCGCAGGTGCCTAGTCTCCAGACGCTACAATTTGCAGAAGTTAAGTCTTTTTTGGTAACACCAACCCGTTGTTCCACTCACCAATCGCGTTGCCCTTCTCTGCATCTTTTCTAAAATGAGGCCTCCACAACTGTATACTGTACTCAAGGTGTGGCTTAACCATTGCCTTATACAAGGTGACAATCACCTGCTTATTCCTGCTAGCAAAATTCCTGTATATCATTGACAAGGCACCATGAGCTACTCTTGCAGCATTTGGACTGCCCAGAAAACTTCATATCCGACTGGACAATTAGCCCCAGGTCCTTTTCATTCTCCACTATTCTGGGTGTAGTACCACCCAGTTGGTAACATTACTCTGGGGTTACTGCTACCCATATGCAGTACTTTTCACATTTTTCAATGTAAAACTTCAGTTGCCACCTCTCAGCCTATCTGCTCAACTTTTCCAGATCATGTTGCAGTAGCGTATTATCACTACTGTCATTAACAACCCTGCAAACCTTCGTATCGTCTGCAAACTTAGACATTAATCTTGATACACCTTCATCAAAATCATTGATAAATACCGAAAACAACAATGAGCCCAACACCAAAACTTGGGGGACTCCACTAATAACATTAGTCCATGAAGAGCAGTGTCCATTGATAACCACTCTCTGTCTTCACCCACTCAACCATCCTTTTATCCATTGTAGCAACTTGTCGTTAATGCCATACTGCTCCAATTTGTGTACAATAGTCTTCCATGTGCTACAGTATCAAAAGCTTTCCTAAAATACAAGCATATGATATCAAAATTATTCTTTGCATCCCGTTCTTTTGTGCCCACATCATAGTATCCAATCAAATTTGTCAGACAAGACCCTTAACAAACTAATGCTGTGTCTGAACTATAACTGCAGTCTTTGGGGACACATTTGCACATCTCCCATCCGTGGGGAACTTCCCCCGAGTCCAAGGAAGCTTTCATAATTAAGGCTAAGGTCTTCCATGTGCTACAGTATCAAAAGCTTTCCAAAAATACAAGCATATGATATCAAAATTATTCTTTGCATCCAGTTCTTTTGTGACCACATCATAGTATCCAATCAAATTTGTCAGACAAGATGCCCCCTTAACAAACCAATGCTGTGTCTGAACTATAACTGCAGTCTTTGGGGACACATTTGCACATCTCCAGTCTGTGGGGACCTTCCCCCGAGTCCAAGGAAGCTTTCATCAATTATGGCTAAGGGTTTGCTTACTTCCTTTGCTGCCTCCTTTAAAATAACTGAATAGATCTCATCCACCCCAGATGCTTATGTTTAACTTCAACAAATTCTCCTTGACTTTGTTCTCAGTTATTACAAAATCACTTAGCTCCATGTTAGAGTTTGATAACCTTCTGATATTCCTCTCCTTCAAAAAATCATTATGTGTGAATGTAGATGCAAAATACTCATTCAGTTTATTAGCTACCTGAGCATGATCATCATTAGTCAAAGCATCTATATGAAGTGGACCAATCTGATACTCCCATTCTTTCTAGAGTTTACATAAGTAAAGAACTTTTTGCTGTTTTTCTTTGCATCCTTTGCCAAAGATTTCTCCCAATCTGCCTTCGCTTACTTAACCTCCTTTGATCACATACTGGTTTATATCTCCCATATGCTTCTGTGTTGTCTGATAATTTATATGCATCACTCTTCTTTGCCATGAGTCTCATTAATTCATCTGACATCCATTTAGGCCTAAACCTTGAACAGCATTGTACCTTCCAAGATTAAGTCCCTGAAGGCTTCCAATTTAGAATCCACTGTTTACCGGTAGCATTATCAGTTAATGCCACTGTATGGGTGGGTGGTTTGATCCCACTGAAATTACCTTTATGAAAGAAAAAACCCTTTCCCTTACCCCCGATTGTTACATCTTTAAGTAAATCCCACATCAGTACACTGTGATCACTGCCACCTAGTGACTCCTCTATCTACAGATTCTTAACACACGAAGAATCACTGCTGATAATCAGATCAAAAGCATTACTCCCTCTGGCTGCCTCTTGAACATGGTGCTGTAGAAAACAGTCATCCAATAAATCCATCCACAAAAGTCTTGATACTGTGCAATTGACATTATGATCTTTAGGAACCGAAAGTGTGCATTATCACTGCACATAAAAAGGAGGGAAAAACCAAAAAAAAAACCCTTATATTAGTGCATACCTAAATTTCACAATGCACCCGAATGGCAGACAAGGTGTCAGTAGGTTCAAACACTATGTTTCTGCACGAAAAAGTTTTAAAAAACATTCGAAAATTTTTTGCCCCACATATCATTGGATAGAATAAAAGAATTTCTGCTCAATAATATTCCCAACTGTACTGTTATCGATGGCCCACTTCATATCCATGGTTCAACTGCTGATGATCCTGCTCAGATAGCTGACAAACTGAATGAGTATTTTGCATCTACATTCACACATGAGGAATTCTTTAGGGAACTGAGGAACAGAAGCTTATTAAACTCTAACAGAGAGCTTAATGATTTTGTAATAACTGAGAGCAAAGTGGAGGAGAAATTGTTGAAGTTAAACAGAAGAAAGGCACCTGGGGTGGATGGGATCTATCCAGTTATATTAAAGGAGGCAGCAAAGGAAGTAAGCAAACCCTTAGCCATAATTATGAGAGCATCCTTGGACTCAGGAGAAGTCATCACAGACTGGAGATATGCAAATGCATCCCCAGTTCACAAAGGAGATCAAAAGGTGACATGGGTAATTATAAACCTGTCACTTTAATTCTGTTCCAGGAAAATTAATGGAGGCACTGGTTAAAGAAGCACTGCAGGATCATCTGGACAAGACTTCAGTTATAGCTCGGACACAGCATGGGTTTGTTAAGGGAAAGCCTTGTCTGACAAATATGATTGGATACTATGATGTGGTTACAAAGGAACTGGATGCAAAAGGTAATTTTGATATCATATACTTGGATTTCGGGAAAGCTTTTGATATTGTTGCGCATAGAAGACTGCTGAACAAATAGGAACAGTATGGAATACCTAATCAGGGAATGACCACCGCATATTGCTCCAGGAATATGCGGTGGTCATTCCCTGACCTTTCTGAATCCTCCGTATTTGGTGGTGACGGACTCGAACCCCGGTCTAATCAAGAAGCGTGTGCTATGCACTGCTGCTCCTTCCCACCTGGCTATGGAGGCGCCAGAATTAAGGGCAAGTTGCTACAATGGATAAAAGGGTGTTTGAGTGGGAGAAGACAGAGAGTGGTAATCAATGGATGCTGCTCTTTGTGTTATTAGTCAGTCCCCCAGGGTTCAATGTTGGGTTCATTGTTGTTTTCTGCGTTTATCAATGATATTGAGGAAGGTACATCAGACTTAATGTCGAAGTTTGCAGATGATACAAAGGTTGACAGGGTTGTTAATGACAGTAACGGCAGTGTGCTACTGCAACAGGATCTAGAAAAGTTGGGCAGATGGGCTGAGAAGTGGCAACTGAAGTTTAACCTTGACAAATGCAAACTACTGCATATGGGTAGAAGTAACTCCAGAGGAACGTACCAACTGTGTAGTACTACACTTAGGGTGGTAGAAAATGAAAAAGACATGAGAGTAATTGTGCAGTCAGATATGAAGTTTTGTGAGCAATGCCGACAGGCTGCCAGAACAGGTCAAAGGGTATTGTCTTTGATACACAGGAATTTTGTTAGTAGGGAAAAAGAGGTGATATCCCTTTGTATAAGGCAATGGTCAGGCCACACTTGAGTACTGTGTACAGGTCTGGAGGCCTCATTTTAGGAAAGATGTAGAGCTGCTTGAGCATGTACAGAGAAGGGCAACAAGATTGGTGAGTGGAATGAAGGAGTCCTTTTGTCAAGTAAGGCTTAAGTTCTGCAAATTGCAGTGGCTGGAGACTAGGCATCTGCAAGGTGATCTGACTGAGGTGTATAAGGCTTTGAATGGGTTGAGCCTGCTGAATTCTGATGGGATTCTTCCACTTTCCAGATTACAAAACTGAGGGGGCATAAATTCAAATTGAGGAAAGACAGTTGTAGAATAGGTGTGCGGAAATTTGCCTTTAGCCAGTGGGTAGTTGATTTTTGGAGGAACTGAATGTGTGAAATTGTTTTTTTTTTTTTTTGGCTGATGCTACATAAGCTCATATGTTTGCTTTGTTACTACTACCACCTACTACTACACCTGATTTTACCATCAGGCTTTCATATGCAAAACACATTAAATCCGAACACACCAGGATGTGACAGTGATTTAACTGAGTTAGCATTTAAGCTAATTTTACCCATAATACAAATATCTTACTGAAATTAAGGGAAAGAGTATGACACTAATCTGTTTGTTACCTACAAATAATGGTTGCATGTGCTTACAGACAGGAGTGCGCTATACCCTCATGAGGGCCCATGGCAAAATTGAATTTGGGGGCCCCATATAAAGAACATTTTCAATTTAATTTTATTGTGACAACAAAAAATATCTAATCCAGAAATAATACTTACACTTAAACTAATAAGTATTTTTATACTACTTTATATGGACTTTTCGTGCTTTTTGGGATAAGAAATTGTATATCAGTTCATTATAATCAATCCTGTTTGTGATATCATTCTCAATACAAATTATTGCCAAGTTACTTAATCTTTCTTGTCCAAGTGAATTTCTAATATAATTCTTAACTCTTTTAAACACAGAGAATGAATAATCTGCTGATGCGTTCGAAACAGGAATTGACAAAAATATTTTTAAAATTATGTTCACATTAGGAAAAGTTGATAATAGTCCTCCTTGAATTGCTTCGTACATTAAAGGTGAATATAAATTTTCATATTTTGCAAAATGTATAACATGCATTAATTCTTTAAAAACATTACATCAATGTCATCTGAATAAGTATTTATTAAATTACAGTGGCGGACAAAAAAACTGCACCACTTGTGAATTTTGCAAATAATGTGTTTTACGCTGCATTGCGGGTTTCAGAAATGTTCGAAATGCATTTGTTAGATGGGATATATATCTCTGTGAACGAAATACAATAAAAAGACTCCACCTGATATAACTAATTGCCATGAATATCTTCCCAAAGGGTAAAATGCATAATTAATGGAAATATGAGAAATCATGCAAATGGCAATCATTACAAGTTAACGAAATAGTATTATATACTGTAAATCAGCAAAATAAGTCCTCAATATTTTGTTGTTCCTCCTCGAGCTGCAATTAGCCTTGCAACGATCTGGCATAGAGTTAATCAACTTCTGGATATACAGTTGTCCAATTTTGTGGTACCACACCCTTACAATGCTCTCCTGCAGCTGAATCTTACTTGTTGGCTTCTTCTGACCAATTTTGGATGACATTATGTACCAGCAATTTTCAATACGGTTCAAATCTGCACTGTTGCTGGGTCAGTCCAACACTGTAATGCCAGCATTTCTAAGGTATGATTGCACCTTAAGGGAGAAAAACAAGGGAAAATATTGGTGTAAATATGTTTTAAGCCTTGTGAGACAAGAAGACAAACTCATCGTTAAATCTAAATAGCAAAAAACTTACCAATTTTACCGTGTGGCAAGGTGCTGAGTCCTGTTGAAAAATGCAGTTTTGGATGTCTGTGTGGTGATCCTTAATAACGGATGTCAGGCACTCCTCCAAGATAGCAGTGTAGATTTCTGTATTCACCATTCCGTTAATAAACTTAATTTGTCCCACCCCTTTGCTTGTTATGCATCTCCAGACCATCTGACTGGCAGGGAACTTTACAGTCTGTGTATGCACTCAGGATGGTATACCTCTGATTTTCGTCTTCTTACATATTGTTTCCCATCCGAGCCATGCAGGTTGAATTTTGTCTGCGAGGGAAGCACAGTGATATCGTCACCGTCCACCCCCACACTGGGTGGAAAAGCCCCGGGTTTGAATGCCGTGGATGACGCGAGGAACTTTAGTGGACTTTTTTCACTCCGTGGCTGAGTTAGTCGGTCTCAGGCATAGATAGCACGGTTTTTTCCCCCAGAAACTGGGATTTTTTTAAAATTTTAATTTTAATTTTAGTGGGATTTTTTTTGTCCAGTAAACAGGCAGATCGACCAGAGAACACATGCAATTTACAGACAAAATAAATATATGGGTAGATGTAATCTTTTTTTTTTTTTTTTTTTTTGCAGGTTCAATTTCGATTTATCAGAAAAGATGACAGTGTCCCATTGCTCTTTTGTCCATGAAAGATGTGTTTTAGCCCAAAACAAAGGCTTCTTCTTGGGCTGATAGGCATGCAGATCACATTCCGAAAGCCATCTTTGGATAGTTCGTGCACTTGTTTCAACCCATCTCAAAGTCCAGTTTTAGATCAGGAGCACTAGCATGGCGATTACAAAGTTACAAATATTGATCTTGGGAAGGCGTAGCCACTCTCTTACGGCCTGATCCAGGTCTTCACTTCACATCAATGGTTTCACGCTTTAATTTCAACACCCGGGATATTGCTAACTGGTGGCAGCCTATTTTATCAGTGATAGCATACATAGAAAGCCCTTCCTGGGATAGCGAAACAGCTAAACTTTTTTCCCCTAGTGTCAACTGAACATATGGAGCCATGCTTACAGCTCTGCAAAACAGGATAATAATGAGCATGTATACCCTTCCAATGCCGTATTTATAGAAATGGCTGCTGCAATACCTTGCGATTACTGTCTGATGCAATACCTTTGCTTTGCGACAAACAAAATGACTGTAATCAAAAAATATCTTATACGTTTCACTAGAAATGTTACTTTTTAAAGGTGATGCAGTTTTTTGTCTGCCACTGCATATAATGACAATGATTTTAAAAGATTTACATCATGTTTTAAATTCAAATCTTTATTTTGAAGATTTTTAAATTCGTTCGCAAAAATATTTTTCTCTTCCACTTTCAATTATTATCACAGTCTGTGAGAAGCTTTAGCTGCATTTTGCTGCTAGTTCCAGAAGTGGTCACCCGCATTCTATATGGGAACACCCTTATGCATAAGACTGTCAGGGGTGCTGGTTCCATACAAGGAAGTCTTTACTTTTTCATTTAACTCAACTATTTTAGGAAGAAAACGTAATTTTCAAATTAATCTTCAAGTTCATTGACCTTCAGGTAGAAAGTCAGTTTCCGATAAAAATCACTTAAAAATATTAGTAAAAAACAGCAATGAGTTTTTCAAACAGTGATTTTGGGGCCCCTAGGAAGATGTCTTTTTTGCCTATTGGATAACGCTCCCCTACTCACAGATACACACAGTACAGCTGGGGAAGGAAAGCTACTATGTCCAATCTTGTCTGCATGCCTCCCACCTTTCTCTTTCAGTAACAGAAAGACAGTTGTAGTTTGTGAGTCCGTGTACAGTTTATCTGCATGTCTACTACATACTTTGTTTCTTCTGTGTTTCTTGGAATTGTATTGTTAAAACGTGCAAGCAGAAGCAAAGGAAGGAATCTAAATCACATTGACAATTTCAGATACTTGGGTGGATGGTTTACAACAAAAACTCAGAAGAAGAAAATCTAAAGTATTACTAAACATGCATATTCTTTGTACTTTAGTGGCAAGATTGATGATCAGGATAAAACTTGGGTTTCATATAGGTACTGTAAAACTTTGCACCACAAATCTGCAGATCTGGCTAAGTGGGAAAATTAAAGGTATGCTTAGCAGTTCCTATGGTGTGGCGAAAACTGTGCAACCACATTGATGACTACTATTTCAGCATGACAAAACTATCAGGGATGTCCAGAAAAAGCAAGCTTAGCATCAAATATTCTAAAATATCACCTGCACTAAGGTCTGCTACATAATGAATACCTGCTGATACCAGATCCCCAAAATCATGGGATGAAGGAAATAGAGAGGAATATAGCAAGGATTCTTGTATTATCCACTTCAATAAATTTGGACTACCAACCAGAAAATTATATTGTGTTGCACTAAATCAAGAAAGAAAAACTGAATGACTTAGTTCGTGAGCAAGCAGAATTCCTTGGTTTTTAGGTTATAGCAGTAGAAGTCACTTGAAGCAGGAACTAAAATTATAGTATATCAAAAACATCAAAGTGTTTTCAAAATATGTCATTATGCAAAACAGTATGTGTTTCTGTAAAGATATGGGTGGTCTTCTGAATGAAAGGCATTGAGCACAAGCCTAAGAATGGTGTATATTTACTGATGATCTCAAAATTAAGTTTAAAAAGCAGTTTTGCTGTACGATAGACATGCAATTCCATCAGTTCCTTTACTTCATGCTGTTGGCTTGAAAGAAATGTACGAAAGTATGTCCAAGATTGCAAATGCATGTCTGTGGTGAACTTAAGGTAATTTAAATTACTTACTGATTTACAAGGAGGTGCACAGAGTACTATTGTTTTTTATGTTTGTGGAATAGTCATGTAACAAAAAAACATTGTATTGTATAAAGAGAAGCAATTACATTCCATAAAGAGAAGCAATATAAAATATTCCACTAGTTGAAGCAAAAGAAAAAAAAAAAAGGTTCTTCTTCCACCTTTGCAAGTTCTGCTATGATTTTGTAACTAAGGGAAGTATTTCCCAATTTAAAAGATGCAAAAATGAAAAAAAAAAAAAAAAAAAAAACTCCTCCTCTACAATGATATATTTGAAAGAAAGCTAGAGTACTGAACTGGCAGCTTGGAG
Source organism: Mastigoproctus giganteus (assembly GCF_048544385.1). NCBI lineage: Eukaryota > Metazoa > Arthropoda > Arachnida > Uropygi > Thelyphonidae > Mastigoproctus > Mastigoproctus giganteus. The sequence goes on from NC_143580.1 coordinate 168,057,857, forward strand.
ATCATTTAAAAGAAAAATGGTGTGCATGGATTTCTTGGAAAATGGAAAGAAGATAATTATGAATTTCTGGTGTCAACTTTACTATAATGTTATGAAGATATGGGCTGATGAATATCTTTGAAAATTCATTTTCTTCTTTCCCATCTCAGTTTTTCCACCTCAAAACTTAGATGTTAGCAATGAGCAAGGGGAAAGGGGAATGCTTTCATCAGGATATATCCATGATGGAAAAGATATATATTTTTTTGTTATTTTTGGTTTTTAGGAACATTAGCAACTAAGGCCATATTGCTCGGGGTATATGTGGTGGTCATTCCCTGACCTTTTCGCATCCTCTGTATTTGGTAGTCACGGTCTCGAACCCCGGTCTAATCAAGAAGCATGTGCTACGCACTGCTGCTCCTGCCCACCTGGCTATGGAGGCACCAATGGAAGAGTGGTACCAAGGTCTCTGGAATGCTTCACGATGCGACTACTGATAGTAACTTAAGAGGGAAAGCAAAAAAAAATATTATGTAAGAAAAACTCTCAGTGGCAAACATTTCTAAGGAAACAATCTATGTAGTACATTATATATTTGATTAAAGTATTTTAAAAATGAACTCATTTTTAAGATAGCATATGTATTGTTGGATGATATTTGAAATTGGCCATTCATTAAGTTACTAAACTTTCAATAAATATTTTCATGGAGACATGATAGAGACATAATATTTGTATTTTTTGGAATCAGTGAATGAATTTCCATTTCAATTCTTCAACTTTGCTCCAGATATCTGTAAATAATTTTTTTTTGTTGTCCAGTGTAATGAGAAACCATCTTTAAAACAATGGAATGAGCAGCAGCCTGGAAAACAAGGTGCAGGGCATTCTATAGACTGCTGGGAGTCATTGCGGAACAAGTAAATACATGGCCTTTGTTAAGCTAAGAATAGGAACAGGTGCATGTACACCAATGCTAGGAGTTTGGTAAATAAATTTGAGGTGTTGGTCATAACACCAAATGCATATCAGCGGAAGCCTGAGGCTTATGCTGAACCAGGCAAAAAAAAAAATTTCTGACTTTACCCAGAGAGAGAGAGAGAGAGAGAGAGAGAGAGAAGTAGAAGGGAATCACCAAGAAAGATAAGAATGGTGATATCCAGCTCAGGACCCTGGGTGTGCCAAGCCCATACTCACCAGATGTGAGCCTCCATTAACATCACAATCCTCCAAGTTAATCAAGTATTGAACTGATGAGGCACCCATTCATCCTTTTACAGATGGCAACGCCATTGAAATGGCTATTAGAATGGTGGGTGGATAGTGTGCAGAACTGGAATTTGAGGAGTAAAATGTATACAGGAAGGATAGGAAGGGGGGGGGGAGTATTACTGTTAGTTAAGAAACACATAAAATTCAAGAAAGTACACCCAGTTGACATGGCTAGATAGTGCAGTGTCGAGTCCGTTTGGCGTGACATAAGCACTGAGAAAGCAAAAATGAGAGTAAGAGTGTGTTATAGATGTAATGACTCTGATGAATATAATAAACAATGACTGTACAGAGAAATAGAGTGGGCCAGTAAATCAGAATGTCTTATAATAGGGGATTTTAATTTCCCAGATATTGACTGGAATTTATGGGTTGGTCACTCACACACTAGCAAGGCCTTTTTGGATTTATTGGATGATTGTTTTCTCTCCCTCTAATTGCCTCCCATGTTCGGGACGCAACTAGAGGGAGTAATACTCTTGATCTTATTATCAGTAGTAATTCTTGTTGCATTAAAAATCTACAGAAAAAGGAACCACTAGGTGGCAGTGATCACAGTGTGCTGAAGTGGGATTTACTCAAGATTACTACCATCAGGGGTAAAGGGAAGGGTTTTTGCTTTCGTTAAGGTGACTATGGTGATCTGAGACAGTATTTAAATTCTATAAGGTGGGAATAACCGATGATGTTACCAGCATCAATTTCTAAATGGTAAGCATTCAAAGAATTAATCTTGGAAGTTACTAGGCTTTTCATACCAACTAAGAAATATTGTTCAAGGCTTAGGCCTAAACGGATGTCAGATGAACTAATGAGACATGCGGCAGAGAAGAAAAATGCATGGTATACACATAAATTAACAGGTGACACAGAAGCCTATGATAAATATAAGCTGGTCTGTAACCAAGTCACAAAGAAGATTAGGCAGGGAAAGAAAAACAACAGAGTTCTTTACCTATGTAAACTCTAGGAGGAAGGGGATGAATCAGATTGGTCTACTTGAAATTGATGGTTCAACTGTTGATGATCCTGCTAACAAACTAAATGAGTATTTTGCATCTACATTCACACATGAGAAGTTATTCAGGGAGGGGAATGCCAGAGGTGAGTTAAACTCTGGCAGTGAGCTAGATGATTTTGTAATAACTGAGAGGAAAGTGGAGGAGAAATTGTTGAAGATAAACATAAAAAAGGCACCCGGGGTGGATAGGATCTATCCAGTTATATTAAAGGAGGCAGCAAAGGAAGTAGGCAACCCTTAACCATAATTATTAGAGCTTCCTTGGATGCAGGTAGTTGGTTGGTGGAACAGACTTCCATCCTTTGTTGTGGAAATTGATAGCCTAAATAAATTTAAGGCTGAGCTAGACAGGTATTTGGAACGAACAGAGGGGTGAAATGGAAGTTTTTTTTTTTTTTTTTTTGGCTGATGCTGCATAAGCTTGCTTTCTTGCATCATATGCCTCTACTAATGCTAAACAGTAGTGACACTATCAGTCTCAGAGTAGAGCAGCAGCAACTCATTAGTTACCTGGTACATAATTTTCTCTAAAATGATGTTAGGTTTATAATGGTGTGTGTGCATGCGTGCATGTGCAATATTTCTTTATTCAAATGTAAATAAAATCTCAGTGTGCTGAGATTTTATTTACTTTTGAGTGAATGATTTAGATCATTTTATTTGAGTGAATGATTTAGATCATTCACTCAAATGATCTAAACTGTATGAAAACAACTGGCATCATCAATAAGAGCATTAACAGAAATAACTTCTAAACAGCAGCACAAAATCGTACAAAGTTATCATTATTCAGCTTCATTATTTCAAAATACATATTATTTTTCCTTCATCACAACTCTTACAGCTGTTCCAATAATATTCTCTACATCACCTGTAATGTATGCTGTGATACTATTACTGTTAAATGTTTCTCTTCAGCCACTGTCTTAGTACCAGTTATAATAAGTTATATATGAAAGCAGTAATGATAAGAAAACATATTTTGTTTCCTTCTACAAAGAGTATAAAATTTTACCATACAACTTAAAAGATGATGGATTACCTAATCTTTAATTACAATGGTAAGTACTAACATACTTTCATTTATTTTTTATGGCTATAATTTCTTAATAGTATGTAATTCAGCAAGCAATACACTTGGCTAATTAGGCCTATTATTTACTCCTAACAGCAGATTTTGATGTTACACTATTTAATGCTTCTGGAAGAAACTGCTATTATTTCATCACACAAAAATATCTTAAAACATCAAAGTAAATAATGTCATTTCTTCCACACTATTCAACTTCTGCTGCTTTAACAAACAATACTTAAAACTTGGTACATTACTAGAAGAATTTGAGTCACTGAAAACATGGATGCTTACCCTAGAGACAGTTATAATTGGGAGCTTGTCAGTGATTCAAGATTCTAGTAACCTGCATCTCTGAAAGGTGATACATCCCTGATTCGGGCTCCAGAGCAGAATAATTAAGTACTTACTGCTCCAGTTCAAAAGGATTTAGGGTTATTAGGAGATTCCTTCAAGGAAGCAGATAACATTGTTTTGTAATAAGGAATAAGGATAAGTGGACTAGAACCAAGGTGTCTCTGTCAAATGCAACAATTGATGATGCTACTAACAGATTGTCAGATTTTGAAGTGGCTAAAGAGAGTATTATTATTATTATTATTAGCTATATGGTGCATGGAAGCCTGAGGCTTATGCTGCACCAGCCAAAAAAAAAATTCCCGAGTTACCCTGAGAGAGAGTGAGAGAGAGAGAGAGTGAGAGTGAGAGAGAGAGAGAGAGAGAGAGAGAGAGAGAGAGGGAGAGAGGGAAAGAAGAATGATGATATTCAGCTCAGGACCCTGGGTGTTAATGTGGGGACTAATGATATCTGACACACTAGACTAATAATTTATTGGATAAATATAGAAGCATGCAGAAGAAATTTCTTGACTTAGATCAGAATGTATGTGTCTGCAGTTCCACCCAAACAAAACAGCAAAGACTATATGCTGAAAGCCTTGTGAATTAACTCAAGACTTGAGGGATTCTACAATGGTTTGTGGGAGGAGGATTTTTATCCGCACAATCCACACTTGCAGGAAGAAGGAATCTATTTTGTAAAGGGGGATAACATTTGAACCAAGGTAGTGCAAGGATTTTTCTCAGTATCACTAAGGATACCTTAAATTCAGGAAAACTGCTAGTTAGGGGAAATAAGAGGAATATAAATATACATTTATCTGATGATATGGGTCAAAGTAATTTTTACACAAATCTCAAGCTTTTGTTTGTTGCCACAATAGCCAATTCTTCAAAAGGATGGGAAACTAATGCTAGTAATAAGCTTAAATAACTTCAAGGGGTGTAGTAGAATAACAAACTATACAAAGCTTAGTCTTAACTATATCAGTAATGTCAGGAGTGTCCTCAATAAAATGAACAAATTCAAACTCCTTGTTAGGACAACTGACGCTGACATAATAGGGCAAATGGGGAAGTGTGGTGCCACCCAGAAATAGGAGATTATGAGTTTCACTATGGTATGTACAAATGTATTTAGAAAAGATAGGGAAGATAGAAAGGCAGTGGGGTCATGTTTAGGCTTTTTATCAAAAGCAGCCTAAACATGACAGGTTTCCCCAGATTCAGAAGTTATTAATGCTAGTATAGAATCCATGTGGTGTGAATTAGTTGGAAAGGAAGGTATAACAAGAGTGGGATTAATCTACAGATCAAAATTTGTAAATAGATTATGTATGATAAGAGCTTCCCTACATGCAAATGGAATGGGTGAGCAAGCATTGAATGGCATATTATGGGTGATTTCAAGCTACCTGGAAGGTAACTTTAAATCTATAATGAAATCACTCAAATCACCAAGTTAACTAAAACAAGTGAGAGGGAACCTCACCATGGGGAACAAAATTTTTAAACAATAGATTATTGTTATTTGTGATTGCACATTAGGGGAAGTACTATGGGTGAGAATATTCTAGACTTGGTCATCACCCTTGAACCATATGACATCATAGGCCTGACAATACAGGAGCCATTAGCAGGAATTGATCACAGAGTTTTGTTTGATGATGAAGAGGGACGTAGCAGTTGTTAAAGGCAATAGATTGGGTTTTAATTTCAAGAAAGACAATTATGACAGCTTAAGGAGCTACATGACCTATATTAACTGGGTGGGTAGGTTACAGAGTGCAAATACATTAGAATTATGGTATACCTTTAAAGCTATAATCACACAAGGAGAATTCTGAAGTGGATGAATAATGTACAGGTAACCCTAGAAAAATAATAAGAGGAGTTTACCTCATTATAGTACGTAGAACATTTCCGTATAATACCCTCCAGAAATTAAAACGGAAAAAACGAAAAAATCGACAACTTACTGGTACATTAAAGTAAAATATAAATTATTAAATAATCAATTTAACACAATTCGAAATCAATTTAAAACAATTAAAAATAAAATTAATGCAATTAAAAGAATCTAATGAAAATATTCAAAACGATTTTCCTTCCCGAAGCTGACAACGCTTCAGGAAGGAAATTTTCATTCCTGTGATCACGACATACGGTCGAAAAGCGTTGTCAGCTTCAGGAAGGAAAATCGTTTTGAATATTTTCGTTAGATTCTTTTAATTGCGTTAATTTGATTTTTAATTGTTTTAAATTGATTTTGAATTGTGTTAAATTGATTATTTAATTATTTATATTTTACTTTAATGTACCGGTAAGTTGTCGATTTTTTAATTTCTGGAGGGTATCATACGGAAGTGTTCTACGTACTATATTGAGGTAAACTCCTCTTATTATTTTACTAATATTATTATCAACGTAGAACATATTGAGTATTACAGCTCTGATTCATACTATCTAGGTAACCCTAGTATAACACGGTTATTAAATTCCTGTAAAATGTCGTGTTGTGCAAAACCATGTTACTGGACTAAGAAAAAGTACAAAAAAGGTTACATTCCAAAAGCTAACAAAAATACACTATTCTAGATTTCGTGTATCTTCTGCTCTCTTAAAAAAATTAGTAATCTGGGTTTGTTTGCTTTTGCTTGATAAATCTTTGTGAATTTCGTCATATGGAACTAAGCATTTTTGAAGCCCCCTTTTGAACATTTTGGGCTCTTTTCATTCAAAAATCTGCATTCAAAAAATAAGATTCTAATTGCTCGGCTAACTTTATGCCTTCCCATATGCTTTTTAGCGTAAAATTTGATTTGGAAGTTTACATCCAAATCAAATTTTACGCTAAAATTTGTAAAATTTGATCTTTATCTACTCTATTATCTACTCTATCATCCTATGAATTGATTTGGTTTTACCTCTGATGCCATTTCCACCAAATCTGCTTTGCCAGCCTCGTTTTCTACCAGTAATTCTTGAATGTCTTCAGTAATCAAACCTTTTTTAATTTTTTTAGGAGCATTGGTGACTAAGGCCATGCTGTGTATAATGTCTATAAATTGCGTGTCCCGAGGTTGATTTTCTGTTTTGCTGGACGAAAACCTTGAGTTTCCGGGAGAATAAACCATGCTACCCTCGCCCGAGCCCGACTAACTCAGTCACAACGTGGCTGAGTTAGTCGAGTTCGGGCGAGGGTAGCATGTTTTTTTCCTCCCTTCATCGATGGGATTCAAACTCAGCTATTTTCCAGCCGGTGTGGGGAGGAGGGCGATTCTATCAACTGTGCACCCCACGAGGGCTTCAGCAGTCATATCATCAAAACCTTCAATAGGAGGGCTATTGATGTAGCAAGTTCTACTATTGCACCGATTTCTTCTTCTGCCGGTTCGACCATATTTACTGAATGAACTGACTCTGGCCATACATTTTTCCACACACATTTAACGTTGACAGTTTTACTTGTTTCAGTGATAAAGCTATGATTCTGATACAGTCTACAATTGAGAAATGTTTCCACACCTCCATTACTTCAATAGATCCGGAATCAATTTTTTTCCAAAATCCACTGTAACAATTTTCTGATGGAATGAGTTTTAAAGGTGCATATAATGCCTTGATCTCACGGCTGAATGAAAGAAGTTGTATTAACCTGGTACAACTGTGGGGGTAGGAACATAACTTCAATGTTTGGGTGACTTAAATCTTTTGGATGGCCTGGTGTGCTATCCAATAGTAATAAAATTTTGAAATCTAGATTTTTCCACACGTTCAACAAGTACAAGTTCAATAGCACAGAATTTCCCAACAATATAAAATACAGGGATTTCTCAATAATTTTTTTTTGACTAGTGAGTCAACAGTGGGGATTCAAAAAGAGTGGAAACATTGAAAATTTACATCCAACATAATAGCAGGGTTTTCCCCGCACAAAAGCTCAAAAATACCCTGTTATGCGAGGTTTACCAAAATTCTCTAACCGTGTTTATAAGTACCGTGTTGTGTGAGGATTGTCGCAATTTATTAATCGTGTTAGACAAAACAGTGTTGTAGAAGTACCATGTTATACATTTGGGTTGGCCGTACTAGCCAGTGTAAAAGAGCATAACAAGATGGCATGGAAAAGTTGCAGAGCGATAAAATGGATGAGTGAAAGTTTTAGATAACCCAACTGAGAAGTGCAACAATATTTACAGACGGTCTGCTGAAATCTAAGTAAACATTCCAAATTATTTACTACATCCAGATCGTGAGTGATCCTGTCAAAACAGCTAAACAGGTTGGTTAAATGCAGTGAGAAGAAACAATAATAGTGATGCACACATCTTATGTCCAATTCCCCTTCATGGTGAGGAGAAACTGTGCAAGATGGAAAGAAAATGAAATTATGATGTTGAAACTTCTTTGAGTCTAAATGTGGGTTGATAATAATATCTAGTAATTTTGAGAGAGGCAGCAAGAGAGTGCATTCAACCACTAAGGTTAATTGTGAGGTATCACTGGATTCAGAGAGATTTCCTTGGATCAGAGAAGTTCCAATGTATTGCAGATACATAACGGTGGTTCAAAGAGTGAAGTAGATAACTACTGACTAGTTAGTGTGACATGGTAGGAAAAATCATGGAGGCAATGATCAAGACTACATTACAGGATAATTTCGAAAGAAATAACAAAATCACTGAAGGAAGTGATTTTGTAAATGAAAAATCATGTTTAAACAACCTGGGTAGCTATTCTGACATATTCATTCATGAGCTGGGTGTAGTACATAATTTTTATATTGATTCACTTTGATTTCAGCAAAGCATTTAAATTAGTTCCACAATTGATGTTACTCTATAAGCTGGAATATGTTGGAATTATGGGTAAGGTTCTAATGGGTCACAGGGCAGCTGTAGAGCAGGAAACAAGAAGGTTGTGATTAATGGTTATTCTTCAGATTGGGTTAATGTAAGAAGTGGATTTTACCAAGAATTGGTACTGGATTACTATTGTTTTTGATTTCTGAAATGACACTGATGAAGGTATGGCGTGTTTGATGTAAAAATTTGCAGATGATGTCAAGATTGGTAGAGTAGTTAATGATCAGTGTCATGCAGAGCTTCTTTGGGATGACTTAGATAAACTTTGGAGAGAGTCAGACAAGTGGCAAAAATGTTTTAATGCAGCAAAATGCAATAACTTACACTCAGGGAATAGCAACCCCAAAAATAACTTACACACTTGGTGGGATCGAATTAAAAACGTAGTGGAAGAAAGGGATTTGGAAGTTATGACATAAAGTTATTATTATACTTATTACATTAGTAATACTAATGTAATAAGTATAATAATAAGTAATACTAATGATATTAAGAGTAGGAGACCAGTGGAATTACTTAACAAGTACAGGTCACTGTTGAAAAAAAGCCGTGAAGTAGGGTTGAATTTGAAAGTGTCTGCAATTCTGCCCAGACACGATAGGAGGGAGTATATGATGAGAGCCTTGTCGATCAATTCGGCCCTGGAAAGATTGTGCAAGGCTCAAGGGGTAGAATTTTTTTCCGCCTGGACTGTACTTGTTAACAGGAGAGATTGCTTCTACAGGGATGGGATACACTTAAATAGAAAGGGTGCAAGAATATTTGCTGATGCTATCGAGGCAGTGTTAGGTGGGTCGGAAAACTGCTAGCTTGGGGAGAGACAAAGACTAATAGATTAACAGTAGCCACTGGCAGAGGTGAAAGAAATTCTTGCACTGCTTCTATTGGAATGAGCAGAAGCCTGAAAAACAAGATGCAGGATATTTCAGAGACTGCTGGAAGTCATTGCGGTACAAGTAAACACATGGGTTGTGTTAGGGTAGCTAAGAATAGAAACAGGTGCATGTATACTTGCGTGTACACCAATGCTAGGAGTTTAGTAAATAAATTTGATGAATTTGAGGTATTGCTCAAAACATCAAAGGCAGATATTGTTGGGATATCAGACGTGGTCTCACACAGATATAAGGAATGCAGAACTGGAATTTGGAGAGTACAACGTCTACAGAAAGGACAGACAGGATAGGAAGGGAGGAGGGGTTATGCTATTAGTTAAGAAACATAAAATCCAAGGAAGTGAAGCCAGTCAACATCGATGGATAGGGCAGTGTCGAGTCAGTTTGGTGTGACATAAGCATAGGTAAATCAAAATTGAGAGTAGAAGTGTGCTATAGGCCTAATGACTCTGATGAGTATAATAAGATACTGTACAGGGAAATAGAATGGGCCAGTAAATCAGAGAGTCTTATAATGGGGGATTTTAATTTCCCAGATATTGACTGGAATTTGTGGGTTGGTCACACACACTAGCAAGGCCTTTGTGGATTTATTGGATGATTGTTTTCTACTCCAGCATGTTCGGGAGGCAACTAGAGGGAGTAATACTCTTGATCTGATTATCAGTAGTGATTCTTCATGCATTAAGAATCTGCAGATAAAGGAACCACTAGGTGGCAGTGATCACAGTGTTCTGAAGTGGGATTTACTCAAGGAGGTAACTACCATCAGAGGTAAAGGGAAGGGTTTTTGCTTTCGTAAAGGCAACTACGATGGTCTGAGACAGTATTTAAATTCTATACAGTGGGACCAACTGATGACGTTACCAACAGCAAATTCAAAATGGGAAGAATTCAAGGAACTAATCTTGGAAGCTACCAGGCTTTATATACCAACCAAGAAATATTGTTCAAGGTTCAGGCCTAAATGGTTGTCAGATGAACTAATGAGACATATGGCAGAGAAGAAAAATGCATGGGATACATACAAATTAATGGGTGACATGGAAGCCTATGATAGATATCAGTTGGTCTGTAACCAAGTCACAAAGGAGATTAGGCAGGCAAAGGCAGATTATGAGAAATCCTTGGCAAAGGATGCAAAGAAAAACAGAAGAGAGTTCTTTACCTATTTAAACTCAAGAAGGAAAGGGATGAATCAGACTGGTCCACTGGATGTTGATGGTTCAACAGTTGAGGATCCTGCACAGGTGGCTAACAATCTAAACGAGTATTCTGCATCTACATTCACACATGAGGAGTTATTCAGGAAGAGGAATGTCGTAGGTGAAGTAAACATTGGCAGTGAGCTAGATGATTTTCTAATAACTGAGAGGAAAGTGGAGGAGAAATTGTTGAGGATAAACATAAAAAAGGCACCCGGGGTGGATGGGATCTATCCAGTTATATTAAAGGAGGCAGCAAAGGAAGTAAGCAAACCCCTAGCCATAATTATGAGAGCTTCTTTGGACTCAGGGGAGGTACCCATAGACTGGAGATGTGCAAATGTAACCCCAATTCACAAAGGAGGCTCAAAGGCTGACACAAGTAATTATAGACCTATTAGTTTAACTTCGATTCCAGGAAAATTAATGGAGGCACTGGTTAAAGAAGCACTGCAGGATCACCTAGACAAGAATTCAGTTATAGCTCAGACAGAGCATGGTTTTGTTAAGGGCAGGTCTTGTCTGACCAATTTGATTGGATACTATGATGTAGTCACAAAAGAACTGGATGCAGGGAATAACTTTGATATTATATATTTGGATCTTAGAAAGGCTTTTGATACTGTTGTGCATGGAAGACTGCTGCACAAATTGGAGCAGTGTCGCATTGGAGCCAAATTGCTGCTATGGATAAAGGGATGGTTGAGTGGCAGAGAGTGGTAATCAATGGACACTTCTCAACGTGGAATAATGTTATTAGTGGAGTTCCTCAGGGTTCAGTGTTGGGTCCATGGTTGTTTTCTGTATTTATAAATGATATTGATGATGGTATATTAAGCTTAATGTCCAAGTTTGCAGACGATACAAAGGTTGGCAGGATTGTTAAGGACACTACTGATGCTATGCTGCTGCAACAGGATCTGGAAAGGTTGAGCAGATGGGCTGAGAGGTGGCAAATGAAGTTTAACATTGACAAATGTAAAGTACTACATATGGGAAACAGTAACCCCAGATCAACGTATCAACTCTGTTGTACTACGCTGACAGTGGTAGAGAATGAAAAGGAACTGGGGGTAATTGTGCAGGCAGATATGAAGTTGTCTGAGCAGTGCAGACGAGCTGCAAGAGTAGCTCATGGTGTCTTGTCAATGATATACAGGAATTTTTCTAGCAGGGATAGGGATGTGATTATTCCCTTGTATAAGGCATTGGTCAGGCCACACCTTGAGTACTGTATACAGGTCTGGAGGCTTCATTTCAAGAAGGATGCAGAGCTGCTGGAACGAGTACAGAGAAGGGCAACAAGATTAGTGAATGGAACAAAGGGTTGCTCTTACGAAGAAAGGCTTAAGTTTTGCAAATTACAGAGTCTGGAGACTAGGCATCGGCGAGGTGATCTGATAGAGGTGTATAAGGCTTTGAATGGCTTGAGCATGCTCAATGCTGATGGGATTCTTCCTCTTGCTGAGAATAATCGCCTGAGAGGGCATAAATTCAAATTGAGGAAGGACGGATGTCGGATAGATGTGCGGAAATTTGCCTTTGGCCAGCGAGCAGTTGGTTTGTGGAATAGACTTCCATCACTTGTTGTTGTTGAAGTTGATAGCCTAAACAAATTTAAGGCTCAGCTGGACAGGTATTTCGAACGAACGGAGGGGTGAAATGGGAGTAGTGGTTGTGGTTTTTTTTTTTTTTTTTTTTTTGGCTGATGCTGAATAAGCTTGCTTTCTTGCATCATATGCCTCTACTAATGCTAAAGTTCACTGAGTAGTGTAGATAGGTGGCAAGGAAGACCTATGGTATCCTGTCGTTGATTTATCAAAAAACATTTGCTTATAGAGATAGGAGGTCATAATCACACCATAATAAGGAAATTATAAGGCACCACATTGGAATATTGTGCTCAAGTATGGAGATTAGACCTAAAAGAGACATTGAGTCAAATAAGCAGTTTTCATGATATTTAATTATTTATTTATTTATTATTATTATTATTTTTTTGGCCAGCACAGCTGAAGCTTAGGACTTGCATCATATGGTTAATACTAATACTAGTATACTTTGCTCACATCTGGTATGCTTATTTAATTTTTATAATTCACAAGATTTTTATACCAAAAAATTTAAAAAGGTGGGGATATCGGCAATTTGTTCTCTGTTAATATGTTTTTGGAAATCCATTCTTCCTGTTTCACCTCATGAATTCTAATTTCACTAATACAGTCAGGTATGCTACAATGAACAGTTTTTGAACAATAAAATCAGGATGCTACAACGAATGCGGAGAAATACTATCAGCCGTCGTAGCATGTGCATGTGCATGACATGTTGATCAGAGCGCTTCCTGCTCTAATTTCCCACTTTGATTAGAGCATCAGTTATCATCTTTGTTATTGTTTGTAAGATTCAGTTATTAGTTTAGTTCAGTTATCTGCTTATTTGCTCTTTAGCAGTGAAAATATATTTTTTAATTATTCTGCTATATAATTTTAACCATGAACCGGCAAAATAGAGCAAGAAAGGTAATTAACTTATAGACATTAAGAAAAAATAATTTCCAAACGAGAAAGTGTAGGAGATCTAAGTGCTGAATATGGTATGGCTAAATCAACAACAATTTTGAAAAACAAGGAAGAAATAAAAAGTGCACAGGTTGCGAAGGGAATCTCTAGGTTAAGCAGTTCACATAATATCACAGAAAAGATGGAAACTCTTCTATTAGTGTGGATTAATGAAAAACAAATGGCAGTTGATAGTGTCAGTGAGGTTATTATTTGTGAAAAGGCCAAACAATTGTTTGAGGAACTTGGTGCTAAGGCTCCTAGTACAAGTACTGGTTCTGTGAAGGAGTTTTTTGGCACCAAGGGGTGGTTTACTGGATTTAGGAAAAGGACTGGATTATACAGTGTGGTGAGGCTGCCAGTGCAGAAAGGGATGCTGTTGAGCAACATCGTTGTTGTTGTTGTATGTTTTACGGTGCAACGGCAGCTATAGGCCATTATGCGCCAGAGCAACATAGTGAGAAATTTAAGAAAATAATTAAGGATGGAGGTTTTCTTTCGCAGCAGATGTTTAACTGCGACGAAACTGGCCTTTTCTGGAAGAGAATGCAACGCAGAACATATATCATGAAGGAGGAGACTACCTTGCCTGGTCATAAGCCAATGAAAGACCGACTTACACTGCTCTTTTGTGCCAATGCTTCGAGTGACTGCAAGGTCAAACCACTGCTTGTGTACCATTCGGAGAACCCCAGAGCTTTTAAAAACACCAGGAAAAACTGCCATGGAGTTTTGTGGAGTTCCAACCACAAGGCTTAGATGACAAGGAGTCTTTTCTCTGACTTGGTGATTGAGATGTTTGGTCTCACTGTCCATGACTACCTTAGTGAGAAGGATCTTCCATTGAAGGTTCTTTTGGTCACGGACAATGCTCCAGCCCACCCTCCTAATTTGATGGAAGAATTACCAGATGAGTAGTTTTTATCAAGGTTCGCTTCTTGCAACCTAATACGACGCCTCTCCTCCAGCCTATGGACCAGCAGGTGATCGCTAATTTTAAAAAACTCTACACTAAGGCACTGTTCAGGAAATGTTTTGAGGCCACTTCTTCCAGTGATGTGACTCTGAAGGACTTTTGGAAGGGTCACTTCAATATAGCGGATGATGTTTTCCTACTTGGAAGGAGGTTTCTGTTAGGTGCTTAAATTCGGCTTGGAGGCCATTGTGGCTCCAAGAGACTTCAAAGGCATTCGACAGTTGGAGGAAGAGCCTGGATATCAATGAGGGGGACATGGAGGACCACAGGAAGGAGCTATCATTTGAGGAGCTAGCAGAACTTCACAATGAAGAAGAGGAAAGCTTTCAGGGACAAAGAAAAAAGTCACAGCATTTCAGCTGAGGACTTTAAAGCGGTGTTCTCTTGCTGGAATAAACTATCCAAACTTATAAAAGATTATCACCTGGATATTGCCGCTGTGGAAATGGGCCTTAATCATTTTAATGACACCTTGATGGCCCACTTTTGGAGGGTCCAAAAATCCAGAATAAAGCAGTCAAGCTTGGATTCATTCTTCAAAAAGGTGGACAAACACGCTCCAACTGATGAACCTCCCACAGGACAGTCACCCAAGATGAGTAGGAACGATGACTCCTCTCCTTCCACCTCTATGTGATTTTTTATGATTTTTATTAGGGAAAGTTGGTTTATATTTTCATTGGGGGAATATTGTTTATGCTTTTCAAATTTTATGTACAGCGTATAAAAGTTAAATAAATTAATTTTATATTACTTTTACACTTATATTTTTAATTTTGTATTATATTTTTCCTGTTTTAATCATTGTATTGGATGGTAACTTTGCTCTAGACTGTGGGCCTGGAACGGATTACCCCTAAATACATATATTTCAATGTATGCTAGAATGAACAGATGCTATAACGATCGAGGTTCTAGAACCAATTATGTTTGTTCTAGCATACCCCACTGTATACATAATGGTAAAAAATTAGTGCTATTACTAATTATTTAATTTAATTACTAAGCATTTAATTTGAAATTTCAGTTTGATCTTGTTTACATATATGTGTCACCTGCCATTGATGCAATTTGATCTATATCACCTAATTTGTTGGAAGACTTTTATAGGATGCATGGAAATCTACTTGCTTTCATTAGAAATTAGGGGTGCCTCCGAAGCCAGGTGGGCAGGAGCAGATCAGGCCGGTCTAATCAAGAAGTGCGTAGCACACACTTCTTGATTAGACCGGGGTTTGAGCCTGTGACTACCAAATATGGAGGATGCGGAAAGGTCAGGGAATGACCACCGCATATCTATTTTCTGCCATTATTAACCTTCTACTGCTAATGAATGCACTCCACATTTCATATGCTGATGATGTGAAGATCTGAACCATCTCCACATCATCTAAAGATGAAGTGCTGTGCAGTTATTTAGTTTCTTATCCAAACAGTTTCATCTATTAGGCGAATGAAAGCTGAGTATAGCAATGACTGTGCAGATATAAGTACTATTCACTGCTGGGATGAGTGAGTAAGTACTGAACACAGCAGAAAAGCCAAATTGCAAGTCAACCACATAATGGAAGACTAGCAACAAAACAGGTAAATTTTAACTAGCAACAACAGAAAATAACCAATAATGCCTATTTATAAGACATTCAGATTCTTGCTCCTGTACATCAACTACTAAGGTTATATTGTGCACCAGTTCTTATATTACACAGTTCATATGGTTTGATTGTGTATTATGTATGTACAAGTGTAATGCATACATCTTGTACACACTAATACTGGGGCTAAAAAAACTTGGAATAACTCATAGATAAAAACTCTACTCCCGCCATATGAGATCAGCTAACTGCAGCCCTGAATGAAGAGGCTTATAAGAACTCCTTCGGCCTCAAATGGTAGGGGGGGGAGGAAGAGAGAAAGAGAAAGAGAACTAAGGTTTGTGGAGATATGCTGTTGTGAGATGAAGAATTCTTATGCAATACTGATCAAAAACAAGAACTGAGTATACCATTAAATGGAAAAACAAAAACAAACAAATAAAAAAATAAAAAAAAAGTCAATGGAATACCATCACAAAAGTTCAGCAGCACTCACAAAAGAAACTCGCAAATCTAAGCATATTTTTTGAAGAAATATGCCTACCCTTTTTTCACATTAGCAATGTAGTCTATTCAGAATTCATGCCAACTGGTACCACCATTAACACGAGCACTACATCAAAACTCTAACAAAACTGATTCACAGAGTTCAACCAGACATGCAGATTATTCTCTATCAGCATGGCAGTGCATTGCCTTACACCAGTGCACAAATAACAAAAGAAATTTGCCATTTCACTGCGAAAGCTGGCAGTGAAATGGCAAATTATATAGCTTATTCATTACACTAATTCTGAAAGATAAGCTGTTAGGAGACTTCCTCTGTCCACTTTTTAGCATTTCTGCAAGCCAAGATATAAGTGCCTGTGTACTGAGCATCTATTATACATATCAGATTTGGCTCTATCAAACTTTTGCATTTACTCCATTTTGTGTGTGCGTCAACATAATAATCTATAATGCTTAAGGAACATTTCTGGGAATATATTTTTCTCAGACCATGATGTCATGGTAACTATGAAGCATTATTACATCAACAAGAGTTACAATTCTCTCATGGCAGCATCACAAAAGTGCTGAAGACAGAATGAGACATGGTATACATGCCTGTTTTTGTTTAGCTGTAATATCCTTACCTGATTTTTAGAAATAAAAATAGACATTACTCTTCAGCAAGCTCTCATACCTGTTCTACTGTGCAGCTAATATTGCATACATTAAGGAAAAAATCAGTCATATTATAAGATTTTCTTACTTTTAACAGAATAGCAAATATCAATTTATATATAAAGTTGCTTGTTATTTCTGTGGAAAGTTTAACTGATAGTCTAGATGGGGAAGGGATATCAAACATAAAGGCCATGAATCACCCTCAAATCTTTACTATGTGGTCCAAGTGGTGTTAACTTTTTTCCCTTTAAGTACTTCCATGCACTTGTGCATGGAAGTACTTAAAGGGGAAAAGATAAATTAAATTCCATAAAATTTCAAAAATTATGAATCTTTATGAGTCTCACTAATTTGAAGATGGTGTATTCTTATAAAAGATCAATGGGATAAAATATTTAGTATGTATTTCTTTTTCACCAATGTTGCACAAATTTGCAGTGTGTGCTTATTGTAGCAACTCAAAGAGATACCACTACGGCATGCAAGTTTTTCTGTGTTTAACATTCTGCTTTACAGTCCAACTTGAATAGCATTAGTTGAGGCATATGATGCAAGAAAGCAAGCCTGCCAAACAAGTTGGCAGGTATGCAATATTAATGCATACTTGCAAACTTTCATAAATGAGAAAATTTTTTTAATACAGATCAGACACTGATCTAGGTGAACAGGTAATGATTCAACAAAGAATAACAAATAAATAAATTTCTATTTCTATAAAAACACAACAGAACAATACAAACTATTTCAATATGTATTAAATTACCTCTAGTAGAGGAATCCCAAGAATGCGTAAAGCATCAAGATGTTCAGTAAGCAGTTGCTTTTTCCAGAAATTATCATATTTCTGTTGAAGAGGAACAATCACAAAATTAGCAAACAGATGATCACCATATGACACGGCTTGAAATTGGGACAATAATTCGGCATAGCTTAAAAGAAAAAAAAAAAACAGAGAATAGTACAAATAAATTATAAGTAAGCAGTTGTAATAAGTTGTAAAAATGGCATCTAGATCAGTGGAATGCAAACGGTGGTCTGTTGATTCCCTTAGGACCCATGGACAAATTGTGGTGGTGATGAGAAGGTAGACTCGTTGCTCTTTATGTATCCCACGAACAAATTATATAGCTTATTCATTACACTAATTCTGAAAGATAAGCTGTTAGAGACTTCCTCTCTGCATCTTTTAGCATTTCTGCAAGCCAAGATATAAGTGCCTGTGTACTGAGCAGATCGCAAAGAAACATGTGGACAGATTTTTTTATTTTATTTTTTAAATTTATATATTTAGAAATTATTATGGGACAAATTTTTAAAGTAGGTTAGATATATTTTTGTATGTCAATCACTATGTTTAATTATCAAGAATAAAACAAATGCTGGTGATCTGCAGGTAAAGCCAGAAACCAAAAGAGGTCCAGGGACATAAAAGTTTGCACGACACTGGTCTAGGTGAAAAGGTAATGATTCAACAAAGAATAACAAATAAATAAATAAATTTCTATAAATTATGAAAATTATAATTAAAATTGATTAATTTCTTTAACAAAGTTTAATTAGGTCTGATGACAAGATTCAAAACAGAATCCAGAAACATGCTGATGTTTCTGGATTCTGTTTCAATTTATTGCTAAGCAAAGCACTTTGCAATAAATTAATTCTATAACTATCCAAATGGTTTATTAATGTTCTTTTTCTTCTCAGAAATTTATTGTAACTGTTTTATTGCAGTGAAAAGCTAACCGTGGGCAATGTTTCGTGGTAGCATGGGTTTGCTCTATCAACATGCACACTAATGTTCATATGTGTATTAATTCCAGGATCACATCCAGCCCAAAAATTCATGGTCAGATTGGATCCTTTGATCTGAAATAAATGCATAAGCATTTGACAGTTGGACTATTTTATAGCTATCTAACTATCCCTCTAACTACCAGTTTCTTTCTGAGGAGGCAGAGAGGCCAGATCGTAATTATATTCATTGTTGAACTAGCCGCCATACTGTAGATTGTAGTCGATAAGAAATAGCTTATCGTATATATTTCTCGAACTGAGCGAAGGTATAAAGTAAAACTAGATAGAGTAATACGAAGCATTGTATTAAGAATCTGTTAAGCTTATTATAGTATTATCAATTAATCAAAAATATTATTAATCTTATTAAATTTCATTGTTAATTAAATTGTATTTAAACGGAAATCATGACCCAGACTAGAGCTGCGAAGCAAAGAGACGTGGTGTAACACAGATATAGGCAGTGCAGAGTTGGAATTTGGGGAGTACAATGTGTATAGGAAGGATAGGAAGGGAGGAGGGGTTATGGTTTGTTGTTTTGTTTTGTTTGTTATTTAGTTTTTAGGAGCATTAGCAACTAAGGCCATATTGCTCCGGGGATATGTGGTGGTCATTCCCTGACCTTTCCGCATCCTCCGTATTTGGTGGTCACAGGCTCGAAACCCAGTCTAATTAAGAAGCGTGTGCTACGCACTGCTGCTACTGCCCACCTGGCTACGGAGGCACCATAAAATCTAAGGAAGTGCATCCAATTGATGTTGGTGGACAATCCAGTGTTGAGTCTGTTTGGTGTGAAATAAGCACTGGAAAAGGAAAAAATGAGAGTAGGTGTGTTTTATAGGCCTGATGAATCTGATGAGTATAATGAGCAATTGTGCAGAGAAATAGAGTGGGCCAGTAAATCAGAATGTCTTATAATGGGAGATTTTAACTTTCCAGATATTAACTGGAACTTGTGGGTGTCACTTGCACACTAGCAAGACTTTTGTGGATTTATTGGATGACTGTTTTCAACAGCAACATGTTCGAGAGACAACCAGAGGGAGTAATATTCTTGATCTGATTATCAGTAGTGATTCTTCACGCATTAAGAATCTGCAGATAAAGGAACCACTGGGCGACAGTGATCACAATGTATTCATGTGGGAATTATTTAAAGATGTAACTACCATCAAGGCTAAAGGGAGGGGCTTTTGCTTTCGTAAAGGTGACTACAGAGGTCTCAGAGAGTTTTTAAATTCTGTACAGTGGGATCAAATGATGAGGATGTTACCAACAGTGAATTCTAAATGGGAAGCCTTCCGGGACTTAATTTTGGAGGCTACAAGGCTTTTCATTCCAACTAAGAAATACTGTTCAAGGTTTAGACCAAAATGGATGTCAGATGAATTAATGAGGCTAGTGGCAGAGAAGAAGAATGTATGGGACGCATATAAAGTATCAGGTGACACAGAAGCCTATGGCAGGTATAAACTAGTCTGTAATCAAGTCACAAAGGAGGTTAGGAAGGCGAAGGCAGATTATTTGAAATCTTTGCAAAGGGCGCAAAGAAAAACAGACAGGAGTTCTTTACTTATGTAAACTCTACAAGGATTTTTTTTTTTTTTTTTTTTTTGATAGTTGTTGGCGCATCGGCTTCTGTGGCCATAATGCACCTCCCAAGGTTTTTGCAGTACTTTGATCCAAGCCCTAGGCGGGATTCGAACCCGTGACCTTTGGGTTGCTAGGCAGGTACTTTACCCACCCGGCTAGCCCGGTCGGCCTCTACAAGGAAAGGGATGAATCAGATTGGACCACTTAACATAGATTGGTTGACTATTGATGACTATTGACTATTCATGCTTAGGTAGCTGATAAACTGAATGAATATTTTGCATCTACATTCACACACGAGGAGTTATTCAATGAGGGGAGTGCCAGAAGTTTATCAAACGTTATCAGGGAGCTAAATGATTTTGTAATAACTGAGAATAAAGTGGTGGAGAAATTGTTGTAGTTAAACATAAGAAAGGCACCTGGGGTGGATGGGATCTATCCAGTTATATCAAAGGAGGCAGCAAAAGAAGTAAGCAAACCCTTAGCCGTAATTATGAGAGCTTCATTGGACTCAGCGGAAGTCTCCATGGACTGGAGGTGTGCAAATGTATCACCAATTCACAAAGGAGTTTCAAAAGGTGACACAAGTAACTACAGACCTGTTAGTTTAACTTGGGTTCTGGGGAAAATAATGGAATCACTGGTTAAAGAAGCATTGCAGGATCATCTAGACAAGACTGCAGAACTGTTAAGACACAGCATGGGTTTGTCAAAGGGAGGTCTTGTCTGACCAACTTGATTGGTTACTATGATGTGGTCACAAAGGAACTGAATGCCAAAAATAAATTTGATATCATATACTTGGATTTCAGGAAAGCTTTTGATACTGTTGCACATGGAAGACTGCTGTACAAATTGGAGAGGTATGGCATCAAGGGTAACTGCTACAATGGATAAAGGGATGGTTGAGTGGGAGACAACAGAGAGTGGTAATCAATGGACACTGCATGAACAAATGTTATTAGTGGATTTCCCCAGGGTTCGGTGTTGGGCCCATTGTTATTTTGCATATTTATCGATGATATTGATGAAGGTATAGTAAGTTTAATGTTCAAATTTGCAGATGATACAAAGGTTGGCAGGGTTGTTAACAACAGTAATGACAGTATACTACTCCAACTGGATCTATATAAGTTGGGGAAATGGGCTGAGAAGTGGCAACTGGAGTTTAACATTGACAAATGCAAAGTACTGCATATGGATAGCAATAACCGAAGAAAAAACGCATCAACTGGGTGGTACTACAATCAGGGAAGTGGAAAGTGAAAAAGACCTGGGGGTAATTGTGCAGCCAAATATGAAGTTTGCTGAGCAGTGGAGACGGGCTGCCAGGGCAGGTCATGGAGTTTTGTCAATGATATATAGGAATTTTGCTAGCAGGGACAGGGAGGTGATAATCCTGTTATACAAGGCAATGGTCAGGCCACACCTAGAGTACTGTGTACAGGTCTGGAGCCTCATCTTAGGAAGGATGTAGAGTTTCTGGAACGAGTACAAAGAAGGGCAACAAGATTGGTGATGGGAACAAAGGGGTGCTCTTACCAAGAAAGGCTTATGTTCTGCAAACTGCAGTGCGTGGAGACTAGGCACCTGTGAGATCATCTGATTGAGGTGTATAAGGCCTTGAATGGGTTGAGCAAACTGAGGAAAGATAGTTGTAGAAGAGATGTGCGGAAATTTGCCTTTAGCCAGCGGGTAGTTGATTGGTGGAACAGGCTTCCATCTTTTGTTGTGGAAGCTAATAGTCTAAATAAATTTAAGGCTGAGCTTGACAGGCATTTGGAACGAATGGAGGGATGAAATGGGAGGGGTTTTTTTTGGCTGATGCTGCATAAGCTTGCTTTCTTGCATTGTATGCCTCTGCTAATGCTAATAACTGAAAAACTGGAATGGACTCTGTCAATTGGCTCACAAGATGTATCTTGTGAGCCCACTGTCAATGGGCTCACAAGAATTAGTAAACTTAAGAGGTCATATGGTTGAGCAATAAGAGGATGTAAGAAAGTGGATAAGAGCTCTCCAGGAAATTCAAAAATCTATATATATGCAATATTCAAATAATTCATATTACTGGTAATTTATAAATCAAACAAATATAACAAACAAATAAATCAAACTTTTGACAAAGGTCTTTTTTTCAAAAATTTGGAGAAAGATCTTTATCAAAGGAATTTTCCTGTTGTGTGTTTCCTTTGCTATACTACAGATGAATGGCTATGGGCATGCCATGCTGTCTTACAGTATTATTTTTACAGTGTGTAACAAAGGTAATCAAATTGCCTAAATCATTCTGGGAGCATATCACTGGACTTGTCTAGATATGAGATATTCATCTTAAGAGTCCTTACTGTGATATACCTAAACAATAACAGAACAAGGTCTCCCAGTTGCTGGCTGAATTTTTAAAACAGTAAGTGTGCGTGTGTAATACACAAGGTATAATCAAAAATGCAAACTACATGTACTGTTAGGGTGCTTGCTCATATTGTAACTAGATGAAAATATGAATAAATAAATATTCCAAGGTCCTATGTTAGGTGAAACTAAGTATTATTTATAGGAAGGAACACAAAAAAATACACTACAGCTCTTTCAATGTTATGATTATGCAATAAAATTTTATTACTAATGAAATATTCATATATTCCCATTCTCAGAATGACAGAATGTCCTTCTGCTCAAAAGTTCTTAGAATATTTTAACCAACTAATTGGATTACAAAAAGAGATTGCCATATTTTAAGGCATATAAGCTAGGGCAAACATTTATATGTAACAGACTTCAAGAAAGCAAAAATAAGTTTTCATAAGCAGCATTGTTACCATATATATCACATATTGTGAACTCCTTCACAATGAGTTGCCTGCTCTTGCACTTTGAATAAGTAATGCTTTACAAGTAGACAAGATTACTGTTACTTACTTTCAGTTGAGTGCCTCCATCCAGACAGCACTATTTTGGAGATTTCTCAATGGGTGGGAAAGGCCCCGAGTGTAAGAAGTGACAACCCAGTTGTGAAATATTTGAGCAATATGAGAGATGCCAAAAGGCGTACAGTATTTCAACATTATATTAATCTGGGGCAAAAGGCTCAGGCCACAGGAACATTACATATGTGTAAGTTAGTGCAAAGCAATGTAACTGTGTGTAGCAAACCTCATTCATTAGCAGCATTCTCATATTGTGAAATCCTTCAGAATGAGTTGCCTAATCTAGCACTTGGAATAAGTAACTCTTCCTAAGTAAGTAAGACTATTCTTACTTATTCTCAGTAGTGCCACCAGCCAGACAACACCCTTTCGAAAATGATAATTACCTCTTACATCTACCTTTATATACCAGGTGCAAAGAAGAGCAACAAGACTAGTCAGGGTACTTTTTATTATTATTATTATTAGCTGTATGGTGCAAGAGAGCCTGAGGCTTATGATACACCAGCCAAAAAAAAAAAACAAATATCTGAATTACCCTGAGTGAGAGAGAGAGAGAGAGAGAGAGAGAGAGAGAGAGAGAGAGAGAGAGAGAGAGAGAGAGAGAGAGAGAGAGAGAGAGAGAGAGAGAGAGAAAACAAGAGTCAGAATTAGAAGGGAATCACCAAGAAAGAGAAGAATGATGATATCCAGCTCAGGACCCTGGGTGTGCCAGGCCCATACTCACCAGATGTGAGCCCCCTGGGTTTTTTTTTTACCAACGAAAGACTACTGCAAATTTCAGCAGCTGAAAATTAGGCACCTGTAAGGAGACTTGAGGCTTTAAATGAATTGAGTACACTAAATATCGATGACATCTTTACTCTTTCTCAGATGCCACACATAAGAAGGGAAAATAAATTTAAATTGAAAAAGAATGGTTGCAGGAGAGATGTGCAGAAATTAGATTTACTGTGAATCAATTAGATGGAGAGTAACTGATTGTTAGAACAAACTTCTACCTGATGTTTTGGAGGTGGGTAGTTTGAATAAATTTAAGAAAGCATTTAATATTATTAGAGGGGATGGTGCTACAACAAATACTAATACTAAATAATATTACTATAATGTTACTTATTTGTATGCAGTGCCCATCACCCAATCCCAGATGGCTGTTATGGTATTTGTTAGCACCTCATTGGTGGGAGGCTAGGTACCTCCAGTGTAGTGTATTACAACCCAGTGATGGAATAAAAAATCTTAAAGGATTCACAGATATCAAAAGGTGTCAGTAGTAATTTTTGAATATTAGCTAAGAAAAAACTGTATCTCTCTGTAAATAATAGATTACATTATAGATTACTATGATGGGATTGGCATCATTGGTATTAGAACAGTAAAGAAAGATGTAAAATGTCTTAAGAAAAGGCACTGATATGTCAAACTGTAAGGACGTGATGACAAGTTGCTTTATACTGCCATTAAGAAGTAACAATTCTCTAAAATGGGAACTATATGTTAATTTAAAAGATATTTCTTGGCCAAATGCCTAAGAGTATGAGGGAGTTTACTTATGCAGTAGTAATGCAGACACACATTATTTCTACTACCAAGGTAGTTTTTAATGCATTGTTTTAATTACAGGTAACCCTCATATAACATGGTAGTTAAGTTCCTATAAAATCTTGTGTAGTGCAAAACCTTTACAGGACTAAGAACCAGTACAAAAAGGGGGATTACATTCCAAGAGCTAACAAAAATACACCATTTCATCAAGCCATTGAACTTTGGCTGTTTTCAGTTGAAGAATTTGAATTCAAAAAATAAGATTCTAATTGCTCGGCTAACGTTATGCCTTTCCATATACTTTTTAGTATAAAATTTGATAGTCCAGCAGAATTTTAAACTGTGCTGCATTCTCTTAATTAATTTGATTTGCCTCCAGTGCCATTTCCACCAAATCTGCTTTGCCAGCCTCTTTTTCTACCAGTAATTCTTGAATGTCTTCAGTAATCATATCTTTTTTTTAGGAGCATTGGTGACTAAGGCCGTGTATTGTCCATAAATTGTGTGTTCTGAGTTCCATTTTCGATTTTGCTGGATGAAAAACCCGAGTTTCCGGGAGGAAAAAACATGCTACCCTCGCCTGAGACGAACTAAGTCAGCCACGTTGCAAAAAGAGATCCATAAAAATTCCCCCCCCCATCGTTGATAGGATTTAAACTTAGGTCTTTTCCATGTAATGTGGGAAGGATGGCGATTCTACCAACTGTGCCACAAGGGTTTCAGTAGTCATATCATCAAAACCTTCCCCCTCCTACTGACTTAGCAAGCTCTACTACTGCATTGATTATGTTTTATGCCGGTTCTACCATATTTCCTGAATGAATTGACTCTGGTCATACATTTTTCCAACACGCATTTAATGTTGATTGTTTTACTTCTTTGAGCAATAAAGCTATGCTTCTGATACAGTCCACTATTGAAAAATGTTTCCATGCTTCCATCACTCCAATTTCCCATCAATTCAATTAGGAATCAATTTTTTCCAAAATCCATTGTAACGATTTTCTGATGTAATGAGTTTCAAAGGTAGATATAATGCCTTGATCTAATTAAAGAAGTTGTAATAGGTGGTAGGAACATTACTTTAATATTTGGATCTTTTGGATGGCCTGGAACATTATTCAATAGTAATAAAACTTTCAAATCTAGATTTTTCCACAAGTTCAATAGCACAGAACCTAACACGGGGATTTCTCAATAATTTTTTTTTTTTTGTATAACAATTAGTGAGCCAAAAGTGGGGATTCACATAAAAGAATGGAAACGTTGAAAAATTACATCCAAAACAAAATAGCAGGTTTCCCTCACACAAAAGCAGAAAAATACCACGTTATACGAGGTTTTCCACAATTCTTTAATTGTGATAGAGCAAAACCGTGTTGCAGAAGTACCGTGTTATACAAGGGTTGCCTGTATATCTCATATTGTGAATACCTTTGCAATGAGTTGCCACGGTATTGCACTACCTGAAATAGTATCACTTCACCTATGGAGAAGACTAACGTTACTTATGTTACTCAGCAGATACCACTACCCAGACAGCACTGTTTCGAAGCTTATTGGCATCTCATCAGTGGGCAGGTACCCTGTTGTTGGAATAGTGACAACTCAGTTATGAAGTATAACTCCACAATATGAAAGCTGCTTGATGGTGTGCTTGGTTCAATCTAAAAGTTATTTCTTGGCTAAATGCCTAAGAGTATGAAGGAGCTTACTTATGCATGGGTAATGCACACACATCATTTCTACTACCCATGCATAAGTAAACTCCTTCATACTCTTAGGCATTTAGCCAAGAAATATCTTTTAGATTAAACCATGCACCCAATCAGGCATCTCTCATATTGTGGAGTTATACTTCATAACTGGGTTGTCACTACTGCAACAACAGGGTACCTGCCCACTAACCAATAAGAAGCCAATAAGCTTTTAAACGGTGTCACCTGGGTGGTGGTGTCTGCTGAGAATAAGTAACATTAGTCTTCTCCATAGATGAAGCATTACTTATTTGAGGTAGTGCAATACCATGGAAACTCATTGTGAAGGTATTCACAATATGAGATATAATTAAAACGATGCATCAAAACTACCTTGGTAGTAAAAATGATATGTGTACATTACCCATGCATAAGTAAACTCTCTCATTTTTGGTTTCCCAGTGTTTATGGCACTGCACACTAAATAATTAACATATATGAAAGAGTTTACTTATATGTTAATTATTTAGTGGTATTTAGGGGTATGCCAGTATATTAGAATGTCTAATCATGGGAGATTTGAACTTTTCAAATACTGGTTTCAACTTGTGGATTGGTAGGATGACAGTTTTCTATATCAGAAAGTTAGAGAGGTAACAAGAAAACACTCTTGATCTGATTATTGGCAGTGATTTCATGTATTAAACCTCTTCAAGTTAAGGAACCATCTGATAATGTTAGCAAATGCTAAACAGGAAGGCTCAGTGATGTAATCACAGAAGCTATTAGGTATTTTTACTAAGAGATTTTTTTGCAAAGTTAAAACCTAAAAGGATATCAGATGAATTAATGAGACTAGTGGAAGACAAGAAAATTGCATGAGATGATAATAAATTTTCAGGAGGCACAAAAGCCTACAATAAGTATAAACCAGCCTGCATCTGTACTCAGTCTTGGCAAACATGTATGCTCAGAGTCTTGGTCAGAGTCAGAATCAATAAACTGATATTGACTGATTTATTTAAAGAGGCGTTAGACATGCTAAGGCAGATTACGAGAGGCCTTTGTTCAAAAATGCAAAGAAAATTCAGCAAAGAATTATTTGTTTATGTTAATTCCAGAAGAAAAGGATAAACCCTACAGGACCATTGGATATGAATGCTATAACTATTGATGATTCTGTATAGGTTGTTTACAAAGTGAATATTTTGCACAACTGAAAATTTTTTTAGGGGTGAAGATAGCCGAAGTACACTTAAATGTAATTGGGAGTTAAATGATTTGAGAACTGAAACGATGCTGGAAAAGACACTGTGAACCTAACACTGAATAGATCCCTCTGGGCTGATGGAACCTATCCAATTATATTAGAGGGAGCAGTAAAAGAAGGAGGCAAATATTTAGCTATATTTATGAGAACATACTTGAATTTAGGGGATGACCTTACAGAGTGGAGATATGTATATGTCTCTCCCACTAGCAAGGAAAGGGGGATGGTCTTTTAGTTAGATTTTAGTAAAAGTTTTCATACCATTTCAACATGAATGCACTACTGTACAAATAAAGCAGCATGGTAGAAGTGCATGTTACTGCTTTAGATGAAGGGATGGGTTGAATGGTAGGAAACACAGAGCAGTTATTAATGATTTAGCTAAAATGAATATTGCTAATGCTCTATTAATGATTTAGCTAATGGTTGGAAGTGGGCTCTCTTACTGTTTTCGTTATTTATTAATGACGCTGATGAAGGCACATCAAGTCCAAGTTTGTTGTGATACAAAGGTTGGCATGGTTTTTTTTTTTTTTTTTTTTTTTTATGAAAACCCCAAACACGAAAGGTATCAAAACCTATAGTACTTAGTACCGTGCATGGGTTGAAGGAGAAGTATGGGGGGGGGGGATGCCGGAAACTTTGCTCTAGAGACTAAACATGGGTTTCACCACTTCAAGCCTCCAATAAGCAAAGTGGTGGTATTTCACCGGTTGATGAAAGTCATCTACCACCTTCTACTCCAACAAGACTTAGATAAATTGGTGAGATGTGCTGAATAATGGCAACTGTTTATCATTGCTAAATGTAAACTACTTGTTCTGGGTAATAATAATTCCAGATTAAGATAACATACCAATTGGGTGGTACCAAGCTGCAGCAGAGAAATAAAAAGACAGGAATAATTGTACAGTCTATGATGGGGGGTTGAAAAGTTTTTTGCTTGAGTATGAAAGGGTAGTGGACAGTGTAAAAATTTCTGTACTTAAAATGTATAACAATTAAAATAGTAACCCACCAAGTTTCATGCAGTTTCAATAATGGCCTTTTTTTTAAACACAGGTCCCAAAGTCAACAAAGTTGTGTGAACGAGGAAAGATGGACAAAACCAGTCAACCAATATTTGGAGGGGGGGGGGGGACTAACGTCAAAGGCAATTTATGAGGATATGGTTACAGCATTGTGGGAGGATGCAAATTCCTGTTTTATGATTAAGAAGTGAGCAGGAGAATTTAAACAAAGGAGGGAGAGCCTGATAGATTTTGGTTTTTAGGAGCATTAGCAACTAAGGCCATATTGGGAATATGCGGTGGACATTCCCTGACCTTTTCGCATCCTCCGTATTTGGTGGTGATGGGCTCGAATCCCGGTCTAATCAAGAAGTGTGTGCTATGCACTGCTGCTCCTTCCCACCTGGCTACAGAGGCAGCCAAGCCTGATAGATGATCTATACTATGGAGGACTTGCAATGTCCAACACTCCAGAAGCTGTTGACAGTGTGCACGATCTGGTGATGAGTGACCGACAAGTGGCAGTTCAGTACATTTCCAGCATCTTGCGAATCTCATTTGAATGTGCGTACCACATAATAACAGAGGTTCTTGCTATGGAAAAGGTGTCAGCACAATGCGTCCCAAGTTGTTGACAGAAGATAAAAAATGAACAAGAGGTGCCAAGTCAAGTGAATATTTGCATCATTTTCAGGCAGATTCAGCAAATTTCCTTGCAATGTTTGTGACCACAGATGAGATGTGGATCCATCACTTTCTTGATGGCATCAGTTTTTTGGGATGCTGATGGAGTATTGCTAGTGGATTACCTTAAGAAAGGCCACACAGTCACAGGGGCATATTACACAGGCCTTGTGAGACAACTGCATGAAAACATCAAAGACAAACTGGGGAAAACTCAGTAAAGGGATCTTGTTCCATCAGAACAACATGCCTGCTCACAGGTCTGTCACTGCCATGGCTATAATACATGAGTGTGGCTCTGAAATCTTGGACCATCCCCCCCATATTCACAAGGTCTAGCACCATCAGATTTACATCTATTTCCTAATCTGAAAAAATACCTGGCTGGCAATCATTTTCCCATTGACAGTGATGTTATTGGGGGAACTTTCTATGCAGTTGGAAGCAATGCATTGCAGCATCGGTGGCAAAAGAGTATAGACTACAAAGGTGACTATGCTGAAAAGTTATGTTACCAGATTGCTCAAATAAACTCTTCATACCAAGATCATGGATATTTAAAATACCCCTCACAACACAAATTTCCCTAATTGTTTCAGTGGGCTCCTAGGATAGCTCATGGAGTTCTGTAAATGATATATACAGGAATTTTGCAAACAGGGACAAGTAGGTGACTATTCTATTGTATAAGGTAATGGTTAAGCCAAACCTGGAATAGTGGATACAAGTTTAGAAATCTCATTTTAGGAAGGCAATGCTGCAATATTTTATACAACTGAAATATTGTTTGGTTTTTTTTGTTCTTTTCTGTACTCATTGCAACAGATCTATAGATCTCTGTTTAATTAGTGCAGAGAAGAGCAACAAAGGGTACCCTTACAAAGAAAGTATTAGTATTAGTAATGGAAAAATAATGATGTAATTAAGCAAGCTTAAGCAGCATAAGCCAAAAAAAAAAAAAAAAAAAAAACACTCACAAACACTACTTACTTCACTTTCCCATCCATTCTAATAAGTTGTCTAATCTTTGTTTAAATTTATTCAAATGACCTACTTCCACAACATCAGTATGGAAGTTTATTCCACTAATTAATTACTATCTGGTTGAAATCAAATTTCTGCACATCTGTCCAAATTTAAATTAACATCCCTTACATGTGTGCGCGAGTGTGTGTGTGTGTGTGTGTGTGTGTGTGTGTGTGTGTGTGTGTGTGTGTGTGTGTGTGTGTGTGTGTGTGTGTGTGTGTGTATCATCTGAGAAAGAGTATGGATGCCATCATTATTTAGTGTACTCAATCCACTTAAATCCAACACTTTAATGAAGTCTCCTCACAGGTGTCTAGTTTTAACATGGTGCAATTTTTTATAGAACTAGTCTTTTTTAAAAAAAATGCAGTTTTACGCTACTGACTAATTTGTTGCTCTTTTTTGTACTTGTTACAAAGAAGAGCAACAAATTTATACGCCCTTCCCAAAAAATGAACATTATACTTCTTTTAAAGGACTGTTACTTATTTGTAGTGCAATATACGACCACCTTTTCCTATGACTTTGCATCTTTCTTTACCTGCACTATATAATAAGGATGCAAATCCTATCATAGCTATACTGTATTATTTACAGACATCCTCATCTTCAAAAAGCTACAAGTAGTCCTTTCATCTTGTGAATTTATACTATCCCATGGTTGTTATGTGCTGTATGTGATGTGTTTTGCCTTCTACTGATGACATACCAACAAGCAACAAAAAGGCCAGTGGAAGTGGTACCTCGTGCTAATAACACTACGACTCTTTTTAGAGAAGTATTACTTATTAATAGTGCAACATGATGCAATTCATTTGTGATAGCCTTACAATTTTACAATTATTGTCTTTTTTATAAGACCTTGTATCATTCTTTACTTATGCTACAAGGTATGTCACAAAATTAAAGTGACTGAGTTTATGAAATGCGACATTCATAATGTAGGTTGAAACTCCCCCCCACCACATGAGAATAGTTATGTCTGATTGCATTCAGCATGTGTCAAGTCATCATGAAGCAAGCAATCACGTTGTTGCCTACAAAATGAAAAATGGAGCAGAAGAATATTGAGCAATGTTACGGCATCAAATTTTGCATTAAACTTAATGAAATCACGACAAGAAACATGCAAAAAGTTGAAAAGAACTTATGGAGATCAAGTTTTGTCTTGAGCCCAAGTTTTCCAGTGATATAAGGCCTTCTTGAAAGAATGCAAACTGTTAAAGATGAACCATGTGCAGGGGAATCTGTCTTCTTGGCAACAACAAAGGAAAATGTGGAGAGAGAGAGAGAGAGAGAGAGAGAGAGAGATGTTGTTGTTGTTGTTTGGTTTTTAGGAGCATTAGCAACTAAGGCCATATTGCTCCAGGATATGCGGTGGTCATTCCTTAACCTTTCCGCATCCTCCGTATTTGGTGGTGACGGGCTCGAACCCCGGTCTAATCAAGAAGCGTGTGCTACGCACTGCTGCTCCTTCCCACCTGGCTACGGAGGCGCCTCAGAGAGAGAGAGAGAGAGAGAGAGAGAGAGAGAGAGAGAGAGAGAGAGAGAGATTGTGTCTGACTGATGGTTGATCATGAGATTGATGGTAGATGAGCTGAACACAAGTCACCGAGCTAGCCATGACATTTTAACAGAGGGTTTGGGCATGCACAAAATTTGTGCCAAAAAATCTCACTGAAGAACAGAAGCAAAACTGAAAGAACATCTGCCTTGATCTTTCTTGACTGTGTTGAAACCAAACCAGGGTTGCTTTAGCATGTAATAACAGATGAAAAAACATGGATTTTTGAGTCAATCCAGAAACAAAAAGTTTGAGGGAAGTATAGCACTCCACAAATTTGCCATGCCCGAAAGAGAGCATGAATGGGGAAATTCAGAATCAAATCGTTGTCCAACTGTTTTTTCGATCAGTATGGAGTGGTGCACAAAGAGTTCATGCCTCAAGGTAAAACTGTCAACCAAACTTTCTACCAAGAAGGCTTTGAATTGCTATGGAAAAGGATTCTGCACATTTGACCTGAAGAGGCCAAAAACTGGAATTTGCATCATGACAATGCATCATGCCAATGTGCAATGTCTGTTACGCAGTTTCTGACCTCTAAAAACATGCCAGCTCCTACAATGTATTCTCTGGATCCATTACCATAACCTTTTCTTTTCCAAAGATCAAGAATTCCTTAAAAGGATTTTGGAATGATCCAAAATGATGTTGTAAATAAGAGTCATCTGTGAAGCACTTTGCAGAAGAAGACTTCCAGCAGTACTTCCAGGGATGGAAGGATGACTGGAGGCAACAATTACTGGAGCTATCTTGATTTGGTTGTTAAAATTTTACAATAAAATTTAATATCAGTCTCATTAATTTGTGAAAGACCTTGTATATAAAATTATGCAAATCCTATCACAGACATACTAGGTAAAAGGGTTTCCTCCAAGTTTTCTTGGAGGAGACCTGTTATTTACTCAATTTTGTGTTGATAACAGATACTCAAAGTTGGATCCAAAATTTCAACAAGAATGAAACAATATTTATTCAGCCTTCTTTTGGGTAGAGGTTTAAGCCTTTTGCAATTTCTACTTCAGTGAATTAATAAACCATTTAAAACTGAATAATGTTTTATGCATTTATTTTTTAATCATGATTGCAGACATGAAAGGTTGCCAAATGTATAGTTTTATAGTACTGTGGGAGACCTGGAGTTGAGAAAAAATCATATGGAGCATATGATTTTTAAAAAAAACTTGAGTAGAAATTACATATATATATATTACACAGATATGTAATATACATAGGTATATTATATAGATATGTTCATCCTACATAATGCCTTTGTCTTTTCCACAGTATTGCATATAAATGATCCACAGGGATGCACATAAGTTATCATGTGACACAGAAGCCTATGGTAGATTTAGCTAGTTTGTAATCAAGTCACAAAGGAAGTTAGGAAAGCCACGGCAGATTACGAGAAATCACTGGCAAAGAAAAGCACCAAAGACTTCTTTACTTATGTAAACACTAGATGGAAGAGCATGAACCATATTCGCCAACTTGATGTCGATTGTTCAACTATCAACTGTTGATGATCCTGCTGAATATGTATTTTGCATCTATATTCACACATGAGGAATTCTTGGAATTTTGATAAATCCAGAAGTTTATCAAACTCTAACAGGGACCTAAGTGATTTTGTAATAACTGACAGTAAAGTGAAAGAGAAATTGTTGAAGTTAAACGTAAAAAAGCACCTCAGGTGGATGGGATCTATCCAGTTATATTAAGTGAGGCAGTGAAGGAAATAAGCAAACCCATAGCCATAATTATCAGAGCATCCATGGATTAAGAGGAAGTCCCGGCAGATTGGAGATGTTTGAATGTATCCTCAATTCACAAAGGGGGATCAAAGGTAACACAAGCAATTACAGACCTGTCAGCTTAATTCCTGTTTCAGTGAAAATAATGGAGTCACTGGTTAAAGAAGTGATGCAGGACCAACTAGACAGAAGTGCAGTTATACTTTAGACACAACATGGGTGTGTGAAGGGATATACTTGTCTGACCAATGTGATTGTACACTTTGATGCACTGACCAAGGAACTGGATGCAAAAAATAATTTTGATATCATGTGCTTGGATTTCAGGAAAGCCTTTGATACTATTGCACATAAAATACTGCTGTACAAAGTGGAGCAGTGTGGCATTAAGGGCAAATTATTCTATGGATAAAGAGATGGTTGAGTGGAAGACAGAGTAGTTATCAATGGAAACTGCTCTTTGTGGATTAATGTTATTAGTGGAGTTCCTCAGGTTCAGTGCTGGGTTCATTATTATTTTTTTTGCAGATGATACAAAGGTTGGCAGGGTGGTTTATGACAGTCATCAGGGTGAGCTACTGCAACAAAAAATTCTATGAAAATTGGGTCGATGGGCTGAGAAATGGCAGTTGAAGTTTAACATTGACAAATGCAAGGTACTGCACATGAGTAGCAGTAACCACAGACTAATGTACCAGGTGGAAATAACACTCAGGGTTGTGGAAAATGAAAAAGATCTGCGGCCAACTGTGCAGTCATATATGAAGTTTTGTAAGAAATGCAGACAGGCTGCCAAGACAGCTCATGGGGATTTGTCAATGATATACAGGAATTTTGCTAGTAAGGATAAGGAATGATTTTTCCACTGTATAAAGCATTAGTCAGGTCACATTTTAGGAAGGATGTAGAGCTGCTGGAATGGGTACAGAGGAGGGCAATGAGATTGGTGAGGGGAACAAAAGGATACCCTTACCAAGAAAGGTTTCAGTTCTGCAAATTGCAGCATCTGGAGACTAGGCACCTGTGAAGTTATACAATTGAGGTGTTTAAGGCTTTGAATGGATTGAAAAAGCTCATTGCTGATGATGGGATTCTTCCTCTTGTCAGACTACACACATGAGGAGGCATAAATTGAAACAGAGGAAGGATGGTTGCAGAATAGATGTGCAGAAGTCTGCCTTTAGCCGCAGGTGGTTGATTGCTGGAACAAACTTAAATCTGTGTTGTGGAAATGGATAGCTAGCTCAAATAAACTCAAGGAAGAACTAGACCAACTATTGGAGGTAATAGATAGGTGAAATGGAAAGGTTTTTTTTTTTTTTTTTTTTGGCCGATGCTGTATAAACTTATTTTCTTGCATCATTTGCCAGGTACTAATAGTAATACTAATATCAGAGTTCCATATATTTATAAAAAGGTAGTAAAATTACCTAGCTATAAAGGAAAAAAACTGAGAAGAAGGAAAACCATAAATAATCCATTTGGTAGCATGCACTTATGCATTTATTTTTTAATCATGATTGCAGACATAAAAGAATGTCAAATGTATAGTTTTATAGTATTGTGGGAGGCTTAGAGTTGAGAATAAATAAGAAACTGCTAACACAGGACTTGAATACGGCAGATTGTAATTTTAAAAAAATGTACAGGAAGATAAGTCACTGCAAAGAATGGAAATAGAGGGACTACATGAAGAGGATGTAAAATTAGCTGACTTGGAGTTGAAATATGGATGGATGGATGGATGGTAAATAGTTTTTACATGGTTTCTAACTGGTATGAAAGCATTTAAATATTACATTCTTATGCTTTTTAATGATTAAAAGAATTAATATATACTCACAACTCATGGAATGACATAATTCCTTGTAATTTCACATTATCAAGGTCCATACTTTCACTTCTTGTTGCGACGAACATATTCTTCATGCATATATGCATATAATTTTGAATGGTTTTATGTAAAAATAAATCATTACCTGTAAAAATATATAAACACTGGAGATATGATTATTTACATCAGGGAAATAACAAGTATACACACCAGTTACTGTCACACTATTTAAATGTTATAAAAATTAGCATTTATTATAACAAATGAAAAAATAATAAAATCAAATGGTCTAGATTCTCATTCTCGTTCTTAATTCAGCCCAATTAGTCCTATATATTGCAAGGATGCACATGCTATTGCTGCACCAACCAATCAAAAAAAAAAAATAAATAATAATAATAAAAATAAATAAATAAGAAATAAAAAATAGTAAACAAATCAATAAATAAGAAATAAAAAATAGTAAACAAATAAAAAAATATATAAAGAAAGATAAAGAATTATTTAAAAAAAAAGATAAGAAAATAGACAAATTTATGTGCTTTCTTCCTCATATAGGTAACTATGTGGTTAATCTTTGAATTTCTCCAAACTGTCAGCATCTGCTGCTATGGAGGTAACTTTTCCCGATAATCTATAACTCACTCCTAAAGGAGTTCTTTATATAAAGTCAGTTGGAGAAGTAATATTTATTCGATAATTAATTCCATTATGTGATATGCCATATTTTATGACATATCACCATGTGATCATGTATAACAGATATGTGACATGCCTTTCCATAGCATTTCTTAAACTGAAAATGCCCCAACATGCAGATGCAAAAAGCCTGATATTTCCAATATATATTGAATCTTTTTTCTTTTTTTTTTTAAATCCAACAATTAATGTGTACCTCCAACTGTTTGAGCACTAGAATTCTTATGTGGGGGGGGCATGTTCACTGGGATTCCCCCAATACTATCAAGTATTTT
Organism: Mastigoproctus giganteus; assembly: GCF_048544385.1. Classification (NCBI taxonomy): domain Eukaryota; kingdom Metazoa; phylum Arthropoda; class Arachnida; order Uropygi; family Thelyphonidae; genus Mastigoproctus; species Mastigoproctus giganteus. Next base: position 168,094,492 of record NC_143580.1, read on the forward strand.
ATACTGGGAGAATACCCAGTATAAAATACTTGATAGTATTCTATTTGAATAAAATACTTGATAGTATTTTATTCAAATTGTTGGTTATTAAAACATTGTTAAAGGCAATGCAATAGAATATAGGCATAAATGAAAATACAGAAGGCAGAGGTATCATTTCCTATCAAGAGGCCACAGGGTAAGACAGTGAATAACAGGTTTTGGAGGAGTTTCTCAGCATTCCACAGAACTCTAGCCATGCCAAAGTTGAACATCAACTAGGACAGCAAGCATTTTGACATGGGATCTTGGAATAGTTGGTTGTTACTGTCTAGCAAAAAAAAAAAAAAAAAAAAAAAAAAGGCCAAAATTGCCAAAGAATCACTACAACAGTCTAGTTAGAGTACACCAGCCGTAACAGTCAACACACATGCTGTACACAAAGCAGTGTATCTGCAGGGATTTCATGGAAGAAATTCTGCTCAAAAACCTTTCATCACAAAAGCTATCTACAGCAGTGGGTACACTGTTGTCATTCTCTAAGTAACTGGCCTATGAGAGAGAGAAATAAGATTCTCTGGAGTGACACTTCTTGATATATAATGTATTCATCAAATGAAAGAATTTGGGTGTCGTGTCAACTTAGAAAACATTTTTAAAGGATTGCACCATTCCAACTGCGAAACATAGTGATTTGCACTGCAGGTTTTGGTAGATAACACCTTCAAGAAGAAACAGCTTATTTTTTTAAATTAAATGATTCTGATTATATATATAATGTATATTACATAATTAAAAAAACTTACCAGCTAAGAAGACACTGCATAAATGGCAGAACTGGACAGCAGGAGAAAGTGACATCAATACATGAGGTCTGCATACACGTAAAAGATAAAACCATTGCAAACATTTTGTTACCAGAGATATCACCTCAGTAGAGGATTCTTCAGGCAACCCTCTAAAAAAAAAAAAAAAAAAAAGACTTATTTGAATAAGTCTTCAAAAATAGGACAAAAATCATATTAACGTCCAGCAGATTATTTATTTTTTAACACTTTAGATGCTTGATAAAATACTTCAAACACTACTTTGCAACTCCAGCTATGATGTTTGTTGCTACTTCATGCAACAATAGTATAAAAATGATTCATTTGTGAATCCACACATATTGTAGGAATATCAGAAACATGGTGCCACTCAGACATAAATGATGTGGAATTTAAATATGGTGAATACAATGGGTACAGAAAGGACAGAAGTTAGGCTCTCCATTAAGAAGCACTGAGAATCCAATGTAGTGCACCTAGTTGATGTGGGTGGACAGTGAAATGTTGAGTTGGGTTGGTTTGCCATAAGCACTGGGAAAGTAAAAATGAGAATAGGCGTATATATTATAATCCAAATGACTGTGATGATTATAATGATGATTATAATAACAACTATACAGACAAATAGAGCGAGACAATAAATCAGAATGTCTTACAATAGAGGAGTTTAACTTTCTAGACATCGATCGAAACTTGTAGATTGGTCAAACATCTGGTGATGTATGGGCTTGGCACTCCCAGGATATCCTGAGCTGGATGTCATCATTTTTCTCTTCTTGATGATTTCCTTCTACTTTTGACACTCTCTCTCTCTCTCTCTCTCTCTCTCTCTCTCTCTCTCTCTCTCTCTCTCTCTCTCAGGGTAACTTGGGAATTTTTTTTTGGCTGGTGCAGCATAAGCCTCAGGCTTCCTTGCACCATATAGCTAATAATAATAACAGAAGCAGAAATTTTGAAATTTCAGGATTATTTGGATGGCTGTTTTTCTACACTAGAATATTACAGAAGTAACTAGAGAAAGCGATACTCTTGGTCTGATTATTGGCAGTGGCTCTTCAAGAATTAAGAATCTCCAAATAAAGGAACCACTAAGTGGTAGTGATTATAGTGTATTGATGTGTGATTTATTCAAATACATAACTACTTATATAACTAAATACAACAAAGAAGAAAGCTAATGTGATCAGACCTTTGTGCATTGGGTGGGAAATTCTTAGATAATCCAGCTGACATTGCAGATGACTTGAATACATACTTTGCATTGGCTGATAAAAGATCCTTAATGGTGAGAAGAGGCTGTGCAAGTGAGGCAGAGCCATATGAAATTAGCGATTTCGTAATTACAGATGACTGTTTATCAGGAAAAACTTGTAAGACTCCTGGAGTTTATGGCATATACCTGGTAGTTTAGAGGAAGGCTGCCAGGGAGTGTATTGAACCACTGAAGTTAATTCTTAGGACATCTTTGGATGCAGGGAAGATTCCTTTGGATTGGAGCTGTGCCAATGTACTGCCAATACATAAGGGCAGTTCTAAGAGTGAAATGGTAACTAGACCAGTTAGTCTGACTTCACTGGTAGGAAAAATTTTAGAAGCAATGATTAAGAGTGCAATTCAGGGACATTTAGATAGATATGGCATTCTGAAGGACACACTATGGTTTTGTTAAGGAAAAATCATGTTTAACTAACTTCGGCTATTGACACAGTTACTCTTAAGCTGGATGTAGGGAACAATTCTGACATAATTTATTTGGATTTTAGCAACCATTTGACTCAGTCCCTCATGAGAGGTTACTGTATAAGCTTGAACAGATTGGGAATTACTGGTAAGCTTCTAAGATGGATTGCTGGAGGGCAGAAGGCAAAGGGTTGTGATTAATGGATATTCTTCAGATTGGTGTAATGTCGGGAGTGGTATCCCTCAAGGATCAGTTCTTGGACCACTGTTGTTTCTCATTTTCATAAAGGACATCGATGAAGGGATAGAAGACGTGATGTCAAAGTTTGTAGATGACGTAAAGATTGGTAGACTAATTAATGATTAGTGCCAAGCAGCACTACTTCACGAATGGTCAGAAAAGGGGCAGCTAAGTTTTAATGTGCAAAATGCAAAGTCTTACATCTGGGGAAGAGTAACCCTAAAATATATTATACACTTGGTGGAGTTGAATTAAAAATGTAGAGGAAGAAAGGGATCTGGGAATTATGATACTGGCAGATATGAATTTTTCTGTACGGTGTAAACAGGCATCCAGAAAAGCCTATGGTATCCTATCATTGATTTATCGAACATTTATTGATGATTTATACAGTTGGACGATGAGGTCATAGTACAACTGTATTAAGGAAATTGTAAGACCACATTTGGAATACTGTGTTCAAGTGTGGAGACCTCATCAAAAAAAAAAAAAAAAAAAGTCATTGAGCTTCTTGAAAGGGTCCAAAGATGGGAAACTTGCATGGTGAGATCAGCAAAAGGGTGACCACATGAGGAAAGACTCCAATATTGTGGGCTGCAGAGCTTGGCAACCAGGCACCTCGGAACTGAACTGATCGAGGTTATAAGGCACTGAGAGGGATTAGTAAAATGAATGAAGGTAAGGTGGAATTTTCACTGCTATAAAGAATTCCAGAACTAGGGGCCATAAATTCAAATTACAGGCGTTAAGGTTTAGATTAGAATGTAGGAAGTTTACTTTTAGCCAGTGAGCCGTTGATTGCTGGAACAAGTTGCCCTCACAGGTAGTGAGGCTGACAGTTTGAATAAATTTGTATTTTCTTATCTAATAGATGGTGTTTTTTTTTTTTTGCCAGTGCAGAAAAAACCTGTGGCTTCCTTGCACTACATGAAGTCTTTCCTCATAATTGGAAATGAAAACAACATGGTAAATACTATTAGTATTACTTGATGACATTACAACCTTTCTTTTCTGAATAACCCAGAATAACTCATGGGGGCAAAACCTACTACGTCTGCCTGAGATTGGCTAATTACAGCCCTAATTAAAGAGACCTTTAAGAAATTCCTCCAGTCTTAATGGGATCTGAACCCAAATCTCTCCAAATGAGTGACAGGTACAAAAACCACTATTCTATCATGGAGGACATGGTATTAATACTGCCAAGTGTGAAGGAAAGAGAATTTTCTTTCAGAAAGGTGCCTATATTGGTTTAAGAGTTTTTAAATTATTTTCAGGGGGACCAACTGATGATGTTACCAACTGCAAATTCTATATTGGAAGTATTCAGGGAAGTAATCATAGAGGCCACTAAGCTTTTCATAAAAAACCAAGAGATATTCAGGCTTAGACTCAACAGATGTGACTGATGGGACTAGTGATAGAGGGAAAAAAAATGTATGGGATGATTATAAATTATCACTTCATGCATACAATCAACAATAAGTAGAATTGTTTGCAATGAAGTCACTAAAGGGAGTAATCAAGCTAAGACTAATTATGAGAAGCCTTTGGCTAAAAATGCAAAGAAATATAACAAAGAATTCATTGCTTATGTTATTCTAGAAGGAAAGGGATGAACTACTTTGCCCCACTAGGTATAAACTGCGCAGCTATTGATGATCCTGTTCATGATCTGCCAATAGCTAAATAAACATTTTTCATCTACAATCACACATGAAGAGGTTTTAGGGATGGGAATACCAGAAATATAATCAAGTTAAAACTGGGAACTCAAGTTGGCTCTAGCATATTAACTGAAGGAGAATAAGATAAAGTGTCCAGTAGACAAAACTTTTGTTTATAATTTTTAAATCTTATTTCAGTAATTTTATGAAATTAATTTCTACAACACTTTGTAAATTTAATTCTTAACTTTTCTAAAGTATTTCAGCTAAGTTAAATTCTCTGGTAATTTTGGTAGCTTAATTTTAATTTCACTAGTGGATAAAGTTTTGGTAATGCTTTGTTAATTTAAATTCTGTAATATATTGTAAATTTAAATTTTGAAAATTTTCTTAAGTTCAAATTTTACGTAAATAATGGTTGTTACCAGATCCATTTTCAATACATTGTTGAAGGACATCATGACTGAGATGAAAATGCCTGCAGGCATATCTGGTGTGAGCCACGAGTTTTTTGCTTGTATAGGCCTCTGGCATGTATTCTAAGGTATGTATTCTGGCATGTATTCCTAGCAGACAAACCAAGCTCAACTGATAATTCTTTTCTTTCCACCTGATGTAAGGAGTGTACCAATCTCAAATTAAAACTTGGTGCATTACTAGAAGAATTTGAGTCACTGAAGAAATGAGTGCTTGCCCTAAAAAAAAATGTAACTGGAATCTTGTCAGTTTCCTCTAATCCAGTGATGCACCTCTGATTTGGATCCCAAAACAGAATAGTCAAGTGCTTACTGCTCTGTTGAAGGAGATTTAGTTTTATTGGGAGACTCTACTGTCAGGGAAATGGATAACATTTTTTGTAATAAGATAGGTGGACCAGAACTAGGGTGTGTTTACCAGTAGCAACAATTGACGATGTTACTAATAGGCTGTCAGATTTTAAGGGCAGTAAAGAGAGCATCATTATTCATGCAGAGACTAAAGGTATTAAATGAACATAACCTAACAATTTTTTGGATAACTATAGGACCATGCTGAAAAAAATGCTGTGAGTTAGGTTAGAATGTGTGTGTGTATGTGTCTGCAGTTTTGCCCAGACACATTAGGAGGATCATATGCCAAAAGCCTGGTGCTGATGATATGGGTCAAAGTAATGCTTGCACACATCTCAAGTATTCTTGTTTGCTACTGCAACAGATGATGGCAAGATGTTTTGAGGGTGGAAACGTTTGAAGTGAGCAGGAAGAGAAAGCTAGGGAAACAGAATAAATATAAATAATAATAAATAATTTATTTATTTATTAAGAAACCTAAATAATTTCATAAGTAAACTATATATACTTATGAATAAGTAAAGGATAAGTAAACTATATAAGAATATTTAGTCTTAACTGTGTCTACAGTAATGTCAGCAATGTTGTCAATAAAATGGGTGAATTTGAACTCCTGATTAGGGCAACTAATGCTAACATAATAGGAATAACAGAAACGTGGTGCCATCCAGAAATTGGGAATGATAAGCTTCGCTAAGGCATGTATGATGTATTCAGGAAATATAGGGAAGTCAGCACGTGTAGTTATGCTTGTTATTAAAAGCAGCCTGAGCATGAAAAGAGCTTTTTCTTTGTCAGAAGTTAAGCCTGCATACATAGAATGTGTGTGTGTTGTTAGTTGGAAGCAAAGGTATAATGAGAGTGGGAGTAATCTACAGATGAGAGGATCGTGAAGAGTATGACAAAGGTCTCTACATGCAGACGGAATGGGCAAGCAAGCATGAATATTTTATTATCAGTAACTTTAAACTGCTCCTAATTGATTTGAATAAGTGGGGGGGGAGGAAACTCACCACGGGGAACCAATTTTTAAATAAACCAGATGATTATTATTTGTACCAGCATGCTAGAGAAAATACTAGGAGTAAGAATATTCAGCCCTATGATGACATCATCAGCTCTATGACATCATAGGACTTACAGTACAGGAACCATTGGCAGGTAGTCATCACATAGTTATTAGTTAAAAGATGAAGAAAGCTAGTTAAAGATAAAGGCATGGGTTTAATTTCAGAAAAGGGGACTATGATACATGACCTATATGGATTGAGCAGATTGCAGATGGACAGCAAAATATAATAGAATTATGGAATACCTTTAAAGCAATAATCACAGAAGTCAGAATACATATATACAATTAACCCAGCAGCAGTGGTGTAACACCAGTAAACAATGAGCCTGCATTAACTGCTGGTTAGTGATAAAAAGCTACGATTTTCTGTATCTTTCTAAATACAGATAAATTTTTACTGGATATGAATTAAATTGAATTGTTTAAAATTTTTTAATTATTTTTTATCATTTTCCTAGATTTATACCTTTTTTTTTGCACCAAGCAGGTACAGTGCCACTATACTTGTTACTGCTTTCTACTGGCAATAACATATCTCACTATTTATGCTATGAAAGATTTCCCATGTTTTTTGCTGGATATTTGTATTATTTTCAGTATAGCTTTAAAAGTGCCTTGAACTGATACATTGATGTTTATGTGAAAGAATGATTTTGCAACATATGAATTACTCTCGAGGTGATTTTTAGCATTAGTATTAGTAGAGGCATATGATGCAAGAAAACAAGCTTATGCAGCATCAGCCAGAAAAAAAAAAAAAAACCCTTCCACTTCACTCCTCCGTTCATTCGAAATACCTGTCCAGCTGAGCCTTAAATTTATTTAGGCTATCAACTTCCACAACAAAGGATGGAAGTCTGTTCCACCAACCAACTACCCACTGGTTAAAGGCAAATTTCCGCACATCTGTCTTTCCTCAATTTGAATTTATGCCCTCTCAGGTGATTATTCTGAACAAGAGGCAGAATCCCATCAGCATTGAGCATGCTCAAACCATTCAACACCACTATCAGATCACTTCGCTGGTGTCTAGTCTCCAGACACTGTAATTTGCAAAACTTAAGCCTTTCTTCATAAGAGCAACCCTTTGTTCCATTCACTAATTGTTGCCCTTCTCTGTACTCGTTCCAGCAACTCTACATCCTTCTAGAAATGAGGCCTCCAGACCTGTATACAGTACTCAAGGTGTGGCCTGACCATTGCCTTATACAAGGGAACAATCACCTCCTTATCCCTGCTAAAAAAATTCCTGTATATCATTGATAAGACACCATGAGATACTCTTGCAGCCCGTCTGCACTGCTCAGAGGACTTCATATCTGCTTGCACAATTACCCCCAGGTTTTTTGTGCAATACAACTTTTTGTTTTACAGTGTGTTGATATTTTATCATGTTTGCTTGTTATTTCTGTCAGATGGCTAAATATTTTTCTATTGTGAGTTAGATACTGTGTTTTCTTCTGTCCTTTGTTGTCGTCGTTATTATTATTATTTATGTATTTGATCTCTTCAATCAGTATAGGAGTATACTTGGAGCATTAAGCCTAAAAGGCTTCTAGTTATTCAAATAACAATCATAAATTAGACAGGGATGGCTTTACAAAGTAAAGCAGACTCTATCTAATTTATGACTGTTTTCCAGAAATTAATAAATAGAAAATTAACCTTTTAGCAAGGCCATTCGTTTGGAAGTAATTCAATACTGGTGCTACTTGTTGCATAGGCAGAGTTTATTCTGTTATGAGCATAAAGAATAGTACAATAAACTGTCTATAGCAAATAAACAAATATTGCATAGACATCAATAGTCTTATGCAAGGTGTTTTGAAAGATTAGTTATTATTTTTATTATTCATAGTGTTTAAGGCTCTACATGGATTGAGTAAACTAAATGCTGATCAAATCCTTACTCTTTCCAGCTGAAAGGAAAAAAAAAAAATGTTTTCAGTCAGAGATAAATTAATTGTTGGAAAAAACTTCCATCTGGTGTTGTGGAAGTAAGTAGTGTGAATAAATTTCAGGAAGAATTAAACAAATTATTTAGAAGGGACGGACAGACGAGGTGGGAATTGTTTTTGACTGATGCTGTATAAGCTTGCTTCTCTGTACTATTCGCCACTATTACCCACTACAGCTATCCATTACATGCTGGGTGCCTCCGCAGCCAGGTGGGAAGGAGCAGCAGTGCGTAGCACACCTTCTTGATTAGACCGGGGTTCGAGCCCGTCACAACCAAATACGGAGGATGCGGAAAGGTCATGGAATGACCACCGCATATTCCAGGAAAAATATGGCCTCGGCTGCTAATGCTTCTAAAAACCAAATAACAAACAACAAACCATTACATGCTACTAATACTAATACATTTTTTCAATGAAATTTGTCCAAAGAGGTGTATAAATTCCCACTCTCATACAGTGTGTATGCATGCATTAAACACAAATGGATCCTGCCAATCTGATTTATGCAGCAGAAGTTCATGTGGAATAATAGCCAGTTCTGGAAGAGGACATGATATAGCAAAATGGATGTCTCTGTGTGTGTTCGATGTAAAGAGTGTGAGGATATTAGGGGTCAACTCTGCATTCTGATGGGCATTTATGATCTATATTTATGAATGACATTAAAATAATTTTTTTTATCTACTTCCTTTGTGACTACCTCACAGTACATTATTACATTGGTAAGGTGCAACATCTCATTAATAATAACACCCCTTAATAAATTTATGCTGTGATTTCTGTATATCTGATTTTCTTTATGCATCTAAGCCTGTGTTCTTTTCTATATTTATGTAATTTTACTTATTAAATATAATACAGAACATCTGAACTTGAGCAGTGCAAAGTTGTCTGAAATTAAATACTTTTTAAGACTTGTCCTCCTCCCCAAGAAACTGGTCCATTTCAGTTTGATACAAAACTTGTTCTCTAAATATCACTGACAAATTGATTCTACAGATTCAAAAAGGTTAAGTAAAATAATATTTAACTTGATGCTTTCATAAAAATCAATTGGTCTCTTGTTTTCAGTGCTGATATGATCATACTCATAACAGAAATTATAAACACCAGCATAACTTAATTGTATGTAAAAACACTTAGGTAAAAATTTCAGTGAAATATTGTGCTATGGCATGGTAAGGGAGTCTAGTATTTTAATTGCGGAAAATAATAATTTGGAAATTTCGAATAACATAGGTTGGTGTTAATGAATATATTTATTATCTGTTATAATTAACTTATTAATTTACAAGCATGACAGTATACTATAATAAATATAGTGTAAACTCGATAACATAATAAATATAACAAAGTCAATAATGAAATACAAATAACAAAGTCGATAACATAATATATATAACAAAGTTGATAACGTAATACATATAACAAAGTCGATATCATAAATATACTTAATAACATGAACTTGACAGCATAATATATATTATTGCTGCATAATTGGCACATAGTTATTATTGCATTTAAATTTATTAGTTTAGTGCAGTATTCTCAATTCAGTTGAATTTGAACAGAAATCACGACTCAGACCACAGCAGCAAAGTAAAGGGCTCAAAGTAGTGGGAGTTATTTGTTATTGTTATTTGGTTTTTAGGAGCATTAGCAACTAAGGCCATATTGCTCCGGGGATATGCGGTGGTCATTCCCTGACTTTTCGGCATCCTCCAAATTTGGTGGTCACGGGCTCGAACCCCGGTCTAATCAAGAAGCGTGTGCTCCATACTGCTGTTTCTGCCCACCTGGCTACGGAGGCACCATAGTGGGAGTACTGTGGCTTCGGAGAGAACTGGGGGAAGATCAGTTGTCATCCAAATAATGGTCTTACAAAATGTACTACTTGTTTGTAGATCTATCTGGAATGGGATGTGATACAGCAAAGAGGAATTTGCGTGTGTTCAATGTAAAGAGAGCAGGGATATTAGGGATCAACTCAGCATTCTGATGGGCATTTATAAGGGCTTCAAGAACAGGGTCGATGCTCCTGAGGGAATTAATTTGGCAGGGGCACATCAAGCTCTCAGCTGCCCACCCCAAAGCCAGAGCTTGCGAATCAAGCAACACAAGCTGCGAGTTAGAGTTAAATTTGAAAGTGTCCACATTTTTTCTCAGATATGATAGGAGGGAGTACCTGATGAGAGCCTTGGTAATCAAATAGGCACCAGAGAGATTGTGCAAGGCTCATGGGTAGAATAATTCTCAGTGTAGTCTGTGCTTGTTAAGAACAGAGACCACTTCTACAGGAATGGGATATACTTGAATAAAAAAGATGCAAGAATATTTGCTGATATCAAGGCAGTGTTAAGCAAATCAGAAAATGGCTAGCTTTCGGGGGGGGGGGGTATTCCAGACTAATAGATTAACAACAACTGCAGGCAGATGTGAAAGTGAATGTGGCACTATTTCTATCAGAATGTGCAGCAGCCCAGAAAGCAAGTACTGCAGATTTCAAGCTTTGCTGTGGGTCATCTTGGAAAAAGAACAGGTACGTGTATACCAATTCTAGGTGCATAATACACAAATTTGATGAATTTGAAGTGCTGGTCAAATCATCAAATGCAGACAATTTGAAGATATCAGAGATGTGGTGCCACTCTGATATAAGGGATGCAGCCTTGTAATATGGATAGTACAATATATACAGAAAAGATAGATAGATAGGAAAAGAGGGGGGAAGGGGTTATGCTCTTAGTTAAGAATCACATAAAATCTAAGGCAGTCCATCCAGTTCACAGTTGACATGGATGGCAAATTGCAATGCTTGGTTAGTATGGTGTGACAGAAGAAATGGGAAAACAAAAAATGATGGTAGGAGTGTGATATAGGCATAATGAGCGTGATAAACACAATGAATAACTATACAGAGAAATACAGTGAGCCAGTAAATCAGAATATCTTATATCGGGGATTTTTACTTTCAGATAGCGAGAAACTCGTGGATTGGTCACTCACACAGAAGAAAGACCTTTGTGAACTTATCGGATGATTGTTTTCTATTGCAGCATATTAGAGAAGCAACAAGAGAGAGCAATATTCTTGATCTGATTATCAGTACTGATTCCTTATGCATTAAGAATAAAAGAATCATTAGGTGGCAGTGATCACAGTGTATTAATGTTACTTAAGATTAAACTTGAAAGTGTCCGCAATTCTGCCCAGACACAATAAGAGGAAGTATGTGATGACAGCCTTGTCAATCAATTCAGCCCTGGAGAGATTGTGCAAGGCTCATGGGGTAGAATTTTTTTCAGCATGCTAACAGAAGAGACTGCTTCTACAGGGATGGGATACACTTAAATAGAAAGAGTGCAAGAATATTTGCCGTTGCTAGTGAGGCAGTGTTAGGTGGGTCAGAAAACTGCTAGCTTGGGGGGATTCACAGACTAAAAGATTAACAGTATCCGAGGGCAGAGGTGAAAGTAGTTTTTGCACCATTTCTATTGGAATGAGCAGCAGCCTAGAGGGCAAGTTGCTAGGGATTTCAAGAAATGCTGGGTGTTATCATGGAATAAGTAAATACATGGGAAATGTTAGGGTAACTAAGAGTAAGAACAGGTGCATGTATAGTTGCATGTACACCAATGCTAGAAGTACAGTAAATAAATCTGACGAATTTGAAGTGCTGGTCAAGACATCAAAGGCACATATTGTTGGGATATCAGAGACATGGAGTCAAACAGATAAGCAGTGCAGAATTGGAATTTGGAAAGTACAATGTGTACAGAAAGGACAGACAGGGTAGGTAGGGGGGGGAGAAGTTATGCTGTTAGTTAACAAAACACACAAAATTTAAGTAAGTGCATCCAGTTGACATTGGTAGACAGTGCAATGTTGAGTCAGTTTGGTGTGACATAAACACCAGGAATGGGAATGGGAAGATGAGAGGAGTGTGTTACAAGCCTAATGACCCTACGAGTACAACGAACAATTGTGCAGAGAAATAGAGTGGGCCAGTAAATCAGAATGTCTTGTAATGGAGAATTTAAACTTCTCAGATATTGACTGGAACTTGTGGGTTAGTCATTTGCACACTAGCAAGACTTTTGTGGATTGTTTTCTAGCAACATGTTTGAGGGGCAACCAGAGGGAGTATTACTCTTGATCTGATTATCAGCAGTGATTATTCATGCATTAAGAATTTGCAGATGAAGGAACCACTAGATGACAGTGATCACATGTACTGATGTGGGATTTACTTAAAGATGTAACTACCACGAAGGGTAAAAAGAAGGGTTTTTGCTTTTGTAAAGGTGACTACAGTAGTATAAGAGAAGTTTTAAATTCTATACAGAGGGATCAACTGATGATGTTAAAAACAGCAAATTCTAAATGGGAAGCCATCAAGGAATTAGTCATGGAGGTTACTAGGCTTTTCATACCAACTAAGAAATACTCATCACGATTTAAACCTAAATGGATGTTTGATGAACTAATGAGGCTCATGGCAGAGAAGAAAAATGCATGGGATGCATATAAATTATCAGGTGACATAGAAGCCTATGGTAGATAAAAGCTAGTCTGTAATCAAGTCATAAAGAAGGTTAGGCAAGCAAAGGCTCATTTCAAGAAATCCTTGGCAAAGAATGCAAAAAAAAAAAAAAACAACAACAACAAAGAGTTCTTTACTTATGTAAACTCTAGAAGGAAGGGAATGAAACAGATTGGTCCACTTGGTAATGATGGTTCAACTGTTGATGATTCTGCTCAGATATACACACTCACACATGAGGAATTCTGTAAGGAGGGGAGAACAGAAATTTACTAAACAGGGAGGTAAATGATTTTGCAATAATGGAAAGCAAAGTGGAGGAGAAATTACTGAAGTTAAACATAAAAAAAGGCACCTGGGGCGGATGGAATCTATCCAGTTATATAGAAGGAGGCAACGAGAGGAAGCAAGCAAACCCTTAGCCATAATTATGAAAGCATCCTTAGATTCAGGGGAGCTCTCCATGGACTGGGGATATGCAAATGTATCCTCAATTCACAAAGGAGGTTCAAAGGGTGACAAAAATAATTATAACCCTGTTAGTTTAACTTGTGTTCTGGGGAAAATAATGTAGTCACTATTTAAATAAGCATTGCAGGATCATCTAGACAAGACTGCAATAATTCTTCAGACACAGCATGGGTTTGTTAAGGGGAGGTCTTGTTGGACCAATTTGATTGGATACTATGATGTGGTCACAAAGGAACTGGATGCAAAGAATAACAATAATAATGATATCATATATAGGTAGCCCTCGATTTACGTCGGGGTTAGGTTTTGGGAACCAAAAATTTTACCTACCACTTTTCATTGATTGTTTTATTTTATTAGCATTCTTCATAGATGTAGTAATAGTCAATGGAGGCATATTCATAGCCCTATAAACATTACGGCAGCTTTCATCAGATTCTATCCTCCGAATATAGCACTAGGATTCAATGAACTACTTTTACCAGACATGGAACGTCTTTATTCTATTAAATGAAAAACTTTATAACATGATTTATTAATAGGACAATTAATAAAAAAAGGTTAGTGTAATAAATTTTCAACATGTGTAAATAGTGCAAACAACAACCAACTGAATGCTTCAATGCATGGACCTTTACTACCCGCATCCACAAGTTCCTACTTTGGGGGAGGGAATCTTTCTCGTCTCTGATACGAATGCACTGATTGGCTCAGATTATCCTAAATCATGTGAACTGTGCATGATTCATAGTATAGTATGATGCTGATAAATTTTGTCTGATGATTTTAAACTTTCATTTTATAAAAAAATTGCAAAAATAAATAAATAAATATAAAAATGGAGTTGTGGTTAGTGATCGGAGCTATTGCGATTTAGCGCAAATCAGACCAGTGCAAAATGAGGGCTACCTGAACTTGGATTTCCGGAAGGCTTTTGATACCGTTGCACATGGAAGACTGTTGTACAAATTGGAGCAGTATGGCATTAAGGGCAAGTTACTGAAATGGATAAAGCGATGTTAAGTGGGCGATGGCAGAGAGTGGTAATAAATGGACACTGCTCTACGTGGACTAAGGCGCCTCCGTAGCCAGGTGGTGGGCAGGAGCAGCAGTGTGTAACCACGCTTTTTGATTAGACCACCAAATACGGAGGATGCAGAAAGGTCAGGGAATGATCACCGCATATCCCAGGAGCAATATGGCCTTACTTGTAATGCTCTTAAAAACCAAACAACAAAACAAAAAAACAATGTGGACTAATGTTATTAGCAGACTCCCCCAGGGTTTAATGCTAGGCCTATTGCTGTTTTATGTATTTATCAATGATATTGATGAAGGTATACCAGGCTTAATGTCCAAGTTTGCAGATGATACAAAGGTTGGTGCGGTTATTAATGACAGTAAAGACAGTATGCTACAGGATCTAGAAAAGTTAGGCAGATGAGCTGAGAAGTGGCAACTGAAGTTTAACATTGACAAATGCAAAGTACTGCGTATGGGTAGCAGTAACCAAGAGAAATGTACCAACTATGTGGTACTGCACTCAGGGAAGTGGAGAATATAAAAGAACTGGGGGTAATTGTGCAGTCAGATATGAAGTTCTGTGAGCAGTGCAGATGGGCTGCCAAAGCAGGTCACGGAGTCTTATCAATGATATATAGGAATTTTGCTAGCAGACACAAGGGGGTGATTATCCCCTTGTATAAGGCAATGGTCAGGCTACACCTCAAGTACTGTGTACAGGCCTGGAGGCTTCATTTTAGGAAGGAAGTAGAGTTGCTAAAACGAGTACAAAGAAGGGCAACAAGATTGGTGAGAGCAAGGGGTGCTCTTACCAAGAAAGGCTTAAGTTCTGCAAGGTGCATCATCTGGAGACTAGGCACCTGTGAGGTGATCTGATTGATCTGCTCTAGGCACCTGTGAGGTGATCTGCTCAGATTACGAACCTGAAGAAATTGAAGAAAGACAGCTGCAGAATAAATGTGCGGAAGTTTGCCTTTAGCGAACAGGTAGTTGACTGCTGGAACAGACTTTCATATGTTGCTGTGGAAGCTGATAAGAGGGTGGTTCAATAAAGAATTGCCCTCACCTACTTCCACATATCGCAGAGTCATGATATTCTGTGTGTAGCATCATACATATCGCTGTACTAAAGGCGTAAAATTTCAGCCCCGTGTCTGAATTTCATTTTCTCTTACAGAGCTAAATGTGTGACGAAGTAGCAAACAATCAATTAATACTGAAAAAAGATCACGCACAGATATCATTACTGGATATCTGTGCGTTAATTGTCCCAGGAGGTGAAGATTAGTGTAGGCTCTGTTGAAACAGTCCCTCATGACCAACTCCATTTATGGAAATAGAGTGCAAGATGGATTCCCTGATTATTGGGATCAACAACAGAAATCACAAGAGTTGTTAGCCCTGTGCCAAAAAAATGAGGAAGACTTTTTTTCTCATCTAATCACTCAGGATGAAAGTTGGATACACCATTTCGACCCTGAAAGTAAAAAGCAGCCCATGGAATGGCAACATCGTGGTTAGCCCCCCCCCCCAAAAGGCAAGGGTTCAAGTGTCAGCAGGAAAGGTCTTGCTGACAGTGTTTTGGGATGAGAAAAGTGTAATAATGACCAATTACCTGCCAAAAGGTAGAACAACTACAGGAGCCTATTATGCCAACTTACTTACAAAATTACAGGAGAAAATCAAAACATGTAGGGGTGGCAAGCTGTCCAAAGGTGTGAGAATGCTTCAAGACAATGCCCCAGTTCACACTTCTGAAATTGCAACAACACAAGCGGCCACTTGCGGATATGAAATACTGCCCCATCCAGCCTACTCATCCGATCTTGCACCACTGGACTTCTTGTTTCCTTCCCTCAAATCATTTCTTCAGGGGACCCACTTCCTTGATGACAAGACACTCATTTCTGCAACAGAGTCATGGTTCAAAGATCTACCTTACCACTTCTACAAAAACGGCATCCGTAGCCTCGTCCACCGATGGGAAAAATGTGTAAATCTGCATGGTGGCTATGTAGAGAAGGACTAAAACCTGTGCCAAGCATCAACAGGCTAGCACCTCTGCAACTAGGTCAGGGCAATTCTTTATTGAACCACCCTCGTAGCTTAAATTTATTTAAGGTTGAACTAGACAAACATTTGGCATGACCAGATGGGTGAAATGGGAAGGTGTTTTTTTTTTTTTTTTGGCTGATGCTGTATAAGTTTGCTTTCTTGCATCATATGCCTCAACTAATGCTAATGTGAGATTTACCTAAAGATGTAACTACCATCAAGGGTAAAGGTAAGGGTTTTTCCTTTGTTAAAGGAGACTACAATAGTTGCAGACAGATTTTAAATTCTATACAATGGGAACACCTAATGATGTTACCAACAACAGATTTTAAATGGGAAATATTCAGGGAAATGGGAAATAATCATACAAGCTAACAGGTTTCTGGTACTGACTAAGGAATACGGTTCAAGGCTTAGACCAAAATGGACGTCAACTGAACAAATGAGATATGTGGAAGAAAAGAAGAATGTATGGGATGGATATAAATTATCAGGTGGTACAGAGGCCTATGGTAGATATAAAGTAGCCTGCAAGGCAAGCCAAGGTAGATTATGAGAAACCTTGGGCAAAGGATGCAAAGAAAAACAGCAAAGACTTCTTTACTTATGTAAACCTTAAAAGGAAGGGGATGAATCACATTGGGTCCACTTCATATCAATGGTTTAACTGTTGATGATTCTACTCAGGTTGCTGACAAACTGAATAGGTATTGCATCTACATTCACAGATGAGGAATGTTTTAGGGAAGTGGAGGCCAGAAGTTTATCAACGAAAGAAGATATTTGTTGAGATTAGAATTCAACTTCTGCAGACTGTAATTTTCAGGAAATATGTATGAAGGACGGTTGTTCCAGAAAACGGCAGTTGAATGAAAAAACGAGGAAGATCAAAAGTTGATTCTATGAGTTTCAAGTTGGACAGTAAATGGATGTTGGTTGGTGGTGGCACTTGTTCGGACTGTTTTGAAAGAGAGAGAGCGGGAATTATAGAAGTCAATTCAGAAGAACAGTGCCCATGGAAGTATCTGTAGAAAAGGCATGCAGCAGAAACAGTATGCCTATGAGACAGTGAGTGGAGAGACTCTGTTAGAGAGGAGTCCTTAATTAACTGAACTACCCTCTTCTGAATGGAATCTAGAAGCCTGAGAGAGGTTTTAGAGGCATTGACCCAGATGTGGGAACAATATTCCAAGGTAGGGCAGATTTGCTATTTGTACAGAGTGAACAGCTGTTTGGAAGAAAAGTAATGCCAAGAGCAAAAGAGAGCAATATTTGTAATGTGCTTTTGCCAAGAGAGATTAGAAGTCAGGATAATTCTCAAAAGAGATATATCATTTTGCCTAGAAATCGGAGTGTCACCAAAGATAAGCATAGAAGCAGAAGAATCCCTTTTGAGAGATATAAGACAAGACTGAGTTTTAGAAGGATTGAAATCAAATAAGTTGTCTTTGCCCCACTGGAGAATTACCTAGAGATCGGCATTTAAGGATTGGTAGCAGATATTTGAGAATTTGAAGCTGATTGAGCAGGGCAAGGTTTCTCAAAATGGGAAGTGGAATGCAATGTGCTATCATCGGCAAAACTTTGGATAGGATTTCCAGTCAATGGAAGAAGGTCATTAATATACAAGAGGAAAAGAGTGGGGGAAATAACTGAACCTTGGGGACACCAGCATTAGTGGAGAAGTTAGAAGTTAGAGAGCCATCTACCATCACCCTCACTGAGCGATCAGAGAAATAACTGGATAACCAATTACAAAAAACAGTTGGCAAACCATAAGATGGAAGCCTGTTTAGAAGACCTTTATTCCAAACAAGTTCGAAAGCCTTTGAGATGTCAAGGGCAACTGCTTGTGTTTCAACAAACTTTTCCATTGAATTTGTCCATAAATAGGTAACATAAGCCAGAATATCACCAGTGGATCGACACACAAATCCATACTGCGATTGTTGACCAGACGGAAGGTTTCTAGGTAGTTCTGTTAACTTCTGTTCTAAGAGTTGGCGGTTAATTGAGTTCTCTATTACTTTAGAAAAAGTAGAAGTAATTGCAATAGGACGATAATTGGATGGGAGGGATTTGTCACCCTTTTTAAGAAACTGGCTGGTTATGAGCAAATTTCCAAGCAGAAGGTAAAACTCTTATGGAATAAGAAAGTGAAAAAAGGTGGCAAAGAAGAGGAGTAAGTTCAGGAGCACAGGTTTTGAGAACAAATGAAGAAATACCATCAGGACCTGGAGCTTTCATAGCATCAAAATTCGTCAAAATTCTTCTGACATCCTTTTGACAGAAGACCATGGGAGGCATTGAATGGAGCATGTTGGGAATGGTGGAAGAAAAATGGGATGCTAGTAGGTCTACATTATTCTTGGCTGAAGTCACAACAAAACCATCTAGTTTTGACAGAGGTGGGAACAGAGATGGACAAAAGTTGCGGCCAATAGCTTTGGCAAGAGACCAGAATGCTCGGCTACCATTAGAGGAAGAAGAAAGTTTTCTACTCTTAGCCTGTTCAAAATCTAGTTTCTACTGATTAATAATTGCTTTACAATTGGTGCCTCCGTAGCCAGGTGGGCAGGACAGCAGTGCATAGCACACGCTTTTTGATTAGACCGGGGTTCGAGCCCGTGAACACCAAACACGGAGGATGGGGAAAGATCAGGGAATGACCACTGCATATCCCCGGAGCAATATGGCCTTAGTTGCTAATGCTCCTAAAAACCAAATAACAAACAAACAGCTTTACAATTGATGCAAGCTTTGGTGTAGGCAGAAAATGAAACTGAAGAATTGGACACAAGCCAATTACGATATGCAACGTTCTTCTCTTGAACAGTCTTAGCACATTTATTGGAAAACCAAGGTTTAGATAAAGGACGAGATTTTAAAGTGGAGTGTGGAATAAAGGATTCTATTCCTACAATAATAATTTCACTGACATGATCTGAGCAAACATTGACATCAGAAGTTTTGAAACAGTAATCTCACCAACAGGAAAGGAAAGGAAATCTCGCAGGTCATCCCATTTTCTATTCTTGTAATGCCAAACAATATGAGGTTGGGAATAGCCGTGGGATAGGGCTCCATTAGGGAACAGACACTCACCAAGTTGTGATCTGAGGTACCTAAAGGACCACTCACTTTAACCATGTACTTAGAAGGGTTGTTTATGAGAAAAAGTTGAAGCGTGTTGGTTGTATGTTTAGGATTGTCTGGTATCCTTGTAGGTAAATGAACAATCTGTGCAAGGTCATTAGTAATTGCAAAAGCCTCAGCATCTCGACCAGCTGGGTTGGTGTAACTAGAAAATGGAAGCCAGCTGGAGTTGTGAATATTAAAATCACCAAGGAAAATTGCCTCCCTGTTAGGAAAGTCAAGATGCAAAGAGAAAGTCAAAGAAGTGAAAGAGCTCGAAGTGATTAGGGATGTTGGGAGAACAGTAAAGACAGCAGATGAATTTGACATAATAAGGTAGAGAGATTTTAAGCCAGAGAAGATCGAAAAGAGGAGATTCCAAATTACCAAGGCTCTGACACTGAATATTGGAACCGACATATGCACAAGTACCACCTTTCAGGCAAAAGGAACCATAGGATGCTGAGGCTCAACTGAGATGAGCAGTAGTTCAATCAACCAATAACTGAGATTCTGTCATTAAAAGTACATGGGGTTTGGCAGACTGCAAGTGGAAATGGACATTGTTGAGATTAGAATTGAGACCATGTATATTTGTGAAATGAATTAGGAAGTGGTTGTATGTAGTTCAAACACTTCCTAGTTCCTGGGGTGGATGGGATCTATCCAATAATGGAGGCAATGAAAAAGATAATGAAATAAAATCATGAGAGCATCTTTGGATTCAGGAGAGGTCTCTGTGGATTGGAGATGTGCTAATGTGTGATACTACTCATGTCACCCTTTGATCCCCCAATTCACAAAGGGGGATCAAAGGGTGACATGAGTAGTTAGAGACCTGTTATCTTAACTTCTGTTCTAGGGAAAATAACGGAGTCACTGGTTAAAGAAGCGATGCAGGTCCATCTAAACAGAAGTGCAGTTATACTTGAGTCATGCATGGGGTTATTAAGAGGAGATCTTGTCTGAACAATTTGATTGGATACTCTGATGTAGTGACAAAGAAACTGGATGCAATAAATTATTCATAATTTTGATATCACATATTTGGATTTAAGATAAGCTTTTGATACTGTTCCAATTCATTGAAAATTGCATTTAATGAGTTATTGTTATAAAGCCCATTAAGTGCAATTTTCCAGAGGGTTCAGTGCTGGACCCAGTGTTGTTTTCTGTGTTTATTAGTACAGTAATCCCAGTGTAACATACTACACTGGGATTACTGTAATCCCAGTGTAACATACTACACTTAGCGCAGTGGAAATGAAAAAGACCTGGGGATAATTGTTCAGACAGATATGAAGCTCTCTGTACAGTACAGATAGGCCACTAGAAGAGCTCATAGATTTTGTCAATGATATACAGGAATTTTGCTTGTAGGGATAAGGAGGTGAATATCTCATTTTATAAGATAATGGAGAAGCCATATCATGAGTTTTAAAATATAAACAGAGAAGGCAACAAGATTGGTGAGGGAAACAAAGGGGTGCTCTTTCAAAGAAAGGCTTCAGTTCTAAAAATTGCAGTGTCTAGAGCCTAGGTGATCTGATTGATGGGTTTAAGGCTTTGAATGGCTTGAGCAAACTCAATGCTAAGAGGATTGTTCCTCTTTTTCAGACTATGCATAGAGGAGACAAATTGCAATTGAGGAAACCTGGTTGCAGAATAGATGAGAAAATTTAGTTTGGACTAATTAATAACTAGTTTTCAATTGTTGTGAGATTTTGTGAAGGCAGAAAATGAACCTGGAGATTTTCTGAAAGTCAATTGATATATACAACATTCTTATCTTGAATAGAATTAGCACTTTTACTGGAAAACCAAGATTTAGATAAAGAATGAGATGTTAAATTGGAGTTTGGAAGGAAGCATTGATTTCATTCCTATAAGAATAATTTCACTGACATGATCTGAGGAAATTTGACACCAGAAGATTTAAAACAGTAATTCATATTAAGAAAAAGAAGAATAGAAATCTCATAGATCATCCTAGTTTGCTTTCTTGCAATGCCAAACAACACGAGGCTGAGAATGGTCACAAGAGAAAGTTTCCATTAGAGAAGCAACCATCACCTAGTTATGATCTCAGGTGCCTAGACACCAGGCACCTCGACTGTGTAATTGGAAAGGTTGTTTGTAAGAAAAAGATCAAGAGTGTCGGCTGTGTTATTAGGATTGGCTGGTATTCTGGTAGGTCAATGAATAACCTGTTTGAGGTCGTTAATAATTGCAAAAGCTTCAGAATCTTGTCTATCTGGGTACGTTTGACTACAAAACAGAAGCCAGCTGGAGTTATGAACATTAAAATCACAAAGAAAATTACCTCACTGTTAGGAAATTTGGACTGGAGATAGTCAAGTTTCAGAGAAAGTAAATCAAAGGGTTCTAAGTGAATAGTGTAGTAGGGAGACTAATGGACGCAACAGATGAATCTGACAGAATGTGGTAGAGAGATTTCAAGTTGGAGAAGATAGAAAAGAGGATGAAGCAAAGTCTTTGATAGCATTAGCATTAGTAGAGGCATATGATGCATGAAAGCAAGCTTATGCAGGATTAGTCAAAAAAAAAAAAAAAACCCTCCCATTTCACTCCTACATTCTTTCCAAATGCCTGTCCAGCTCAGCCTTAAATTTATTTAGGCTATCAACTTCCACAACAAAATATGGAAGTCTGTTCCACCAATCAACCACCTGCTGGCTAAAAGCAAATTTCCACAAATCTATTCTACAACTATCTTTCCTCAATTTGAATCTGTTCCCCCCCCCCTCCCAGGTTCTTAATCTGAACAGAAGGAAGAATACCATCAGCATTCAGCTTGCTTGCCCATTCAAGGCCTTACACCACAGATCACCTCGCAGGTGCCTACTCTCCAGACACTGGAATTTGCAGAACTTAAGCCTCTCTTGGTAAGAGGATCCCTTCATTCCCCTCACCAATCTTGTTGCCCTTCTCTGTACACGCTCAAGCAAATCTACATCCTTCCAGAAATGAGGCCTCCAGACCTGTACACAGTACTCAAGGCATGGCCTGACCATTGCCTTATACAGAGGGACAATCACCTCCTTTTCCTTGCTAGCAAAATTCCTATATATCATTGACAAGACTCCAAGACTTGCCCTGGCAGCCCATCTGCACTGCTCAGCGAACTTCGTTTTTGACTGCACAATAACCTCCAGGGTCTTTTTCAATTTCCACTTCCCTGAGTGTAGTACCACAGACAGATATGTTTGTATGTTTCTCTTGGGTTATTGCTACCCATATGCAGTACTTTGCATTTGTTAATGTTAAACATCAGTTCCCACTTCTCAGCCCATTTGTAAATACACAAAACAACAATAGGTCCAGCATCGAACCCTGGGGAACTCCACTAATAACATCAGTTCACGAAGAGCATACTTCTCCAATTTGTATGGAAGGCTACCATGTGCAATAGTATCAAAAGCTTTCCTGAAATTCAAGTATATGATATCAAATTTATTTTTGACATTAAGTTCCTTTGTGACCACATTACATTATCCAATGAAATTGGTCAGATAAGATCTCCCTTTAACAAACCCATGCTGTGTCTTAACTATTACTGCAGTCTTGTCTAGATGATCCTGCAATGCTTCTTTAACCAATGACTCATTATTTTCCCCGGAACACAAGTTAAACTGACAGGTCAATAGTTACTTATGTCACCTTTTGAATCCCCTTTGTGAATTGTTGATACATTTGCACAGCTCCAGTCCATGGGGACCTTTCCTGAGTTCAAGGAAGCTCTTATAATTATGGCTAAGGGTTTGCTTGCTTCCTTTGCTGCCCCCTTTAATATAACTAGATAGATCCAGTCCACCCAAGGTGCCTTCCTTATGTTTAACTCCAACAATTTCTCCTGAACTTTGCTCCCAGTTGTTAAAAAATCACTTAACTCCCTATTAGAGTTTGATAAACTTCTGGCATTCTGCTCATTGAATAACTCCTCATGTGTGAATGTAGATGCAAAATACTCATTCAGTTTATCAGATACCTGAGCATGATCATCAACAGTCACCCATCTATGTTAAGTGGTCCAATCTGATTCATCCCTTTCCTTCTAGAGTTTACATAAGTAAAGAAAGCTTTGTTGTTTTTGTTTGCATCCTTTGCCAAAGATTTCTCATAATCTGCCTTTGCCTGCCTAACCTCCTTTGTGACTTGATTACAGACAAGCGTATATCTGCCATAGGCTTCTGTGTCACTTGATAATTTCTATGCATCCCATGCATTTTTCTTCTCTGCCACAAGCCTCATTAATTCATCTGATATCCATTTTGGTCTGAACCTTGAACAGTATTTCTTAGTTGGAATGAAAAGCCTAGTAGCCGCCAAGATTAAGTCCCTGAAGGCTTCCCATTTAGTAACATCATCAGTTGATCGTTGTACAGAATTTAAAAACTGTCTGAGACTCCCTATAGTCACCTTTACAAAAGTAAAAACCCTTCCCTTTAGCCTTGATGGTAGTCACATCTTTAAGTAATTCCCATATCAGTACATTGTGATCACTGTCACCCAGTGGTTCCTTTATCTGCAAATTCTTAATGCATGAATAATCACTGCTGATAATCATATCAAGAGTATTACTCCCTCTGGTTGCCTCTCAAACATTAGAAAACAGTCATCCAATAAATCTAAAAAAGTCTTGCTAGTGTGCCAGTAACCAGTCAACAAGTTCCAGTCAATATCTGGAAAGTTAAAATCCCCCATTAAAAGACATTCTGATTTACTGGCCCACTCTATTTCTCTGCACAATTGCTCATTATACTCATCAGATTCATTAGGCCCATAACACACACCTACTCTCATTTTTCCTTTGCCAGTGGTTATGTGACACCAAACAGACTCAACATTTCACTGTCACCAACATTAATTGGATACACTTCCTTAGATTTTATGTGTTTCTTAACTTACAGCATAACCCCTCCTTCTTTACTGTCTTGTCTATCCTTTCTCTACACATTGTACTCTCCAAATTCCAATTCTGCACTGTTTTTATCTGTGTGACACCACGTCTCCGATATCCAAACGGTATCTGCCTTTGATGTCTTGACTAGCATTTCAAACTCATCAAATTTATTAACTACACTTCTAGTGTTGGTGTACATGTACCCGTTTCTACTCTTAGTGACCCTAACACAGCCCATGTATTTATTTGTTCCACTATGACTCCCAACAGTCCTGGAAATCTCCATTGCTTTGCTTTCCATGCTGCTGTTCATTCCAATAGAAGCAGTGATTCAATCAACTGATAATTCGGATTCTGTCAGAAAAGTAATTTGGGCCTGGAAGACTGTAAGTGAAAATGGACATCACTGAGTTCGGAACTGAGACCATATGTATATTTGTGAAACGAACCGGGATGTGTCTGGGAGGTTCACATCTTTTTGGCAGATAAACTTTTTCTATTAGTTTGACTATTCATGATATATTCGGTAGTAAGAAAGGGTGGGGAGGACATGTATGAAGTAACGAAATTTTTGGATATGGCACACACACAGCAAGAATATACCAAGCTCCTTGACATAATATGGCCTCTAAAATGTTCCCCACATACACACTCGTTGGTCTCCACCGGTCACTATCTGGCTGAGTAGAGGCAGCAAGATTCGGATGCCTCTTAGAGAGTTACCAATAGGTTCAATCTGGTGGACTATCTAGTGGCCAGCCTGTAAGCACCATTTTAGAGCTGTAACCTCAAAAGACATGAATTGTAGCATGGCGGAAGAGATGGGGGGGGGTTGATGAGGCTTTGCACAGGAGACTAAACATAGGTTTCACCATTCCAATAAGCAAAACAAAGTGGTGGTGTTGCACAGGTTGATATGAGTCATCTAACAACTAGTATTGCCTTGTTGATTGATTGATTGATTGATTTAGTTTTTAATGGTGCATTGGCAGATAAGGCCATAATGTGCTAAGTCAAGTATTGCCTGGTGATACTGAGTGGTGGCATTCCTCTGTGTGGTGTAAACATCACACCTCACCCCCTGCTTACATCTTGGTGGCCACCTCCAGTATACTAAGCGCCATATTTCAGGTGCATATTTCATACCATGTGTGTGTCATATTCAAAAATTCATTACTTCATACAGCATATCCTCCCACCTTTTCTTACTATTGAATACACCACGAATTGTCAAACTAATAGAGTAAGCTTATCTGTGGAAAGATCTAAATCTCCCAAACACTTCCTAGTTCATTTCACAAATATACATGGTCTCAATTATAACCTCAATGATGTCAATTTCCACTTGCAGTCTGCCAAACCCCATGTACTTTTTCTGACAGAATCTCAGTTATCAGTTGATTGAACTCATCTCAGTTGCCCAAATTATTCGCTGTATGATTCCTTTCGCCTCAAAGGTGGTACTTGTGCATATGTCCGTTCTGATATTCCCTGTCAGAGACTTGACAATTTGGAATCTCCTCTCTTTGATCTTCTCTGGCTTAAAATTTCTCTACCACATTGTGTCAAATTCATCTGTTGTCTCTACCGTTCTCCCAACTCCACTAATCACTTGGAGTTCTCTGACCTCCTCTCTTTGCAACTTGACTTACTCCGGTCCAACTTTCCTAACAGTGAGGTAATTTTCCTTGGTGATTTTAATGTTCACAACTCCAGCTGGCTTTCGTTTTCTAGTCACACCGATCCAGCAGGTTGAGATGCTGAGGATTTTGCAATTACTAACGACCTAGCACAGATTGTTCATTTACCTACAAGACAACCAGACAATCCTAATCATACAGCCAATACGCTTGATCTTTTTCTCGCAAACAACCCTTCTAAGTACACGGTCGAAGTGAGAGGTCCTTTTGGCACTTCAGATCACAACTTGGTGAGTGTTTCTTCCGCAATGGAGCTTTATCTCATGGCTATTCCCAACCTCGTATTGTTTGGCATTACATGAATGGAAAATGGGATGACCTGCGAGATTTCTTTTCCTTGGTGAAATTACTGTTTCAAAACTTCTGATGTCAACGTTTGCTCAGATCGTGTCAGTGAAATTATTGTCGTAGGAATAGAATCTTTTATTCCACACTCCACTTTAAAATCTCGTCTTTTATCTAAACCTTGGTTTTCCAATAAATGTGCTAAGGTTGTTCAAGAGAAGAACGTTGCATATCGTAATTGGCTTGTTTCCAGTTCTTCAGTTTCATTTTCTGCCTACACCAAATCTCGCATCAATTGTAAATCAGTCCATTTTACTGAACAGGCTAAGAGTAGAAAACTTGCTACTTGCCCTAATGGTAGCCGAGCATTCTGGTCTCTTTCCAAAGCTATTGGCTGCAACTTTTGTCCAACTCTGCTCCCACCTCTGTCAAAACCAGATAGTTCTGTTGTGACTTCAGCCAAGGATAATGCAGACCTGCTAGCATCCCATTTTTCTTCCGACTCCTGTAAAAATGATCATGGTAAAACACCTCCTACCATTCCCAACACGCTCCATTCAATGGCGTCTGTGGTCTTCCGTCAAAAGGATTTTGAAGAATTTTGATGCTAAGAAACTCCAGGTCCTGATGGTATTCCTCCACTTGTTCTCAAAACCTATGCTCCCGAACTTACTCCTGTTATTCGCTGCCTTTTTTCACTTTCTTATTCCAAAAGTGTTTTTCCTTCTGCTTGGAAATTTGTTTCCAAGCAGAAGGAAAGCCAGTTCCTAAAAAGGGTGACAAATCTCTCCCATCCAATGATCGTCCCATTGCAATTACTTCTAACTCTTAAACTACCTAGAAACCTTCTGTCTGATCAACGATTGCCAGTATGGATTCCGTCAGTGTCAATCCACCATCATCATCAGCCATTTTCAATCCACTGCAGGATGAAGGCCTCTCCACCAACTTTCCAGTTCCTTCTGTTTTGAGCACTGGCCATCCATTTACTACCCAAAAACTCATGAATTTCATCTATCCATCTCTGCCTTTCTTCCAGGTTTTCATCTAGCTCCTCTTGGGTACTATTCTGTTATTTTCTTAGTCCATCTGTCATCATGTCTTCGAGCTATGTGTCCTGCCCAAGACCATTTTAGTTCTTTAGTTTTGATAAGAATGTCCTTTACTTGAGTTTGCTGCCTAATCTGTGTGTTTCTCTTCTTATCTAACAGTCTGATTCCCAATATAATTCGTTCCATTCTTTGCTGTGTAGTTCTCAGCTTCTCTTCCATTCTTTTGGTGAGTGCCCAAGTTTCACTTCCATAAGTCATGGTGGGGAGTATACATTGGTTCATTATTTTACGTTTCAGACAAACTGGGATATTGCTCTTCAGTATGTGACTATATTTCCTGAATGCTATCCATCCAAAATTTATTCTTCTCTTGATTCCAGCCATTTATCATTATTATAGATAATAACATGTCCCAGATAAGTATATGCCTCCACCTTTTCAATTACTGCTCCTTCAATCATTATTTCCCTTTCTGTGGCATACTTGTTCATCATTACTTTTGTTTTAGCCATATTCATCTTTAGTCCAAAATCCTTACTAACTGTGCATAACTGATTAAGATTTTCCTCTAATTCTTTGGGATCGTGGCTTATGACCACAATGTCATCTGCAAATCGTAAATGGTTTAGGTACTCTCCGTTCACAATGACTACTTTCTGTGACCAGTCTAATCTTCTGAAAGCTTCCTCAAGGGCAGCAGTAAACAGCTTCGGAGATATTGTGTCTCCTTGTCGAACTCCTTTCTCGATTTTAAATTTCCTACTGTCTTTGTCTAGTCTAATAAAGGAGGTAGCACTCTCATATATTTTCTTCAAAATCATAATATGTGGGGTATCTATGCCTTGTCTTTCCAGTACCCGAAACATTGCCTTAAGCTGTATGGAGTCAAATGCCTTTTCATAATCCACAAATGCCAGGCATAATGGTGTTTTATATTCATTTGCTTTCTCCATTAGCTGTGATATTACGTGAAGGTGATCCAAAGTTGAGAATCCTGTCCTAAAGCCAGCTTGCTCTTTCGGTTGACTCTCATCAAGTATTCTTTCTAATCTGTTAGTAATAACCCTTGTGAACAACTTGTAGATGTGGGATAACAAGCTAAGTGGTCTATAATTTCCAATTTCTGATTTATCTCCTTTCTTATGCAGCAAAACTATGATTGCATTATTCCACTGCTTAGGCATCACACCTTTTCTAATACACTTTGTGAAGAGCCTTGCCAGTTTTTGTGTCATGTCTCTTCCTCCCAATTTTAACAACTCTACAGTAACTTCATCTTCCCCCGGGGCTTTCTGATTCTTCATTTTCTTCTATGCATGTTCTACCTCATCAGGAAGAATATCGGGTATGTCGTATGTGTTGCTACTTTGCAATCCATCTTCCCCACTGCTGGCATCATTCCCTCGCTCCTTGTATAATTCTCTACAGTAGTCTTCTGCTATTTAAATTATGCCTTCTCTGCTGTTTATAAGTACACCATCGCTATTCTTCAGTTTTAGTATCATTTGTCTTTCTGTATTACTGCTCATGGCTGCTGATTTAAATCCTTTGTTTTCCCTTAATGTTTGTTCTACTTTCATTGTTTTAAATCTTCTTATGTCCTCTCTGAGTCTCTTTCTAATGGCTTTGCATAACTCAGTATACTCAATTTTCTCCCTGTCAGTGTTTTTCTTGCTCTTCATTTGTCGTCTTTGGTTCATCATGACAAGTGTTTCACGACTAATTTTTTCTTCTTTGGATTTCTTTTTCCCTATAGGTTTCTTGGGCTTTATCACTTTCAGAAAGTTGTAGTATTCCTCATCGATATCCTGGTTCTGAGCAGTCTGCCGAAGCTCAAGCTTGTTCTTAAGTTCCAGTACATACTGCTTTTTCTCCTCCTCTGTTATCTCAAACACCTTTGTATTATTTACTCAAGTCAGTGTTTTCCTTTCCTTTCCTACATCTATATCAAGTGTACATCTTACCATTCTGTGATCACTTCCAACATTTACCTTATTCAGAACAGTAACATCATTCACAATATATCTTCTGTTAGTGAGGACGAAGTCGATTTCATTAGTTGTTAATCCATTTGGACTCTTGAAAAAAGTGTTCATTACTGACAGTCCTTGAGATTCTGCAAATTCCACAAGTCTTTCACCTCTTTTATTTCTTTTATTTTTTTATGACTTATGTTACCCATTTATGGACAAATTCAATGGAAACGTTTGGTGAAACACAAGGAGTTGCTCTTGGCATCTCAATGGCTTTTGATCGTGTTTGGTATAAAGGTCTTCTAAACAAGCTTCCATCTTATGGTTTGCCAACTGTTTTTTGTAATTGGTTATCCAGTTTTTTTTCTGATCGCTCAGTGAGGGTGATGGTAGATGGCTCTCTGTTTTCTAATTTCTCCACTAATGCTGGTGTCCCCCAAGGTTCAGTTATTTCCCCCACTCTTTTCCTCTTATATATTAATGACCTTCTTCCATTGACTGGAAATCCTATCCATAGTTTTGCCTATGATAGCACATTGCATTCCACTTTCCATTTTGAGAATTGAGAAAAAAAATTGGTGAATTGAAAAAAACTGGCAAATTGAGGGAAAAAAATGGTGAATTGAGGAAAATAACAGATTAATTGAGAAAAAATTAAATTTTTTTTCCAATTTTACCATTTAATTAAAAATGGTAAAATTGGAAAAAAAAAATTATTGGTAAATTATTTAAATAATTTTAATTATTAATTAGAATTCATTTTTGTCTAACTTTGATAAAAACAGTTTGTGAGATGTATTAAACTGTTTATAGTATATCTTTGCAGTGAATTTGTGTATAAAGTAATCTGACTGAAATTAAGACTATAAAGTAATCTTAATTTCTCATCTAATAGATTTTAAATCAACTTACCTTGTTTTTGTGTTATTATAAAGCTGGAGAACAGGTAGAAAAATCCAATCTGATGGTAATATTCCTCTGGTATTGCTTCCAACAGATAAATTTTCAACCATATGACATGCTTGTTCAAACTGCCACCTGCAATTTCATTAAAAATTAAAAGAATGCATTTCAGTAAAAAAAAAAAAAAAAAAAATTATGTGCCTTTATGGATTCTGAATTGTCTCTTACACCAGTGCATCATGAAAATATTGCTGATATATTTAAATTATTTTATCTATAACACCTGCTATAAGCTGGTCAGTTTTCAATCTTTCATCAGCAGCTTTTAAAAATTTTTTATTTGTTTCAGTTTCACTCCAGGTGGCCATGCAACTAGAGGATTTCTGTAGCAAGGTTCCTGATAAGGAATTTCATAATGTACATGCTAGGTGGTTGGTAGCACTTCATTTTAGCATCACAAACCACTTCCACATGTGACTGATGTCATCAAGGGATGATATGATATGATATCAGTCACATCGTGACTGATGACATATCATATCAGTCACGAGGCAGTCATCGTGAAACAGGTGGGTATATGGGATATGTTAGAGTAACACAAAATAAGAATAGGTGCATGTATACCAATGCTAGAAGTATAGTAAATACATTTGATGAATTTGAAGTGTTGGTCAAGACATCAAAGGCGGATATCGTTGGGATATCAGAGACATGGTGTCACACTGATATAAGGAATGCCGAACTGGAATTTGGGGAGTAAAATGTGTACAGAAAGGATAGACAGGATAGGAAGGGAGGAGGTGTTATGCTGTTAATTAAGAAAAACATAAAATCAAAAGAAGTGCATCCAGTTGATATAGATGAACAGTGTACTGTTAAGTCAGTTTGGTGTGACATAAGCACTGCGAAAGCAAAAATAAGAGTAGGAGTGTGTTATAGGCCTAATGACTCGAATGAGTACAATGAACAATTGTACAGAGAAATAGAGTGGGCTAGTAAATCAGAATGTCTTATAATGGGGGATTTTAACTTCCCAGATATTGACTGGAACTTGTGGGTTGGGCACTCACACGCTAGTCAGACTTTTGTGGATTTATTGGATGATTGTTTTCTGCAGCAGCATGTTCAAGAGGCAACCAGAGAAAGTAATACTCTTCATCTGGTTATCAGAAGTGATCATTCATGTATTAGGA
Organism: Mastigoproctus giganteus; assembly: GCF_048544385.1. Classification (NCBI taxonomy): domain Eukaryota; kingdom Metazoa; phylum Arthropoda; class Arachnida; order Uropygi; family Thelyphonidae; genus Mastigoproctus; species Mastigoproctus giganteus. The sequence goes on from NC_143580.1 coordinate 168,126,006, forward strand.
ATTTGCAGATAAAAGAATCACCAGTGTACTGACGTGGGATTTACTTAAAGATTTAATTACCATCAGGGGTAAAGGAAAGGGTTTTTGCTTCCATAAAGGCGAGTACAGTGGTCTCTGACAGTTTTTAAATTCTGTACAGTGGGATCAACTGACGATATTACCAACAGTAAATTCTAAGTGGGAAGCATTCAAGGAATTAATCGTGGATGCTACTAAAAGTTTCATACCTATTAAGAAATATTGTTCAAGGTTTAGACCTAAATGGTTGTCAAATGAACTAATGAGACTCGTAACAGAGAAGAAAAATGCATGGGATGCATATAAATTATCAAGCGACTCAGAAGCCTATGGCAGATATAAGTTAATCTGTAATCAGGTCACAAAGGAGGTTCGGCAGGCGAAGGCAGATTACGAGAAATCCTTGGCAAAAGATGCTAAGAAAAACAGCAAGGATTTCTTTACTTATATAAACTCTAAAAGGAAGGGGATGAATCTGATTGGTCCACTTGACATCGATGGTTCGACTATTGATGATCCTGCTCAGATAGCAACCAAACTGAATGAGTATTTTGCATCTACATTCACACGTGAGGAATTATTAAGGTTTGAAAATGGCAGAAGGTTATCAAATTGTAGCAGGATACTTAATGATTTTGTAATAACTGAGAGCAAAGTGGAAGAGAAACTGTTGAAGTTAAACGTAAGAAAAGCACCTGGGGTGGATGGGATCTATCCAGTTATATTAAAGGAGGCGGCAAAGCAACTAAGAAAACCCTTAGCCATAATTATGAGAGCATCCTTGGACTCAGGGGAGGTTCCCACGGACTGGAGATGTGCAAATGTATCCCCAATTCACAAAGGGGGATCGAAGGGTGACACGAGTAATTACAGACCAGTTAGTTTAACTTCTGTTCCGGGTAAAATAATGGAGTCACTGGTTAAAGATGCATTGCAGGATCATCTAGACAAGACAGCAGCAATAATTCAGACACAGCATGGGTTTGTTAAGGGAAAGTCTTGTCTGACAAATTTGATAGGATATTATGATGTGGTTACAAAGGAACTGGATGCAAAAAATAATTTTGATATCATATATTTGGATTTCAGGAAAGCTTTTGACACTGTTGCGCATGGAAGACTATTGTACAAATTGGAGCAGAATGGTATTAAGGGTAAGTTGCTACAATGGATAAGAGGATGGTTAAGTGCGAGAAGACAGAGGGTGGTAATCAGTGGGTGCTGCTCTTCTTGGACTAATGTTATTAGTGGAGTCCCACAGGGTTCGGTGTTGGGTCCACTGGTGTTTTGTATATTTATCAATGATATTGATGAAGGTATATCAGGCTTAGTGTCGAAGTTTGCAGATGATACAAAGGTTGGCAGGGTTGTTAATGACAGTAATGGCACTGTGCTACTGCAACAGGATCTAGATAATTTGGGCAGATGGGCTAAGAAGTGGCAACTGAAGTTTAACCTTGACAAATGCAAAGTACTGCATATGGGTAGAAGTAACCCCAGAGAAACGTACCAACTGTGTGGTACTACACTTAAGGTGGTAGAAAATGAAAAAGACCTGGGAGTAATTGTGCAGGCAGATATGAAGTTTCCTGAGCAATGCAGACAGGCTGCAAGGGAAGGTCATGGGGTTTTGTCAATGATATATAGCAATTTTGCTAGCAGGGAAAAGGAGGTGATTATCCCTCTGTATAAGGCAATGGTCAGGCCACACCTTCAGTACTGCGTACAGGTCTGGAGGCCTCATTTTAGGAAGGATGTAGATTTACTTGAGCGTGTACAGAGAAGGGCAACAAGATTGGTGAGGTGAATGAAGGGATCCTCTTATCAAGAGAGGCTTAAGTTCTGCAAATTGCAGTGGTTGGAGACTAGGCACCTGCGCGGTGATCTAATTGAGGTGTATAAGGCCTTGAATGGGTTCAGCACGCTGAATTCTGATAGGATCTTTCCATTTGTTCAGATTACGAACCTAAGGGGGCATAAATTCAAATTAAGAAAGGACAGATGTAGAATAGATGTGCGGAAATTTGCCTTTAGCCAGTGGGTGGTTAAGGTTAATTGCTGGAACAAACTTCCATCTGTCTGTGGAAGTTGATAGGTTGAATAAATTTAAGGAGGAACTGGACAGGCATTTGGAGGGAATGGTGTGATTTTTTTTTTTTTTTTTGGCTGATGCTGCATAAGCTCATACATTTGCTTTCTTGCATCACATGCCACTACTACTACTACTACTACTACATGTGGAATGATACAAATTAAAACACCACGTACTTAAATATTAGTGTGTGTGTGTGTGTGTGAGAGAGAGGAGGGCTCTAACATGACAGTCTGAACTGGAACGTACCTAACTGAGAGGTTGTTAATGCCCTCTTGATAAAAGTTTAAATCAGAGATGTAGAAATGAAAATTCCTTGTCAGAAAAAACTACGTATTTCTGAAAAAAAAAATATATATATATATATTAAATAAATAAACTAATTCTTAAAGAGTTCATTTAGTCATTTATATTACTGTAAAAAATCATAGAATCATCCTCAGAAAAGTAGGGAACTAGTTCTTAATCTCTGTGTCTGTACCACGAGAAAAAGTCCCATGTGTTAGAATTTTTGACTTAAGTCTAGAATCAAGGAGTCCTGCAGATTCCTTTGGTAAATTTAAATCTCTTACCAGATCATTGAGTTCATGTTAAAGAGGATAAGATAAAGTTTTATTCTCGTGTTCTGAATGGAGCACTTGCATTTTCCTCAGCTCTCTGTTTCCAGTTGAATTAGAAGACGAGTTTTTTTTTTTGTTTTTTTGCAAATTTTACTAGTAGAATAAAATCCTGTTACAATGGTTACAATGAATATACAGGAACTCCCTGACTTCGTACTACTCGACTTATGGAAATAGTTGTGAAAATAGTTGAGGGCTGGATTCAATGTCTCTAGGCATGTAGACTTCAGTTTCATCTTCAGAAGCCTCACTTTCAGCACTCTCTGCTGCTATATTCTCCAATATAAGTGGAGGACATGGAATCAGCAGGTTATCTCTATGTGGGACTGGTCTAATGGCAGATGGAATATTAAGATACAAAATGCCCATCTTATTCTTTGCATTGTATCCTTCTACATTAACTAAGCAAAAGTAACAGTGATTACAGTGGTTTGCAGGTTCCAGCCAAATCATGGGAATTGCAAATGGCATAGCCTTCTTTTTACCATTTTTCCACAATCTCAATGCTTCAACACAGGTTTTGCAAAATTATGTGGAGCCCACTGTTTATCTTGGTTGCTGAGTTTCATTCCAAAATAAGCACAGCACACTTTTTTTTTTTACAAATTCCGTAATATCTTGTCTTTTTTTGAGGACTACATAACTTCCATAAATACAACAAAATTAAGTTTGGATTATTTAAACACTTTCATGAAGATATTCTGTTCACTTTTCAGCACAAGTTTGATATGATAGCCTCAAAAATAAACCGATCTCACACTGATAAACACTGTGCATGGAGTGTCACTGTCAAGGTCAAGAAACAAATGAAACAATAACCACTGCGATGACTGAAGGCAGTGTTGCCAACATGTGAAGAATTAGTTTATAGATTCCTAGTATTTACTCCTAACTTAATACATTCAATAATACAACACATGGCATCAACTTAAAGTGATTTGTGAAAAAAATGGTATATGATAGAAAAAAAAAAAACATAGAACATTTCTGAAATAAGAACTGAGTTAAAAACAGCTATTCGTTTACAAACATCAAAAACCATGCAATATGGTGTAATCAGCAATACAGAACTTGAGATGGCTTGAGATTTCTTCAAGTTCTTAGCATTAGGATTAATTAAAGCATCAAAAACTTTTATAGCTTTCACAACAGACTGCTTTTTTAATAATATTAATTCAGGAACTTTTCATCGAAATTAAGCAGTTGCGAGGGTTTCTCTTTCACGTGTTTAAATTCTACTGGCCAAATTCTACTTTTGGCCAGTAGAATTTAAAATGCCTAATTAATGCAACAATATTTATAGCAAACGGCAAACAAGCTTGCCATCACAACAAATTGCTCTGGTATTGCACTACTTTCAAATATATTGCATCACAAAAAGGTTAACCTTCATTTATTTAAATGAGACTGCCTAATGTCTGATGAGGGCCAACAAGTCCCAAAACAAGCTATGGCAGTGTTTCATCTTTTAAATAAATGACAGATACTTTTTGTTTGAAAGTAGTGCAATATTAGGGCGATTCATTAAGTAGGCAAGGTTTGTTCTGCTGTGAGAAATAACGTCACTGATTAATTGGGCAGTTTCAATCCTGCTGGTTACAAAAACACATGAAAGAACAAAACACTCCTCCCAAATCTCATAATTTCAGTAAGGCCAAATAGCATTAGTTATTTTATAATTTTGGAGCTATGTATTGGAAAATTTTATTTGTGTAAAATGCTCAAACACAAAATTTAATGCACATGCATCAACAAATCATGTGCTAATGTGGTGCAGTGCAAGGCAGTTACAGGCCTTATGTAGCTGAGTGGTCAGGAGCGAGAGTGTGCATAGCACACGTTCCTTGAGTGGACCGGGGTTCAAGCCCGTGACTACTAAATACGATAAATATTTGTATTGCCGATTTATTGTACACTCCAGTGACTTGGTTGTTGTGCTGGAGCATAAACAAAAAAATAAATAAATAAATAAAAAAATAAATAAAATAATTTAATTTTTATAGCTCAATTTTCATAGTTCAATATAGTTCAATATAATTTTTATAGCTCAATTCAAAGCTTATCACAAGAAGGCTGAAGATGAATTTCAGTATCAAAGACTTATTTTCACAACCCATTCAAAAGTTTGTGATTCACAAATAAGGAGACTAGGTATATAATATAATTTTGCTTTTTCTAAACCAAGTCTCACCTTTTCCACAGGGTTTCAAGACATAAGACATTGAAGTCCTATGAGCATTTTTCAACTTAAAGAGGATAAGATAAAGTTTTATTCTCGTGTTCTGAATGGAGCACTTGCATTTTCCTCAGCTCTCTGTTTCCAGTTGAATTAGAAGACGAGTTTTTTTTTTTTTTTTGTTGTTTTGCAAATTTTACTAGTAGAATAAAATCCTGTTACAATGGTTACAATGAATATACAGGAACTCCCTGACTTCGTACTACTCGACTTATGGAAATTCAACTTTACGTAAGTTTTTGCTGGCCGGTGCAAACTTAAAAAAATCGTGGAAACGTATTTTGCATCCTGTAAGAATAAAGGGTGGTATTGTGAAAATATATTTTTGTGAACCCAGTAAACACATTATTTATTTATTTATTTTTTTTTTTGTAATTTGTTCCAAGTCCTTGGAAGTTGAAAATTTCACTATATTACTAAGCTGTTTATCTCTCCAAAAGGTCATAATTATAATGGAAATTGCACTACCCTTTCATCGTTATCATATGTTCCTGTTATAAGAATTAATTTTGACGGCCTTTGTGATATTTTTCTAAAGCATGTTTCTGGAGGTCACGACCATAAAACAATAAAAAGAATTTGTACTTTCTGGTTAATTGGGCTTTTCTGTTAGTGCATCTAATTATAAACGGGTAGTAAACTTGATCTTACTGCATTTGCGATAATATCGATAACTGCAATTGTGTGGGTTTTATGCTATTATTGATGTTTCTGAAAACAAATTTTCAGAAACATCTCTTCATTCCTATTTACGTATTACGATGATGAAGGGAAAGCAACCAACAACAAGTGCAACTGGTGTAGTGCCAGGAAACAAAACAAAACAAAACAAAATTGATTCAGAAATGAAGATGAAAATGATAAAGAAGTACAAAGCAAACAAAGTTTGTCATCTATTGCAGGGGAATTAGGTCTCGTTGCTTCAACAGTGAATACTATTTTAAAAGACACTGCACATATAAAAGAACATGTCAAAGTATCAACGCACTTAAGATCAAGTGATCACAAAACAGTGTTCAGGCGCTATATTGAAGATGGAACAGCTGTTAATAATATGGATGGAAAATCAGATTCAGGACCGAGTGCCCCTGAGTCTAATGACCATTCAAGCAAAACCAACAAGTACTTATAACGATATTACGGATAAGTACAACAAACCTTAAGCCAAGTTTGTGGCAAGTAAAGGGTGGTTTAATAGGTTCAAGCATAGTGTGAAGTCGTCAGTGCCGATTCCCTTTCATCGTTATCATATGTTCCTGTTATAAGAATTAATTTTGACGGCCTTTGTGATATTTTTCTAAAGCATGTTTCTGGAGGTCACGAACATAAAACAATAAAAAGAATTTGTACTTTCTGGTTAATTGGGCTTTTCTGTTAGTGCATCTAATTATAAACGGGTAGTAAACTTGATCTTACTGCATTTGCGATAATATCGATAACTGCAATTGTGTGGGTTTTTATGCTATTATTGATGTTTCTGAAAACAAATTTTCAGAAACATCTCTTCATTCCTATTTACGTATTACAATGATGAAGGGAAAGCAACCAACAACAAGTGCAACTGGTGTAGTGCCAGGAAACAAAACAAAACAAAACAAAATTGATTCAGAAATGAAGATGAAAATGATAAAGAAGTACAAAGCAAACAAAGTTTGTCATCTATTGCAGGGAAATTAGGTCTCGTTGCTTCAACAGTGAATACTATTTTAAAAGACACTGCACATATAAAAGAACATGTCAAAGTATCAACGCACTTAAGATCAACAGTGATCACAAAACAGTGTTCAGGCGCTATATTGAAGATGGAACAGCTGTTAATAATATGGATGGAAAATCAGATTCAGGACCGAGTGCCCCTGAGTCTAATGACCATTCAAGCAAAACCAACAAGTACTTATAACGATATTACGGATAAGTACAACAAACCTTAAGCCAAGTTTGTGGCAAGTAACGGGTGGTTTAATAGGTTCAAGCATAGTGTGAAGTCGTCAGTGCCGATTCTGCAGCTGCAGAGAAATTTTGTGATGTGTTGGAAAAAATTATCGATGAAGACGGCTATTCATATTCAACAAATTTTTACTGTTGATGAGACTGCTCTGTATTGAAAAAAAAAAAAAAAAAAAAAAAAAATGCAGGACCAAACATACATTGCCAGGTTTCAAGGGGTCAAAAGATAGGGCCATGCTCTTGCTTAGGGCTAATGCAGCAGGAGATTACAGATTAAAACCACTGCTTGTGTACCATTCTATAAATCTTCGTGCATTTAAGGGCATCAATAAAGGCACCCTACCTGTGTATTTCCGATCGAACCAGAGAGCATGAATAACAATATCTCTTTTGAGGATTGGTTTAAATGCTGCTTCATTCTCGAGGTTGAAAAATATTGTAAAGACAACAATGTTCCTTTCAAGATTTTGCTTCTATTAGATAATGCTCCTGGACATCCTACACATCTAGATGATTTAAATTCGAATGTGAGAGTTATATTTCTACCGCCAAACAACATGACTTCACTCATGCAACCTATGGATCAGGGTGTTATTTCGAATTTAAAAGCATACTATTTACACACAACATTTGCTCAGGTATTGTCTGCAGTAGACAATGAGAAAAATTTTACATTAAGAGAGTTTTGGAAATCTTACAATATTTACCACGCCATCTTAAGCATTAATAAGGCCTAGGCAGAAACTACTAAAAGTTGTTTAAATGGTGCATGGAAGAAAACATGCCCACAGCATGTAAATGGCTTCGAAGGATTTGAAAATGACGAATCATATGAAGAGGTTACAGATAAGATTGTAAAGGTAAACAGCGACTTCAGTTGGAGGTTGATGCCAAAGACGTGGAGGTGTTAAATGAGGAAGAAGAGAAGGAATTATCTAATGAAGAACTTATTGACTTGCAGGCAGCGATAGCGAAAGAAGAAAATCCTGACCAAGCTCAAGATGAACCAAACGAGGAGCTGAGACGCTTCATCACCAGAGAGATGGTAAAGGCATTTAATGAAATTGCGTCGGCAATGGCGAGGTTTGAGATGAATCCTGACAGTGAATGATTCTTAAAAGTTAACAGAGGGGTGAATGATATGCTTGCTTGCTACAAAGAAATCTATGATGAAAAGCAAAAAGCCACTGTCCAGTCATCCATTAATATGTTCTTTCATAAGGTTGAGTGGCCGACCCCTTCTAAATCTCCACAGCCCTCAAACTCCACAGTGGCGTACTTATCAGCTGAAGATGTTGATTCTGGCAACGATGCTTGAGAGGTAAAATTTGCTGATGTTATGCCTGTCTCCTCTCTTTTTTTGAAATTTTTTAAAATTGCATGCTTTTATAATTTTTCTTGTGCATGAGATAAAAAATTTAAAAAATACAATAAATAATTCTATTTACATGTTCATCGAACATTTCTTTTTTGATTCAATCAATTCAGTGAGCACAGTTGCGAGTGCTGCCCAAGCATGGGGAAAATTCCAACTTACGTAGCCTTCTGCGGAACGCAACCCTTACGTAAGGGCATCAAGTCGGGGAGTTCCTGTAGTTTTAAAGAAAATAATTTTCTCTATAAGGTGATTATTTTGCATAAAGCATGAGCCTACATGTAAGTTCACTAGTGAACAGCCGAAGTATTGTTTTAATTGTATCTCATATTGTGAATACCTTCACAACGAGTTTCCATGGTATTGCACTACCTCGAATAAATTTCACCAATTTAGTTAAATTGGTGAAATGTTACTTATTCTTGATGGATACCACCACTGCGATGGCAATGATTTCAAGGCTTGTTGACCTCTCCTCGGTGGGTGGGTAGGTGCTAGGGCTTCTTTTCTGGGAATCTGGGATCCCACATGTTTCTATTGGTTTTTTTAATTCCAGGGAATTAAAAAATTCCCGGAAACATTAAATTGTCTTAAATTTATTTTTTAATATAATGAATGATATACAATAATGAGTTATGAGATATTGATAATGGATTATGAAAGAGTTAATGCAATTCCAGGCATCTCATTTATCCTTAAGTAACACTTTGCAACTGACACCATGGTTGCCAAGTCTCATGGTGCTTGGTATATTATCAAATCTACCAAGAATTATTACCAAATTCTCGATTTTATTACCAATTACTCAAAAAAAAAATAAATAATAAATAAATAATAAAAAAAATATATATAATTGAATCCACTCAGCTAGCCATAGTCTGCACCACATGCACACTCGAACATACTACTAAGTGCGTAGTATGTTCGAGTGTGTATTGTGGTATCCTATGATAGGTAAGCAAACAGAATGCTAATGGCTAGTCAGTCTTAAAACCAGAATAAGAATATTTAAATGAATTTGACTTTTTGTAGGATTTAAAATCTCATACTTGTTATATTACTTGATCATTACCAAATATCACCATTTTCATTACCAGAATACCAAATGATTTATCTTTATTACCAAACAAATTTTTAACCTGCCAATTTGGTAATTTGTCCTGCAAGGTACTGCGAATTTGATGTCTTGCAAGATATTGTTTCAACCCTGCAGCCAGTAAATATTGGTGTAGAGAAATTATGCAGCCGGGATGCAACTCTGCTAACTGCTGAAGGAGTATTTGCTTTCATTATTAATGAGTTATAACAACAAAAGTCAGAATTCGCCAAGATGAAAAACTCTCTTATAAAATGGATTAATGAGAGAAGGAATACGACTTTGGTCGGCCTGCTTCAGTATTTAAATACTGGAGAAAATTATGTGAATTCCGCAGTGACTCCTGGCTTCCCATCATTACCAAACAAAGATTCATTATTTGAATTTGCTAAGATGGCACTGATTAGACTTTTCAACAAAGACAAATCTCCATCTAGTGCCAACTCTTCACAATCAGTAGATGATGAAAATCAAGAAATTGCACAACCCATGACATTGAAAGACAAGTTAAAAGCAGCAATTCAATTTAAGACAACACTTGTGCAATCTTCAACTTTTTCTCAGGATTACAAACAGTGTTTAGGCCTGGTTTTGAAGCAAGAATTTCAATTATTCGAGGCAACCGGAGACAGAGCTTCCAACATTATGCATTTAGTTGAGTCACTAAAAACCATTCCACAGACATATGTTGAATCAGAGAGAGAGCATTTTCTGCAGTCGGTTTATTTATCACAAAGTTGAGAACTAGTCTTAGTGATAGAAGTATTGATGCTTTGTGTTTTTTAAGGAGTTATCAAAATACATTGTAAATGTTGAAATATTAAATAAAAAGGCTTCATATAAACATAAACAGGCGAGATTTCTAAATTTATATAACCATTCCTGGGATCCAGGGAATCAGAAAAATTTCCTGGGAAATTCCAGGAAGAAAAAAAAACTGTAAATTTGAGAAGCCCTAGTAGGTACTCTGGTGTTGCAATCATGACAATCCAGTACAATCATCCAATCCAGTACAATCATCACAATCCAGAGAATAAGTAACATTAGTCTTCACCATTGGTGAAGTGTGACTTATTTGAGGTAGTGCAATATCATAGCATAGTAACTTGTGAAGATATTCACAATATGAGATACAGTTAAAATGATGCCAATTATCAACTTCAGCAGTTCACTACAAACAAAGCATGGTGCAATAGCACTAAACCATTTGCTACTGATTTTTCTATAAAAAAATATTTCTAGGACTTGGCCCAATTCCTTTTTTATTAGTACTTTGTAAGTCTCATTCGAATGAAACAAAATAATTTTGATAAAATTCAGTATAACAAATAATTTTCAACGTCTATCTATACATAAAATGTAATGATTTACAATGAAAGAAAAACTTCATTGGAAAATTATGAATGCCACTGCATAGCCCATATTGTAAATATGGCTATGGAAGCATTTGCTTGAAGTGAATTAAAAATGCAAGTTTTAAGAGAGAGAGAGAAAATCTTTATTGCAACAACATTTGATTGTAACTAGTTACAAGATTAAATAATGTTGCACTTTCCCTTCAGAGCCAAATTTTACAGATACGAGGTGTTAAATAACATTAAATAACATAAGACATTAAGAACAAAACCAAATGACATTAAATGATATAGGGTGCTGTTAATTTACATACGACATTAAGGTGATGAGAAATGGCATTAAACAAATCACATTACAAAGATGGTGTACCATGAGATTTAGAACATTAAACTTAAATAAACCAAATGATATCTGATATATATATACGATTTACAGTAGTGACTACTGTCCTCAGTTCATGGGAGAGAGCAGTGCCAGGCTCATTTCCCATTATGTTCAATAGTTAATTCACATGGATCTCCAAGTGGTGATGAAGGGTATGCTGTCTTTGGATGTGAAGAAAGAAGGCTTTTCCTTGTGCACACTGTCTGGACCAACTTAGAGTATTCCTTACTGGAAGAACTGGAGCAGTTTCACTTCTGTCTCCGGGGTCGCCAATCCCTGTTTTAGTTAAGCGGTTTGGTGATTGGCAGATGCAGCCGACAGCTCACAGTCTATGGGGTGTGTGGGGCCAAGTATCCCACGTCTATATCGTTGGTTGACAGTAAATTTCTGAAGGTCGGCATTGATGTCCTGGATTCGTCCAGGACATCTGGTATGGTAGGAAATGATCTGATAAGTGGAGGTGTGAATGAAGAGGGAAAATAGTTGGGGTGGCTCTGAGCTGGGCAGGTGGAATCCTCCAGCCACAGAGATCCCAGAATGAAGGGGATGTGATCAGACTGGTCAACATCTTTACTGTGATTACCAGTCTTTTTTCATCATTGAGAGAAGGCAGACTGGGGATTCCCAAAGGCTGGACCATTTCAGTCATACGATCATGGGGTGGTAACCTATGCTTGTAGGTTATCCATTTGAGGAGCCAATATTCTGCTGTCCAGATTTCAGCCGCATTAAGTAGTGAGGAGTATGTATATAATGCTCCTGACATATTTTGCTGTTGTGACACTGTATGAGACATAATGCAGGTGCTGTTTCGCTCTCCATATCAGGTGTGCTGCATGACTGATGAGTATGTTAATGTGCTGGTTGAATCTCAGTTTTGTGTCAAAGACAACCCCAATTCTAAATGATATGGAACAGCCAGGATGGGAACTCCACTGATGTTGGCTGAGATGGTTGTTGTTCAGGGAGAAGAGCATGCACTTAGGCTTTGCTGGGTTTATGTTAAGGCTGAATTGTTTAAGGTACCCTACTAGTGCAAGGATCATATGTTAATTTCCTCTGTGATCCTAGAAGGGTCTGCATTCACTTGGATGGTTGTCAGTATTTTTTAATCATCCGCATAAGACAATACATGTGGTCTCTGGTATTGTCTTCCCCTTGTGGTACTCCTGTAGATATTTGCTTGGTATAGGTTTTTTTTAAATAATGGAGTATGATAGTTCGGTTGAAAAGGAGTGATGAGAGGAAGTGCAAAGCATCCCTGCCTATGAAGTAGTGGTCTTCAAGCAGTCGTAGGAGGGCAGGTACTTGAATGGCATAAAAAGCTGCTTCGATGTCAAGGTAGGTTATGAGGAGTTCTTTTCTCTCAAATGCAGTAAGGATGCTATGGGTGATGGCAAAGAGATTGGTAATGGTGGACCTATTTGGTAATGAAGAATGTTGTGGTGGGGCAACTGGAAGTATGTGAGTTATTAGAGTTAGAAGGAAAGTCCTTTCTAGCAGTATCAGGAGCCATGAGGAACTGGAGATGGGTCAGAAGTGTTTCTCCAATGATGGCATTCTTATTTTCAGATGTGGCCTTACAAGATAGACATTCCATTGATGGGGAAAGATATGTCTGGTCAGCTGCATTGAAGATGCTAACAAGGGGCTGGATGATATATGGTCCCATGCATCTCAACACTCACAGCTGTAGAGGATGGGGTTGAATTCAAGGCTGCTATGGTTTGGTGTTTACATAATGTGGTAGCAAAAGAATTTAGAATTTAATATCACACCCACTACCTCTGATCTATTCTGCATTTTCAAATAATCATGGGATCATTCTCTTTCTCTCACTCCTGCAATAAGAACTAGAGTGGTGTATCAGAACTCTCCCCCCCCCCATACACATAAATCAGATGGTGGTAGTTACTTTTTTCTTTATTTTTTTGTATAAAGGAAATAAAATTCCCAAATTGAAGTAAAGGTTGGGACAGTTAGCAAAACAGATTATGTTTTTTAATGATGTCAACTCTACTAAAAACATTCCTGTAAGAGGTTTATTTGATACAAAAACAAAGGTAAAAAAAAAAAAGAAAAAAAGAAAAAAAAAAAGAGTTAGAACTGGCAACTCAGATATTTTCTATTGTAGTAAAGTTGGATTTTTGTATTGATGCAAGGAAAAAAAAAATTAAACATTAAAAAACAAAAATTATATATTAACATGTGAAAATTAACAATGTTATATATATTTACTCTACTATTTTGATTGTGTGGTTTCCTTGTAAATAAGATATACTCTTAAAATGATACACTCTGAATAAAATATTTTTAATAATTTTGCAGAACAGTAAATTGTAAAATCTGTATATTTTACAAAAAATCAATATTTTAAAATCCAGGAATGCTAATTGTTGCTGTTGTTGTTTTTTGGTGCAAGGGCTACTTAGGCCATACTGCACCTATCACCGATGATTGTTATATATGCATGGTGATTGTGATGGCATTACTCAAAAACGATCATATAATTCGATCTTTTTTGTAAAGTGAAAGAACTCCAGCAGATTAGCCTTGTTTCCTATGATGTGGCAGAGTGTCAAGGGTTCTTTAAGGTTTGGCAGAAAGCTAAAAGAGACTTGGTGGGCAGTGGTGTATAAAGTACACTCAATAAGAATATGCTTCTGAGTGGACAGTTGCACTGTGTGCATTGTGGAGGATCATTGCCAGTGAGGATATAAAGGTGGGTAAGATGATTATGGCCAATTCGCACTCTGGTTAAGATTACTTCCTCCCTCCTGTTTATATGGAAACTGGAAGTCCATGGTTGCAGTTCAGGTTTTATTTGGCGGAGTTTATTGTGCGTTTGGGCTTGCCATTGAATTCTCCATTGTTCTTTACACATTCTTCGAATGTTACTTTTGTAGTCAAGATATGGAACGTAATACTGTGATAATTCTCTGTTGGATGGATGTTTAGCGGCATAGTCCGCACATTCATTTCCTGGTATCCCAGCGTGACTTGGGATCCAGCAGAAAATGGTCACTCTTTGGAGTTCTTGAAGATGCATCAGTTTGGATTTTATGAGCTTTATTAAAGGATGTGTTTGAGAAGAATTGTTCTGTAAAGCTATAATTGCACTCTGGGAGTCCGTATATATCATGCTTTTATGGATGGACAGATGGAGGATATTTTCTACTGCAAGTTTGATGGCATATAATTCAGCTGTATAGCTGCTGCATTCATTGGGAAGTGATACCGAGAAGGTTTTATGAGGGAAAACGGGTGCTGTTTTCCCACTCACAAAATCTGAGAGTGGAGTGGGTGCTGATGCACCCACTCCACTCTCAGATTTTGATCCGTCAGTGTATATTTTTGAAAAATGCAGATAATTTTGTGTGTGGGCAATATGGAGTTGTTGTATATTAGCATTTGCAAGAGGGTGTTTTCCCCAGTTTAGAAAATAACTGTCACAGAGTGGTTTAATAGATGTCCATGGGGGGATTCGTACTACTTAAATCTTGAAGAATTTTATCAGGATGTATATTCCAAGTTTGCGATAATGATTGAGCTCTGAGAGCAAAAGGCTGAATTGCCCTAGGTTTATTTCTATAGAATGCTGTGAACTGTGGGTCATTAAGTATCGGCCTAATGGGATGGGTAGATAGACTTTGGATTTTAGTTGTATAGTTAAGAAGTAACATCTTTCTCCTGAGGCTTAGAGGAAGTTCATGGGCATCGATATAAAGACTTTGAACTGGTGAAGTTCTATAAGCACCTATAGAAATCCGCAGGGCAGAGTGGTGAATTGGTGCAAGTCGCGCTAGCATCCTCTCCCTAGCAGAATCATACACCTGGGCACCACAGTCAAGGCGAGATCTGATTAGGGCTCTATACAAATGAAGTAACGTGTACCGATCTGCACCCCATGATGTTGAAGAAATGACTCTGAGTATGTTCAGTTTTTTCTGGCAAGACATTTTTAGATGTTTAACGTGCTCTATGAAGTTCAACTTACTATCGAAAGTCAGACCAAGCAGAAGAATGCTGTTCACAACTGAGATAGGCTGGTTTGTTAAATGTACCTCTGGATCTGGATGGATCTTCACTTTGCTACAAAAGTGAACTACTTTAGATTTTGAACAAGAGAGTCGATACCCATTCTGTGCCATCCATGATTGAATATTATTAATTGAAATTTGGAGCTGCCGCTCAATGAAGGTCATGTTTTGAGAACTGCAAGAAAAAGTGAGATCATCGGCATAGAGGTACGAATTCACAGTGCTGGGCATATTTTTAGTCATGTGATTTATTCTTATTACGAATAGGGTGGCACTGAGCACACAGCCTTGTGGGACCCCTTCTTCTTGTATATATGTTTGAGAGAGAACTCGTCGGTATCGGACTTGAAAGGATCTGTGCTGAAGGAAATTCAATATGAAATATGGTAAATGGCCTCTCAGGTCAAGGGAATGCAGATCTCTCAGGATACCAAAACGCCATGTGGTGTTGAAGACTTTTTCTACATCAAGGCATACCATGATGAGATGCTCATTTCGAATGAATGCATTCCTGATGTTTGTTTCAGCTTTGACCATGAGATCCAGGGATGATCTATTTTTCCTGAAGCCAAATTGATTGTCAGAAATTATATTTTTAGAGTCAAGAAACCAAGTAAGTCGACGGTGAATTATTTTTTTCCAGGGTTTTACTTCAGCAGCTGGTGAGAGAAATAGGTCTATAGTTTTCAGGAATGGAATGATCTTTTCCTGGTTTGGGAATTGCTATTATATAGGAGTGATGCCAGGAACTGAGGAAACAATGTTCAAGAAAGATGCGATTTAAAAATGTGAGCAGTGAAGAGACCGATTCTTTATCTAAGTGTTGGAGCATTATGTAGTATATTCCGTTGGGTCCTGCAGCACTGTGTTTTGAGGTAGATATGGCTTCTTGAAGTTCAAGCATTGTAAGCTGCTGATTATAGGGTAAAGCACATTTACTCGTAGGTCTGAAGTTCAGTTTGGACTTTTCAGATAATACTTTGATCTTCTGGAATGATAGATCATATGCTGTTGAGGTAGATAAGTGTGAAAAAACAGTCCCTAGGGCGTTCGCTATACCTGTAGAAGAAGATCCTGCCCATTCCAGTTGAGAAGTGGGGGGGGGATAATAGGGGAACTTTGCCATTTAGTTGTTTTATTTTCCACCATATTATTTTTAAATCAGTATTTTTATTAATCAAGCTCGCAAATCGAATCCAAGATTCTCTTTTAGCTTTCTTCCTAATGTGACGGGCCTTGGCTCTGAGTCTCTTGTAGTTTATAAGATTGGCAGTGGTGGGATGTTTTCGAAACAGATTCCATGCTCGGTTTTTTTTTTTTTTTTTGCACCTTTGCACTCTTTGTTCCACCAATAGTTTATAGTTCTATGGGTTGTTGACTGTGATTGTGGAACTGCAGTGCATGCAGCAGCCAGTATTTGTCTTGTGATGTGATTGGTAGCTGTGTCAATAGGACAGGTTTCAATGATCTGTTCATCAAAGGATACTTGGGAAGTGAATTTTGCCCAATCTGCTCTGTGAAATTTCCATTTTACGTAGTTTTGGGAAATTATGGAATGTCCTGTTTGAATCTTACATATTAGCGGAAAGTGGTCACTATTTAGCGGGTTGTTGAGGGCCGCCCACTCAATACTAGGGAAGAGGATCGGAGAGCATATGGAAAGGTCTATTGCAGAAGTTCTACCAGTAGAGAGATGGATGTAAGTTGGCAAGCCAGTATTTAGTATAGTCAGATTTTGTCTGTCAGCAAGCTGTTCGATAAGTTGTCCTCGTCCATCTGCACTGGGAGAACCCCACAATGGATGGTGTCCATTGAAGTTGCCCAATAAACAGATAGGGGTTGGCAACTGCTGAATAAGATCTTGCAGTTCATGGATGGTATAGGAGTGACTGGGCGATAGATAGATAGAGACAATTGTCAAAGTAATACCAATCACAATACGTGTTGCAACAGCTTCGATGGAGGTTTGTAAAGGAATGAGTCTGCAAGGTACTCGTGAGTCTATGAGTATGGCTACCCCTCCGTGAGCATTATTTGTAGCAGTTCTGTCTTTTCTAAAGAGTGCATAATTTTTAATTGAGAGTGACACATGCCGTGTTAAATTTGTCTCTTGTAGGCAGATGCCTACAGGATGGTAACGATCAATTAACTCGTGGATATCGTCAATGTTATTGCATATTCCTCTACAGTTCCACCGTATGATTTGGTGCATTATTTGGTTTTGTTACTTGAGGAAGATTCCGGGTCTTTTTTATTCCCAGGCTGTTTGTGGCGATCGAGTTTCATTTTCTCTTTTTTTTTTGATTTGCATCGGCTTCTGTGGCCATATTGCACCTCCCAAGGTTTTTGCAGTACTTTGATCCAAGCCCGAGGCGGGAATCGAACCCGCGACCTTTGGGTTGCCGGGCAGGTACTTTACCCACTCGACTAGCCCGGTCGGCTTCATTTTCTCTCTTCTTGGAAATATTGGGCGTCCAGTATCCATGGCATCTTCTGCATGAAGGTCTAGGATAGGTTCATTTGGATCAGTATTGTTATCAGTGTCCATATTTACTGAAGTGCTATTGTTTGTCTTCCTATTTGGAACTGAGTCGGTTTTTGATTTTGAAATATCTGATGGTCTATGTAGGGTAGCTGGTGGGACTGTGACAGGGGTGTTGTTGGCTCTATCTACTACCTTTTGCTCTTTTGGAGTCTGTTTCATTGATGGTGACAGTATAGTTCGGGCCCAATCTGCAATCAATATGGTTGGGGGAACTCATACTTCAGTTTGTGTTGCTGTTATCTGATATTATTGCATTGCTGCTGCATATGTGTTCTTAGGTGTGTTAAGCATAATTTGCTTTCTTGCCTCTTGGTATGTGACTTTTCGTTCTACCCTGTACTTCTGGATTTTTTTTTCAGTTTTCCAGAGGTCGCATGATTTGGAGTAGGCTGGATGTGTGCCTTTGCAATTCAGACAATGCGGTGTTTTGGCATCACAGTCTGTTTGCGAGTGTTCTTTTGACCCACAGTTTGGACAGACTGGATCTCCTCGACAAGCCATTTGCGCATGACCAAATTTTTGGCACTTGTAGCATCTTATAGGATTCGGGATAAAGGGTCGGACTCGGCAGTTGAGATAGCCGGCTTTGACACTGGATGGTAAGGTAGCTGTTCCGAATGTCAGGATGATGTTGTGGGTGGGAACAAGTTCTCCATCTTTCCTGATCATGATGCGTTTCGCTTGTACCACATTTTGATGTTTGAGTTCTTGGGCCAGTTCATCTTCTGTTACATTTATCAGATTCCACTCTGCAATTACTCCCTTGGAAGTATTTAACATTGCACGAGGGGTGACTTGAATGGGTAGTCCGCCAAATATCGTTAGATTCACCAATCTCTCAGAATGTGCACGACTCTGTTTCTACCAAGAGGTCTCCAGATCTGAGTCTTCTCCCCCTTTTGGGAGAGCCTGCCACATTTTCCAAACATTTCTGTAAAAGAAATGGTGAGAGGGTGCTCATAGATTTGTCCGACAGACTATGTAAGATAAGGAATTATGGGCATTCCTGTTGGTCTGTGTCTGTATGCAGTCGTTTAGACTTTGTTACATCATGAGAAATTTCTCGGTCAGCATTGTTGACGGTACTGGATGAGAGCCTAGGCTACTCAAGCTCTGGGTAATTGTCGTAGTCCATGTTAGGCTCCTTTTTGCCCTGGGAGGTTGACTTTCCCCTCCCAAGTTTCCGGCCCCGCCACAGGGAGGCAGGAGCAGCAGTGCCGCAAGGAGGCCAAGCAGTTAGATAAGTTAGTTGGTTAGCAAAATAAAGTAATATATGTAATGAAAAAGAAAGGTGAGTTTCCTTTCTTGTTCTTACATGTGATCTTTCAAGTACAGAACTGGATTATAAATGAACTTCTAGTAGAAAAACGATATAAAATGAACTTTTATCGCTGGGAAAGATTGCTATATATACGCACTTTGAACGCTTGACCTCGAATTCGCTTGGCAACCAAGGCCAGGAATGCTAAGAAAGGAAGCTAACACCTTGTGTTAGCAATTGCACATGGCTTTAAGAACCCATGCAAAAAAGGGTGATATTTTTCTCTTAATGAGATTTAAACTGCACAGAGGGTCTTAATTTTCACAATAGAACAACCTTGCCTTTGCAATGAGTTGCTCTAGTATTGCACTACTTTCAACCAGATAGTCTCACCAAAAGGTTAATTGGTGACTTGCTTAAAAGATGAGGTTGCTGTGACAAACCATTTCGGGGCTAACTGGTTCCTCATTGAATAGCAGGTAGTCTCTAGTGGTAACACAATGACAAAAAAATTGTAAAGAAGTTATTTGATGCGATCTGCTATGTGCTACACAAAACCAGTTTTTGGAGTTGTAATAATACAGTTAATGTGACCATCTGTTTTGTCTGAATACTGTTACTAGCAACCACCTTCTATTGATCCAATCAAAGTATCCAAACAAATTGGTCAGGAAGATTTCCCCTTAACAAACCCATGCCGTGTCTGAACTATTAATGCAGTCTTGTCTTGTCTTTAAACAGTAACTTCATTATTTTCCCTAGAACAGAAGTTAAACTAACAGGTCTGTGATTACCTGTGTCTCCCCTTAATCCTCCTTTGTGGATTGGGGTCACATTTGCACATCTCCAGTCCATGGGTACTGGAGATGTGCCTCCCCTGAGTCCAAGGAAGCTCTCATAATTATGGCTAAGGGTTTGCTTACTTCCTTTGCTGTCTCCTTTAATATAACTGGATAGATTCCATCCACCCCAGGTGCCTTTCTTATGTTTACCTTCAACACTTTCTACTCCAGTTGCTCTTAGTTATTACAAAATAACTTCGCTCCCTGTTAGAGTTTGATAAACTTCTTGCATTCCCCTCCTTGAATAATTCCTCATGTGTGAATGTAGATGCAAAATAATTGTTCAGTTTAACAGCTACTTGAGCAGGATTATCAATAGTCGAACCATCTATGTTAAGGGGCCAATCTGATTCATCTCGTTCTTTTTAGAGTTTACATAAGTAAAGACTGTTTGCTGTTTTTCATTGCATCCTTTGCCAAAGATTTCTCATAATCTGCCTAACCTCCTTTGTGACGTGAATATAGACTAGCTTATATCTGCCGTAGGCTACTGTGTCACCTGATATTTTATATGCTTTAATATAAAAATATAGAAAAATCCATCCCATGGATTTTTATATATATTTTTTAATTCATCTGACATGCATTTAAGCCCGAACCTTGAACAGTATTTCTTAGTTGGTATGAAAAGCCTAGTAGCCTCCAAAATTAAGTCCCTGAAAGCTTCCTATTTAGAACAGAAGTTTAGAATTCACTATTGGTAGCATCATCAGCTGATCCCACAATATAGAATTTAAAAATTTTCTGAGACCACTGTACTCACTTTTACAAAAGCAAAAACCCTTCCCTTTACCCTTGATGGTAGTTATATCTTTAAGTAAATCCCACATCAGTACACTGTGATCATTGTCACCTAGTGGTTCCTTTATCTGCAAATTCGTAACGCATGAACACTGCTTTGATTTGGTAGTTGTTGGCGCATCGGCTTCTGTGGCCATATTGCACCTCCCAAGGTTTTTGCAGTACTTTGATCCAAGCCCGAGGCGGGAATCGAACCCGCGACCTTTGGGTTGCCGGGCAGGTACTTTACCCACTCGGCTAGCCCGGTCGGCTGAACACTGCTGATAATCAGATCAAGGGTACTACTCCCTCTGGTTGCCCCTCGAACATGTTGCTGTACAAAACATTAAATCCACAAAAGTCTTACTAGCATGCGAGTGACCAACCCACAAGTTCCAGTCAATATCTGGAAAATTAAAATCCCACATTACAAGACATTCTGATTTACTAGCCCACTCTATTTCTCTTCAGAACTGTTCGTTCTACTTATCAGAGTAATTAGGCCTACAACACACTCTTACTCTCATTTTCCCTTTCCCAGTGTTTATGTCACACCAAACAGTCTCAACATTGCACTGTCCACCCATTTCAACTAGATGCACTTCCTTAGATTTTATGTGTTTCTTAACTAACAGCATAACTCCTCCTTCCTTCCTGCCCTGGCCATCCTTTCTGTACATATTGTATTCCCCAAATTCAATTATGCACTGCTTATATTGGTGTGACACCATGTCTCTGATATCCCAATAATATCTGCCTTTGATGTCTTGACCAGAACTTCAAATTCATCACATTTATTTACTATACTTCTAGCATTGGTGTACATGTTGTTGTTGTTATTTGGTTTTTAGGAGCATTAGCAACTAAGGCCATATTTGCTCCGGGCTATGCGGTGGTCATTTCCTGACCTTTCCGCATCCTCCGTATTTGGTGGTGATGGGCTCGAACCCCGGTCTAATCAAGAAGGGTGCGCTACGCACTGCTGCTCCTTCCCACTTGACTATGGAGGCGCCTGGTGTACATGTATGTATACATGCACCTGTTCTTACTCCTAGTTACTCTAACACAGCCCATATATTTACTTGTTCCACGATGACTCCCAGCAGCTCTTGAAATCCCCAGCAACTTGCTCTCTAGGCTGCTGCTCATTGCAATAGAAGCAGTGCAAGAATCAATTTTGCCTCTGCCTGCAGCTACCGTTAATCTTTTAGTCGGTGATTCCTCTGAAGCTAGCAGTTTTCTGACCAACCTAACACTGCCTCGAGAGCATCAGCAAATATTCTTGCATCCTTTCTATTTAAGTGTATCCCATCCCTGTAGAAGCAGTCTCTCCTGTTAGCATGCTGAAAAAAAAATTCTACTCCATGAGCCTTGCACAATCTCTCCAGGGCCTAATTGATTGACAAGGCTCTCATCATATACTCCCTCCTATCATGCCTGGGCAGAATTGCAGACACTTTCAAATTTAACCCTAACTCGTGACTTTTTTTTCAGCACTGACATGTACTTGTTAAGTAAATCTGCATATCTCTTACTCTTAAGGTCATTAGTGCCAGCGTGTACAAAAATATCACCTTTTGTGCCCTTAAAAGGTAATATCTGCCCAACAACTTTCACCCCTTTCAGACATACCCTCATACTGTTCCACCTATCCTTTTTGAATAATATATATATACCCTGTCTCCCTGATAATAGAGTCACCAACAATAACTAATTACTGTGGGACCAGCGCATTCTGCCTTGGAGATTGCTGCTGTGTTGCCTGATGCACAGGAGTGAGCTCTGGTGTTGAGTTGGGCAGCTGAGAGCTTGATGGGCCCCTCATATTAATTTCTTAGCACATAGAAAGACATCTTCCTTGGCTAGATCATGTCCTTTTCTAGACAGGTCTGCAAACATTTCACACTTCCTACCTTTTTTTAGATTGTGATGCGTTGGAGAATTGCCCCCTTCGGTTCTTTCGTGAGCCACAGTACTACCACTACTTTGTGCTCTTGTCTGGGTCATGATTCTGTTTAAGAATAATTTAATTAACAATGAAATTTAATAAGATTAATAAATTTTACTGTTTAATTGATAATACTATACTAATTTAACAAATTTCTAATACAGTGCTGTGTGTATTTCGCTATTTAGTTTTATGTTAAACCTTACACTACGAAGTTCGGGATTTACATTACGCCATTCTGTATTGTATAACAATGGCGGCAAGTTACGAATGGTAAGGTCTAGGACACTAAGTATTAACTTTCAAAATCGCTATCTAAATTCAAATAAACCAAGGAGCTTAACTAGGACTATAAAGCTACTTTTAGAAAATAATTTAGTATAACAATAAAGTCAAGAAAACGACTAAATATATATAGAAACTTAGCATTCACAGGAGCTGCAAAAATCTTGGCCAACACGGTAATCATTTATCGTGCTTTTTCTACCCAAATTCATCAAGAAGCATCAAGAAATTTTTTGAAAAGTTGTTATGTGGTGTACAAAAAATATGATACACACAACCCCGGAAGTTTCTTTGCTATAATGGAATTTTACCGTACAACTTATTAGTAAAAAAAAAAAAAAAAAAAAAAAAAATTGTTTTCCCTTTGACTCATTCTTGTATTTTTATGTCAATCCCATTGAAGTGTTTGGAACAAAAGTAAAAATTACATATCAGGTTATGATAGAGTATGTTTCTGAATTCACAGTTATAGATATTAAAGATCTATTTTAAAGAAAGAATAGAGTATAACATATGGCAAAAGGGGGGTTGTTTAGTGATACAACTCTCGTTTTATTGAGAAAAAATATTGGTATTAGTTAAAGTACATCTACTGTTCAGTATTAATGGAACCCTCAAGAGAAGAGGAAAAATACAACCGGGAGCTGCTGAACTTCATCAGGTAACTATTTATTAGCATTTTGAATAATTAGCACAAGCATAACAACGCTAATATACACGATGACTTCAAGACAGAATGTATATGGCCTAATCTGGTGGCTGAATTGTCCAGTCGCCTGTGATGAGATAGTATGGTATGCAGCTCAAATAATTCAATTGGTCCATATCCTTCAGGGCACTTCTCCCCTTCATTCATTGAATAGATTGATGCCTCCACAGCCAAAACAGGTGTTCATAAAGCTTTGAAGGACTTGATTCGTCTACCTATCCTTAAGCTAAAGAAGAACGAACTGATACAAATCTGTTGTAGCCTTCTCTACACCCACCCCTAGTGTACTTAATTAACATCTGCCCGAAGCATTCCAGTTAGAATTACCTATGACGACCTATGTTTAATCCGAATGTTTCTGTCAGAGAAACATCCTCATTAAAGTGAAAACAGAGTGAAATAGCTATTATTTTAACTGGCCACTCTCAGTTTCTGCCAAAATGAAGATTACGGAGTCCTGCAGCCACTGTCCTAGATTAAGAGAAAATTAAATGCATTACCTGTAACTCGAGTTATTTCTTAAGATGAGCCAGAATTTCGCATAAAACATTCAAGAAGATGATACAAAATATATGACAATGCGCTTCCTGCCTCATATACAAACCTGCCAACACTAACATGAGTTCTAAGAACCCAGGGAGATGCACAGTAGCGAATACTGTGGCTGAGATTTCCATGTCCGACTGTGCCACCGATAAACCCGAAAAAAGCGCATCTGACTCACAGTTAGTACACTGAATGGATAATGATGAACAAGGCAATTTTTCAAAAAATAAACTCAATTTATGCATTAATTTATCTTAATGATTAAAAATGAGATGAGAGACAACACTATGGATTTTCAAAAATAGGTGTCATCCTTGTAGAACAAACTAGAGCTCATGCTCATTAATGAAGGCGTACAAGTGTTAGTGCTCATTAATGCACTATCAGTTGCAAGGCCTAAATTCACAACAAGCGCCCCTAGACGCGATCAAAAGGAAAAAAAGGAGCTAGCAGATTAGCTACACCCAATCTCCATACTTCACGCTCTAACAATTCGACCAGGCTTCAAACCAGCTCACATATCTCACAATTAAACCTGACACCAAATTCTCGACGTAGTGAAGTGTCTGGTGAGTCAGGTGGAATTGTGAACTTTAGGTTAAATGGACTACAGTTCCAAGATGCCTCCACACAAACAGAAGATCATGACAATGTGGAATCTAAAAAAAGCACATTGCAAACCAGCCAGACTGGCTTAGTCCCCAAAAGCAATCAGCCAGCATCCATGGACCCTATAAGTCTACACAACAAACCAAGTTAAGTGAAGACCTTGGTCACACGACGACTCAACACTGCCAACATCATCCATTATTTTCCAGACTACTACCTACTGCATCACAACATTACACAAAAAGTCTGCCCAACCCACACAACCCCATATTTGCATGTGCTCACAGAAACCTGTTGGCATTACCATATACTCCCCCAGTACTGAGGGCTTAATAATTTTTTCTGGGCAAAAATCGCAGCTGGGTCTCACAATGTGCGCAAGAAGGCTCCTCCAGCTATTTGCCAAAAACCCACTCAATGGACCCCACTAATACAGAAGTGCCCAGTTGTCCTGGGTACCTCTGCTACATCAAAGCTGAATGCAAAGAAAGAGCCTACTAATGCAAGAACAAGCATCTTCATCTCAAAACTTGATCCCCATACAACCCCTACCCAAATTGCCGTCATCGAAGAAGAATGACTATGAGTTTCTGTAGAACAGCTGCCAGTCAAAAGTAATAAATATGCAGCTTTCAAACTGGACTGCAACCCAAAAGATTTCAATAAAATCTCTCACCAATCTATATGGCCAATTGGAGAGATAATCCAACCATTTTATGAGGCTGCTCGCAGAGATAAACTCTCAGTCACAGCAACAAACTGCTGGATGCCAGTTTGTTGATAACAAAATGCCAGACTGGGAATATGATAATCCTGCGTGTTGTCTCACATATCCTGTACCTCCTAGTAATCACCAGTCTTTGCCACCTCCAATACAGATGTCACCTCCATATCAAAAGGACATAATTATTGCAACCAGAATCACAAAGTGCTCTAACCATGAGCCTCTGAAAAACAAATATAACAGGCCAACGCCTTGGTAAAAATTCCTATTTACTACTAAACTTCAGTTACTCTACCAAAATGCATGCAGCAGTAGGAATAAAAATGACACCTTAGAGCAGTTACTTCTAGCTGAACAGTTGGACCTTCTCATGGAAACGTGGTTGGAACTTTTTTTTTTTTTTTTTTGGTAGTTGTTGGCGCATCAGCTTCTGCGGCCATAATGCACCTCCCAGGGTTTTTTTTGCAGTACTTTGATCCAAGCCCAAGGCGGGATTCGAACCCGTGACCTTTGGGTTGCCAGGCAGGCACTTTACCCACCCGGCTAGCCCGGTCGGCGGTTGGAACATGGCCAGGAATGTATTGAAATCACTGTCCCAGCAGGATATGGTTCCTCCTTTATATCAAGAAATAACAGGAGAGGAGGGAGTACTGCCATATTTTATAAATGAACTCTCTTTACACCCATCTCTAGCATTTCAAGCAAATTACAAGTTGTAGTTTATGTCCCCCATCACCATCTCAAGACCTCATCCTTGAAGTAGCTAATTGGATCCTAGACTAGCTTCAACCTACCAACCTACATTGCATGAAGTGACTTCAATCTGCCTTCTCACCTAAAGGAGCAGCTCCTTTCTCACTTTTCTATCGCAGACCTCTGCCTTGTCAGCGAACTCCCAAGTCGTGAGTTTAACCAACTTGACCTAATTCTAGCTTCCACACCCTGCACCACTGATTAAACCCCAGAGATGATGCTCAACTCTGATCACGATCAACTCCTGATGCTATTTAAACTACCGACAGATTGCCATCCTCCCAATCAGCCAACCAAAACCATGTCCCATGTCAGCTCAACATTCCTGGACATACCAAGATGCAGTCGAGCTAGCTGTCACTCTGCTTACCAAATGGATTGTCTCTGTGACAAGCCATGTGGCCACAAGAAAGGTCACAATCTTTCCACACTCTAAAGCATGGTGGTCCCATGACCCGAAGAAGTGTTTTGACCTTAAGAAACACCAGCACAAATTATGTAAGCAGTCTCAGAATAATATGGACAGAATTGCCTACTTGAGAACTCAAGCGAAGTTTAACCGCCAGAAATCCAAAGCGATCATATCGTACCTTGACAGGACCATACGCACTGGGAAAGTTCCATATAAGGATACTCCTTCAGGCCCCCCCCCCCCCCCCACCACCACCACAACTTGATCCCGAAACCTGGCTTGATAACATCACCACCAAGTTTACCACCATTGTCAACAAAGATGATCGGCTCTGGCAACCAACACCCGACACCAACTTTGATCCACTGACCACCATATTAATATCGAGACAAGAGAGCTGATTACTCACTGCCAGCAACTTTTACTTACTTAAACTCACTGCCAGCAACTTCTACTACTGGACCTGATGAGATCTGCAATTTATGCTTAAGAGCCTAAGTCCTTACATCCTACATGCTCTATTACATATTTTTAACTCAGTGCTCTCAAACTGCTGCTTCCCATACCAATGGAAGGAATACCTAGTCAAGTCAAGGCCAAAAAGATCTAACTCCATCACAGGTAGTAGTAGTAGTGGCATGTGATGCAAGAAAGCAGTGTATTAGTTTATGCAGTAACAGCCAAAAAAAAAACTTCAGTTTCCACTTCTCAGCCCATCTGTCCAAATTTTCTAGATCCTGTTGCAGTAGCACATTGCCATTACTGTCATTAACAACCCTGCCAACCTTTGTATCATCTGCAAACTTCGACACAAAGCCTGATATACCTTCATCAATATCATTGATAAATATACAAAACAACAGTGGATCCAACACCGAACCGAACATTAATCCACGAAGAGCAGCACCCATTGATTCCCATCCTCTGTCTTCTCCCACTCAACCATCCTTTTATCCATTGTAGCAATTTATCCTCAATACCACTCTGCTCCAATTTGTACAGTAGTCTTCCATGCGTAACAGTGTCAAAAGCTTTCCTGAAATCCAAGTATATGATATCAAAATTATTTTTTGCATCCATCTCTTTTGTAACTACATCATAATAATCAATCAAAGAGTAGTTACTTCTAGCAGGTGAAACACTACAGGCCAATGTCATCCTGTCTGTTGAAGCTGCTAGAAAAAATACTGCTGCCCATCCTCACTGAGCAGATCCTACCAAATAACCCCACACAAATTCACGATGCACTTCCACACAAAGTAACTGTGTGGAAGTGCATTGTGAAGTGCACTTCCACACAGAGTAACAAAGTATATTCTAGAAACTACTAAAGAATCCTCATAACCTTTAAGAATAGAGAAGAACTAGCAGCCACCTATGTAGACACCGAATCTGTATTTGATGCCATGCACATCCTATCTCCTAAAGCTACTAGAGAACCACTATCAAACATCTTAGCCTTTCTCACATTTCTGCTGCATAACCACATAGTGAAACTCTCTGTAGATAACTCCCAATACTGCAAAGTAATCTCAGCTGGAGTCCTGCAAGGGGCAGTACTATTCGGCCTCCTCTTCACTGTCCTCATTGCTCCACTGGTAATCCGAGAGCTGAATACCCTAATATTTGCTGATGATCTAAAGATACCTATGCCAATTAATGCCAACCAAGACCCTCACCAACTCTCAGAAGAGCTAATATCGACTCTCTCAGCAATATCTAGCTACCTCAAGCAATTTGGTATATGCATCAATCCCGAGAAATCAGAAATCATTGTTTTTCTTGCTAAAACCAAATACAACAAAAATCTATCCAGCCCTCAATGGAGCTTTCATCCTGCTTGTTCAAAATCACATTGATCTAGGGATCAGATTCTACCCAAAGCTTCTGTTCAGCCAATAAGTAGACATGCTTATCACAAAAGCCACTAGACTAAGATAGTTATGCAAGTAGCATGTGCAACATGTATTATAACCCTGGTCCCGATCAATATATTCTCTTACTCAATTTAATGCTTATAATTATGCTATTCGACGTACAATATATTCTTATGTTATGTATTTTGTGACTAATGTTCTGTACACTCAATTAATGTTTAATATATCCAATTCACTTCTCTATTTTTCTAATACTTTTAACTTATTCATTATTATTTTACTTTTATTTTTTTGGTTTATTCAGGTAACTTTGTCTTTACGTTATGTTGTTAACTCCTGGCCACTGTGCTGTGACGGGCAGTTGCAACTGCACTACTGTGTACAACACTATCTCTGTGTTGCAATAAAGATATTACATAATTATTTATTGAAATACACAATATCACTTTATTTTTTGTGGTGAAGTAAACCAATAATATGTTAAAATATATCAAAATAATCCTTTAGTTTTTATTAGGCCATACCTTGATTTCTTTACTTTCCTAAGTTGTATAAAGCTACAAAATAGTGACTTTATTTCTGCTAATTGTTGATAGGAACAATTCAACATTTCACATTCTTTTGGTTCTAATATATCTCCAGTTACTGATTTCAACACTGTTTTATTTTCCAAATGAAGCTGTTGTAATGCCCATGAAAGACTGTTATTCTCTCTGAAAGGGAAGACTATTACTCATATAAAATTATAAAAATCATAACTAAATAATTTTTAAAAGCAATCATTTTTCAAAATATTAATGAAGATAATTCATTTATATTAACTAACTTTAAAACATTCACTTTGAAATTGACATTATTATCAGCGCCTTCATAGCCAGGTGGGCAGGAGCAGCAGTGCATAGCACACGCTTCTTGATTAGACCGGGGTTTGAGCCCGTGACCACCAAATACGGAGGATGCGGAAAGGTCAGGGAATGACCACCGCATATCCCTGGAGCAATATGGCCTTAGTTGCTAATGCTCCTAAAAACCAAATAACAAACAAACAAACAAACATTATTATCATTATTTTATGTAATGTAAAAGATTAAATGGAAGGAAAGAATCTGGAACAATTTAATTTTTATTAAATTACAGTTTTAAGAGTAATATAATTTTAAATGATGGTAATTATATTAAGACATAACTTAATAATAATACATACGGAAAATACTTTAAAGAAAACACACTGGTCTGAAACAACTGGAATAGTAAATACTCCTCTCCTGGATGGAAAATAGGTATGAGATAAAGTGCTAATGTATGGTAGAGCTGCATATGTTCACCGACCTAGTGGTAAAAGGAAAGTGATGTTAGAAAGAATCTATACATGTGAAACAACAATGAAAAAAATCCTATGTATAAACATACCTTTTTACAGTTTACAATTACAATTAATTTTTTAAAATTACTTTATATAATGAAAAGAAGGGGAAGGAAGGAAAGAAATAATAATTTCTTCAAATACACAGATTCTAAAACTAAATCACACAAGAATGTGTATATAGTATTACCACAAGATGATTAAATTGAAATTAATAAACACTTTTATTATTCCACGAAGGTGTCATTTTAACGACGGCAAGTTTTGCTCACAAGGAACTACTGTTACCCTATATATAAACAAATAAATTAAACAAAAATAAAAAAATAAAAATAATTAATTAAAAACTGGAAATTATAAAGAAATAGAGTTTCTACACTCACCACAGAATTCTGGATTAACAGCACTAATTGTGGATTTGTTTGATGTTTGATTTCTACAGCAGCAGCATGTTCACGAGGCAGTCAGATGGAGTAATACTTTTCATCTGATTATCAGCAGTGATTCTTCATGCATTAAGAACCTGCAGATAAAGGAACCACTAGGTGGCAATGATCACAGTGTACTGATGTGGGATTTACTTAAAGATGTAACTACCATCAGGGGTAAAGGGAAGAGTTTTAGTTTTTGTAAAGGTGACTACATTTGTCTCAGAGATTTTTTAAATTCCATACAGTGGGACCAACTGATCATGTTACCAACAGCAAATTCTAAATGGGAAGCATTCAAGGAATTAATCTTGGAAGCTACGAGGCTTTTCATACCAACTAAGAAATACTGTTCAAGGTTTAGCCCTAAATGGATGTCAGATGACCTAATGAGACTCGTGGCAGAGAAGAAAAATGCATGGGATGCATATAAATTATCAGGAGACACAGATGGCTATGGTAGATATAAGATAGTCTGTAATCAAGTCACAAAGGACGTTAGGCAAGCAAAGGCAGATTACGAAAAATCTTTGGCAAACAATGCAAAGAAAAACAGTAAAGACTTTTTTACTTACGTAATTCTAGAAGGAAGGAGAAGAATCAGACTGGTCCACTTGACACTGACGGTTTGATTGTTGATGAATCTGCTAAGGTAGCTGACAAATTGAATGAGTATTTTGCATCTATATTCACACATGAGGAGGTCTGTAGGGAAGTGGAGACCAGAAGCTTGTCAAACTCTGGCAGGGAGTTAAATGAATTTGTAATAATTGAGAGCAAAGTAGGGGAGAAATTGTTGAAATTGAATATAAGAAAGGCACCTGGGGTGGATGGGATCTATCCAGTTATATTAAAGGAAGCAGCAAAGGAAGTAAGCAGACCCTTAGCCATAATTATGAAAGCTTCCTTGGACTCAGAGGAAGTACCCATGGACTGGAGATGTGAAATTTGCCTCCAATTCACAAAGGGGGAATCAAAGGTAACACGAGTAATTACAGACCTATTAGTCTAACTTCTGTTCCAGGGAAAATAATGGAGTCACTGGTTAAGGTAGCAATGCAGGATCATCTAGACAAGATCGCAGTTATAGTTCAGACACAGCATGGGTTTGTTAAGGGGAAGTCTTGTCTGACAAATTTGATTGGATATACTATGATGTGATCACAAAGGAACTGGATGGCAAAAATAATTTTGATATCATATACTTGGATTTCAGGAAAGCTTTTGATACTGTGGCACATGGACGACTATTGTACAAATTGTAGCAGTACAGCATTAAGGGCAAGTTGTTCAAAGATGAGTAACATGAGCGAATATCACTAGTGGATCAACAATCAGATGAAAGGATTCAAGATAGTTTAAGAGTTGGTGATTAATGGATTTCTCAACTACTCTGGAAAGAGTAGAAATAAGTGATAGAGATAATAACTGGATGGAAGGGATTTGTCACACTTTTTAGGAACTTGCTGGATATGAGCAAATTTCCAAGCAGAAGGAAATCCCCAGTGGAATAAGAAAGTGTAAAAAGGTGATAACAGGAGCAAGCTATGGAGCACAAGTTTTGAGAACAAGAGGAGAAATGCCATCAAGATTTCATGCCCAATTTGGCTAAATCTTTTAAAAAACTACCCTTGCGTTTCAGAACACAAAATGAATAATGCTTTATTATCCTTCTTAATCATACCAAATATTTCACTCCAAGGTTCTTGAAATCACCTACTCCCCTCTTCATTTGAAAGTTTTTGTTTCTTTGCTGGTTGGGCTGACATTCTAAACATTCTGTAAATGGCAAATAGCAATTAAAACATTTATGGGAATTAATGAAGAATAATCTTCAATCTCCAGGGCACATACAATCTGTAACTGACAATGAAGGAGGCTACACTAAATACTGAATTTGAATAATATATCTCACATAACTTTACCAATAACTTATGTTCTGAATAAATGTGTGAAATATATGAATTTTTTGATTAAAAGTCTCTGAAATTGTATTTTCTTTCAATTTGTACTAAAAACTAATGGTAGTCTTAAATTTTAGCAAATGACTGTATTTAAGAACAAGACATTCACATAAAGGGTTATTATTTCTTTTAAAAACAAGATTAGGAGAAAAATAAAAAAAAAATGAGCAGAATGAAAATATGCAACTACATGGA
Source organism: Mastigoproctus giganteus (assembly GCF_048544385.1). Classification (NCBI taxonomy): domain Eukaryota; kingdom Metazoa; phylum Arthropoda; class Arachnida; order Uropygi; family Thelyphonidae; genus Mastigoproctus; species Mastigoproctus giganteus. The sequence goes on from NC_143580.1 coordinate 168,158,411, forward strand.
TGTATGTCATCACTCACTCTGAATTCTATATGTCCAAAAAATTTGTACACGTACCGCTTTGGGCATGCATGGCATGGGTTTGCCCCCCCCCCCCCCCTGACCTAGATCATCAACATAAGAGTTAGAAGAAAAGTATGCTAGTAATTTGGCTTTATCTTTAGCTGAGGTGGCAAGGGAACCAACTGGTTTTAACAGAGGTGGCAGTATGGATGGACAAAAGTTGCAGCCAAAAGCTTTGGTAAGAGACCAGAATGCTCAAATACAATTTTGAACAGGAAAAAACTTCCCTACTCTTTGCCTGTTCAAAATCTATTTTAGATTGATCCATAATAGTTTTGCAATTGTCGTGAGCATTAGTGTAGGCAGAAAATTAATCTGGAGGATGTGGTGGGAATTAGAAAATCAAGGTTAAGATAAGGACGAGTTTGAGGTGCAATGTGAAATCAAGAATTTCATCTGTACAAGAATAATTTCACTGACGTGATCCGAGCAAACAGTAACCCAACCAAGGAAAAAAGAACAGAAATCATCACACTTTGCATTCTTATAAAACCAAACACCACAAGGCTCAGAATAGCCTTGGAGAAGAGACCATCACAAAGTTGTGCTAAAGATCACTTACCTAAACTTTGAATGGTTGTTTGTAGGAAAAGATCAAGAGTTGGGTGTATGGTTATGATTATTTAGTATTCTGATAGGTAATTGAACAATCTGTGTAAGGTCATTAGTAATTGCAAAAACCTTGGCATGTCAACCAGCTCGGTTTGTGTAACTAGAAAAACTGAAGCCAGTTAGACCTCTAAATATTGAAATTGACCAAGGAGAATAACCCCACTGTTAGGGAAGTTGGGCTAAGGTAGTTGAGGTTCAGAGAAAGAAAGTCAATGAGTGCCAAGTGATTAGCAGAGTTCAGAGAATGATAGAGGCAACAGATGAATTTAACAGAATGGGATAGAGACGTTTTAAACCAGAGAAGATAAAAAAAGAAGAGATTCCAAATAACTTAAGTCTTTGACAGGGAACACTGGAGGGGGGGGGGGAGAAATTTGTACAAACAAAAGGAATTGTAGAGTAAGTAATCAGGAAAACTGAGGTGAACAGTGGCTGAGGCAACTGATAATTGGGATTCTGTAAAAAAAAAAAATAAATAAAAAAATAAGTGGGCTTGGCAGACTGGGTGAAACAGACATCACTGTGAATGGAACTGAGGCCATATATATTTGTGAAATGAACAAGGAAGTTTTTGGGAGGTTTAAATCTTTTCACAGAAAAGAAAAGGTGTGGAGGACATGTATGAAGTAATGATATTTTTGGATATGGCATACACACAGCAAGAATGTACCCACCTCCTTGATATAATGTCATCCCAACAATGCCCCCTGTATACATACTACTCCAATTCCATCCAGTCACTAACTGAAGAGTAGAGGCAGTAAGATTATACACTAGCTCAGGAGTTTTAATTTTGGTCAATCATGAGAATTTTAAACATATATAAAAAATAGATTAGTCAAAATCTAAATATTATTATGAACCCCAATGCATATGCTTATTACAAATCTGCTGAACCACGTGACTACTCTTGTTGCTCGCAGCCGCTAGGCTTGTCTAGTAAAAATTCACGGAGTTACATTGTGGAGAGCATAGTGTGCGTTGAATTCTTATTTAGCTTACTTAATATTAATAACCGGACAGTACTTATACGTTAATTTAATAACCTTTTGATTCAAAATGAATACTAAGAAAAAGAGTAAAACGTATCATTTTCATCAAGAGTGGGAACTAGAATACTTTTTTGTAATGATAGGAGAAAAATGTTGTTCTCTGATTTCAATGCTTCTGTGGCTAGACTAAAAAAAGGAAATTTAGAAAGGCACTTCAACACACTCCATGGTAAATATCAATTGGATTTTCTGCCTAACAGTGACCTTAGAAAAAATAAATTAAAAGAACTTAAATCCAGATTACTCGCACAACAAAATTTCTCCATGACACCTAATTTACATTTTAAAGTGGTAACTGTAGCATCATTTAAAGTGAGTCATCTTTTTGCAAAAAAATGCGAACCATTTTCTGATGGTCAATTCATCAAAGACATATTTTTAGAAATAATAGATTCTCTTTTTGAAAATTTTAAGAACAAAAATGAAATTAAAAGTGCTCTTCAAGATCTGCAATTATCTCAAAATACTGTGATGCGACATATCGAAAAAATGAGTAAAAATGTGAGCAAACAATTGCAAGCTCATATTCCTAATTGTATGCCCTTTTCTTTACAACTGGATGAATACACAGACATCAGTGATACAGCTGAATTGCTCATTTTTATTCATATGGTTTTCGATGATTCTGCCAAGAGAAGAACTTCTGGGTATGGTTTCGTTAAAAGAAAGACTAGAGGTTGTGATATATTTAATGCATTCAAAAATTTGATTGAAAACATTAAATTACTCATATCAAAAACAACAGGTGGAGCTAAAGCAATGGCAGGGCATCTTAACGGATTCATTGCATTGTACCGAAAGGATGATGAATTCCCAGATTTTTTGAGTTACCATTGTATCATCCACCAAAAAGTTTCAGCCAGCAAAAGATTAAATACTAAAAGTGTTATGGACACAGCTTTCAAAATCATGAATTCCATCAGAGGACAATCTCTACAAAGGAGACTTTTCAAAATGTAACTTGATGAAAATGAACCAGATCTGATATTACACACAGATGTAAGATTGTAAGATGGCTGAGTCAGAGTAAGTTTCTACAGAGATTTCAAAATTTGCTGAATGAGATTAAAAAAATTTGTTGATCAAAGGGAAAATGATTATCAGCAGCTACAAGATATGGAGTGGTTGTGTGATCTGGCTTTTTTAGCAGATTTTACCAGTAAATTAAGTGATCTGAATTTGGAAGGAAAAAATAAAAATGTGGGTGACATGATTAGTAGTATTTATGCATATAAATATCAATTTTTGGCAATGGCTAAGGATCTCAAAGAAAAAAGAAATTCGATCATTTTGCAAATATGCAAGGTCATTCAAAAATATCCTGTTTTTGAATTTAATAGTGAGAAATATGTTTCTGAAATTGAGAAAGTTGTGGATGATTTTGAAACCAGATTCAGTGATTTTAAAACAATTGAAGACATTGTTCAAGATATTTCTTATCCATTTAATGTCAACTTAGAACACTATATGAAACAAACTGCAGAAAAAAAATCGCTGAGATTTTTCACGCGGAGAAAATATTATTTGAAAATTAAATTGCTACACTGCGAAATGATATCTTCCTAAAAGTCAGATCACCAGAAAAAGACTTTTGGAAATGTTTGTCAAGAAAAGTACCCAAATGTGAAAAAATGCAGTGAACTTTTAAATTTCTGTTTTGGTTACACATATCTATGTGAATCCGCCTTTTCATATTAGAAACAAACAAAGATGAAAAATCACTCTACTCTTATGGACTTGCACACAGAAGATTTTTTATGGTTGGCCTTATCACAGTATATCCTCAATTTTGAAAGTTTGGCAGATGACACGAAGACACAGCCTTCACATAAATTAAAAATTTAAATATGTATAAATTTAAAATAAGAATTCTGAATTGTATTTAATTTAAAAATTTTTAAACATATTTCAATATGTGTTGATTAACTTTTTTTACCATGAGCAATGAAATTCTTGAGATGGTAGATCATGGCACATTTTGAAGAAAAAAAAAGTAGAACGCATCACAAATTAAGTTGGCCACCCCTGCACTAGATGATCCAGATGCCTCCTAGAGAGTTACCAATAGTTCGGTCTGGTGGACTATCTAGCATCTGGCCCGTGAAAATTGTTTTAGAGCTGTATCCATGAAAAGTAAAGAAGACTGGATCTTGCTACGATGCCAATCATAACATTAAAAGACATCAATCATACTGCATGATAGAAATGATGGTGATTGTTGGAACTTTTCTCTGGAGACTAAACACGGATTTCATCACATAAGAACCTCCAATAAGTAAACTGGTGGATAAGCATCATCAATCAGCTAATGAAAATATGCTGAAGTCATCAACTATAAATCACTGTTTATAGTTGATGAAATAAACATTATGGCAAAAAGCATAACACATGAAACTGATCCTTAAGGTATTTTTCTTTTTTGCATAAGGACCAAGATGCACAGCAATATACCCACCTCCCTGATATAACATCATCTCAACAATTCCCCCCCCCCCCGCTGTATATTAGCATTAGTAGAGGCACATGATGCAAGAAAGCAGCATTAGCCAAAAAAAACCCCATTCCCATTTCACTGATCCATTCATTCCAAATGTCTGTCTAGTTCTGCCTTCAATTTATTTAAGCTATCAACTTCCACAACAACAGATGGAAGTTTGTTCCAGCAATCAACTACCTGCTGGCTAAAGGCAAACTTCCGCACATCTATCCTACAACTGTCTTTCCTCAGTTTGAATCTATGCCCCCCTCAGGTTTGTAATCTGAGCAAGAGGAAGAATCCCATCAGCATTAAGTCTGCTCAATCCATTCAAGGCCTTATACACCTCAATCAAATCTTGCAGGTGCTTAGTCTCCAGAAGCTGCAATTTGCAGAATTTAAGCCTTTCTTCATTACAGCACCCCTTTGTTCCCTTCACCAGTTTTGTTGCCCTTCTCTGTACTTGTTCTAGCAACTATACATCTTTCCTAAAATGAGGCTTCCGGACCTGTATGCAGTACTCAAGGTGTGGCCTGACCAATGCCTTATACAAGGGGATAATCACCTCCTTATCCTTGCTCGCAAAATTCCTTTTTTTTTTTTCATCGACAAGACTCCATGACCTACTCTTGCAGCCTGTCTGCACTGTTCAGAAAACTTCATATCTGACTGCACAATTCCCCCAGGTCCTTTTCATTTTCCAATACCCTGAGTATAGTGCTACACAGTAGATATGTTACTCTGGGGTTAGTGCTACCCATATGCAGTACTTTGCATTTGCCAATGTTAAACTTTAGTTGACACTTCTCAGCCCATCTACCCAACTTTTCCAGATCCTGTTGCAGCAGCATACTGTCATTACTGTTATTAACAACCTTGACCCCATCCAGTTACTAGCTGATCCAGATGCTTCCTAGAGAGTTACCAATAGATTTGGTTTGGTGGACTATCTAGCAGCTGGTCTGTGAAAATTGTTTTAGGGCCCTTGTAATGTAAGGAAGACTGGATCTTGCCACAATGTCCATCATAACATCAAATGACTTCAATAATACTACATGATAGAAGAGATGGGGATTACTGGAGCTTTTCTCTGGAGACTAAACATGGATTTCACCACTTAAAGCTTCCAATAAATAAAGTGGTGGTATTTCACTGATTGATATGCATCATCAATCACCTAATGAAAATATGTTAAAGTCATTAACAACAGAGCACTGTTTACATTTGGAGGAAGTTGCGCAGTAATGGAATTTACTTTAATGGCAAAAAACACAACACATAAAACTGATCCTTACGGTACTCCTCCTTTTGGCAGAAGTTCCAAGATATGATGAAACCCCACGTAAACCTGGAAAGAGTGGAGGTATAAAAAGTTTTTAATAAAAGCAGATGACCTCTCTGGCCAAGGTTATAAAATGCTTTTAAAAACCCACCCACTTCCTATATCACCCGAATGACCTTCCGATAATCTCATGTGTTTTGTCACATTGCTCCGGTATATGTGGTGGTCATTCCCTGACTTTTCCGCATCCTCCGTATTTGGTGGCGATGGGCTCGAATCCCGGTCTAATCAAGAAGCGTATGCTACGCGCTGCTGCTCCTTCCCACCTGGCTACGGAGGCGCCTTTAAACACTGTAATCAGATCACCTTGCAGGTGCCTAGTCTCCAGACACTGCAATTTGCAGAACTGAAGGTTTTCTTGGTAACAGCACCCTTTCCTTCCCTTCACTAATCTTGTTATCCTTCACCCATTCCAATAGATCAATATCCTTCCTAAAATTTGTCTTAAAGATCAATATGCAGTACTCAAGATGTGGCCCAACCTTTGCCTTATGCAACGGAATAATCATCTCTTTGTTCCTGCTGGCAAAATTTCTGTATATCACTGGCAAAACCAATGAGCCATCCTAACAGTATATCTGCACTACCCGGAGAACTTCACATCTGACTACATCATGACTCCCAGATCTTTTTTAATTCTCCACTACCCTCAGCGTTGTACTGCACAGTTAGTATGTTATTCTTGCAGTCCTGCTACCAATATGCAGTACATACATTTGTTAATGTTAATCTTCAATTGCCACCTATCAGTCAATCTTCCTAATTTTTCTAGATCTTGTTGCAATACATGGATCACTGTTATTAACCACCCTGCCAACCTCGTTACCATGTGCAAACTTAGACATTAAGCTTGATGCTGTCATCAATATCATTAATAAACACTGAAAACAATGAGGACTCAGCACTGAACCCTGAGGAAGGACTTCAGTAATAACATTAGTTGAAAAAGGGCAGTGCCCATTGATAACCACTCTGCCTTCTCTCATTAAGACAGCCCTTTATCCATAGCAGAAATAACTTGCTTTAATGCCACACTGCTTGAATTTGTACAACAGTCTTGCAAGAGCATCAAAAGCTTTTCTCAACTCTAAGTATATGAAGTCAGAATTACTTTTTACATCCAGTTCCTTTGCTACTGTGTTACTATATCAATCAGAATGGTCGAAAAAGATTGCCCCTTAACAAATCCTTACTCTGACTGCCATATTACTGAATTCCTGTTTAGATGGTTCTGCATTATTTCTTTTACCAGTGATGCCATTATTTTCCCTGGAATATAAACTTACATGTCTGTAATTACTCACTTCACACTTTGATCCTGTTTTGTAAATTGGGGATATATTTGCACATATCCAGTCCATAGGGACTTCACCTGAATCCAAGGATTCTCTCATAATTATGACAACCCCCCCCCTCCATTTATGTCAGCACTATCCTAACTGATGTTATTCCCATTGAAATCTCCTAATAGTAAAGCTGAGGAATGCATTTGTTTTATAAGATCATCAAAGTTCACCTGGGACTGACATTTTAGGGAATGTCAGGCCCAGGTGGAAAATAGATGGAGCAGATGGTTAACTGAGATCCAACTGTGTCAAATTGCTACCACTTCTACGTTTGTAATAAGTGGCATAGGCTGAAATGGAGCCTGGTTCCCCACAAGGTTAACAACTCCTCCATTGGCAGATCAATCCCACTTCCATTATTTGAAATAGGTTATGCAATATGAGGTCATTTTCTTTAGGTATATCTCTTGCAAGCAAAAGCAAACTGGTTAGTGTTTCTGAAGAAGCCTGATATTATCTGTATTTTGTAGGAATCTGTGACAAGTCCACTTTAAGAATTTGCCCATTATTTGGATTTGGTGCATCCACTGGTCAGTGTACACCTCTTCCTTAGCAAAAAGTTCCAGGCTGATTCACCTTGTACCAACCTCACCTTGACACCCATGTTTTCTTCTGTGACTGTGTGTACTTTTTGTGTGTATTTTTTTTTCCAGTCTTTCTTTACCACCAAGTTTGGGTACAGGAGGCACATCTATGAGAGTGGCAGCTGACTGATCTTTCTGTGCCGTTTTTGCAAACTTAGTAATTATCGTGTGATGGAAATAAATGACTCTTTTGATGGGGGCAGTAATTTTGGTTTCAGTTCCAATGAAATATCTCCCTGTTACTTTTCAAGCTTACGAAGGTTTGCTGGTATTAAGAGGTTTCACCACTTTTCTCGCCTTTTCTTCAAAAGATATTGCATTTCTTTCTCCTATAAATAAGATTTAGTTAATACTAATACTAAAACAATTTCATTTTACTGATGCATTTTTTTAGTATTAATCACATATTGCAAGGAAGTCCCTTGGCACCAGTCAAAAAAAAAAAAAATAAATAAATAATCAATAAAAATGGAAAATAAACTACTTATATTTCCCTCCTCGTGCAGATAACTTAAACGTAAATTAAAAGGTCATCCAAGCTGACCTTTGAATTTACTCAAACTGTCATGCTCAATTACCCATAGTGGAACCTTATTCTAGTAATTAACAATTTGCTCACTAAAAGAACAGGGCCTATCTCACCCCTAGGCAAACAAGGCAATTGCCTAGGACCTGTAAAATCATGGGGCCCAGTCCCCTCAAATCATAAAATAAATTTTTTTATTGACAATTCAAAAAACAAAATTCTATCATAGTGCTTTCTGCTGCTGTGAGAACCTTAAAGTTATGGATAAGGAGACATCAACTGCTTTTCCTAGGCAATTACGGCCACACAAAATACCTTCTGGAAACTTTCAGAGTTACCTTCGTATTCATTCTGCACAATTTTGCTTTAGCCATCGGTGAGTTCGCTTGAGTCTAGATAAGTGCACGAACCAAGTTATTGCTACTTGTGTGTGAACTCTTGTATACGCCAGTGCTATTATTGGACTTTAGCCCAGAGGTGCCAACTTTTTCCTGCCCATGACCCCAAAATTATACATGACAATCACATGCACCCTATATATCTGCTTTTGAATGCCTCATTGGCACCTTGACTTCAAAAAAACAGCACCAAAACTTATCCATTTATCATTATTATTATTAATCCAAAAACATTAAATGTCATTTCATAATAAACATTTTTACAGGGGCCCCCAAAATACTTTTGCTTAGGGCCTGCATATCCTCAAGTTAGGCCCTGTAAAAGAAAACTTACTATAATCCAGTCCAAACCTCTTTTCCTGTAATTTGAATTTATGGTCCCTAGTTCTAGAATCATATATACCAGTGAATATTTCATCTCCATTCATTTTACTATCCCCTTTCAGCACATTATAGACCTCAATCAAGTCAACTCTAAGGTGCCTGGTCGCAGAGCTCTGTTGCCCACATATTCAAAGCATTTCCTTACACAAGTGCCCGTTATCAGATTTCATTATGCAGGTTGCCCATCTCTGGACCCTTTCAAGAAGCTCTGAGTTTTTTTAAGTGCAGTCTCCATACTTGGAATTCTAAATGGATTTATAACTGCCTCGTACAGTGGGCATTATAAAAAATCAATATTTTTTATGATCAGAAGAGACTTACATTCTTAAATAATACATGGTATATTCGAGTAATTAGGAAATTGCTATAAAATCTGAACTCTTAAATACGAACAGCCAACATCACAAAATTGCTATTATATACTTACTGTAAAAGATGCCAAATAGACAAGGTTCCATAACAAATATAACTCAGTTTTTCCAAACCAATTCATAACTTCAGGTGGTGGGGTTGATATAATCTGTTTTAGATATTTTAACAGAGTAGGATGACACAACAACTTTTCAAATATCTATACAAAGTAAATGGAAACTCAAATAAATGGAAATAATCATGTAGTTGGAATTTTACTAATGCAGGATCAAATTCTATTTAAAAATTATATCAACATTATAATACTTATCATTACAATTATGCAAGGGAATAAATTGAGAAAAGAAGCAGTTCAATGAGAGAGAGATTTCATATAGTACCTGAAGTTTATATTTTCCAAGAAAGGTTTCAGTTATAGTCCTCAGTGGATAACTGAAATAAGGAATGTTAAAATAAATACAATACTTTCAACCTCTGATGGTTAAAGAAAACAGAAAAAATAAAACTTTTTCATATGATATAAAGTTCAAGCACCACATGGCACTTTTCATACAGCTGCTTATTTTCTCAACTATACTATTCTGCCAATTTGTACCTATTCTCTGACAAAGTATAGACTGCTTTCTACAATTTTCCTTTCTAACATAGTTAATGAGGATGGTTCCATATAATCAGTGACCCACAAAGTTTCAGTTCACTATATATATTTGTTGTTGTTATTATTTGGTTTTTAGGAGCACTAGCAACTAAGGCTATATTGCTCTGGGAATATGCGGTGGTCATTCCCTGACCTTTCCGCATCCTCCGTATTTAGTGGTGATGGGCTCGAACCCCGGTCTAATCAAGAAGCGTGTGCTACGCACTGCTGCTCCTTCTCACCTGGCTACGGAGGTGCCATATATATATATAGTGGATGCCTAGTTTATTAGGTCTGCCAACCTGATACTGAGTAGCACCTCAATAAGGTTTTAGATTAGTCCAGTCATCAGGACATGGACATCAGGAAGTGATAAAACATTATACAGAGATTCTAGTCCATGCAGATTTGATCCAGAAGTTGCCTCTGTTTGGGCAGTGGTGGTTTCCTCAGATGAACAGATCATTTTGCCTTTTTCCACAGTTTCTCAACTGAGTTTGGATCATGTAATTAAGTTGACCAATGAAATTTGGCAAAGTGAAGTCACCTTCATGCTCTTGGAACCATTCTTGATCAATATTTGTAACATGATAGGTTATTTTTTGCATCCACTTCCCTTGTGACTTGGTCTTTCTGACCAATCACATTGGTCAGAAAGACTTCCCCCTGTAACCATTCCATGCTATTACTCTTAGTTACCTTAACACAGCCCATATATTTACTTGTTCCACGATGATTCCCAGCAGTTCTTGAAATCCCCAGTGCCTTGCTTTCTACGCTGCTGCTCATTCAAATAGAAGCAGTGCAAGAATCATCTTCACCTCTGCCTGTGGCTCTGTTTAATCTATTAGACTATGTATCTCCTCCCCCTCTCAAGGTGGCAGTTTTCGACCCACCTAACACTGCCTCAATAGCATCAGCAAATATTCTTGCATCTTTTTTATTTAAGTGTATTCCATCCTTGTAGAAACAGTGTCTTCTATTAACAAGCACAGACCACACTGAGAAAAATTCTACTCCATAAGCGTTGCACAGTTTCTTCAGGTCCGAATTGATCGACAAGGTTCTCATCATACACCGATGAGCCAAAACAGCGAGGCATGGACATTGCAAGATTTCTAAATGTGTCTTGTGGTATCTGGTACCAACATGCAACCAGCAGATCGAAGTTGCTGTTCCAACACAAACCACAGGGCGCCTCCGTAGCCAGGTGGGCAGGAGCAGCAGTGCGTAGCACACACTTCTTGATTAGACAAGGGTTCGAGCCCATGACCACTAAATACGGAGGGCGGAAAGGTCAGGGAATGACCACTGCATATCCCTGGAGCAATATGGCCTTAGTTGCTAATGCTCCTAAAAACCAAACAACAACAACAACAAACCACAGATGCTCAATGGAATTGATTTCTGGGTAATTTGGAGGCCAGGGCAATACCTGGAAGTCTTCCTCATGTTCTGCAAACCAGTCTCGAACAATCCAGGTGGTGTGGCATGGCGCATTATCCTACTGAAAGATGGCATCGCCAGATGGTAAATCATTGCCATGAAAAGGTGTACCTGGTCAGCAATGATGTTTAGGTAAGTGGTAGACGTCAGAGTGCCCGCACATGGATGACTGGACCCAGGGTATCCCAGCAGAACATCACCGAAAGCACGACACCACCGCCACTGGCTTGTTTTCGTCCCATGGTGCATCCAGATGCCATCACTTCCCCAGGTAAACGATGCACATGTGCCCGGCCGCCCACATGGTGCAACAGGAAACGTGATTCAACAGACCAGACGACCTTCCAATCACTCAGGGTCCAGTTTTGATGCTAACGTGCCCATTGTAGGCACTATCACCGGGTGCCTCCGTAGCCAGGTGGGCAGGAACAGCAGTGCATAGCACACACTTCTTGATTAGACCGGGGTTCGAGCCCATGACACCAAATACGGAGGACGCGGAAAGGTCAGGGAATGACCACCGCATATCCCAGAGCAATGCGGCCTTAGTTGCTAATGCCCCTAAAATCCAAATAATAACAACAAAAGTGCTGTCACTGGTGAGCCGTGGTTAGCATGGGCTCTTGGAGACGTATGTGCCTACACAGTCCCATTTTCAGCAGGGTTCGATGTACCACGTGTGTTGTGACACATTACTCCCGTCACCAGCATTCCAATTACCGGTGAGTTGTGCCACAGTCGCCCTTCTGTTGCCACAAACCATCAGGGAGAGCCTTCGCTCACCTCGAGCACTGATGAGCCGTGGCCGTCCAACACCTCGCGGGCGGTTCATGGGTTCATCCTTCAGTAATATGGCTGAAGGTGAGCTGTTTGTTTGTTTGTTTGTTTTGGTTTTTAGGAGCATTAGCAACTAAGGCCATATTGCTCTGGGAATATGTGGTAGCCATTCCCTAACCTTCCCGCATCCTCCATATTTGGTGGTGACAGGTTCGAACCCCAGTCTAATCAAGAAGCGTGTGCTACGCACTGCTGCTCCTTCCTACCTGGCTACAGAGGCGCCACTGAAGGTGAGCACAGCACCAGCCATGCCATTTCGGATATGCTCTGACCCAGTCGTTTGGCGATTACAATTTGGCCTTTGTCAAACTCGCTTAAGTCCACTGCCTTTTTTAATCTGAAGAAAAAGAGCAAGAGTGATTAAAGGAGCTGAGTATTAGGTGTTTTTTATACTGTCTCCGGACCCATGCATGCACCGTAGTTCCCGCAGTTGCTTCGATTTGCATAACGACTCACTGGTCATAATGTTTTCGCTCATCGGTGTATACATCCTTCTATCTTGTCTGAGCAGAACTGCAGACACTTTGAAATGTAAACCTAACTCGTGACTTTTTTTGATGTGAAAACATCTATGGCAGCACTAGAGTAAAATCGATTGGTAACAAAGAAAGCTGACTGTTTAGATTTTAAATGACGCAAATGACATCACTTCCTAAATGCGCTAACGATGCTAACTCAGTCACTAACGTTGATTCGGTAGGGTAAGTAGTTGATTCAGGAGAGTAAGTTTATACCAAGATACAGAAATGATGTCACTTCCTAAAAGCCGTTAACTCAGTCACTAATTTTGATTAATGTTGTAAGCAGCAGGTAGTAATATATGCAAGAATAAAAGCTTTGAACCCACCGAAGAAGCCTCTCGTGTCGAAAAGGAACGAGTTCAAAAACATAGAGAACAAAAAAAATGCAGACTAATATTCTTTCAAGAATGTTCTTTCACACAAGAGCATTTCATTTCATTGCTTAAAATTTAAATGGCTTTGATTCAAGAATGCAACAGTAAAACAATCACTTGAACAAACAACAACTTCTTGCAGTAGTTTTTGGTTATGACATCATACTAGTCTACAAATGGATTTCGCTAACTATTGAATTGTAAAAATACCTATAAAAGTATTTAGAAGATGGCTAAAACTTTAGCTGAGGGTAATCGAGAGAAATAGAAAGAATAAAAGCTTCAAAGCCACTGAAGAAGCTTCCCATGCCCAAAAGAACGAATTCAAAAACACAGAGAATGAAAAAAACATATGCAGCGTTTAATAAAATCTGCTTCTCAAGATTCTGATCAACATCAATCGTCTACACTGACTTCTCATTAAGAAGCTGGACCGTCAACATCAAGAAATTATATTCAAGAACTTCCTGAAGATTTCGATCCAGAAGATTTAAGTTCAAATGAATTATCTGAGGATTTTCAATTAAATATTCCTGAACGGGCTAGACAGAATATACGCAGAGATGTGGTGTCACACAGATATAAGGAATGCTGAACTGGAATTTGGGGAGTACAATGTGTACAGAAAGGATAGACAGGATAGAAAGGGAGGAGGTGTTATGCTGTTAATTAAGAAAAACATAAAATCAAAAGAAGTGCATCCAGTTGATATAGATGAACAGTGCACTGTTGAGTCAGTTTGGTGTGACATAAGCACTGCGAAAGCAAAAATAAGAGTAGGAGTGTGTTATAGGCCTAATGACTCGAATGAGTACAATGAACAATTGTACAGAGAAATAGAGTGGGCTATTAAATCGGAATGTCTTATAATGGGGGATTTTAACTTCCCAGATATTGACTGGAACTTGTGGGTTGGTCACTCACACACTAGTCAGACTTTTGTGGATTTATTGGATGATTGTTTTCTGCAGCAGCATGTTCGAGAGGTAACCAGAGAAAGTAATACTCTTGATCTGGTTATCAGCAGTGATCATTCATATATTAAGAATTTGCAGATAAAGGAACCACTAGGTGGCAGTGATCACAGTGTACTCATGTGGGATTTACTTAAAGGTTTAATTACCATCAGAGGTAAAGGAAAGGGTTTTTGCTTCCGTAAAGGTGAGTACAGTGGTCTCCGACAGTTTTTAAATTCTGTACAGTGGGATAAACTGACGATGTGTTAATTCAGTAAATTCTAAGGCGTGGGAAGCATTCAAGGAATTAATCGTGGAAGCTACTAAAAGTTTCATACCTATTAAGAAATATTGTTCAAGGTTTAGGTTCTCATTAGTTCATTAGATAACCTAAATGGTTATCTAATGAACTAATGAGACTCGTAATAGAGAAGAAAAATGCATGGGATGCATATAAATTATCAAGCGACTCAGAAGCCTATGGCAGATATAAGCTAGTCTGTAATCAGGTGACAAAGGAGGTTAGGCAGGCGAAGGCAGATTATGAGAAATCCTTGGCAAAAGATGCTAAGAAAAACAGCAAGGATTTCTTTACTTATATAAACTCTAAAAGGAAGGGGTTGAATCTGATTGGTCCACTTGACATCGATGGTTCGACTGTTGATGATCCTGCTCAGATAGCAAACAAACTGAATGAGTATTTTGCATCTACATTCACACATGAGGAATTATTAAGGTTTGAAAATGGCAGAAGGTTATCAAATTGTAGCAGGATACTTAATGATTTTGTAATAACTGAAAGCAAAGTGGAGGAGAAATTGTTGAAGTTAAACATTAAGAAAAGCACCTGGGGTGGATGGGATCTATCCAGTTATATTAAAGGAGGCGGCAAAGCAACTAAGCAAACCCTTAGCCATAATTATGAGAGCATCCTTGGACACAGGAGAGGTTCCCACGGATTGGAGATGTGCAAATGTATCCCCAATTCACAAAGGGGGATCGAAGGGTGACACGAGTAATTACAGACCAGTTAGTTTAACTTCTGTTCCGGGTAAAATAATGGAGTCACTGGTTAAAGATGCATTGCAGGATCATCTAGAGAAGACCAGCAATAATTCAGACACAGCATGGGTTTGTTAAGGGAAAGCCTTGTCTGACAAATTCGATAGGATATTATGATGTGGTTACAAAGGAACTGGATGCAAAAAATAATTCTGACATCATATATTTGGATTTCAGGAAAGCTTTTGACACTGTTGCGCATGGAAGATTATTGTACAAATTGGAGCAGAATGGTATTAAGGGTAAGTTGCTACAATGGATAGAAGGATGGTTAAGTGGGAGAAGATAGAGGGTGGTAATCAATGGGTGCTGCTCTTCTTGGACTAATGTTATTAGTGGAGTCCCACAGGGTTCGGTGTTAGGTCCACTGTTGTTTTGTATATTTATCAATGATATTGATGAAGGTACATCAGGCTTAATGTCGAAGTTTGCAGATGATACAAAGGTTGGCAGGGTTGTTAATGACAGTAATGGCAGTGTGCTACTGCAACAGGATCTAGATAATTTGGGCAGATGGGCTAAGAAGTGGCAACTGAAGTTTAACCTTGACAAATGCAAAGTACTGCATATGGGTAGAAGTAACCCCAGAGAAACGTACCAACTGTGTGGTACTACACTTAAGGTGGTAGAAAATGAAAAAGACACCTGGGAGTAATTGTGCAGTCAGATATGAAGCTTTCTGAGCAATGCAGACAGGCTGCCAGGGCAGGTCATGGGGTTTTGTCAATGATATATAGGAATTTTGCTAGCAGGGAAAAGGAGGTGATTATCCCTCTGTATAAGGCAATGGTCAGGCCACGCCTTGAGTACTGCGTACAGAGAAGGGCAACAACATTGGTGAGGGGAATGAAGGGATCCTCTTACCAAGAGAGGCTTAAGTTCTGCAAATTGCAGTGGCTGGAGACTAGGCACCTCCGCGTGATCTGATTGAGGTGTATAAGGCCTTGAATGGGTTGAGCACGCTGAATTCTGATGGGATCCTTCCACTTGTTCAGATTACGTACCTAAGGGGACATAAATTCAAATTAAGAAAAGACAGATGTAAATTAGATGTTCGGAAATTTGCCTTTAGCCAGCAGGTGGTTAATTGCTGGAACAAACTTCCATCTGTCGTTGTGGAAGTTGATAGGTTGAATAAATTTAAGGAGGAACTGGACAGGCATATGGAGGGAATGGTGTGATTTTTTTTTTTTTTTTTTTTTGGCTGATGCTGCATAAGCTCATACACTTGTTTTCTTGCATCAAATGCCACTGCTACTACTACTACTTCAACAGCCAGCTTGAACTTTGAAGGACCTGCTAGAAAAGGCTTGCTGGTTTGCTACGGCTAGAGAAATCGATTTAGCAGCCGTACTGATCACAAGAAGAAGTATGAGTGTTTCATTGAATAACAACAGAATTATCTTAGCTAAACAAATCATTTTCCACAAATACCGGTTTGTGCTATTACCATCCATAAATCTCAGGAAGGTACTTTTGATTCTGTAGTTTATGAATACGAGAAATGTCAACAAACAACAACTAGTTTACGTTGCATTATCTCGAGTTACCGATATCAATGATCTTTACATTACTGCTGCAAATGGGGAAAAGAAATTCTATCATGGACTGAGAGACATTACATCCACTCTTGCACTTCAAGCTGAAATGACCAGGTTGTCGAGTAATCCTCTATTTACCATGCAAGATACTTTACATGAGTTCATCAGTAAACGACAAGATCTTTCCATTCTAATGCTGAATTGTCAAAGTTTACGTGCTCACAGTGACGATCTCACTGATGCAGTCACAACAATCCAATTTACTTTTACTTTCTGAAACATGGCAATGTTCAATTATGTCATTCAATTCAAATGAGATCAACAAGCTGGTGGCGTAGCAGTTTATCATAAGAGAGAAAATCGTACTCATATTGTTACTTCTCATATGGAAGTGATTTATTGACAAACCGTTGGCAAATCGATGAGTGTTAGACCTATTGGAGACATTTGTGCAGCTGAATGCCTTCTTCCTCATGGGTCAAAACGATACTGTTGGTCGTCATTTACATTTCAACTAAACAAAAGATTGAACACATCATTGAATTCATCCATTTCATTTTACTTCCTTACACAATTGAAGAAGCTGCATTGCTAGAACAAATTTCTTGCAAGAAATGCAACTGAATACCAATGATACTTAGTGGAGATTTCAATGTTAATTTTGCAGATACTCGATTCAAACCTTTGATTGATTTCTTAGAAAATAAATTTGGACTAATGTTAAATACTTCTAGATCTGTATCGACTACTAATCACGAAACTATAATTGATGCTATGTTTCAAAGACATTTACACTCTTTACAATCTCAAGTGTTAAGTATCATATTTTAGCTATCACAAACCCATTGTAAGTAAATTACCTATTGAACATGTATTGCAACTCCAAATTGAAACTGTTGAAAAAAAAAAATGCTTTAAAATATTAACATGTTTGGATTCTTTTCATACTAAACCCCTTTAATCTCGTCCAAGCCAAGGATGTTTTCACATAAAATAAAACATCTTTCGTGCGTACAGGGTACACATGGTGTTTTTTTCAACATTGATTGTACTTGTTAAGCAAATGCACAGATCTTGTACCTTTAATGTCATTAGTGCCAGCATGTACATTATCACCTTTTGTGCCCTTAAAAGATGATCTTGGCTCTACAACATCAACTTTTGCCCCTGGCAAACATGCCCTCATCCTATTCCACCTATCCTTTTCGCACAATATATTTCCCATTTTCCTGATAATACTGCACACATGTTTTTAAGCCAACTTTGTAGAGATTCTATGGCTGTACAGATGAACTAGGTGGAGATGGGCTTTTGCCTAAGAGCCACCCTTGATTCTGGGACACACGAATGCTGTGCACCCGGAGGTCATATATAATATAGTATTTTATATATGTATAATGAGAATGTTAATGTATATAAAATTGTATATATATTTTGTAACTTTTGTATATAAATGTAATAATTGTGTGTACAAATAAATGGAAATAAAACGGAATGACAGTGAGTCACTGACAACAACTAGTTTCTGTGGGACTAGTGCATTCTGTCTTGGGGATTGCCACTGTTGTCTGATGATCAACTGCAAGCTATGGCATTGATGTGGGCAGCTGAGACCTTGATGCCCCCCCATTTAAATCCTTCAAGGGCATGCACCCAATTCTTCAAGCTCTTATAAAGGCCCATAACAACGCTGAGTTGCCGCCTAACATTCTCACACTCTTTACATTGAGCACACACAGAGACATCCCCCTTAGCAATATCATGTCCTGTTCCTGAGTCTGCAAGCATCAAACAAGCAGTACATTTCACAAGGCTGTGATTCAGATGACAACCCTCCCACAGTTCTCCTCCAATTCATGGCACCTCCACTACCGCTAGCCTTTTGCTTTGCTCCTCTGGTCCGAGGTGATTTCAGTTCAAATTCGATATAATTAAAAATACTATACTAAACATATCCTAATGCAGTAATAACATCATGCACCGGTTATACTATGAAGTTTATATTACTGAATATATATATTTCACTATTGAGCTTATGCTATATATATTTCCTATCTCTACCAAGTTTACATTATATGTATTCCATATCTCCTATCAAGTTTAAGTTACATGTATTCCATATCTCCTATCAAGTTTAAGTTACATGTATTCCATATCTCCTATCAAGTTTAAGTTATATGTATTACACTATAGCATTACAATTGTAAATTCTAGATAGTTATAATAGATAATAAATTTAACTATCTATCGCCAGCCTAAATAATGTGAACTCTTGCACAGCCTATTTGTGATACTACAGCAGCAGACAAAAAAACTGCATCACTTTAAAAAAAAAAAAAACATTTGTACTGAAAAGTATAAGATATTTTTTGATTACAGCCATTTTGTTTGTTGCAAAGCAAAGGTATTGCATCAGACAGTAATTGCAAGGTATTGCATCAGCCATTCTATAAATATGGCATTGGAAGGATAAATGTTCAGTTGACACAATAAAAAAAAGTATAGCTGTTGCTCAGTCCCAGGAAGGGCTTTCTAAGTGTGCTATTGCTGAAATAATAGGCTGCCACCAGTCAACAATATCTTGGGTGTTGAAATTAAAGCATGAAACCAGTGATGTGAAGAGAAGACCTGGATCAGGCTGATAGAGAGTGACAATGTCTTCCCAAGATCAATATTTGAAATGGCTATGCTTTTGTAATCGGCATGCTAGTGCTCCTGATCTAAAACTGGACTCTGAGATGGCCACTGGTGTTGAAAAAAGTGCACAAACTATCCAAAGACAGCTTTCAGAATGTGGTCTGCATGCCTATCAGCCCAAGAAACCGCCTTTGTTGACCCAACAAATGAGGAAGTGACTTGCATGGGCTAAAACGCATGTTTCAAGGATAAAAGAGCAATATGACACCATTATCTTTTCTGACAAATTGAAATTCAACCTGCATGGCTCGGATGGGAAGCGATATGTCAGAAGACGAAAATCGGAGGCATACTGATCTGACTGCATAACACTGACTGTAAAGTTGCCCGCCAGACAGATGGTCTGGGGATGCATAACAAGCAAAGGGGTGGGGTGAATTAAGTTTACTAATGGAATGGTGAATGCAGAAACCTACATTGCTATCTTGGAGGTGTTCCTGAAATTTTTTATTAGGGATCACCACACAAATGTCCAAAACTGCATTTTTCAACAGGACTCAGTACCTTGCCACACAAGCTCTGCAACAGTCCAGATTTGAACCCTATTGAAAATTACTGGTACATAATGTCATCTAAAATTGCTCAGAAGAAGTCAACAAGTAAGATTCAGCTGCAGGAGAGCATTGTAAGGGTGTGGTACCACAAAACTGGGCAACCGTATATATCCAGAAGTTGATTAACTCTATGCCAGATCATTGCAAGGCTAATTGAAGCTCGAGGAGGAAAAACAAAATATTAAGGACTTATTTGTTGATTTATAGTACATAATACTATTATGTTAACTTGTCATTTCAGTTTGTACACATAAATGCAATAAAATGTATGTTTCGTTGTCATGATTGCATTTGTATGATTTCTCATATTTCCATTAATTACGCATTTTATCCTTTGGGAACATACTTATGGCAATTAGGTATATCAGGTGGAGTCTTTTTATTGGATTTCATTCACAGAGAGAGATATATATATATATATATCCCATCCAACAAATGCACGTCAAACATTTCTGCAACTCACAATGCAGTGCAAAACACATTATTCGCAAAATTCACGTGATGCAGTTTTTTTGTCCTCCACTGTATATTATGCCAAATCACCGATACTAAAAGCTCTAGAATATTAATGTCATATTAAGGACTATGTGATAAAGTTAAGTTATCAAAACACATATGTAGTGCTATGAATGTATTGACTTGAACAAAGTCAAATTGTGCCTCAAGAGATTGAACAAGATTGGGATCATGGCCTGGCACATTATCCAGCAGGAGCAGTGCCTTCACAGGAAGCTTATTTTCCTCAAGATAACTCTTCACTGAATGACAGAAACTTCAAGCTCCCATTCATTGAAGACATATCCTGTAACCCAGGCCTTCTTGTTAATGCACCAAAACACTCCTAGCATGGCTTTGTCGACCTTCTGTTGTTTAAATATTCTGGGGGTGTTTGAGTGATATACAAGCAAAGGCTTCAGCTTAAAATCTCAAGAGGCATTGGCACCCAACAGGAGAGTGGGCCTATCTTTCATAGGCTTATGCCCAGGTAAACTAGCCTCATCCTCAGTGATGTACGTTCTCCTGGGAATTTGCTTCCAGAAAAGGCTGGTTTCGTCAACGTTAAAAACCTGCTGGGGAAGATAACCCCCCTGATCAACAAACTCTTGGAATTCAATTTTAAAGGTCTCAGCTGCTTTTTATCAGCATTGGACGCTTCCCCAAGCATTTCAACACTTTTGATATTCGCCCCTTTTTTGAAGTACTTGAACCAGCTTCTGCTGGCTTTAAAGTCTTCAAAGCACACAGTACTGTCACTGGTTGATGATGCAGTTTTAAGTTTCAGACTGTCATAGATCTGAAACAATCATATGAGAGATGTTTCGCGAGCCATGCGTTGAACAATAAAAAAGATGCTAATTGGTTGAGAATAATCGTATGAGTGATGTTCCGTGCACCACGTGCCTGAAAATTTCCACCCATATATCGTTCCAGCTATATCAGAAAGCCATCAGTACCTGCAAATATCATTGATCCTTAAAATAAACGATCATATGGAAGGTATATCAGTTCCTGAGAATATTGGATGTTGATGTCATTGTACGCTGAGGCCCCACTGTATTATATGAATACTAGTATACTCTATTGTTGGCACTGCACTACTTTCTTCAATATTTATCATGACACCTGGCTGAATAAATCTGGCTTTATGAAAACAGTTTTTGATCGTTTGTTTGGAAATTAAATCCCAAGCACTAGCAATCATATGCACTGCATCTAATAAGTTAATTCTTTTTGCTAAGTCCTTAGCTTTGGCATCATCATCTCTTTCTTCAATTAATTTTCCCTTGCATAGCACTCCTGTACAATGTTTGCAAAACCTTTATGATTCCTTGATCCAAAGGTTCCACTATGGACACTGTATTCACTGGAAGAAATATGAGTTTTATGTTGTTCATTCAGCTGAACATTCAGATAAGTTGTACAGCTATCTAAGGTAGGCAGTTTTTTTATTGACATCATAATTCTCTGTCCCATTCCTTCAGAATGTCAACAAAAATTTGAGATGTCACCACGCATTTATGTTGCTCTTATATTCAACTGGTAGTTTTTTTGTCCCTCTAAAGATATGTGGATGCTTACATTTCCTAATTATGAAAAGCTTTTTTTTTTTATTGTGCCTGTCATATTGCACATAGGAAGTATGGTCACTCTTTCTTTCTGTTTTTTTTAACAGCTGTCAAATGTTCATTTTCGAATAATAAAGTATGCTTGGGTATCACTCTAAAATAAACACCAGTTCATCAGTGTTGAAAATACAGTCATGACTAAATTCTTCCAATGAACTAGGTAAGCCATTTTTCACCCATTTTTGTGTTGAACCTGTATCGAAGTCTAATTTTTTAGAAGTTTTTTGTATATGTAATGTCTCTCCTTTCGCCCACTTAGCCATCCATCCATTTGTAGGCTTAAAATTGTTTACACCGAGTTCATCTGCAAATTCCTTGCCTTTCGCATATGATATTTCTACTGATAGGAGCAGTTTTTAATCTTGCATTTGTGAACCATCTCAGAAGCACTTCTTCCACAAGTTCATTCTTTCTATATCTTTTTATTTTACTGTTCAGATTGTCATTCTCAGTAACTCCTAATTCACACACTTTTCTATTCTTTAAAAGTTTACACAAAAGAGGCTGTGAAACACCAAGTTTTAATGCAGCTTCTCTCTGACTACACTTAAGTAAGACAAAATAAGAATTTAGAAATTTGTTCTTTTTACTCAAACTTAAATCTTTCATTTCTGCAACATTTATATTTTACGAAAAAATAAATCATAGTTCATTTCTTGACAAAATTGCAAACTAAACTCAAGTCTATTCATGGAAAGCAGACAGTGGATACAGTACTGTACATATACACTGTGAGATCATGTGGTCACCTGGGAAAATTCAAATGTTGGGATAGTGCAATTAAACACCAATAACTTGTCATACATCTGTAGTTGTGAAACTTTACAATAGTGAGTTAGATTGGCAGAGATTAAATGTTAAAAGTACTGCTTTCATGTGACAAGGGACAAGTTCATAAACATTATTTGGTGCGGTTATGTTGTAAATAATCAACATATTTCTAACTTATACACAATTTTAGGTTCTGGAAGACATTTCTTCTAAATGAAATGAAAAATTATAAAAACAAAATGGTGGTATAATCATACAAAGTGGCAGAATTTACATACATTATAATATTTACTTTTTGATTTTCATTTTTGATTATAATAAGTGGCTGATGACAATAACCAGTGATAACATTAATTGGCATTCAATGTACTTGTAATACTGGGAAACAAAGTTCATGAAGCAACTGTTGAAACATCTCAACTACATGGGAAACCATTTCAAACTGAGAAAATGTCTTCACAGTCCTAATAGTGTGCTATGGAAGCAACACGACAAAGTTTCTTAAATTTAAATTGATTACTTTATTTAAACTCTGTATACATATTCATATACTGCTTTGATAAAGTTTTTACTGATCTAATAGAAAACTACTTTATAGGAACACAGAAACTAAAGTATTCAGACACCAGAAATTCTTATTAAAAAATGGACAATAAAAATAATTGTGTACCTCATTATTTAAGTCATGATGGATACTGGCACAGGTTATTAACATATGTGTAAGCGACACCAAAACTGGAAAAGGTGTTCCCTCTTTAAGGATGGGAAGGATATCACCAGCCCACATTATACTCCCTAATGATGGCAATGTGCTAGTATCTCTATTTGTTCCAGCAGGAGAAGAACATAAAATAACTGAATGACAACTGAAAGAGAATGGCAATAGTTAAGCTCATAACATACACTGTCACACAACAGAAAAACATATAATAGACAAAATTTAAGAAATATAATTGAGGTTAGAGTAATAAGCAATACTTTCTTAACAAAAAAAAAAAAAAAAAAAGTAGGGAATGGCCTCTATAAATATGCACCTCTACCAACCAAAACGATTTTCCAAACTTTCTAATGTGGCATGCACTATTAGTAATTATGTAACAAAGAGTCAAAGATTACATTTAGCTAATGTTATTTGGGTCATATGCCTATCCAGAGTGGCAATGGTTAAGAACAATAAAGTGAAAGAAATTTTAATTAACAATATCCTTTGACAGAGGTAGTGATGGTACCTTGTTCACAAACTGACACGATGTGGCACGCATTATCAAAGAAGACTTCAATTTCATGCTTCTCCCATTTCCAGAACACATCTACAAGTGCACAATTAATACTTAGAATATGATTAGTCTGAGCAAGAGAAAGTATTCTATCAGCATTCAGCTTACTCAATCCATTCTGAGCCTTAAATACCTAAATCAGATCTCCTTGAAGGTGAACAGTCTTCAGATGCTGCAATTTGTAGAAAGATATTCATGGTAACAGTGCACTGTGTTCCCCCTCACTAATCTTGTTCTTCTCTGCATGCACTGCAACAGATCCACATCCTTCCACAAATGAGGTTCCATACTTGTATGTAGTACTCAAGAGGTGACCTAACTTCTGCTTATACAATGGGATAATCACCTCCTTATCCCAACTTGCAAAATGTCTGTATATCGTTGATAAAATCCCATGGGCTGTACTGACAGCCTCTCTGCACTGCTCAGGGAACTTCATATCTGACTGCACAATCACCCCCAGATCTTTTTTGTTATCCACTATGTGTGTAAAAGGTAGTGTGGTACAACTATGTGGTACCACACTACCTTGAGGTGGTACCACATAGTTGGCACATTAATACGGGATTATTGCTACTGCAACAACAAGACCTCTGAAGTACTCTGCCTTTTTCAATGTTAAACTTCAACTGCCATTTCTCAGCCCATCTGCCTAATTTATCTTGGTCTTGTTCCAAAAGCATACCCTCATCACTGTCAATAACAAAAATGTCAACCATTGTAACATCTACAAACTTAGACATTAGGTCCAATATGCCTCCATCAATATCATGAATAAATACTAAAACAATAACAGGCCAAAAAATGAGCCAATGGAAGCTCCCCTAATCATATTTGTTCAAGAACAGCAGTGTCTGCTGATAATAACTCTCTGCCACACTGCTCCAATTTGTAGGGCAGTCTTTTATGTGCAACAGTATCAAAAGTTTTTCTCATATCTGAGAAAATGATGTCAAAATTATTTTTTCACATCTAGTTCCTTTGTCACTGTATCATAGTATACAATCAGACTTGTCAGATAAGACTGTCTGTTAACAAACTCATACTGTGACTGCAGTATAAATCTATTCCTATCTAGATGGTCCTGCATTACTTCCTTTACTAGCGATTCCATTATTTTTCCTGGAATAGCAGTCAAGACAACAGGTGACATGTAATTACTCATGTCACCCTTTCATTCCCATTTGTGAATTGAAGATAAATTTGCAAATCTTTCCTTAGGGATCTCCTGAATCTAGGAATGCTCTCATAATTAGGGCTAAAGGTTTCTTACCTCCTCTGATGCCTTCAATAATATAACTGGACAGATCCCATCCACCCTGGTACCTTTTTATGTTTAGCTTCAACTGTTTCTCTTCAACCTTCCTCTTGGTTATCACAAACTCATTTATCTCCCTGTTAGAATTTGGTAAACTTCTAGCATCTTCAACCATAAAAAAAACTCCTCATGTTTGTGTTTAGATGCAAAATACCTATTCAGTCTGTCAGCAACCAGAGCAGGATCATTGACAGTTAAACCATTCATATCTAGTGGACTAATATGATTCATTCCCTTCTTTCTAGTGCTTCCATATGTGGAGTCTTTGCTGTTTAAGTTTGCATTCTTTGCCAGAGATTCTCATAATCTGCCTTACCTTGCCTAACCTTTGTAACTTGATTTCAGATTGGTTTATCAACTGTAGGCTTCTGTATCACCTGATAATATATATATATATATGTATCCCATGCATTCTTCTTCTCTGCCATATGTCTCATCAGTACATCTGACATCCATTTAGGTCTAAGCCTTGAACAACGATTCTCATTTTGGCATAAAAATCCTAGTAGCTTCTATGATTACTTTCTTGAATGCATTAGCATTAGCATTAGCAGAGGCATATGATGCAAGAAAGCAGGCTTATTCAGCATCAGCCAAAAAAAAAAAAAAAAACCCACTCCCATTTCACCCCTCCGTTCGTTCGAAATACCTGTCCAGTTGAGCTTTAAATTTGTTTAGGCTATCAACTTCAACAACAAGTGATGGAAGTCGGTTCCACCAACCAACCACCCGCTGGCCAAAGGCAAATTTCCGCACATCTATCCGACATCCGTCCTTCCTCAATTTGAATTTATGCCCTCTGAGGTGATTATTCTGAGAAAGATGAAGAATCCCATTGGCATTGAGCATGCTCAAACCATTCAAAGCCTTATACACCTCTATCAGATCACCTCGCCGGTGCCTAGTCTCCAAACTCTGTAATTTGCAAAACTTAAGCCTTTCTTCGTAAGAGCAACCCTTTGTTCCATTTACTAATCTTGTTGCCCTTCTCTGTACCCGTTCCAGCAGCTCTACATCCTTCTTGAAATGAGGCCTCCAGACCTGTATACAGTACTCAAGATGTGGCCTTACCATTGCCTTATACAAGGGAATAATCACCTCCTTATCCCTGCTAGAAAAATTCCTGTATATCATTGACAAGACACCATGAGCTACTCTTGCAGCTCGTCTGCACTGCTCAGAGAACTTCATATCTGCCTGCACAATTACCCCCAGGTCCTTTTCATTCTCCACCACTGTCAGTGTAGTACCGCAGAGTTGATACGTTGCTCTGGGGTTACTGTTTCCCATATGCAGCACTTTACATTTGTCGATGTTAAACCTCATTTGCCACCTCTCAGCCCATCTGTTCAACCTTTCCAGATCCTGTTGCAGCAGCATAGCGTCAGTATTGTCCTTAACGACCCTGCCAACCTTTGTATCATCTGCAAACTTGGACATTAAACTTGATATCCCATCATCAATATCATTCATAAACACCGAAAACAACAACGGACCCAACACCGAACCTTGAGGAACTCCACTAATAACATTAGTCCACGTTGAGCAGTGTCCATTGATTACCACTCTCTGTCTTCTGCCACTCAACCATCCCCTTATCCATAGCAGCAATTTGCCTCCAATGCCACACTGCTCCAATTTGTGCAGCAGTCTTCCATGTGCAACAGTATCAAAAGCCTTTCTAAGATCCAAATATATAATATCAAAGTTATTCCCTGCATCCAGTTCTTTTGTGACTACATCATAGTATCCAATCAAATTGGTCAGGCAAGACCTGCCCTTAACAAAACCGTGCTGCGTCTGAGCTATAACTGAATTCTTGTCTAGATGATCCTGCAGTGCTTCTTTAACCAGCGCCTCCATTAATTTACCTGGAACAGAAGTTAAACTAACAGGTCTATAATTACTTGTGTCAGCCTTTGATCCTCCTTTGTGAATTGGGGTTACATTTGCACATCTCCAGTCTATGGGTACCTCCCCTGAGTCCAAAGAAGCTCTCATAATTATGGCTAGGGTTTTGCAAACTTCCTTTGCTGCCTCCTTTAATATAACTGGATAGATCCCATCCACCCCAGGTGCCTTTTTTATGTTTATCCTCAACAATCTCTCCTCCACTTTCCTCTCAGTTATTACAAAATCATCCAGCTCACTGCCAATGTTTACTTTACCTACATCATTCTCCTTCCTGAATAACTCCTCATGCGTGAATGTAGATGCAAAATACTCGTTTAGATTGTTAGCCACCTGAGCAGGATCCTCAACTGTTGAACCATCAATATCCAGTGGACCAATCTGATTCATCCCTTTCCTTTTCGAGTTCAAGTATGTAAAGAACTCTTTTCTTTTTTTCTTTGCATCCTTTGCCAAGGATTTTTCATAGTCTGCCTTTGCCTGCCTAATCTCCTTTGTGACATGGTTACAGACCAACTTATATCTATCATAGGCTTCCATGTCACCCATTAATTTGTATGTATCCCATGCATTTTTCTTCTCTGCCACATGTCTCATTAGTTCATCTGACAACCATTTAGGCCTAAACCTTGAACAATATTTCTTAGTTGGTATGTATGCTTCTCATTTAGAATTCACTTTTGGTAACACCAACAGCTGGTCCCACTGCATAGAATTTAAAAACTATCTCAGACTACTCTAGTCATTTTTATGAAAGAAAAAGCCCTTTCTGTTGCCCTCAACAGTAATTATATCTTGAATTAAATCCCATATTAATACAAGGTAATCACTGCTACCCAGTGGCTCTTTTATTTGCAGATTTTTAATGGCCAACCCACAAATTTCAGTAGAAAGTTAAACTTCCCATTATAAGACATTCCAAGTTAACAGTGCCCACTCAACATGCCTGCACAGTTGCTTGCTATGCGCATCGCAGTCATTAGGCCTATAACACCCTCTGTGCACATTGTACTCCCCATATTTGAAATATAACGGATGCTTCTGCATCCATTATGTTTGAGTGATACCATGTCTCTGATATCCCCACAATGTCTGGCTTTGTTGACTTGACCAGTACTTCAAATTCATCAAATATATTTACCATGCTTGTAGGATTAGTGAACAGGTAGTTCTCGACTTTACGAGTTAATTCGTTCCTAGCGTGTGTGCTTGTAAAGCAAAAACTCGTAAAGTGGGAATTTATTTCCCATAGACATAAGGTTAAAAAGTAGGGGTTATGTTCTCAACAATGAAGTTAGTTAGCTAATTAGTTTATGTTTTGATTGATTTATCGAAAGAAATGAAAATGCAGCCTGTAAAATCAAGCAAATTATAATAATAGAGAAATTATTTATGATTTAAAAATGTTAAAGAATGTTTATTCTTCATCACCATTGACTAAATGCACACTCGTTGATCACTCATTATTGGCTCGGCACTTGTTGGTTTGTTGCACAAAGAGTCGTCTTCTTCAGAAATGCTTCAAGAGGCGTTTGTTTCCAAGATAATTTCACGATTGCATGCATAAGCATTTTTTAACGCCACACACAAATTGCAACTAACACGATTCGCGTGGAGTAATGAGTTTACGAAGCTTAAAAAGAAAGGAATGAAGAGAAGATTCTGAAAATTGATTTGTTTTTTATACGATTGAAGATTTCAGTAAAGGGGAAACACATTTCACCATAATAACACAAAAAACCACATAATTCCAGCTATCAGTATTTTCGCAAATGCAATAACATCGAGTTTACTACCCATTTATAATTGCTTGAAGTAACAGAAAAGCCCAATAAACCGGAAACTGCAAATTGTTTTATGGTCTTGACCTCCAGAAATGTGCTTTAGAAAAATATTACAAAGGCATTCAAAATTGGTTCTTATAATGGAACATATGATAACGATGACAGTGTAGTGCATTTTAATGATTTGAATTGGTAACTAATACAATTTACAAACCATGCTCACGAGCTTTTATATGGCCTTAAGGTCACGCTCGTGACCTTAAAAATTACATTTTAGAGAGATAAATAGCTTAGTTAAACAGCGAAAATTTCAACTTCCAAGATCTTGAAACGAATTACCAAAAAACAATGTGTTATTGAGTTCACATTACGATATTTTAACAATACGATGGTGTCACTGGAACTGATTAATATCATAAAGAGGGGTACACTGTATTGTATAGCTACGCACGGGGTTTGGAATGCGGTATTTATGAATGTTTAACATTCATTTTTTGCAATTAATATTCATATTTTCGATTTTGTTGATACTTGATACTTGGGGGAAAAAAAAAAAAACTCGTAAACCTGGGAACTCGTAAAGCGAGAACTGCCTGTACATGCAAGTAGATATGCACATGTTTTCACTCTTAGTAAACGTGGCCCATGAATTTGTTTTTCCCATGAGAATCCCCAGTAGGCATTTGAATCGCTGGCATTTTACTTCCAGGCTGCCATTAATCTATCAGTCTGTGTACCCACCCTCCCCCACCTGGCAGTTTTTCAACCCCCCCCCCCCAATGCCACCTCAATAGCAACAGAAAATATTCTTGCACCCCTACTATTTAAGTTTATTCCATCTGTGTAAAAACAGTCTCTCCTATTAACAA
This sequence comes from Mastigoproctus giganteus, assembly GCF_048544385.1. NCBI lineage: Eukaryota > Metazoa > Arthropoda > Arachnida > Uropygi > Thelyphonidae > Mastigoproctus > Mastigoproctus giganteus. Next base: position 168,188,244 of record NC_143580.1, read on the forward strand.
GCACAGATCATGCCAAGAAAAATTTTACCCCATATGTCTGCAATGTCTTTCCAGGGCCAAATTGAATGACAAGGCTCTCATCATGCACTCCCTCCTATCATGTCTGGGCAGAATTGCAGACACTTTGAATTGTTTTCAGTATTTTCTTGTTCCTTTTAATTAAGTCCTCATGTCTCCTGCTCTTAATATCATTAGTACCAACATGTTCAGCAATGCAACTTTTGTACCCTTAAAGGATGATAGCTGCTCTATACTTCAACTTTTAGCCCCGGGCAGACATACTTTGCTGCTATTACACCTGTCCTTTTTGCACAATATATTTCCCACCTTCCCTGACAATTGAGTCACTAACTACAGCTACTTCCTGTGGGACCAAAGGCTTCTGTGCAGGATGCCACTGTGGAGCATGGTTGAGAGACAGACCATCAGGCACTCATTTGCTTGGCTCCAGTGATGTCAGGAAATCAGTGCTTGATGGGTCCATCTCTTTTAATTTTTCAAAGGCATCAACCCCATTTTTCAAGCTCTCATATAAGCACATCAGAATGGTAAATTTGCATTTAACTACTTCATACCTTTATATCTTCAACAAACATACACAACGGCATCCCCTAACATCATATTTGTTAGGCAGGTCGGAAAACTGCTAGCTTTGGGGGATACAAGGACTAATAGATTAACAGTAGCCGCTGGCAGAGGTAGTAGTAGTAGTAGTAGTGGCACATGATGCAAGAAAGCAAGTGTAGGAGCTTATGCAGCATCAGCCAAAAAAAAAAAAAAAAATCATCACACCATTCCCTCCAAATGCCTGTCCAGTTCCTCCTTAAATTTATTTAACCTATCAACTTCCACAACGACAGATGGAAGTTTGTTCCAGCAATTAACCACCCGCTGGCTAAAGGCAAATTTCCGCACATCTATTCTACATCTGTCCTTTCTTAATTTGAACTTATGTCCCCGTAGGTTCGTAATCTGAACAAGTGGAAGGATCCCATCAGAATTCAGCGTGCTCAACCCATTCAAGGCCTTATAGACCTCAATCAGATCACCGCGCAGGTGCCTAGTCTCCAGCCACTGCAATTTGCAGAACTTAAGCCTCTCTTGGTAAGAGAATCCCTTCATTCCCCTCACCAATCGTGTTGCTCTTCTCTGTACACGCTCAAGCAAATCTACATCCTTCCTAAAATGAGGCCTCCAGACCTGTACGCAGTACTCAAGGCGTGGCCTGACCATTGCCTTATACAGAGGGACAATCACCTCCTTTTCCCTGCTAGCAAAATTCCTATATATCATTGACAAAACCCCATGACCTGCCCTAGCAGCCTGTCTGCATTGCTCAGAAAACTTCATATCTGACTGCACAATTACTCCCAGGTCTTTTTCATTTTCTACCACCTTAAGTGTAGTACCACACAGTTGGTACGTTTCTCTGGGGTTACTTCTACCCATATGCAGTACTTTGCATTTGTCAAGGTTGAACTTCAGTTGCCACTTCTTAGCCCATCTGCCCAAATTATCTAGATCCTGTTGCAGTAGCACACTGCCATTACTGTCATTAACAACCCTACCAACCTTTGTGTCATCTGCAAACTTCGACATTAAGCCTGATATACCTTCATCAATATCATTGATAAATACACAAAACAACAGTGGACCCAACACCGAACCCTGTGGGACTCCACTAATAACATTAGTCCATGAAGAGCAGCACCCATTGATTACCACCCTCTGTCTTCTCCCACTTAACCATCCTTTTATCCATTGTAGCAACTTACCCTTAATACCATTCTGCTCCAATTTGTACAGTAGTCTTCCATGCGCAACAGTGTCAAAAGCTTTCCTGAAATCCAAGTATATGATATCAAAATTATTTTTTGCATCCAGTTCCTTTGTGACCACATCATAATAACCAATCAAATTTGTCAGACAAGACTTTCCCTTAACAAACCCATGCTGTGTTTGAATTATTGCTGCAGTCTTGTCTAGATGATCCTGCAATGCATCTTTAACCAGTGACTCCATTATTTTACCCGGAACAGAAGTTAAACTAACTGGTCTGTAATTACTCGTGTCACCCTTCGATCCACCTTTGTGAATTGGGGACACATTTGCACATCTCCAGTCCGTGGGAACCTCCCCTGAGTCCAAGGATGCTCTCATAATTATGGCTAAGGGTTTGCTTAGTTGCTTTGCCGCCTCCTTTAAAATAACTGGATAGATCCCATCCACCCCAGGTGCCTTTCTTATGTTTAACTTCAACAATTTCTCCTCCACTTTACTCTCAGTTATTACAAAATCATTAAGCACACTGCTACAATTTGATAACCTTCTTCCATTTTCAAACTGTAATAATTGCTCACATGTGAATGTAGATGCAAAATACTCATTCAGTTTGTTTGCTATCTGAGCAGGATCATCAACAGTCGAACCATCGATGTCAAGTGGACCAATCATATTCAGCCCCTTCCTTTTAGAGTTTATATAAGTAAAGAAATCCTTGCTGTTTTTCTTAGCATCCTTTGCCAAAGATTTCTCGTAATCCGCCTTCGCCTGCCGAACCTCCTTTGTGACCTGATTACAGACTAGCTTATATCTGCCACAGGCTTCTGCGTCACCTGATAATTTATATGCATCCCATGCATTTTTCTTCTCTGTCATGAGTCTCATTAGTTCATTTGATAACCATTTAGGCCTAAACCTTGAACGATATTTCTTAATCGGCATATAAAGTCTAGTAGCTTCCACGATTAATTCCTTGAATGCTTCCCACTTAGAATTTACTGTTGGTAACATCGTCAGTTGATCCCACTGTACAGAATTTAAAAACTGTCTGAGACCACTGTACTCCCCTTTACGGAAGCAAAAAGTGATTGTGAAGGTGAAAGTGATTGTTGCCCTGCTTCTATTGGAATGAGCAGCAGTCTGGAAAACAAGATGCAGGGTATTTCAGAGACTGCTGGGAGTCATTGCAGTACAAGTAAACACATGGGTAGCTAAGAATAGGAATGTGCTAGGGTAGCTAAGAATAGGAACAGGTGAATGTATACTTGTGTATACACCAATGCTTGGAGTTCGATAAATAAATTTGATGAATTTGAGGTGTTGGTCGAAACATCAAAGGCAGATATTGTTGGGATATCAGAGATGTGGTGTCAAACAGATATAAGGAATTCAGAACTGGAATTTGAGGAGGACATGTGTAAAGAAAGGATAGACAGGATAGGAAGGGAGAAGGAGTTATGCTATTAGTTAAGAAACACATAAAATAGAAAGGAAGTGCAGCCTGTTGACAGTGGGTTGGTCATTAACACACTAGCAAGGCTTTTGGGGATTTATTGGATGATTGTTTTCTACACCAGCATGTTCGGAAGGCAACTAGAGGGAGTAATACTCTTGATCTGATTATCAGTAGTGATTCTTCATGCATTAAGAATCTGCAGATAAAGGAACCACTAAGTGGCAGTGATCACAGTGTGCTGAAGTGGAATTTACTCAAAGAGGTAATTACCAATGAGGGGTAAAGGGAAGGGTTTTTCCTTTCGTAAAGGCGAAAGTCTGAGACAGTATTTAAATTCTATATGGTGAGACCAACTGATGATGTTACCAACAAAAAATTCAAAATGGGAGGAATTTAAAGAATTAAAAGAAGGTTTAGGCTGAAATGGATGGCAGATGAACTAATGAGACATGGCAGAGAAGAAAAATGCATGGGATACATATAAATTAATGGGTGACATGGAAGCCTATGATAGATATAAGCTGGTTTGTAACTAAGTCAAAAAGCAGATTAGGCACGCAAAGGCAGATTATGAGAAATTCTTGGCAAAGGATGCAAAGAAAAACAGCAAAGAGTTCTTTACCTATGTAAACTTTAGAAGGAAAGGGATGAATTAGATTGGTCCACTGGATATTGATGGTTCAACTGTTGATGATCCTGCTTGGGTGGCTAACAAACTAAATGAGTATTTTGCATCTACATTCACACATGAGGTGTTATTCAGGGAGGGGAATGCCAGAGGTGAATTAAACTCTGGCAGTGAGCTAGGTGATTTTGCAATAACTGAGAGGAAAGTGGAGGAGAAATTGTTGAAGAAAAACATAAAAAAGGCACCCGGGGTGAATGGGATCTATCCAGTTATATTAAGGGAGGCAGCAAAGGAAGTAAGCGAACCGTTAGCCATAATAATGAGAGATTCCTTGAACTCAGGGGAGGTACCCATGGACAGGAGATGTGCAAATGTGACCCCAATTCACAAAGGAGGATCAAAGGGTGACACAAGTAATTACAGACCTGTTAGTTTAATTTCTCTTCCAGGAAAATTAATGGAGGCACTGGTTTAAAGAAGCACTGCAAGATCATCTAGACAAGACTTCAATATCCCCTTAATAAAACCATGCTCGGACACAGCATGGTTTTATTAAGGGGAAGTTGTCTCTGACCAATCTGATTGGATACTATGATGTTGTCACAAAGAAACTGGATGCAGGGAATAACTTTAATATCATATATTTGGAACTTAGAAAGGCTTTTGATACTGCTGCATATGGCAGACTACTACACAAAGTTGAACAGTGTGGCATTGGAGGCAAATTGCTGCTATGGATAAAGGGATGGTTGAGTGGAGAAAATAGAGAGTGGTAATCAATGGACACTGCTCTTTGTGGACTAATGTTATTAGTAGAATCCCTCGAGGTTCAGTGTTGAGTCCATTGTTGTTTTCTGTATTTATAAATGATATTGATGATGGTATATCAGGCTTATGTCCAAGTTTTCAGACGATACGAAGGTTGGCGGGATTGTTAAGGACACTAATGACAGTACGCTGCTGCAACAGGATCTAGAAAAGTTGAGCAGATGGACTGAGAGGTGGCAAATGAAGTTTAACATTGACAAATGTAAAGTACTACATATGGGAAGCAGCAACCCCAGAGTAACATATCAACTCTGTGGTACTACACTGACAGTAGTAGAGAATGAAAAGAACTTGGAGGTAATTGTGCAGGCAGATATGAAGTTTTTTGAGCAGTGCAGACAGTCTGCAAGAGTAGCTCACGGTGTCTTGTCAATGATATACAGAAATTTTTCTAGCAGGGCTAAGGAGGTGATTATCCCTTTGTATAAGGCAATAGTCAGGCCACACCATGAGTACTGTATACAGGTCTGGAGGCCTCATTTTAAGAAGGATGTAGAGCTGTTCGAATGAGTACAGAGAAGGGCAACAAGATTAGTGAATGGAAGGAAGGGTTGCTGTTACGAAGAAAGGCTTAAGTTTTGTAGATTACAGTGCCTGGAGACTAGGCACCTGCGAGGTGATCTGAGATTGAGGTGTATAAAGCCTTGAATGGGTTGAGCATGCTCAATGCTGATGGGATTCTTCCCCTTGCTCAGAATAATCACCTCAGAGGGCATAAATTCAAATTGAGAAAAGACTGTTGTAGGATAGATGTGCAGAAGTTTGCCTTTATCCAGCAGGTAGCTGATTGGTGGAACAGACTTCCATCTTTTGTTGTGGAAGTTGATGGCCTAAATAAATTTAAGGCTAAGGTGGACAGGTATTTGGAATGACTGGAGGGGTGAAATGGGAGCGTTTTTTTTTTTTTTTTTTTTTTTTTTGCTGATGCTATATAAGCCTGCTTTCTTGAATCGTATGCCTAATGCTAATGCTAATATCCTTCTAAAGATAGCTTCACAAAAAAGATAACAAGTAATGCATAAAATATAATCCTGATTTATTGGAAAACTGGCACTTCTCTCTCGAACCAAAGCATTCTTGCTACTTTGAGCACTTAATTTTGCTGCTCTACTTTATGGCACGATTAGTCTAAATTTAATGTAAGACAACAAAGTCAAGAGATACAAAAATAATAAAGCTACATTAATCCTACTGTGATGGGAGTGCAAACTACATTATTCTAAATTATGTTATATACTATGTGAAACAGTTAAGTTATAAAATAACATTTGTATTGCACCAAAGTTATAGTTTATGGACCTAACAAAAAACGCTTCTGATGTTGTTTGTACTCCATGACATATTGGTGGCAGAAGTCAAATATGGAATTTTCTAAGCAACTCTAAAGGCCAAGTAAATAACAAATTCACCAACTTAATCAGTTAAACACAAATAAATTCCCCACAAATCAGTTAAACACAAATAATATCTCCGCTACTAATTTTAAAAAAAGTTAAAAAGAAAGCAATGAATTCAAGAAATAAAAAAAATTTCGCTAAGCAGCTCCCAGAAAATGATTTTGTCATAGAAAGGACTGCTGTTTTCACTTTAAGTGGCTCTTGAGATAGGAGCATGGAGGGTAATTCTCTAATTTGGAAAAATCTGCCCAAGAACCCATTAAAGCAGGGGAATGGAAATGAGCCAAATTGATTTGGTAAATGTAGAAAGGGCACCTAGTGTATTCAACATATATTTATAACTGAAATTGTTCTGTGATTTCTTTAATAAAAAAGATTTTCCCAAAATGACATATAATAGGAATAATTGAAGTGCATTTCTGAAATTAATATGAAAAAATTAGAAATGTTGAGAGCTTTTCTTCAAGCTCTCATAGTTCTGAAGTTTGAATTATTAAGTTTAAGAATAAATTTAGATGGAGTGAAGTACTTACCATAAATATTCCAACAAATTTGAAAACTTCTCTGATTTTAAGTGAGGAAGTATTTTATTACAGGCTAACTCAATATTTTCAAGGCTTTGTACAGTATCCCATTTAGGCTGTTAAAGAGAATTTTTTATGATTAACCTGAGTGCCAAAAAAAAAAATAAATAAATAAAAAATAAAATAAAATAATAATAATAAATTAAAAAAATAAATAACATACAAAAATATTTCAGAAAAAAATCCTAATGTTAAAGAATAATGTTAATATTTCATTATTAATGGTAAATGCCTGAAGTTTCATAATGAATAAACCTATTGAATTAAACAGCTAAAACTAAGTTCAATGAGAAATCCTTCTCTATCCATTTAATTTGACATACTTGGGGGATTCAAGTAAAAGATGACAATTAAAAGTAAGTATTTAAAATGACATCAGTTCATCATATTAATGAAATGAAACACAAAAAAAAAAAAAAAAAAAAAAAAAAACAAACAAACTACTGACTTTTGAATTTTATCTTCAGACAAACTACTGACTTTTGAATTTTATCTTCAGTTGGTAAAAACAGCCAGCAATCAAGTACATCAGATATATAGAAATGGGAGGCATTTTATATAAGAGGTTATATAAAATATTTGAAATGTCCACCACAAGCATAGCATGCACACAATAAAGTGAATCATTTTTAAACAGTTCAATATATAGTGGTGCACAAGCCATCTGTAATTTGTCTTCTTTATCTTTAATGGAACCTCATAGATAATAAAAAAAATCTAGGGTAGTGAGGTCTGAGACCTTGGTGGGTATCGAAAAAGCATTCTCCTGCAACCTATCCATCATTTGGGAAATTCACTATAGAAATAGATGCCACAAACACTGGAATGAAAACACGAGGGTGCATCATTCTGTTCAAAGTACATCAATGTATCTGAAAATGTGCTGCTTGTTGTGGGAACCATACCACTCATTAAAAATTCAAGTTAACTTTTTTTTTTTTTTTTTTTTTTTTTGGTAGTTGTTGGTGCATCAGCTTCTGTGGCCATAATGCACCTCACAAGGTTTTTGCAGTACTTTGATCCAAGCCCAAGGCGGGATTCGAACCTGCGACCTTTGGGTTGCCAGGGAGGCACTTTACCCACCCGGCTATCCCGGTCAGCTCAAGTTAACTCTGCCCAGTAACAGTATCATTCAATCTATAAGGTTAAAATATCCCACAACAGTAGAGTCCCATCCACACATACATGCTGATTCCCAGCAAGTTAGCATCTTTCTGTGGAGTGAGGTGAGATTGTCAATGACTCAGTAACCACACTCATCTCCCCATGCGAATACATTCTGAAAATCACCAGCTTCACTGTTCTTCTGAGAGTACCATTCACAATACCATGGCCATCAATCATGATCACCTTCCTGATTTGCATGCAATAATAAGGTATAAATGGGTTGAACTCTACACCCATTAAGATTATTGAAATTAAGATTGATGACACTGTCATCCTGACTTCTTTGGTGACTGATTGAAAGCACTTCTAATAGCTTTTCCTCATGCAGCTTTCTTTATAAATGCTGTGAACTGTTATATGCTCCTCAAACTTATTATACTGGGCAACATGTAAAATGTTACGAAAATGAAAATACCCAATCTTGACTAATTTTATGCTGCTGAACAAAATTCACATTAAAATTTGTCAATTAGCTCTTGTTTTCAAATTACAGTTGGGGTCTCATATTAGCAAGTTACTCTACATTATGAACTACAGCCCTTGGCAAAACAAATTGCAATACAGCAGTTTCAGTACCACCTTGCTCTGTATCATGTGACAAGTAAGTTTTTGTCGCCTCAAATGCATCTTCAATTTTCTTGCAGTAATCCTCGAATACGGCTAGGTACTAGGTGATATGTTCTCAGTTAATGGTTGTTTTCTATGACATTTCTACTTTTTGTGCAGTATTTGTGTGTCATGTCAAGATTAATATGCCCCAAAATTGTGTAAATAGTCGGGATGACTACTATTACATATGTGGAGAAGTCACGCTAACTTCAAGAAAGTGTCTCTTAATTCAAGCCATAAAAGAGCCTACTTCTTGTACTCTGGGTGTAAAGTAGGGAACCAGGGCAAGAACTGGGCTCCACACATATGCTGCACTACCTGTTCATCAAAACTCAATGCATGCGTAAATCAAAAGGGACATTTTATGCCTTTTGCAGTGCCCATGATATGGAGGGAGCCAACAAATCACATCACAGATTGTTACTTCTGCATGGGCCTTCCTATTAGAAAAGGGATGACAATGAAGAAAAAGTGGACAGAAGTATACCCAAATATACTATCTGCAATTTGTCGTGCCTCATGGTGAAGTTCTGTCTATTCCTGAACCACAGGACCATTTTTCTGTACACTCTGATGAAGATGAAGACACTGATGAACATCAACTTTATATACACAAACAGTTACAGCAGCCATCTACATCAAGGGATCTACCATTTTGTCCAAACCTTTATCTTTCTTAACCACATAAGGTCACACAAAGTGAGCTTAATGACCTCATCAGGGATCTCAAACTAAGGCAGAGCTTTTGGCCTCGAGGCTACAACATTGGAATCTTCTAGATCATTCTGGATCAGGCTACAACAGTGGAATCTTCTAGATCATTCTGTGAAAGTGACAACATTTCATACTCGAAATAAAGACTATGATAAATTCTATCAAACAGAAGGTGAACTTGCTGTTCATAAGGATGTTGATGGTCTAATGGCAGCAATGAAATGAGGCACATTCCCAAAGAATGGCACCTATTTATAGATACTTCTAAAGTTAGCCTTAAGGCTGTGTTATTAAACAATGGAAATATGTTGCCTTCAATACCTCTTGCGTATGCCATCCACAAAAAAGAAACATATGTAAACATGGAGAACATCCTCTTAGATGTACACTATTAGAAGTATGAGTGGCAGATATGTGGTGATTTAAAGGTAATTGGCATTTTATTAGGACTACAAAAGGGTTACACTAAGTATTGTTTCTCTGCATGCCATGGATATGCACTATGAGAAGAGGAGTTGGCTTCAACAAAAATCATTAACACCTGGAATGAAGAATGTAGCATTTGAACCTCTGGTAGATCCAAATAAAGTTTTGCTTCCACCACTCCACATCAAACTGGGGCTCATGAAAAATTTCATCAAGGGTTTGGAAGTGAACGGTCCTGCATTCACATAGTTGCAAGAGAAATTCCCAAGACTTAGTACAGAGAAGATTAAGGCAGGCATTTTTATTGGTCCATAAATAAGGCAACTTTTCAAAGACAAACAGTTCAAATGTGTAATTAGTGATAGCACTAAGGACACATTTGAACTTTTTTAGATTTACTGGATGACTGTTTTCTGAGAGGCAACAAGAGAAAGCAATACACTTGATCTGATTATCAGCAGTGACCCTTCATGCTTAATCTGCAGATAAAAGAAATACCAAGTGGCAGTGATCACAGTACTGATGTGGGATTTATATAAAGATGTAACTACTGTCAAGGGAAGGAAAGGGATTTCATTTTGTCAAGGTGAATACAATGGGCTTAGATAGTTTTTAAATTCTTTTCAGTAAATTCTTTTCATGTTACAACTGCAAATTCTAAATGGGAAGCATTCAGGGAAGTAATTATAAAAGCTACCAAGCTTTTCCTACCAACTTAGAGATACTGTTCAAGGTTTAGCCCTAAATGGATGACAGGTGAACTGATGAGACTAGTGACAGAGAAAAAAAAATACATGGCATACTTGTAAATTATTAGAGGACATACACACAGAAACATACAATAAATACAAACTATTCTGCATTCAAGTCACAAAAGAGGTTAGGCAGGCTAAGCCAGACTATGAGAAGTCTTTGGCTAGGAACATAAACAAACTAAATATTGATTCAGTTTGTTTATGTTAACACTAAAATGAAAGGAATAAATCACATTAGTTTATTATATATGAATAGCAGGAATGGAACAGTTGATTCTGTTATGGCTGTTGACAAACAATAAATATTTTGCATCTACATTCAAGAATGAAGATATGTTTAGAGATCGCACCTGAGGGTGATGGAATCTAGTCAGGTATATTAAAAGATGTAGCAAAAGTGATAAGTAAATAAAGCTTTAGTCATAATTATAAGATGAACCTAAGATCCAGGGAAGGTTCCTATGGATTGGAGATGTGAACATGTCTCCCTTATACATAAAGGGAGAAATGAGTAATTGCAGACCTTGACTTCTGTTCCAAGGAAAATAAAGGAGTTAGATTAGTCATTAGAAAAGTAATGCAGGATCATTTTGATAGGAATGCATTTATGCAGTAATCACAGAATGGAATGACCAAGAGAAGATCTCATCTGACCAATCTGATTGGCTAATATGACATAATAAGAAAGGAACTGGATGCACAAAATAATTTTAAGAATACATACTTGGATTTCAGCCAAGATCTATATTTTATGCTATAGCTTTAAACTTCACCTATTGCATGGCAGCTCACATCAAATAATTTCTTTACAAATGTTTTTTATATTGTCACTAGAGATAACCTGCTATTTGATGGGGACAGTTAGTCCTGAAACTGTCTGTTATAGCAGTTCCAATGTCTTTTAAACAAAGGTTAAGCTCTATAGCAACTTGTTTTTGTAGAAATGCATACTTCCATATTATAATGTTGGATGCATTTCTTGAAAAAAACCCAATAAGTTTTAAATATAACAGTGGAATCATCCATCCCCCTTTAGGACTGTAATGGTAGAAATAAAAAATTGTAGAATTAAAAAGCAGTGAACAGCTTTGTTTTTATTAACTTTAGTCAATCGTAAACAACAAATATTCTTCTGTTGGAGATAAAGGTGGGCAAGGCTTTTAAAAATAGGGCTATCGACATCTATGAACTCTCTTTCTTCTCTTTGTTCAATAGCTAGTTATGTTTGTATGTTTTTATTTTTATGTTTACATTCCTGCTAACTCAGATACTTCTTTGTGTGTCTCCAACTTTCTCAGCAAATATAATTTCTACACAGGCAGAGGCTTTTGACATTTCAACGGTTGTTATTAATTTTGGAAGCTATGGTATTAGCATTTCTTAAACCTTGTTTTGCATTCTTTTTCGATTTCAAGGGGTTCTTTGGTAGTAAAATTTTCACCATTTGATTTGAGTAAACTAACTACATAGCCTTTTCACCATCATCCAAGCTAGCTGCTTTTGCAATGTCTGCTACATTTCTTTGTATATATCCTGCACTGGCTTTCTCAATCCAAGGTAATTTTGGACATAATCAAATTACAATTTTCTCATGTTTCATTTGATGTCCTTCTATGCTGCTGTGCTGCTACACTTCCTTCTATGCTACACTTCAGCCCAAACATTATGACCATCTCTGTCTCCACAGGTGGGTGCATTTCACAGCACCTTGGAGTGACAACACTGACTGGTGCAGCATACAGAGTGAGAGCACAGGTAGTGCCAGCTAGTTCATCAGTATGAAGCCCTTGCAATGGGGAAAGGGAAGGATCTGACAGAATTTGTATGGGTATTGATTTGCAGTGCCAGGAAGGTGGGGCCAGAATCTCAGTAATCATCAAGCATTGTCAGCTTTTCCAGGGCTGTCATAGTGAAGGTGTGGTGGGAATGGACCAAAGATGCACATCCAGCCACCCAACATGTTGGGACGGAGGTTGCCACATGCTGCCTGGGACAACACACATTTAATTTCTCCAACATTGTAATGGTTTGCTTAATCCCTCAGCCTAAGACCCACTTTATATAGAGTAAAGTGGGCTGATGGACCAGGTTTCGTTAAAATTGATATAAGCTGCAATAATCCGATTAAATAATTTTCCTACATATGAAAAGTCTCCATCCTATTCTTATTTTATTTTTTATAAACTTTATTATTTAACTATTTAACTCTTCAACTGCTGTCAATTTATAATCTTATGCACCTATACATGTATATACTGTCAAGGTTGATTCTTTCACACAAAGGGAAGAAAAGAAAATTGATTTATGAATTCTAGAACTTCTAGGAAAGTTTAAACTTGATTTCAATACATGTATTGGCCAAGCATATGACAATGGTGTCAATATGGAAGGACAGTATAATGATGTATAAGTGGTGTTGTCTGAGCATAATCCTAATTGCATTTTTTAAAGCTGTGGAAACCACACTTTGCATCTTGTAGCAGTTGATAGCGTTGAAACATGCAAGGAAGCACTATTATACATTGGAAGAATTTAGCAAATATATAACTTCTTTAGCAGTAGTCCACAGAGAGGGGAGATTTTAAAGACAAACTGCGTGCAATGCAATTCTGTATGTTGAGCTCAAAAATTGACACAACCTTATTTTCACAATTTGACAAGGCCATGGGGTTTCAAAGTCAAAGGAAACTGAAAGAAATTTCAGAATTTCAATAGAGTTTCACACAACCTGCAGCATAAAAACATAACAGAATCAACATTTTTTTTTGTATTATTGATTCGGTAATATCTGGAATAACAAATTGTTTTGAATCCTTGCATAAAATCTGTAACTTATTTGGAATCATACAGACCTTTCAGAACTTAATAGATGAACAAATAAAAGTCTCAACACAACAATTACAACAGAAGTATACTAAGGATATTTCACACAAAATATGTGATGAACTGGTTTTTATGAATAAAATATACAGAACAAACTCCAGTGGATTTGCTATAGAGTGTGGAAACTAATCTAACTGAGTTGTTTCCAAATTTGTCCGTAGCACTTAGAATATTTTTGATTCTATCCACTTCTATTGCTTCTGTGAAAAGAAGTTTTAGTGTCATGAAAAGAATAAAGAATTTTAACAGATCTACAATTTTGAAGAAATGCTAAATCGGTATATAAATATATATACAGCCACTCCCTGACTTACATAAGGGTTGCATTCCACTGAACCCTACTTAAATTGAATTTTACGTTAAGTCGGAATTTCCCTAAATGCTTAGTTCCTCTCGCATAGTTGCACTCGCAACTATGCGAGGAAAAATTACAAAAGTGTACAAAATTACAAAAAGAGAGAGGAGACAGGCATAGTGTCAGCAAGTTTTAGCTTTTGAGCATTGTTGCCAAAATAACTCTCCAGCTGATAAGAACGCTGTTCTGGAAGTTGAGGGCTGTAGAGATTTAGAAGGTTTTTCTCCTAACACATCACAAAATGTCTCTGCAGCTGCAGAATCATCGCTAGTGACTTCACTGCATACTTTAATGTTGTGGAAACTAGTGCGATGCTTGAACCTATTAAACCACCCGATGCTTGCCATGAACTTGGCTTGGGGTTTGCCGTATTTATCCTTGATAACTTCATAAATACTTCTTGCTTTTGCTTGAATGGCCATTACATTCAGGGGTACTCGCTTCTGAATCTGATTTTCCATCCATATTATTAATAGCTTTTCCATAGGAGGGAGTATATGATGACACGATAGGAGGGAGTATATGATGAGGGCCTTGTCAATCAATTTGGTCCTAGAGAGATTGTGCAGGGCTCAAAGGTTAGACTTTTTTTTCAGCCTGGCCTGTGCTTGTTGACAGGAGAGACTGCTTCTACAGAGATGGGGTACACTTAAATCGAAAGGGGTGCAAGAATATTTGCTGATGCTATCGAGGCAGAGTTAGGTGGGTTGGAAAACTGCTAGTTTCGGGGACTAATAGATGGACTAATACATGGATTAACAGATTAACAGTAGTCGCTGACAAAGGTGAAAGTGATTCTTGCACTGCTTCTATTGAAATGAGCAGCAGCCTAGAAAACAAGATGCAGGAGATTTCAGAGACTGCTTGGAGTCATTGCTGAACAAGTAAATACATAGACTGTGTTAGGGTAGCTAAGAATAGAAACAGGTGCATGTATACTTGAGTATACACCAATGTTAGGAGTTTGGTAAATACATTTGGGGTGTTGGTCAAAACTATAAAGGCAGATATTGTTGGACATGGTGTCACACAGATATAAGGAATGCAGAACTGGAATTTGGGGGGTACAATGTGTACAGGAAGGATAGACAGGATAGGAAGGAAGGAGGGGTTATGCTATTGGTTAAGAAACACAAGGAAGTATAGCCAGTCGACATGGCTGGACAGTGCAGTGTCAAGTCAGTTTGGTGTGATATAAGCATTGGGAAAGCAAAATTGAGAGTAGGAGCGTGTTATAGGTCTATTGACTCTGATGAGTATAATAAACGACTGTACAGAGAAATAGAGTGGGCTAGTAAATCAGAGTGTCTTATAATGGGGGATTTTAATTTCCCAGATATTGACTGGAATTTGTGGGTTGGTCACTCACACTAGCAAGGCTTTTGTGGATTTATTGGATGATTGTTTTCTATAGCAGCATGTTCAGGAGGCAACTAGAAGGAGTAATACTCTTGATCTGATTACAAGTAGTGATTCTTCATGCATTAAGAATCTGCAGATAAACGAACCACTAGGTGGCAGTGATCACAGTGTGCTGAAGTCGGATTTACACAGGCAATTACCATAAGGGGTAAAGGGAAGGGTTTTTGTTTTCGTAAAGGTGATTACGGTGGTCTTAGACAGTATTTAAATTCTATACAGTGGGACCAGCCCATGACGTTACCAACAGCAAATTCTAATTGGGAAGCATTCAAAGAATTATTCTTGGAAGCTACTAGGCTTTTCATAAAATATTTCAACTCAGAAATATTGTTCAAGGTTTAGGCCTAAATGGATGTCAGATGAACTAATTAGACATGTGACAGAGAATAAAAATGCATATGATACATATAAATTAACAGGTGACACAGAAACCTATGATAGACATAAGCTGGTCTGTAACCAAGTCACAAAGGAGGTTAGGCAGACAAAGGCAGATTACGAGAAATCTTTGGCAAAGGATGCAAAGAAAAACAGCAAAGAGTTCTTTACTTATGTAAACTCTAGAAGAAAGGGAATGAATCAGATTGGTCCACTTGATATCAATGGTTCAACTGTGGATGATCCTGCTCAGATAGCTAACAAACTAAATGAATATTTTGCACCTATATTCACACATGAGTTATTCAGGGAAGGGAATGCCAGAGGTGTATTAAACTCTGGCAGTAAGCTAGATAATCTTGTAACAACTGAGAGTAAAGTGGAGGAGAAATTGTTGAAGATAAACATAAGAAAGGCACCTGGGGTGGATGGAATCTCTCCAGTTATATTAAAGGAGGCAGCAAAGCAAGTAAGCAAACCCTTAGCCATAATTATGAGAGCTTCATTGGACTCAGGGGAGGTACCCATGGACTGGAGATGTGCAAATGTAACCCTAATCCACAAAGGAGAATCAAAGGGAGACACAGGTAATTACAGACCTGTTAGTTTAACCTCTGTACCAGGGAAATTAATGAAGGCACTGGTTAAAGAAGTATTGCAGGATCATCTAGACAAGACTTCAGTTATAGCTCAGACACAGTATGGGTTTGTTAAGGGGAGGTCTTGTCTGACCAATTTGATTGGATACTATGATGTGGTCACAAAGGAACTGGATGCAAAGAATAATTTTGATATCATATATTTGGATCTTAGAAAGGCTTTTGATACTGTTGCACATGGAAGACTGCTGCACAAATTGGAGCAGCGTGGCACTGGAGGCAAATTGCTGCTATGGATAAAGGGATGGTTGAGTCAGAGAAGACAGAGAGTTGCAATCAATGGATATTGCTCTTCGTGGACTAATGTTATTAGTGGAGTCCTCGGGGTTCAGTGTTGGGTCCATTGTTGTTTTCTGTTTTTTTTAATGATATTGATGATGGTATATCAGGCTTAATGTCCAAGTTTGCAGATGATACAAAGGTCGCCAGGGTTGTTAATGACACTAATAACAGTATGCTGAGAGGTGGAAACTGAAGTTTAACATTGACAAATGTAAAGTACTGCATATGGGAAGCAGTAACCCCAGAGTGATGTATCAACTGTGTGGTATTACACTGACAGTGGTAGAGAGTGAAAAGGACCTAGGGGTAATTGTGCAGGCAGATATGAAGTTTTTTGAGCAATGCAGATGGCCTGCAAGAGTAGGTCATGGTATCTTGTCAATGATATACAGGCACCTCTGTAGCCAGGTGGGCAGGAGCAGCAGTGCGTAGCACACGCTTCTTTATTAAACCGTGGTTCGAGCCCGTGACCATCAAATACGGAGGACACGGAAAGGTCAGGAAATGACCACCGCATATCCCCGGAGCAATATGGCCTTTGTTGCTAATGCTCCTAAAAACCAAATAATAACAATAACAATGATATACAGGAATTATTCTAGCAGGGATAAAGAGGTGATTATCTCAGTATATAAGGCAATGGTCAGGCCACACCCTGAGTACTATATACAGGTCTGGAGGCCTCCTTTTAAGGATGTAGAGCTGTTTGAATGAGTACAGAAAATGGCAACAAGATTAGTGAATGGAACAAAGGATTGCTCTTACGAAGAAAGACCTAAGTTTTCCAAATTACAGTGTCTTCAGACTAGGCACCTCTGAGTTGATTTGAGCATGCTCAATGCTGATGGGATTCTTCCTCTTGCTCAAAATAATCGCCTGTGAGAGCATAAATTTAAATTGAGGAAAAGCAGTTGTAGGATAGATGTGCGAAAGTTTGCCTTGTTATAGAAGTTGATAGCTTAAATACATTCAAGGCAGAACTAGACAAACTTTTGGAGCGAGTGGTGGGTGAAATGAGAAGGGTATGCGTTTTTTTTTTTTTTTTTTTTGGCTGGTGCTATAGAAGCTTGCTTTTGTGCATCATGTGCCTTTGCTAATGCTAAATCCATTTTAGCTGTAGCTTCTTTGGGGGGGGGGGGAGGTTTGCATACCACATCTGCCTCTGTTATTGCAAATATATTTACTTTTGTTTCTGCTAGTCTCTGCTGTGAAATTAACATTTGACAAAACTATGTTATTTTATATCAATTTTTGGGGATGTCACACCCGTGATACAAAGGGGTATAGTATATCAAGATCAACTATATTAAAACTGAAACATGTAATTAGAAGTAAGGTCTCAATACTGATCCAGAGCACTTTAATAACCCTCTGACTAATTTTTTTTCTGCTAGCCATGAAATGAAAATGAAAGTGACAATACTGAACACCTGAAGTGAGGCTACAAAGATTTTTCCCCAAACAGATTTTCAATATTTTGCATTCCTCTGAGATAATAAATAAATATCCATTTATAAAATTTATATTCATCATGAAAGTATTCAATGCACCCTGTACTTTTCATAAGAAAAACAGTCTTATTTGTAATCAACACTATGGCAACTCATTACAAACAGCTCACAATAAAAGGTCAATGGTTTTAAAAGCCAAGTATTTTTATCCGCAAATCTTTGTTTGCTATTTGCCTATTCTGTAAAAAACATTAGCATTAGTAGAGGCATATGATGCAAAAAAAGCAAGCATATGCAGCATCAGCCAAAAAAAATCCACTCCATTCATTCCAAATGCCTGTCCAGCTCAGCCTTAAATTTATTTAGGCTATCAACTTCCACAACAAAAGATGGAAGTCTGTTCCACCAATCAATTACTAGATGGCTAAAGGAAAACTTCCACACATCCATTCTATAACTGTCTTTCCTCAATTTGAATTTATGCCCCCTCAGGTTCTTAACCTGAGTAAGAGGAAGAATCCCATCAGCATTCAGCTTGCTCAACCCATTCAAGGACTTATGCACCTTAATCAGATCACCTCGTAGGTGCCGACTCTCCAGGCGCTGCAATTTGCAGAACTTAAGCCTTTCTTGGTAAGAGCACCCCTTTGTTCCCCTCACCAATCTTCTTGCCCTTCTTTGTACTCATTCTAGCAACTCTAAATTCTTCCTAAAATGAGGCCTCCAGACCTGTACTGTGTACAGGTCTGGAGGCCTCATTTTAGGTGTGGCCTGACCATTGCCTTGTATAACGGGATTATCACCTCCCTATCCTTGCTAGCAAAATTCCTAGATATCATTGACAAGACTCCATGACCTGCCCTGGCAGCCCATCTGCACTGTTCAGCAACATTCATATTTGACTGCACAATTATCCCCAGGTCTTCTTCACTTTCCACTTCTCTGAGTGTAGTACCACACAGTTGGTACGTTTCTCTTGGGTTATTGCTACCCATATGCAGTATTTTTCATTTGTCAATGTTAATCTTCAGTTCCCACTTCTGAGCCCATTTGCTCAACTTATGACAGTATGAGTAGCATACTGTCTTTACTGTCGTTAACAACCCTTCCAACCTTTGTATCTGGTGCAAACTTGGAAATTAATCCTGATATACCTTAATCAATATCACTGATGAAAACTACAACAACAATGGGCCCAGAACGAAACCCTGGGGAACTCCACTAATAACATTTGTCCACGAAGAGCAGTGTCCATTGATTACCACTCTCTGTCATCTCCCACTCAACTATCCCTTTATCCATTGTAGCAAATTACCCCTAATGCCATACCTCTCCAATTTGTACAGTACCCTTCCACGTGCAACAGTATCAAAAGCTTTCCTGAAATCCAAGTATATGATATCAAAATTATTTTTGACATTCAGTTCCTTTGTAACCACATTTTAGTATCCAATCAAACTGGTCACATAAGACCTCCCTTTATCAAATCCATGATGTGTCTTAACTATTACTGTTGTCGTGTCCAGATGATCCTGCAATGCTTCTTTAACCAGTGACTCCATTATTTTCTGTGGAATACAAGTTAAACTAAGAGATCTATAGTTGCCTGTGTCACCTTTTGAACCCCCTTTGTGAATTGGTGATACATTTGCATACCTCCAAACCATGGGGACCTCCCCTGAGTTCAAGGAAGATCTCAGAATTATGACTATGGTTTTGCTTCCTTCCTTTTCTGCCTCTTTTAATATAACTGGAAAGATCCCATCCACCCCAGGTGCCTGCCTTATGTTTAACTGCAACAACTGCTCCTGCACATTGCTCTCAGTTATTACAAAATCACTTAGCTCCCTGCTAGAGTTTAATAAACTTCTGGCATTCTGCTCATTGAATAAATCCTCTTGTGTGAATGCAGATGGAAAATACTCATTCAGTTTATCAGCTACCGAGCATGATCATCAATAGTGAACCCATCTATATTAAGTGGTCCAATCTGATTCATCCCATTCTTCTAGAGTTTACATACATAAAGAACTCTTTGCTGTTTTTCTTTGGATGCTGTTTTGAATCCTTTGTCAAAGATTTCTCATAATCTGTCTTCGCCTGCCTAACCACCTTTGTGACTTGATTACAGACAAGCTTATATCTGCCATAGGCTTCTGTGTCACTTGATAATTTATATGCATCCCATACATTTTTCTTCTCTGCCGACATCCATTTAGGCCTGAACCTTGAACAGTATTTCTTAGTTGGAATGATAAGCCTAGTAGCCTCCAAGATTAAGTCCCTGAAGACTTACCATTTAGAATTAAATGTTGGTAACATCATCAGTTGGTCCCACTGTACAGAATTTAAAAACTGTCTGAGACCACTGTAGTCATCTTTATGAAAGCAAAAGCTCTTCCTTTTAGCCTTGATGGTAGTTACATCTTTAAGTAATTCCCATATCAGTATGATCGCTGTCACCCAATGGTTCTTTTATCTGCAAATTCTTAATGCATGAATAATCGCTCCTGATAATCAGATCAAGAGTATTATTCCCTCTGGCTGCCTCTTGAACATGCCGCTGTAGAAAACAGTCATCCAATAAATCCAAAAAAGTCTTGCTAGTGTGCGAGTGATCAACTCATAGGTTCCAGTCAATATCTGGGAAATTAAAATCCCCCATTATAAGACATTCTGATTTACTGGCCCACACTATTTCTCTGCCCAAATGCTCATTATACTCACTAGATCCTTTAGGCATATAACACACGCCTATTCTTATTTTACCTTTCCCAGTACTTATGTCACACCAAATAGACTCAAAATTGCATTGTTCACCAACATCAATTGGATGCACTTCCTTAGATTTTGTGTGTTTCTTTACATGCATGTCAAAAATTAATGGATTACTTATCTTGATTAATCTAACACAAAGTAGGAGATATACAGCAAAATCTCATTAATACAAACTCGGTTAATACAAAGTACTTGTTTATATGAAGCACATACCATTCCCCTTCGAAAGGACAGGATTTTCTATGTAAATATATTTGTTTATTACAAAATTCGGTTAATATGTATTACAAAGTTCGTTTTCACCCAGTGAGAAATAAATATTGTTATTTTGTATGTTTATAATACTAATCTTGGCACAGTTGTAATATTATTGCCTCTGGCCACCCGGTTCTCTGTTTCCGAAAGGATGGCACTGACTTGTCAGAATTTACTTTTGTGTAAACAAAACCAGCTTAAAACCAGTTTGTCTATGTTGTTTATATATATTCTCTTGCTCTCCAAGGGATTAAGGTCAGTTGCAATTGTTACGGCAGTTCAAACAGTCTTTTGCTACAGTATAATCTATTTTTTGTGCCATTTTGTCTGAGCTGATGTCTTTTTTGGAACTTGTGTCTTTCTTTAAATTAATTTGAAGTTTAGTTATATTAATTCTCATCTAGCAGTGTTATGGTGACAAAATGTAAATGGATGGAATTAAGCCTGGAAATTAAACTGAAAATTATACAAGAGGCTGACAGGATGGGACGAAGCAAAACGGACATTGAAAAGGAATACAACATCCCTTTACCTACTTTATCTACAATACGGAAAAACCAAAAAAAAAAAAAAAAAAGAAGAAGAAGAAGAAGTGTGTGACGCTGGAGCAGCGATAAAAAACAAGAAACAAATTCATGGTGCAAAACATGAGGAGCTCGAAAAAAACTTTTTGAGTGGTACCAACAAATGCATGCATCTAATTTGCCAATATCAGGTTCAGGAAAAGGCAAATCACTTTGCCTTTTCCTGAACCCCTTTAGTGATTTCAACTGCAGCAGTGGCTGGCTCCAAAGATTTACAGACAGGAATAACTTGGTTTTGTGAAATGTTTGTGGCAAATCTGGATTAGTCAACAAAGAAAAGGCTACAGACTGGTTGTGTTCTGTATGGTCCATTCTTGTAAGGTACTTGATAAGCAACTTAGAAGGAGGGAACAATTTGCAGCCAAATTGGAATGTCTTGGATGCTATCCATAATCTTGCTTGGGACAGTATTGCATTAAGTGTAATAATCTACTGTTTCAGAAGGATTGGCTTTGAAGAGAATATCATTGAAAAACATAGTTCAGCAGATGAATGTGATAACAATATTGAGGAACGGAGAATTTAAAGGAGCATATGGATTTTTTTTGATGAATTTGAAGAGGTTGTGAAAGTGGATGATGAAGTTGCTACCAGCAACACACACGCACTGCCATCTAAAAAAGATGCACAAAGTGCATTGAGCATAATAGAAAAGGTGTTGGTCTGCAGTTATGTTGATAAAGAAAAAACTATTGCATTTGATAACGTTTGTGGTTTAGTTAAAAATGCATATAGGACAAAAACTGTGCAAACAATATGTAAATCTTTCTTTAAACTAGATTAATTTATTAAAGAGTTAATGGTTTGTATGTCTTCTTTTATATTATGATTGATCAATAACTCTAAAACTCTTTGGGTACCCAGACTTAATATGAATGAAATTACAGCATTGCGTAGTCTTAGAGGGAACAAAGATATTGTTATCCAAAAAGCAGATAAAGGGGACACGGTAATTATTATGGATGAAACGGAATATTTTAAAAAATTGGACTATCATATTGGACAGTTCTACTTACAGTGTAATAGACTGGTCTGTATTCACAAATTTAGTAAACTAATACAACAAAACCCTAACGGCATATTGCAAAAGTGATTATATTTCCATGGTCCAATTAAA
This sequence comes from Mastigoproctus giganteus, assembly GCF_048544385.1. Classification (NCBI taxonomy): domain Eukaryota; kingdom Metazoa; phylum Arthropoda; class Arachnida; order Uropygi; family Thelyphonidae; genus Mastigoproctus; species Mastigoproctus giganteus. Next base: position 168,210,754 of record NC_143580.1, read on the forward strand.
AGAGCTGAAGGCGAGGTACAATATTCCCGTACTTTTCGGACAAGTTAAACTTCGTAAACACGGTTTTCCCGTACGCCCAATTGTATCATACAAAAATTCAGTGTTTTCACACTTAGCTGCTCACTTATACAACATCATTAAACCATTTAGCCAGGTGATTAGGTTTGGCATAAAAAGTTATGACACTTTATTTAATAGTATTAAAGATATTACACTTGGCATTCATGATAAATTGTTTTCATTAGATGTTACCTCTTTTTACACCAATGTAAATGTGGACTACACTCTCAATGTAGTTTGGGAACTGTTAAACAAAGATTCTATTGCGATAAATCACTAAATTACCCAAAAAAATAAATTTTTAAATTAATCAACCTTCTTCTTGAAGCAAACTATTTCGCATTAAAAGAGACTATATATAAACAGGTTTTCGGCATCTCGGAGGAGGAAGAGGTAAAAACAAAAGCCCTAAACTTCTTAAATTTCACCTTCACATGGTATGCAAAAAATCCAAGTTAGCATTTACCGAAAACCCACCAATTCGGGGATGTACCTGCATTACCGAAGTTATCATCCATTCACGTATAAGAGATCTATTATATTCAACCAGTTTCTCAACACTTACAAATATTCCACATCTGAACCCGCCTTACACTCAGAAATTGTTGCACTAACCAATAGGTTTTTAAATAGAGGATATCCTCACTCGGTTATAAATCAAATCAGGTTACAGGCTAAAAATAAAACAGTAAATATGATACTCATTAATAACACCAATAAAACATATTTTATTTCCATGCCATATGTTGAACAATGGTACAGGCAGTTTAATAAACTCTTTAGAAATACCGAATTCAAAATAATAGCCAGGCCCATGCAGAAACTCCATAATATATTAAAAAATCACACAATTCTTCCTTCTTGCTCGGCACAGGCAAATGATCTTGTGTACAAGATTTCATGTAGTGAGTGTGATTCATCGTACGAGAGTTCCACTTGTTGCATGTTAGAGTTACGTGTCAAGCAACACGCTGCTTCCGTCCACACTTCGCACGCAAACATGTCGGAACTGGCCTTTCATGAGATCAATGATGGTCACATATTCCTATTCAATGAAGCGGTAATTTTAAATATACAACACAATTACATTAAATTATTGATTGCGGAAACGCTTGAAATGAAACTACACGAAAATTCTATCAATGTGCGACGGCCTTATCTAATTTCGGATTTTTGGTCTTTTTTACGCATGCGCCAATATAAACAATCTCTCTATATTTCAGAGTCAAATACACATACAAACACTTCGTGATATTCCCATTCTGTGAACACGGCGATCAACTGAAAAGCATGGTCTGCTTAAGAAAGGGAAACAGCTGTGCATTTCATTTAATTTGAGTATTCATCCAAATCGTAACTTTTAATCCGTTTAATTTTAAATAGTTTTTAATCTTTTTAATAGTGTTTTTAACTAGTGATTTTAATTATTTATTATCGGAACCAGTTTTAACTATTTATTATGACACAATGTCTTCTCGCACTCATGGTCTTGCAGTGGTTTGATGTGTTTTGGGATCGGGCTGGAGCTCTTGGCTTTCAGTTCCGTCGTGCGTCGGATTTGGTCGTATCTCTATGAGTGCAGGAATTTATTAATTCGTTTTTTTTCCAATTTTTTCATCTTATTTTATTCATCACATATGAGAGAGAATTGACTGGAAGCATTCCACGAAAAAGATTGAGGTAATCTCTTACTTTTTAATAAAATATTATATATAAAAATGTATACTGTAGAATATTTTCATTATCAATAATTGCTGTTCTCTTAGTTTATCTTACAAATAAAATAAAATCTTTAAAAAATATGCTATTCCTATCACTGTATTTTGTTAAACAAGCCTTTTGTTTTTATTATTTTATTTTATTTTATTAATTTAAATTAATTTATTTTTGATATTATTATTCTTAGATATATATATTATGTACCAAAAAAAAAAAAAAAAGTAAAATTTTCATACTTTTATAATATGAAAATTTAGGTCCCTTAAACTTTGTATTAACAAGATTCAACTGTATTTGAAAGTTTAGCACAGATGACTACATGAAATTATTTGCATTTTTTGAAACTTGCCTACTAGATATGCCATATACAATATAATAAAATTCAACTATATCCTTAAGAGTAATGCTATGCAGAAATAGCATACAATCTTCATTTTCATAATGAAAATAGAAACTCTAACTTATTCTCTTAAATTAATTTGACCCAAGAAATTAAACTGTAGTCTAAAATTTTTCTCATAATTCCAAATAAGTAAAACCAAAATTATACTGATATGCTATACAAAAGTTATCAATAAAATAATCATAAAAATTCCTTTTATATCATATTAAATAAAAAGAAAAGACAGGCTTACTTGAACAATCAGATTTTTGTAGAAAGTTGAAGTAAATTCCATACAACAGCCAAGCAAAATGAGACCAAGCTGTAAAATTTGTCAATCAATATTTAAGATTCTTCTCTATTAAGTTATTAATTTCATTAGTAATAATGCAATAATTTTAAACAGGTAAATTTACAATTTAAACAAGTTAGGAAATGCCAAATAATATTTTAATGAAATCAGTTCAGCTGGAAAGATGCTGTTACAAGTGGCACCACAAGCAAAGAGATAGCTGGACAAAGTGATACTAAAAGATTTGTTCTACATCTTTTTTGTAAGATACACCTGAAAATAGTAAGCATTTTTTTAAATTACATTGATCAATAAAATGAAACTTTTTTTTTTAATCAAAATTGTAAACAAACTTTTCTAAATCAATTTTGAATGCAATTTCAAATATACCTTTGGATTTTAATTAGAATGTGTAGTTTTTGTAATATGATAATATCAGTACAAGTTAATTAAAATGATTCCATTACAAAACACGAGACTGGTTATAACAATTACATTTTTAATTTTTACTATTTAAACTCAATACACTTTAAACACATAGTTAAAATAATACAATGAGCTACTGTAAAAAAAGATAAGTACAATTTAAAAATGTTGTGTGGATGATTTCCTTTGGTACACTTTGTCTGGAATGTTACAATACAATATCCAGCCAAATACCAACTTACATTCATTCATTCCAGAAACCTTGGTAGGGCTTTTCCACTGACTTAATGTCTTGATGGAATCAACTTCCCCTTGCCTGTCACTCAGCAAGATTATTGGGAAAGAAGGCTAAATGTGAATACAAGAAATGAAGTTTCAGTGACACATGATATCCCATTTCTTTATATGCACTGAGCAGTTTCTGAGTTTCATCTTGCATGTGGGAGACTTATGGTTACCCACAAAGTTTCCAAAAAGCCACTTTAAGCCTGTCATGCTTTTAGTTCTAACACACTGGGGCAATTTTTCAGAGCACTGAACTCAGAAAGATTCTGAGTTGAGGTCCCAGAAAGATTTCATTTTTCACTTTGCACTGATTTTTGGAAATTTTCACTTAAGTAATGAAATATTCTCAAATTCACCTCACCCATTGCTTTCACAAAACTCTTCATCACGTAAAATTTAATGTGTGTGTGTGGGGGGGGGGGAATGATAAATCCACACAGGTTTCACAAAATGAACATACTGCCCACTCATTCTTGGTTCAAACTGTTCTTCATGGCCAGTTATGTCTGATATAATGGTTTGCAGTAGAACTGTTGGTTCCATAGGCATATGAAACAACAATATTTTATGAATCCTCCTTGCATGCCCATTAACATACCAGTGGCTTTTAGGTCACTGCAGATAGGTAATTCTAGTGGGCAATGGGATGGATGGCTTTAAGTTCCTGTTATGCAAGAGAAACCTTCAAATTTCACTGTGAGGAGCTGGTAAAGATGTGCCATTCAGATGCATCATACTTGTGACAATTCCCTAAAAATTCCATTGATATCATGGCAACAATAGCAGAGCAGACCATTTACTGTAAACAATGTTGCCGAAACTTGTTTCCCCCTCCCCAACTTTGATGTTTTTCTTAACTAAGAAGCTTTAACCTTGAGGCAAGAAGTTCAGTTTTATCTTTGGAGATAGCTAGATCTCAAATGAGGTCATTTGATTTATCTTGATTAAACAGCCCTGGCTCATATGCCTCTTCATGCAATGTATACTCAGTGTTGGCTGAAGTTCACACATCCCTGCCAGTTGCACCCTCACCACATTCTATTTTGTCTTCTAAAGAATCTAGTTCATGCTATGGAGGTACTGGAATTGGCATACTGTCATCATGAGGAATAGGTCTCATTGAAGAATCCATATTCTGATAAACAATCTTGTACTTATCATTGCTGAGAATCCAATTACATTCACATTACAAAAGTAACAATCATCATCATCTTTGTCATTTTGGCTCCTTTCACATTAAGGGTATGGGAAATGGCATTGACATTTTCTTTTTTTATCAACCAGCCATGTAATTTACATGATTGGATTGGACTCGATTTTTCTGGTGCATTAGTAGCAGTGGCAAATCCATAAGTTTGAACAAGTGGTACAAATATATGTGGTGCCCACACCTTATTCTGGTCACCTGTGGGCAGTGTGTCCAAAAGTGTGGTACACATACCCCCCAGGGGTATGCAAAAGGGTTTTAAAGGATACACGGCAGAATATTTTTATTTTATTTTATCACAGTTTTTTTTTCAGCTGAAGAAAACAATTCAATAAAATTTAGTACAGTGAGTTCCACTTATAGGAATTACTGCTTAATCGAATTAGCTGCTTTACTGAATCAAAACTCTTCTCTTATTAGATCACAATTTCAGTTTATTGAATCATAAAAGATGGTAGAGCTTTATAATCCAAGATTTTTCAAGTTTTATTTTCTTTTCTTTTTCCCCCTTTCATTGAATTTTATTTGACTACACTCTTAAGTGATTTGGTAAATGCATATTAGATCACTGTATATGTGTAAGTTGTTTACATGTAGTGACCCACACCACATTTTACTTGACATCTGTGGGAAGTAATCACTTGCTGTTTGTTTACTGCTTGTTGACTCCCCTTTCTGCAAATGAACTTTACTGGGTTTTATGTATGAATATTCACAACTGGACTGTCAGTCGTTATACCACTGGGTAAACCAAAGAAGGGCCAAACAGCCCTGAAAGGGCTGTCTGGGTGGTATCCACTGAAAATAAGTAACAAAGTTTTCTCTATTTGGGAAGGGATACCTATTCTAAGTAGTACAATGACATTGTGAAGGTTCACGATATGAGATTCAACAAAATGATGCCTTGTAAATAATGTCGGTTATTTTTACTACATCAGAAATTATACTTCCAGTTTTTAAATTATTTTTTCTATATATAGTATATATGTATAACTTTTATTATATATATTAATAAAGAATACCATATATTATAATGTAATTGCTCTAGTCCAGGTAAAAGAGTATTATTAAAACTCCCCTCAAATTAGCATTAGCTTTAGTAGAGGCATATGATGCAAGAAAGCCAGCATATTCAGCATCAGCCAAACAAAAAAAAAAAAAAAAAAACCCCTTCACCTTTCACCCATCCATTCGTCCCAAATGTTTGTCTAGTTCTACCTTGAATTTATTTAAGTTGTCAACTTCTATGACAGATGGATGTTTGTTCCAACAATCAATCACCCATCACTGACCTTGCTCAAACCATTCAAGACCTTATACACCTCAATCAGATCACCTCGCAGGTGCCTAGTCTCCAGACACTGTAACTTGAAACTTAAGCTTTTCTTCATAAAAGGGCAGCTCTTTGTTCCATTCACTACTCTTGTTGTTGCCCTTCTTTGTACTTGTTCCTTCAGCTCTACATCCTTCTAAAATGAAGCCACTAGACCTGTATATAGTACTCAAGGCGTGTGGCCTGACCATTGCTTTATAGAAGGGATAATCATCTCCTTATCCCTGCAAGAAAAATTCATGTATAGCATTGACAAGACACCATTAGTTACTCTTGCAGACTGTCTGCACTGCTCAGAAATCTGGCTGGACAATTACTCCCCAGGTCCTTTTCATTCTCTACCACCCGGAGTGTAGCACCACACAGTTGATACGTAACTCTGGGGTTACTGCTACCCATATGTAGTACTTTACATTTGCCAATGTTAAACTTCAGTTGCCACCTCTCAAGCCCATCTACTTAACTTTTCTAGATCATGTTGCAATAGTGTATTTCATTAGTGTAATTGACGAACCTGCTAACCTTCGTATCGTCTGTGAACTTAGACATTAAGCCTGATATACCTTCATAAATAAATACAGAATGCAATAATGGACCCAACACTGAATCCTGGGGGACTCCACTAATGACATTAGTCCACGAAGAGCAGTGTCCATTGATTACCACTCTCTGTCTTTTCCCACTCAGCCATCCTTTTATCCATAGCAGCAATTTGCCTCCAATGCCACACTGCTCCTATTTGTACAGCAGTCTTTCATGTGCAACAGTATCAAAAGCTTCCCTACGATCCAAATATATGATATCAAAGTTATTCCCGGCATCCAGTTCCTTTGTGACCACATCATAGTATCAAATCAAATTGGTCAGACAAGACTTTTCCTTAACAAATTCACGCGGTGTCCGAACTATAACCGAAGTCTTGTCTCGATGATCCTGCAGTGTTTCTTTAATGCCTCCATTAATTTTTCCGGACAGAAGTTAAACTAACAGATTTGTAATTACTCATGTCATCCTTTGATCTCTTTTTGTGAATTGGAGATATATTTGCATATCTCCAGTCCAGGGGGGGGCCCCTTGAGTCCAAGGATGTGCTCATAATTATGGCTAAGGGTTTGCTTACTTCCTTTTCTGCCTCCTTTAATATAACTGGATAGATCCCATCCACCCCATGTGCCTTTCTTATGTTTATTTTTAACAATTTCTCCTCCATTTTGCTCTTAGTTATTAAAAAATCATTTAGCTCACTGCCAGAGTTTAATACACCTCTGGCGTTCCCCTCCCCAAATAATTCCTCATGTGTAAATGTTGATGCAAAATACTCATTCAGTTTGTTGGCTACCTGAGCAGGATCATCAACAGTTGAACCAATCTGATTCATTCCCTTCTTTCTAGAATTAACATAGGTAAAGAACTCTTTGCTGTTTTTGTTTGCATCCTTTGCCAAAGATTTCTCATAATCTGCCTTTGCCTGCCTAACATCCTTTGTGACTTGATTACAGACCAGTATATATCTACCATAGGCTTCTGTGTCACTTGTTAATTTATACATATTCCATGCATTTTTCTTCTTTGCCACACATCTCATTAGTTCACCTGACATCCATTTAGTCCAAAACCCTGAACAGTATTTCTTAGTTAGTATGTAAAGCCTAGCAGCTTCCAAGAATAATTCTTTGAATGCATCCCATTTAGAATTTGCTGTTGGTAACATCATTGGTTGGTCCCACTGTATAGAATTTAGAAACTGTCTCAGACAACCATAGTCACCTTTACGAAAGAAAAAACTCTTCACTTTACTCCTGATGGTAGTTACCTCTTTGAGTAAATCCCACATCAGCACACTGTGATCACTGCCACCTAGTGGTTCCTTTATCTGCAGATTCTTAATGCATGAAGAATCACTACTGATAATCAGATCAAGAGTATTACTCCCTTTGGCTGCCTCCCGAACATGCTGCTGTAGAAACAATCATCCAATAAATCCACAAAAGCCTTGCTAGTGCGTGAGTGACCAACCCACAAGTTTCAGTCAATATCTGGGATATTAAAATTCCCTATTATAAGACAATCTGATTTACTGATCCACTTTATTTCTCTGTACAGTTGTTTATTATACTCATCAGAGTAATTATGCCTATAACACAGTCCTACTCTCAATTTTACTTTCCCAATGCTTATGTCACACCAAACTGACTCAACACTTCACTGTCCACACATGTCAAAACTGGCTGCACTTCCTCAGATTTTGTGTTTCTTAACTAACAGCATAACCCCTCTTCCTTTCCTATCTTATCCTATCCTTTTTTACACATTGTACTCCCCAATTTCCAATTCTGCATTCTTTATATCTGTGTGACACTGTGTCTCTGATATCCCAACAATAATTATCTTTGCCTGAGAAGGGGTACACCAGTAAGACTAAACTCTCAAAAGGGGTATGCAGTTATTGGAAGCTAGCGAAACACTGACCTAGAGAACAACCAAAGTATAACCGATAAATTTTCTAAATTTCCGTCATTCTTGTACACGATTGCGATTTAGTTAGAAAAGAACCACGCACTCAGCAGAATTTTGTTGGGTGATTTTTACACTTCTGAGGCATGATGACAAATGTATTTTGGTAATTCACTGGATCTTACATGAAACATTTTATAATCAAATAATTAAATTATGATGTAACAAAGATATAGATGTATTCAAAGAATTACATAATGATGAATGTGTAAACAACAATAATAAATAATAATTATTATATTCATGTAGGTCATTAAAAAAAATATACATATATATATATATATATATTTTTTTTTTCCATGATGAAAAATACTCGTTGATCAATGTTGTTTAAGTCTACAAGTATTAATTCAGTGCTGATTGAAAATCAGTTGTTTCTATCAAAAACACAGCCCAATTACACAGGTTAACAATGTAGTAATAATAATGGCAAATGATGCAAGAAAGCAAGATTATGTAGCATCAGGAAAAAAAAAAAAAAACCCATACATACACAGTTCACCCATCTGCATCCTCCAAGAATTTTTCTAATTCTAACCTTGAATTTATTTAACCCATTCACTTCCACAACAATCAACCACCCACTGGCTGAAGGCAAACTTCCACACATCTATCCTGCAACCACCCTTCCTCAACTTGAATTTATACCCCCTTATGCTCAGTCAGCAAGTGGAAGAATATCATTAACTAGTGGTGTAACTAGGGTTGATGGCACCAAGGGCAAATAAAAAATAGCGAAAAACTGTTCTTTTGTAATTTTTGCATTTTTTAACCATAAAAAGGCATCCTCAAAATTTGGCACTCAGGGCACATGCCCCTCCTGCCCCACCCTATTTATGCCACTACCATTAACATTCAGCTTACTCAATCCATTTAAGGCTTTAAATATCTCAATCAGATCTCCCCGCAGGTGCCTGGTCTTGAGACATTGCAATTATGCAGAACTGAAGCTTTTCTAGATAAGAGCACCGTTTTGTTCCCTTCACTAATTTGGATGCCCTTCTTTGCAACAGTTCCAGCAGATCTACATCCTTTCTAAAGTGAAGCCTCCAGATGTGTATAAAATACTCAAGATGCAGCCTAACTATGGCCTTGTACAAAGGGATAATCACCTCCATATCCCTGCTAGGAAAGTTTCTGTATATCATTGGCAAAAACTGCTCAGAGAATTTCATGTCTGACCGCACAATTATCCTCAGGTCTTTTTCATTCTCCACTACCTTCAGTACAGAGCCACATAGTTTATAAGTCGCTCTATAGTTACTGCTACCCATGTGCAGTACCCTGCATTTGTCAATGTTTAACTTCAACTGCCATTTTTCAATCCACTAACCCAATTTTCCTAGAATTTGTTGTAGTAGCTTATGCTGAAATGTGGCTAATTATATGAATCCTTTAATAATTTTTTTAGCTGACATACATTTCTCTCCATTCATACAGATTTTCCACAAAATGTCATTTTATTTTATTTTTGAATAAAATTAGTATTAGTAGCAAACAATGGAAGATAGCAAGCTTATCTACAGCATCAGCCCAAACCCGCCCCCCAAAAAAAAACCCATCACATTTTATCATTCTCCACAACACTAAGTGGAATCACACAATTGGTATGTGAATCTGGGATACTGCTATCTATATGTAGTACTTGCATTTATCAATGTTAAAATTTCAATTGCCATTTCTAAGCCCATATGTCTTCAATTTTTTTTTTTAGATATTGTTGCATTAGTATATCTTGATTACTATCATTAACCAGCCTGCCAAATTTTGTATCATCGGCAATCTTAGACGTTAAGCCTGATATAATTTCAAAAATATCATTAATAAATATTGAAAACAACAATGGGCCCGGCACTGAACCCTGGGAACTCCACTAATAACATTACTCCACGAAGAGCAGTGTTCATTATTTACCATTCTCTGTCTTCCCTCACTTAATCATCCAATTTATCCATAGCAGCAAATTGCCCATAATGCCAAAACATAAAAGCATTTGTGAAATCTAAGTATATGATGTCAAAATTATTTCCATTGAATTCCTTTGTTACTTGTCATAGTATCCAATCAGATTTGTCAGAATGATATCACCACTTAAATCCATGCTGTGATTGCAGTATAACTGTATTTCTGTCTAGATGGTCCTGCATTACTTCTTTAACCAGTGATTCTATTAATTTTCTTGGAACAGAAGTCAAGCTAATGGGTCTGATTGCACACTAGTTTATGCTAACTGTAGTCTTCTTTTCACCTGATAATTTTTATGTATCCCATGCAGTTTTCTTCTTTGCCATGAGTCTCATTATGTCATCTGACATTCACTTAGGTTTAAGCCTTGAATAGTATCTCTTAATTGGTATAAAATGCTTTGTAGTCTTTGTATATAATTGTAGTCTCTACAATTATATCACTGAATGCCTCCCATTTAGAATTTGCTATTGGTAAATTCATCAGTTGGCCTCACTATATAGAATTTAACATAACTCTGCTCCTCTCGCCTGTTCTATCTGTTATTTCATGCATATTGTATTCACCATATCCAAATTACATCTCCCTTATGTACTCATGGTACCATATCTCTGATAACCCTATAATGTCCATGTTCGATGATCTAAATTTATTAAATTTGTTTTCTATATTCTTTGCATTAATGCACACACACATACACACACACCTCTTTCTGCTTCTAATAACCCTAACACATCCCATACAATATTTTGTCCTGCACATCTTCTTTTCCTGGCTGCTGTGTGTTCAAATAGAAGAAGAGGTGCAAAATCATTTTCACTTCTGCCTATGGCTGCCATTAAATTATTAGTCTGTGTATCCCCTCTCCCCAGAAATATCAGTTTTCTGACTCGCCTGACACTGCCTCGATAACATCAACAAATATTCTTGAACCCCTTCTATTTAGGTTGATTCTATCTTTCTTAAAACAGTCTCTACTTTTAATACTTTTCCCACTGGCTTCTCTGATGATGGTTTTGACCTGGGACTGAAAACCATGGGAATGAGTCAATCTGAAGTGGAAAGGACAGAAACAGTTTTCAGCATTATTCTCACTATAACTGAATTAATCAGATTCTTAGCAGGTTGCTTGACAAAAATATCATGTTTTTCTTCTGTCAAAGTGGAAGAAAAAGCTCTAAAAGTAGGATGGTTCCACCTCCAAGCAGATTAAAATCCAAAGCCACATAATTGCATTCAGGAAGAAGTGAATGTGTTAACAAGCAGAGATTTAGTTACCGTGAAGAGATAAATTCTACCTCATGAGCCTGGCACAGTCTCAACAGGGATGAATTACCTTACAAGGCTCTCACCAAGTACTCCATACTATTGTGTCTAGGCAGAATTGCAGACATGATATGGGCAGATGGGCTAAGAAGTGGCAACTGAAGTTTAACCTTGACAAATGCAAAGTACTGCATATGGGTAGAAGTTGTTGTTATTTGGTTTTTAGGAGCATTAGCAACTAAGGCCATATTGCTCCGGAGATATGCGGTGGTCATTCCCTGACCTTTCCGCATCCTCCGTATTTGGTGGTGACGGGCTCGAACCCCGGTCTAATCAAGAAGCGTGTGCTACGCACTGCTGCTCCTTCCCACCTGGCTACGGAGGCGCCTCATGGGTAGAAGTAACCCCAGAGAAACGTACCAACTGTGTGGTACTACACTTAAGGTGGTAGAAAATGAAAACGACCTGGGAGTAATTGTGCAGGCAGATATGAAGTTTTCTGAGCAATGCAGACAGGCTGCCAGGGCAGGTCATGGGGTTTTGTCATTGATATATAGGAATTTTGCTAGCAGGGAAAAGGAGGTGATTATCCCTCTGTATAAGGCAATGGTCAGGCCACGCCTTGAGTACTGCGTACAGGTCTGGAGGCCTCATTTTAGGAAGGATGTACTTGAGCGTGTACAGAGAAGGGCAACAAGATTGGTGAGGGGGAATGAAGAGATCCTCTTACCAAGAGAGGCTTAAGTTCTGCAAATTGCAGTGGCTGGAGACTAGGCATCTGCACGGTGATCTGATTGAGGTGTATAAGCTGAATTCTGATGGGATCCTTCCACTTGTTTAGATTACAAACCTAAGGGGGCATAAATTCAAATTAAGAAAAGACAGATGTAGAATAGATGTGCAGAAATTTTCCTTTAGCCAGCGGGCGGTTAATTGCTGGAACAAACTTCCATTTGTCATTGTGGAAGTTGATAGGTTGAATAAATTTAAGGAGGAACTGGACAGGCATTTGGAGGGAATGGTGTGATTTTTTTTTTTTTGGCTGATGCTGCATAAGCTCATACACATGCTTTCTTGCATCACATGCCACTACTACTACTACTAACTACACCTTCAAATTTAATTATAATTTTAGTTTTTCTCAACATTTCTCTCTACTTGATAAGCAAAGTCTTTAGATTTCCTACTCTTAATATTATAAGAGTATTTAAGAGCACCTTTTATGGTGCATTTAAAAGATGACAGCTACTCTATAATGTCATCAGTTTCTGCCCCTAGCAAATATACCCTTGTCCTATTCTACCTATCTTCTATTTTATAAAATATATTCTCATTTCCCTGACAATAGTGTTACCAACAATAAATACTTCCTCTTCGACCAATGCTTTCTGCTATGGAAGATTTCATTGTGTTGTACGCTGCATGAATGCAGTCTTCAGCATTGTGCTGGGCAGTTGAGAAAAGGGCATCAACCCTGTTTCTCAAGCCCTCGTAAGCTCATCAGAATGCTGAATTTGCACTTAATTTCCGCACATTCTCTGCAATGAAAGTATAAAAAGATATCCTCTTTAGCTGCACTATGTTCCACTGAAGAGAAAAAAAAGGCGACAAGAAGAAGACTGATTTGTAAGGTTTGATTAGGTCTGATTCACAAGAGGAGCACATTTTTATGGTTCCTCCCAAGTCAAAGCACTTCAGCTTCTTTGAGCTCTTTGCTTTGCTCCTCTTGTTTGAGGAATGATTTTAGTCTAAATTTAATTTAAAAATACCATACAATCTAAAACATTACGACTTACAGTTGTTACTTCTCCAGAAGTTGACTCCCACAGCCACTTTTGCAGACACGTGTTAATTGGATTTAGCAATCCTCCAACATGGATCCAATTTACAGGAGGTGAAATATTACACTGGTATTCATCAATAGCATTACTATATCGAATAAGATAAATAATGATTAAACACTTTTTCTGAAATTGAAATCATGTATAATATCACAGTTAACTAAAGATACAAAGAATCAATACTAAAGATATACAGAAGGACCTAAAAGATATAGATGTATTTTTTATTGAAAATTTTACATCAAAGTTGTGTTGCTTGATTTATTAGAAGATCTGTATTATAGTATCTGCCATCTACAGACAAGCTTCAACAAACAGGCAGAAAAAAGTGGTACAAACAAAACAAAGTTGAGCCAGTGAATCAAATGCAGATGAGGATGGATGTCTATATAAGTATTAACTGAAAACTTGAAATGCAGTATATCAAGCCATTCACTGCAGAGAATATAATTCCTTTTTTGGACAGTGATACTGGTAATGATGTAAGCTTGGTTGTCAGCATTAATAGAGGCACATGATGCAAGAAAGCAAGCTTATTTAGCATCAGCCAAAAAAAAAAAAAAACAATCCCTTCCTGTTTCAACCATCCATTTACTCCAAATGTTTGTCTAGTTCAGCCTTGAATTAAAGCTATCAACTTCCACAATGATGTATGGAAGTTCGTTCCAGCAATTTAATCACCCACTAGATAAAGGCAAATTTCCACATATCTGTTCTACAACTGTCTTTCCTCAATTTGAATTTATGCCCATTCAGGTGCAGAATCTGAGCAAGAGGAAGAATCCCATCAGCATTGGGCCTGCCCAAACCATTCAAAGCCCTATAAACCTCAATCAGATCACCTCGCAGGTGCCTAGTCTCCAGATGCTGCAATTTGCAGGACTTAAGCCTATCTTGGCAACCACTCCACACACTAATCTCGTTCCTCTTCTCTGTACTCGTTTGAGCAGCTTCACATCCTTCCTAAAATGAGATCTTCAGACCTGTATACTGTTCTCAAGGTGTGGCTTGACCACTGCCATATACAAGGGGATAATCACCTCCTTATCCCTGCTTGAATAATTCCTGTATATCATTGACAAGACACATGAGCTAGTCTTGCAGACTGTCTTCATTGCTCAGAAAACCTCATATCTGACTGCACAATTACCCCCAGGTCTTTTTCATTCTCTAACACCCTGAGTGTAATACCACACAGTTGATATGTACTCTGGGGTTACTGCTACCCATATGAAGAACTTTACATTTGTCAATGTTGAACTTCAGTTGCCACCTCTCAGCCCATCTGCTCAACTTTTCTAGATCCTGTTGCAGTAGCACACTGCTGCAACATGTACAACAGCATACTGTCATTAGTGCCATCAATAACCCTTGCCAACTTTTGTATCCTCTGCAAACTTGGACATTAAGCCTGATCATATTCTGTATTTATCAACATCATTGATAAATACAGAAAATAACAATGGGCCCAATACGGACCCTGGGGGACACCACTAATAACATTCGTCCACGAAGACCAGTGTCCCTTGATTACCACTCTCTGTCTTCTCCCACTCAACCATCCCTTTATCCTTAGCAGCAACTTGCCCTTAGTGCCATACTGTTCCAACTTGTACAATAGTTTTCCATGTGCAACAGTACCAAAAGCTGTCCTAAAATCCAAGTATATGATATCAAAATTATTTTTTTAATCCAGTTCCTTTGTGACCTCATTGTAGTATCCAATCAGATTTGTCGCACAACACTTCCCCTTAATAAACCCATGCTGCATCTGAACTACAACTGAAGTGTTGTCTAGATGATCCTGTAGTGCTGCTTTAACCAGTGTCACCATTAATTTCCCCAGAACAGAAGTTAAACTAACAGGTCTGTAATTACTTGTGTCATCCTTTGATCCTTTTGCTCTCAGTTATTAAAAAATCATTTTGCGCTCTGCCAGAATTTGATAAACTTCTGTCATTCCCCTCCCTCAATATCTTCTCATGTGTAAATGTTGACAAATACTCATTCAGTTTATAGGTTCCTGAGCCGGGTCCAAAACAGTTGAACCATTGACCGTTTTTCTTTGCATCCTTTGCAAAAGATTTTCTCGTAATCTGCCTTTGCTTGCCTAACATCATTTGTCACTTGATTATAGACTATCTTATATCTATCATAGGTATCTTTGTCTCCTGATAATTTATATGCATCCCATGCATTTTTATTCTCTGTCATGAGTCTCATCAGTTCATCTGACATCCATTTAGGGCTAAATTTTGAAGAGTATTTCTTAGTTGGTATGAAAAGCCTAGTAGCTTGCAAGATTAATTCCTTGAATGCTTCCCATTTAGAATTTGCTGTTGGTAACGTCACCAGTTGGTCCCACTGTATGGAATTTAAAAGCTGTCTGAGGCCACTGTAGTCACCTTTACGAAAGCAAAGCCCTCTCCTATACTCCTGATGGTAGTTACATCTTTGAATAAATCTCACATCAGTACACTGTGATCACTGCCACCTAATGGTTCTTTTATCTGCAGATTCTTAATGCATGCATAATTACTACTAATAATCAGATCAAGAGTATTACTCCCTCTGGTTATCTCTCAAGCATGCTGCTGTGGAAAACAATCATCCAACATTAAGAGTAGGAGACCAGCGGAATTACTTAACAAGTACAGGTCACTGTTGAAAAAAAGCCGTGAAGTAGGGTTAAATTTGAAAGTGTCTGCAATTCTGCCCAGACACGATAGGAGGGAGTATATGATGAGAGCCTTGTCGAACAATTCGGCCCTGGAAAGATTGTGCAAGGCTCAAGGGGTAGAATTTTTTTCAGCCTGGAATGTACTTGTTAACAGGAGAGATTGCTTCTACAGGGATGGGATACACTTAAATAGAAAGGGTGCAAGAATATTTGCTGATGCTATCGAGGCAGTGTTAGGTGGGTCGGAAAACTGCTAGCTTGGGGGGAGACAAAGACAAAAAGATTAACAGTAGCCAATGGCAGAGGTGAAAGAGATTCTTGCACTGTTTCTATTGGAATGAGCAGAAGCCTGAAAAACAAGATGCAGGATATTTCAGAGACTGCTGGAAGTCATTGTGATACAAGTAAACACATGGGTTGTGTTAGGGTAGCTAAGAATAGAAACAAGTGCAGGTATACTTGCGTGTACACCAATGCTAGAAGTTTAGTAAATAAATTTGATGAATTTGAGGTATTGCTCAAAACATCAAAGGCAGATATTGTTGGGATATCAGAGACGTGGTGTCACACAGATATAAGGAATGCAGAACTGGAATTTGGGGAGTACAATGTGTATAGAAAGGATAGACAGGACAGGAGGGGAGGAGGGGTTATGCTATTAGTTAAAAAACACATAAAATCCAAGGAAGTGAAGCCAGTCGACATTGATGGACAGGGCAGTGTCGAGTCAGTTTGGTGTGACATAAGCATAGGTAAATCAAAATTGAGAGTAGGAGTGTGCTATAGGCCTAATGACTCTGATGAGTATAATAAGATACTGTACAGGGAAATAGAATGGGCCAGTAAATCAGAGAGTCTTATAATGGGGGATTTTAATTTCCCAGATATTGACTGGAATTTGTGGGTTGGTCACTCACACACTAGCAGGGCATTTGTGGATTTATTGGATGATTGTTTTCTACACCAGCATGTTCGGGAGGCAACTAGAAGGAGTAATACTCTTGATCTGATTATCAGTAGTGATTCTTCATGCATTAGGAATCTGCAGATAAAGGAACCACTGGGTGGCAGTGATCACAGTGTGCTGAAGTGGGATTTACTCAAGGAGGTAACTACCATCAGAGGCAAAGGGAAGGGTTTTTGCTTTCGTAAAGGCGACTATGATGGTCTGAGACAGTATTTAAATTCTATACAGTGGGACCAACTGATGATGTTACCAACAGCAAATTCAAAATGGGAAGCATTCAAGGAACTAATCTTGGAAGCTACCAGGCTTTACATACCAACCAAGAAATATTGTTCAAGGTTCAGGCCGAAATGGTTGTCAGATGAACTAATGAGACATATGGCAGAGAAGAAAAATGCATGGGATACATGCAAATTAATGGGTGACATGGAAGCCTATGATAGATATAAGTTGGTCTGTAACCAAGTCACAAAGGAGATTAGGCAGGCAAAGGCAGATTATGAGAAATCCTTGGCAAAGGACGCAAAGAAAAACAGAAAAGAGTTCTTTACCTATTTAAACTCAAGAAGGAAAGGGATGAATCAGATTGGTCCACTGGATGTTGATGGTTCAACAGTTGAGGATCCTGCTCAGGTGGCTAACAATCTAAATGAGTATTTTGCATCTACATTCACACATGAGGAGTTATTCAGGAAGGGGAATGTCGTAGGTGAAGTAAACATTGGCAGTGAGCTAGATTGTTTTCTAATAACTGAGAGGAAAGTGGAGGAGAAATTGCTGAGGATAAACATAAAAAAGGCACCAGGGGTGGATGGGATCTATCCAGTTATATTAAAGGAGGCAGCAAAGGAAGTAAGCAAACCCCTAGCCATAATTATGAGAGCTTCTTTGGACTCAGGGGAGGTACCCATGGACTGGAGATGTGCAAATGTAACCCCAATTCACAAAGGAGGATCAAAGGCTGACACAAGTAATTATAGACCTGTTAGTTTAACTTCGGTTCCAGGAAAATTAATGGAGGCACTGGTTAAAGAAGCACTGCAGGATCATCTGGACAAGAATTCAGTTACAGCTCAGACACAGCATGGTTTTGTTAAGGGCAGGTCTTGTCTGACCAATTTGATTGGATACTATGATGTAGTCACAAAAGAACTGGATGCAGGGAATAACTTTGATATTATATATTTGGATCTTAGAAAGGCTTTTGATACTGTTGCGCACGGAAGACTGCTGCACAAATTGGAGAAGTGTGGCATTGGAGGCAAATTGCTGCTATGGATAAAGGGATGGTTGAGTGGCAGAAGACAGAGAGTGGTAATCAATGGACACTGCTCAACGTGGACTAATGTTATTAGTGGAGTTCCTCAGGGTTCAGTGTTGGGTCCATTGTTGTTTTCTGTATTTATAAATGATATTGATGATGGTGTATCAGGCTTAATGTCCAAGTTTGCAGACGATACCAAGGTTGGCAGGGTTGTTAAGGACACTACTGATACTATGCTGCTGCAACAGGATCTGGAAAGGTTGAGCAGATGGGCTGAGAGGTGGCAAATGAAGTTTAACATTGACAAATGTAAAGTACTACATATGGGAAACAGTAACCCCAGATCAACGTATCAACTCTGTGGTACTACGCTGACAGTGGTAGAGAATGAAAAGGACCTGGGGGTAATTGTGCAGGCAGATATGAAGTTCTCTGAGCAGTGCAGACGAGCTGCAAGAGTAGCTCATGGTGTCTTGTCAATGATATACAGGAATTTTTCTAGCAGGGATAAGGATGTGATTATTCCCTTGTATAAGGCATTGGTCAGGCCACACCTTGAGTACTGTATACAGGAGGTCTGGAGGCCTCATTTCAAGAAGGATGTAGAGCTGCTCGAACGAGTACAGAGAAGGGCAACAAGATTAGTGGATGGAACAAAGGGTTGCTCTTACGAAGAAAGGCTTAAGTTTTGCAAATTACAGAGCCTGGAGACTAGGCATCGGCGAGGTGATCTGATAGAGGTGTATAAGGCTTTGAATGGCTTGAGCATGCTCAATGCCGATGGGATTCTTCCTCTTGCTCAGAATAATCACCTGAGAGGGCATAAATTCAAATTGAGGAAGGACGGATGTCGGATAGATGTGCGGAAATTTGCCTTTAGCCAGCGGGCAGTTGGTTTGTGGAATAGACTCCCATCGTTTGTTGTTGAAGTTGATAGCCTAAATACATTTAAGGCTCAACTGGACAGGTATTTCGAACGAACGGAGGGGTGAAATGGGAGTAGTGGTTTTTTTTTTTTTTTTTTGGCTGATGCTGAATAAGCTTGCTTTCTTGCATCATATGCCTCTACTAATGCTAATGCTAAATCCACAAAAGTCTTGCTGGTGTTTGTGTGACCAACCCACAAATTCCAGTCTATATCTCGGAAGTTAAAATTCCCCATTATAAGACAATCTGATTTACTGGCCCACTCTATTTCTCTGTAGAGCTGTTCTTTGTACTCATCATAGTCATTAGGTTTATAAGACACTCCTACTCTTAAATTTGCTTTCTCAGTGCTTATGTCACACCAAATTGATTCAACACTGCAATGTCCACCCATGTCAAATCGATGCACTTACTTAGATTTTATGTGTTTCTCAACTAACGGCACAACCTCCTCCTCCCTTTCTATCCTTTCTGTACACATTGTACTCCCCAAATTCCAATCCTGCCTTCCGTATCTCCACGTGACACCATGTCTCTGATATTCCTACAATATTCGCCATTGATGTCTTCACGAGTACCTCAAATTCATCAAATTTATTTACTATACTTCTAGAATTGGCGTACGTGCAAGTATACATGCATTTATTTTTACTCTTAGTTACCCTAACAAAACTCATGTATTTACTTGTTCCATGATGACTCCAGTAGTCCTTGAAATCCCCAGCACCTTGGTTTCCAGGCTGCTGCTCATTGCAATGTAAGAAATGCAAGAATCACTTTTGCCTCTGCCAGTGGCTACTGTTAATCTATCAGTCTGTGAATCCCTCCAAGCATGCAGTTTTCTGATCAACCGAACACTGCTTCGATAGCATCAGCAAATATTCTTGCACCCTTTCTATTTAAGTGTATTGCATCCCTGTAGAAGCACAGACCACGCTGAAAAAAAATTGTACCCCTCGAGCCTTGCACATTCCCTCCAGGGCCGAATTGAATGACAAGGCTCTCACCATGCATTCCCTCCTATCATGTCTGGGCAGAATTGCAGACACTTTCAAATTTAACCCTGACTCAATGACTTTTTTTGCAACATTTACCTGTACTTGTTAAGTAAATCTGCAGATCTCCTACTCTTAATGTCATTGGTGACAACGTGTAGAACACTGAGTTGACACCTAATTTCAAGACACTCTCTGCACCTGGCATACACAAAGACATCCTCCTTGGTTAGATCATGTTCTGTTCCAGAGAGTTCGGCAAAAATTTCACAAGTTGCACATTTTTTTAGGCTGTGATGTGTTGGAGAATTGCCCCCCCCTTCTCCCCTGAGTTACAGCACTCCTGCCAATTAGTTTAAACATAAACTAATTAGCTAACTAATTTCATTGTTGAGAACGTAACTCATATTTTTAACATTATGTCTATGGGATTTAATTCTCGCTTTACGAGTTTTTGCTTTATGAGCACATGCTAGGAACGAATTAATTCATAAAGTCGAGAACTGCCTGTATCCAGAAGTTGATTAACTCTATGCCAGATCATTGCAAGGCTGTAATTGCAGCTCAAGGAGGAACAATAAAATACTAAGGAATTATTTTGCTGATTTACAGTACATATTTACAGGTAGTAGATGACTTTCATCAACCGGTGAAATACCACCACTTTGCTTATTGGAGGTTTGAAGTAGTGAAACCCATGTTTAGTCTCTAGAGCAAAGTTTCCGGCATCCCCCCTCCCCCCATACTTCTCCTTCAACCCATGCACGGTACTAAGTACTATAGGTTTTGATACCTTTCGTGTTTGGGGTTTTCATAAAAAAAAAAGAAAAAAACATAATACTATTACGTTAACTTGTCATTTCAGTTTGTACACATAAATGCAATAAAATGTATGTTTGGTTGGACTCAAGGGGCTCACATCTGGTAAGTATGGGCTTGGCACACCCAGTGTCTTGAGTTGGATATCATCATTCTTCTTTTTCTTGGTGATTTTTTTTTTTGCCTGGTGTAGCATAAGCGTCAGGCTTCCTTGCACCATATGGCTGGTCATAATAATAATTTGCACGATTTCTCATATTTCCATTAATTACGCATTTTACCCTTTGAGAAGATATTTATGGCAATTAGGTGGAGTCTTTTTATCGGATTTCATTCACAGAGATATATATCCCATCTAAAACATGCATTTGAAATATTTCTGCAACTCACAATGCAGTGCAAAACACATTATTTGCAAAATTCACAAGTGATGCAATTTTTTTGTCTGCCACTGTATATATATATACAGTCCATTATCGATATAACCCACCCCTTCATACTGCAGTTTCAGATATACTGTGGGTATGATCATGTCCCCAAAACGAATTATGAAAAAAAGTAGTGTGTTCAAAGAACTAGCAATTTCATACTGGAAACTGGAAAAAGCGAATACAGTATACAGCCAGGCCTCGCATAACGCTAGTTCGATTAACGCATTTTTCAGTTAACACTATTTGAAAAAATGATACCACTTTTCATGATGCAAATTTCCAGTTAATGTGATATTTTTTTTTTATGCAATAGTTGAAAAAGATTTGAATCGCACGTTAAACTTACCGTGAATCGGATGGGCAATAAACAAACGTTTCTCTGCTGCCCGCCTCGGTGTGTTCCATCAACCATCAGAAGAAGATGTGTTACTTGTTTGTCTTTTGCTAATAAAGTCAATGCACACCTGCATTTAAAAATTCTTTTTAAATGAGCTAGATGAAAATGTTACCACGAAGGAGATAATGGTAAAAGAAGTAATGAAATCTTTCGTATCGCAGAGAACTTCAAACAAAAGGTGGAGAGGTTCTCTAAGATATTTATTTCGCCAGGGCCCAGAGAAGATTGTTGTCGGCTATTGGAAATTGATTGATGAAAAGAGAAAGTCAACACTGTTCAAATATTTCCGCAACAGTAATTTCTTCATTGTGTATTTTATGTTAGAGGTTCCCAAACTTTCTCGGTTCACGGCGCCCTTAGTGTCAAAGTAATTTTATCAAGGCGCACCCAGACCAAAAGAAATACCTAACAATTCCGTTTAGTAGTTAGGTCTAAACAACTTAATAAGAAACGTTGAAACTGTGAACTGCCTCGAGTTTGCAGGCAGTTCACAGTTTCCAGAACTGCCTAGGCAGTTGTTGGACACCACGCGAACAACTGCCTAGTAGTTCGCGTGGTGTCCAACAGATGTCGAGTATCGCTGTATTTCCCTTGAAAATTTAAAATATTTTGTGGCGCACAGTTTGGGAACCGCTGTTTTATGCAATAAACATTTAATTCCATAATTATTTTCATTATCTTTTACATTGTATACAGTTAAAAAGTTATTTAAAAGGTAATTTTAAAATTCTTTATGGACATTCCAGAAGGTCAAGGACCAATTATAATTTTTCCTATTGATTATTATATTTGATTAATGCGTTTCAGGTTTGCGCAATGCGCTCATGGAATGAATTAATTACATTAATCGAGCCTGTATACTCTTATGTACCGTACATCTTACTACCATATTTCCAAGAGGGCAAATTAGCTAATAATTGGCTATATATTTGCTTCGATATATTCAGTATTCAGTTGCACAGTAATTTTTTTGTAAACAACAGGACTCATCAGAGACTAATTACTGTAGACCTATTTCTCCCATCAGTTATAGATGCAATAAAAGAGCTGTTGTTGTTGTTATTTGGTTTTCAGGAGCATTAGCAACTAAGGCCATATTGCTCCATGATATGCGGTGGTCATTCCCTGACCTTTCCGCATCCTCCGTATTTGGTGGTGACGGGCTCGAACCCCGGTCTAAACAAGAAGCGTGTGCTACGCACTGCTGCTCCTTCCCACCTGGTTACAGAGGCGCCCAATATAAAAGAGCATATCAGTGGATGCTAATCACAAACAGTAATAATGCTAATTACTACCATTCATCAAGCATTTTACATTAGTCACAAAGTAAATGCCAGCACATGTCAACACAAAAGGGCTTACATCTGGTGAGTATGGGCTTGGCACACCCAGGGTCCTGGATATCATCAATCTTCTCTTTCTTTGTGATTCCCTTCTAATTCTGACTCTCTCTCTCTCATACACAGGGCAGCTCACAATTTTGACGTTAAAAACGTTTACTGGCGTTATTTGGAAAAAGTATTAGGTTAGCCAAAAATCGTCACGAAACATGATGCGCATGCGTTGTACTTGAGTGCAGTGATGCAAGAAGTACAATGCATGTGCCCAAGAAAACTCAATTGTACACCACAAGTGCAGTGACAACAAGTACAACTGAGCAGTGATGTGTCACATTATACAGTTACATCAGCATAATGAGTGATTGTGCCAAAATCTACAGCCAAGCGTTCGAAGGAATATCGTGAAAGAAAGAAAGGGAAGTTGGGCAGAAATGTGAATCAAGATGAAATACAACAAGAGTGTTTTGTTATGCCTGGGAGTTCTCAAAGTTCACTCAAAAAAAAAAAAAAAAAAAAAAACTCGAGCAGAAATAATGAAGGAATATCGTGAATGGAAGAAAAGGAAATTAGAAATTCAAACAATTCCGAACAATAATGAAATTCAACCACAGAGTTCTACTATGCCTGATACTTATCAGGAATCTAAAACTCCAGCAGAACGAATGAAGGAATATTGTACACGAAAAAAAGCAAAATTAGAAATGGATAATAATGAGATTCCTCATTACATCCCTATAGTGTCTACATGAGCTAACAGCGAGTTTGAAAAACTAGTGTACAAAAACCCATTTGGATTTAGTTGTAATGTTTGTGATCGTTTATGGTTTCAATTAGATTTGAAACCATTTCCAACAACTTCATAAGAATTAATTCAAAATGAATTTCATTTACAAGAAGTGAGTACTTTCACGATGTGTGATAGATGTCATACTTCATTAAAAGAGGGATGGATACTAACTATGGCCACGCCAAATGGATTTACATGTACAACGTATCCTACTCATTTGCCTCCACTGGATGTTGTAACTAAGCGTTTCATATCACCATGATTACCCTTTATGCAAATTCGTCGTTTACATTATGAACATGGTCAATATGGGATCACTGGACAAGTAACAAATGTACCAGTTAACATAAATACGATGGTTCATCAATTACCTAGAGAATTAGATGACAATTTTGCCATTAATGTACATATAAAACGAAGACTCGTACATAAATCATTATATCTGCAAGGATGTGCGCAGAAGAAAATAGTGAAAATATGGTTACAGTATTTGATAAATTCACCTTTGTATAAATTCTGCAGCATAAAAGTGAGTGACGATTTCTTGGGGACAAATGATGATAGTGAACAGGAACATTCAGATGAAATTGTGGAACCTGTCAGCAATGATGAAGAACTATTGTTTTCAACAACAAACATTATTATGGTCTGAAGATAAATATTTTTATGTATAGCACCGGGCCAGAAATCATCTCCAATAAGTTTTATATTTGATATACATGCAGAAGAACTTTCTTTTCCAGCTATATATTTGGGACATGCATGAAAATTTAAAAATGGATTGAAAATTATTCCCTTTATGATGGCATCGAGTGAAATTCATAGATCTGATCGCCGTGGAGTAATTCCCCAACATATGCTATATATGGCAATGAAAATTATAAGAATGCGTACAGCAGAAAATTTGCAAATTGCATTTAAATAATTAGGAATAACAGCTAACATTACTCGTTCTATATTGGAATCGAAAGAATTTATAAACAAGTCATTAGAGTCTAACTTGGCATTTCTAAAATCAATTCCCAATTCAGCATATTATCAACGTAAATGAGATGTGTTTGCCATGATTCATCAATTAGGAAAATACAATGTTCTTGACGTTGAGTGCGTGTGAACCAACATGGCCTATATTACTATGTATGTTACAAATTAAGATATAAACGAGAAATTACAATTAATGAAGTTATGGATCTAACTTACATGGAAAGAGCTACATTAATAAATGAAGACCCCATACTGTGTGCCATATACTTTAACATAATATTTCCTTTTGGGAAATATTATGTTTTGAATTTCATTAAATGCATTGAATTTCAACATCAAGGAAGTCCACACATATTATTATGGATGAACAATGCACCCTCTGCAACATTAGAAGAAAAAGAAGGTAGGATGGAAGAAGCAATCCAAATGATAGATGCATTATGTTCTATAGAGAAAACTTCATATTCAAATTTACAGCAACATAAACATACTTTTACCTGTTATAAAAATAATAACACAAAACGACACGAATGTCGATTTGAAGCACCTTTTCTGGCCAATGTCGCAACCTCGCATATTGACACCGATGGCCACAGATGACAACTGAAGATTAGCTTATCACAAAAAATATCGTAAAATGCATGACTCATTAGAATTGGATAATCATGTTAATTTTTAAGAATTTTCACATCCAACAATGATGCTCGCAGAGCCACAATGGAAGCACTTTGCAATCTTTCAAAAAATGGCTTGTAAGAAGCATTTAATGTGCAGGTATGATGGTAGCAAAAGTGTGCAAAGTTCAAGGGAGAGTACATCAAGGAGAAATCCACAGATGATTCAGATGACGACAATTAAGATAAGATCTTGCACAAGAGTATGAATTAAATGATCACCCCTTGTAGCTCCAAGCTTGGATGAAGAGTGATATTTTGCTTAACAATTGATTGTGAGTGTGTGCCAATGGTGAGATGCCACTTGCTTTCCAAAAAACTTGAAAAGGCTCTGTTACTGTTGGATCATTGCTGGCTCATCCTTTGGATGATGTCCTGAACTTAAAAGATGGCAAGATCAGAGGCCAGTTTCTACCAAGGAATACAACTGCACTAATTCAGCACATGGATCAGGGCACTATTTGAGCCTTCAAAGCTTACTACCGTGGTGAGCAGTGGCATAACTATAAAAAGTGTACCCCAATGCAAAGTTTAGTGTGGGCACCCCCCCAAAAATATTTCTTATGGTTAAAGTGACCAGATCCTTAGTATTCCAATGCTGGACATCTATTTTACAATCCCCACCCCCAAAACAATATAATAAATACAAAATACAATAAGATAAAAGAGTTTAAATATAATATAATAAAAGTGTTAAAATACATAGTAGCTTTTGAAGCGAAGTGCCTCTTCATCAACTAGTCTGTGAATGGTGTTCTTCAGTATATATATTGATGGTTACAATAGTTACGTGATCATGCATATAACTATCACGTAAGCAGAATTACGTACACGTGATGATCGTGAGCGCTCATCGCACAGCAGTACAGTACATTCTATAATAGGGTGTACTCCCCTCGTGCGATTCATAGTACTATTATTGGTGGCTATGTGTAGTGCTTCAAGCCATGAGCGCTGGCAGTAATCACATGAATAGTCGACGATTTTAATATCCCATTGGGGATCAAGATTGCGCTACTCAACTGTATCACCTATAAGTCCTAAACATGTTAGTTCAGGAATAGAGTAATTCGGCAGCATTTCCAAATAACTCTCACTATTAACATTCTTTATTCTTTAAACTTTTTCATCTAGTTAGTAATGGAATTACTGTGTGGTGTATCTTTGTTGTAATGGGTTCTAAATCTTTTTTGCACTGCGGTCACAGACTTTAACTTGACCAACCACAGCATGCAATTTATTTTCTCTTCTATTGAAGCCGTTTGGTCAAGCCTAATTCTGGAAAAAAAATAAATAAATAAAAATAAAAAAAATAATAATAATAATAAAATTTTTGCAAAACTACAATAAAATAAATGAATCACTCTTAGTACATTCTAATCTTCACTAAATTACATTTATGTTTTTTACAGATTGATTTTATCTGAATAGAACAGAAGTGATGAAAATTTAAAATGGCACAAGGACTTTACCCTGTATTAAAAGAAGCAGCAAGAGACATAAGCAAACCTTTGGCCATAGTTATTTAGTTAGTTATTTGGTTTTTAGGAGCATTAGCAACTAAGGCCATATTGCTCCGGGATATGCGGTGGTCATTCCCTGACCTTTCCACATCCTCCGTATTTGGTGGGCTCAGCCATAGTTATGAAAGCATCCTTGGATTGAGAGAATGTCCTTATAGAGTGAAGTTATGCAAATGTCTCTCCTATTCACAAAGGGGGATCAAATGAAAAAGTGAATAATTATAAACCTGTAAACTTCACTCCTAGGCCAAATAATGTAGTCACTAGTTAAAAAAAGTAATGTAGGACCATTCAGTATTGGCGTTAGTATTAGCAGTGACAAATGATACCAGAGAGCAAGCTTATTTGAATTTATGGTTGTAAAAAAAATAGTCTGAGGATGCAAAAAGTAATCTGAACAAGGGAAAGAATGCCATCAATACAACATTGAGTTTGTTCAATCCATTCAAAGCCTTAAACATCTCGATCAGATCACCTTTAGGTGCTTAGCCTCCAGATGCTGCTATTTACAGAACTGACAACTTTCTTGGTAAGAGTACGCTCTTGTTCCCCTCACCAATCTCATTTCCCTTCTCTGCAATCATTTCAGCAGTTCCATATCCTTCCTAAAATGAGGCCTCCAGACTGGTACAGTACTCAAGATGTGGCCTAACCACTGTCTTATACAATGGGATAATCGCCTCTTTATCCCCTGCTAGCAAAGTTGCTATATATATCACTGACAAAACTGCAGTGAGCTGTCCTGGCAGCCTGCCTGCACCGCTCAGAAAACTTCATATTTGGCTGCACAATTACCACCAGGTCTTTTTCATTCTCAACTATCCCGAGTGTGGTATCACACAGCTAGTACATTAATCTGGGATTACTGCTACCCATATGCAGTACCTTGCATTGTCAATGTTAAATTTAAATTGTCATTTCTCAGGCATTGCCTAATTTTTCTAGTTACTGTTGCAGTAACTTACCTTGATTACTCTCATTAACTACCCTGCCAACTTTTGTATCTTCTGCAAATTTAGACATTAAGCATGATATACCTTCTCAATATTATTAATAAATATATAAAACAACGGGCCCAGCGCTGAACCCTGGGAAAGGGGAGCTGGGCTAATTTTATTAGCGGAGTCAATTATTAGTCCATTATCAATGGACTAATAATTTTATTAGTCCAATTATAAAATAAAATTAATTTTATTTTATCAATGGACATATAGGTGTCCATTGATAACCACTGTCTTTTCCCACTCTTATCCGTAGCAGTAACTTGCCCTTAATGCCATTATGCTGAAATTTGTAGGGCAGTCTTTCATGTGCAACAGTATCAGCAAGATTTCAACAGGAATGTAGTTATATCACAGTACAGTACATATTTATTAAGGGGAGATCTTGTCTGCCCAATCTGATTAGCTGCTATGCTCAAGTAATAAAGGAACTGAATGCAAAAAATAATTCTAACATCATAAACTCCACATACATATTTAATCATTTATCTAAATTGAATTTAAAATGAAATAATACTTATCCTAAAAAATAATTGGAGAGTATTATTATTATTGGCCATATGGTGCAAGGAAGCCTGAGGCTTATGCTGCACCAGCCAAAAAAAAATTGAGTACGCAGAGAGAGAGAGAGAGAGAGAGAGAGAGAGAGAGAGAGAGAGAGAGAGAGAGAGAGAGAGAGAGAGAGAGAGAGAGAGAAGTAGGAGGGAATCACCAAAAAAAAAGAGAAGAATGATGATATCCAGCTCAGGATCCTGGGTGTGCCAAGCCCATACTCACAAGATGTGAGCCCCTGGGGTAGTATTTCATGAATTAACAAATTTACTGTAATATCACCTTACTGAAGTTATAATTAGAAAGAAACAGATTACAAATAAATTAAAATATTTTAATAATTTTTAATAAAGTAAAATGGTTTATTTACCTCTGTGTTGCCAAAGGACTGTGAATTGAAGCCACTCCAACTACAGCTTCCAGAACTCTTAAAAGCGTAGAAGCATATTCATAGTCAAATCGGTGCTTAATAATATCAGTATTAATACTTAAATTTTGACAGAACTGGAGCTGACATATCAGAAGAGGAAAAAGGTCTCTGTAAAGCAATGAAAATGAGAACATTAATATAAATTATTATGTAAAGCTCATATTCTTTTGTTTAAAATTAACTAATCCCTTTATGAAAAATTCCCTATAAAAATAAGTCATGAATCACTTTGCTTATCATAACTACTTTGTAAGTCTTGTTTAAATGAAACAGTTGTGCAAACATTCACTACAACAAACTGAATTTTATTGTATTATTTTTATTATTTTCAAAGCCAATCTAGGCATAAACCTATACACTGATTTACAAAGAAATAAAGAAAGAAATAAAAAAAAAATTATGTGCAAACCATGAATGGTAGTAAAGGAATAAATAAACCAGTTTGGATTCATTAGCCATGTCTGAAATTCATTATCTAGAACACTGCATAAGTGTACTCCTAACCACTCATTTTGTAAATATGGATAAGTAAAGAATTAAGAAATGCTTGTACAATTCACTTGAATTAAAAATGGAACTAAATAAGGTGAAAGAATTCAGTGTCACCACATTCTATCCTCTATGATTTCCAATATTCCTGAGCTCAAATCCTGTGCTTCTCAGCTCCCCTGTGTTGCAGTACACAATATCCTGCTTTATACTTTGGTGCAAGCTAAACTCGCACATTTAGATTGCACTAAAATTGAATTTTCATATTAATCTGTGAAAAAAAATAAGTTTAATACCTTAAAAATCTTAACTAATCAAAATTAATATTAATTTTTAAATATCTTAAAAATATGCATACAGGCATACCTCGGTTAACGTTACCTCTGATAACGAAGCTTCGATATAACGAAGTCGGCAATTTCAAGCCCCATTTAACATAAAAAAAAATATTCCATTTTAATCGCCTGAAATCTAAACAAACTGAAGAAATTATGGAAACCTTTGGGGCTTCTCGTGGTTGGTTCGAGAAATTTAAAAAACGGGCCAGGATTCATAGTGTAAAATTAACAGGAGAAGCTGCAAATAAGTTTCCAGAAAAATTAAAGGAAATAATTGAACGTGAAAATTTTCCAAATTTGGTGTTCAATGTTGACGAAAGCGGTTTGTTCTGGAAACGGCTACCAACAAAAAGCTTCATTTCTATTGAAGAAAAATCAGCTGCTGGGTTCAAAGCAGCCAAAGACCGTTTAACGTTACTCTTTGGATCAAATACCTCTGGCGATTATAAATTAAAATTGTTATTAGTTTACCATTCAGAAAATCCGAGGGCTTTAAAAGGTAACATAAAAATGAATTTACCTGTAATATGGAAAGCAAATAGAAAAGCGTGGGTTACCAAGGAGTTATTTACTGATTGGTTTGTTATCCACTTTTGTCCTGAAGTAAAACGGTATTGTCAAAAAAAAAAATAACATTGAAGAAAAAGCTCTTTTGTTGTTAGACAATGCTCCGGGACATCCTACTGATCTTAACACGTTGGACACATGCATTCCTGTCAAAGTTGTGTTTCTTCCAGCAAACACAACTTCCCTGATTCCACCATTGGATCAGGGAGTAATAGCATCATTTAAAGCTTATTATCTGCGTCGAGCATTAAGCAGTTTAACTGAACTAGAGGATAAAGAGTTTGTTGTTTGGTTTTTTTTTTAAGGAGCATTAGCAACTAAGGCCATATTGCTCCGGGATATGCGGTGGTCATTCCCTGACCTTTCCGCATCCTCCGTATTTGTTGGTGACGGGCTCGAACCCCGGTTTAATCAAGAAGCGTGTGCTACGCACTGCTGCTCCTTCCCACCTGGCTACGGAGGCGCCAGGATAAAGAGGAAATGACAGTTAAAACTTTTTTGGAAAAACTACACCATTAAAAACGCAATTGAAAACATTGATAGTTCTTGGAAAGAAGGCACTAAGAAATGCTTAAATGGAGTTTGGCGCACAATATGGCCAGAAGTTGTACTAGAAGAAGAAAATAACATCCAAGAAATTAGAAATGAAGTTATCCAGATGGCTCAATCAATAGGTTTCGAAAAATGTCGATGAAGAGGATGTTAGAAATTTATTGAATGCAGAAGATGATGGTTTTTCAGTGGAAGATTTAGAAAACCTTGTTAGCAACGAAGACAAAGATAATGAAGACAAAGTTAAAGAAGTTCCTGCCGAAAAAGTGTTAACAACCAAAGATTTAAAACGGTGCTTAAATGACATTTAAAACGTTTTAAATTTTTTTAGTGAAAATGATCCTGATTTAGGAAGAAGTGTTATTTTTTAAGCGATCAGTGTTAAATGCAATAACTCCGTATAGGCAATTGTTAAATGAAAGAGAAAAAGAGCACAAACAATCAACTTTAGACTCGTATTTTAAAATGTGATTTCACTTTGTATGTAAGTTGACTGTTTATTTAATAAAACTTTTCTTTGTTCGAAAAAAAAGCTTTTCATTTTCTTTACGTAGGAACGTATCCTTATTCTGGCCATAGTATTTTTACCTCTGAAAACGAAGTTTCGCTTAACGAAGTAATTTCGTGGAACGCATCCTATTCGTTATTCGAGGTATGCCTGTATATTTATTTTTGTAGAATGTATTATATTGTTTTATTTATTTAATATTGATTTTAAAGTAGTTACTTAAGCAACAAAAGGAGAAACTATCTTTTTCTGCTTTTTTTTTTCTGTTAGAAAGGTATGCATACCTTTATATATATATATCTTGAACAAATAGTTAGAATATTTAAAACTTTTAAATATTCTAATTATTTTTCAAGATATATATAAAGGTTAAATTTACTTTTAAATTTAGAATATTAAAAGCTTTTAGGATAATTTTAAATGATATTCATTAGACTGAAATTTCAGTAAAAAAAAATTATCCGTGTTTTCCTACATGTTTGTTGTAGTAAGATTTTATGGGATTTACCATGACTTTTAATAAAGAAGTACTATCCTCAAAGCAGGTATTGAAATAATTTGAAAAATAAAAATACAACACAAAGTAGTGTTATTTTAAATGTATTAATACCTGCATTGAGAAAATACCCTCCTTCTTCAAAAAATTAATGCAGTAAGCTAACAAAGCACAAAATTTGATGTTATATTGAATATTGTAACAAAGTTACCATTTCAAATGTAAGCTTTTCTTCCACACCTTTCTTGGCTCTTTTAGATTAATTTGTTCACTGTTTGACACAAAGTCACCAACTGAGGCTACATGTCTGATAAGGAGCTTACATTTTTGAAGCTGTACTACACTTAGAAACCAATAAACTATAATTTTTGTCAGTTATTGTGTGGAGTTAAGAGAGTACATATAGCAGTATTAGTAGTAGTGGCAAATGATGCAAAAAAGCAAGCTTATATAGCTTGACAAAAAAAAAAAAAAAAAAAAAAAAAATATGTACCAGGTACATAATGAATTGCTGCCACTCTACTCTGAGAATGATAGTGCCACTGATAATGTCACAGCAGCAGCCGTTAAAAATGTCGTTACTGCAGGAACTCATTATGAACTGGTACAGTAAAATAAAAAAGTAAGTATCGCTGCATTATTTTTTATTGAAAAAATAATTTCAGTACAATGAAATAATTCGTATAAAATATATTATAATAACACTAAAATTATTGGTTTATGGTAACTGAAATAAGATATATAATTTCGACACTCAAATGATTTTAATTCCCAGGTGAATACTCTATCGACTGTCGTTTCATTATGTGTAGCATTTACTAAAGTATTTGACTTAATATCAAAATTGAAGACATCTTTCATAAATTTACAACTTCTTTCCAGCCTCAGAATTTAATTCTGGATTGAAATCACCAGCGAGAACTATAGGTATATGATTCTGTGGCTCTTCCAATAATTTTGCGCCTTCAATGGCATCAAATCCTGTTTATGAACTACAGGAATACCTTGTGTAGCGTGGTTTCGAACAGCGCGGGTTTCGCTATAGCGCGGTTTACAAATTGAAAAAAAAAAAAAAATAAATAAAATAACTGCATTACGCACCAATACATTTGACATGTATGTATGTATTATAATGCCAGTATGTATGCCAATGCGTTATGGATTCAACGCCATGCTGACTGTTGTTGCAACTCCCATTATATACGGACTCTGCTAGCATTTATACATTAGTAAACACTCTAGATTCCGAGCGGTTGACTGTGTGTAAGCTGTACAAATATTTTTCGCTGTGTATTTTTTATTAAAGATTATTTTTTAAAAACGTTACACCTTTATACGCAAATATGAATGGAAAGAAGAAATGTAATGGTGCCGAGTGTTCTTCTAGATCCAAACATTGAATGAGGTATGAAAGTAAGGCAGGTGTTGCAAAATGACATTCGATGTTATAAAGAGATGTATGTAAATAAAAAGAAGAAAAAAAACTGTGCAAACTAAGCTGATCAGTTATTTTTCAAAATAAAAATACAGTACATACTTCGCTTATATTCTTTTTGTATGTACATACTGCAATAAAAATCATTTGTACCGTACTTACTAGTATTTTTCAATTTTATCATTTTAGTTTCCTTTTTATGCAAGAACTTTGCGTGCATCGATTTATAGTAAACAAACACCATATATATTTTTGCAACTCGACCCAAATCAAATTGTCGGAACACATTACATTAAAATACATACTAATAATACCTCGATCAGGGCGGTTTCGCATAGCACGGTATATTTTTGGCACGGATTAACCGTGCTATGCGAGGTATTCCTGTATATTTAATGACATCCCCGGAGTGATGTATATGGCAACGATGAAAATAGATTCACTATTGAATATGCACAAAGATCGACAAATGTCTCCAATTTCATCCAATACCGCTGTCGCATTGCTGCTATTGTGTTGTGCATAGATATGTGGTGTACTGATGATAGTTGTAAAATAATAAGAGAAGTTTACCTCAATATAGTACATAGAAAACTTCCGTATGATACTCTCAGGAAATTAAAATTAAAAAATCAAAAATCTTACATTAGAGTAACAAATAATTGAAAATCAATTAACGTAATTAAAAATAAGAAAATTAATTAAAAGAATTGAACGAAAAAATTATCATCTTATCAAGGTTCGACACATTTTCCTTTGAATATTCGTGTTAATCAACATGCGACCTCAGTTCATGCTTCTCGTTCAGCAGCATCAGAATCAGCCTTTCATGTCGTTAACGAAAAACACACTTTTTTATTTAATGAGGCCAAAATACTTAGTGTCCAACATAATTATATGCGACTATTAATTGCAGAAACCATAGAAATTAAATTACATGAGAATTCTGTTAATGTTCACCGGCCATATCTGATCTCCGATTCGTGGGCTTTTATGTGCATGTGCAAAGACAAATAATCCCTATTTAAGTTTCATGCTTACCCCTATTCGGTAATTTTCATTCGTGTGATCACGACATACAATCGAAAAGCGTTGCCAGCTTGGGGAGGAAAACCGTTTTGCAATTTTTTCGTTAAATTCTTTTAATTAATTTTCTTATTTTTAATTGCGTTAAATTGATTTTTAATTATTTATTACTCTAATGTAAGATTATAAATTTTTTCATTTTAATTTCTGGAGAGTATCATATGGAAGTGTCCTATGTATTATATTGAGGTAAACTACAGTAAACCCTCGCTATTCACAGTATCTGTATTCGCAGTTTCGCGTATTTGCGATCGCCGATTTAATATAAAATGAAACCTAAAAAAATGTTAATTTTAATGCGCCGTGAATATTTTCTGTCATAAAAAAACATGGGCGTGGCTAAAATTATCTTTCCTGGTCAAAACAGCGCTCAGTGGGTGGGGGAGAGGGGTGACAAAATCGTGAGCGTGGATGTTTCTCGCTAATCCTTGTTCAGTATGTGTTATGCACTTGCCACGGGAGGTTCGTCATTTGCTTTTAATTTATATGCTTATAAATTGAATAAATTTATCAATTTATAAATTGATATGCTTACAAAAATGATAAATCTACCGTTTTGCAGTGTAATACAGACTTTTACAAGTGTGTTAACAGAAGAAAGTGACTTTATTGTGGACAAGTTCTTTCTAACCCCTACAAAAATATGGCTACGAATAACAAGAGAAATGTGAAAATATCAAAGAAGGTGATGACATTAGTGAATAAAATTGAGTTATTAGATAAAATTTCTAATGGTGAAAGTGTCTCCTCAGTGGCAAAACATTATAAAATCAATGAGTCAATGGTACGATCAATCAAAAAATCAGAAGAAAAAATCCGCCGTAGTGTCCATGAAAATGCGCTAATTGCTTCAAAAATTTGCTCTGTAACTCGTGATGTTAAATTAGAAAAAATGGAAAAGGCTTTAAATCTGTGGATAGAAGACCGAACTCAAAATAAAATTCCGTTAAGTTCACTCATCATTCGTGAAAAGGCAAAACTCCTTTATCAACACTTTAGCGAAACTGGTGATAGCACTGGCGGGATAAGTTTTTTTGCTAGCAAAGGCGCTGGTTTGAAAGATTTGTTTGAAAATTTTAATAAATATTACATTTAATACTAAATTTTTTCTTATTTTCATTTCAATGCCATATGCTTGCATTTCACTATGTACTGTCTATGTACATAGTCATATTAGGAAGGTACATATAATACATACATAGACAAAATTTTAGACTAGTTTTTCTTATATATTTCATACTTTGGAACGGAACCCCTTTATTACTATGAGAGCCATAACTCAGTATTCGCGACATTTCTCAGGAATGTAACCCCCGCGAATAGCGGGGGTTTACCGTACTCTTATTATTTTACAAATACTGACATCAACGTAGAATGTATTGAGCATTACAGCTCTGATTCATACTAACTGATGGTAGTTGAACCTTCACGTTGATATATCGCAACACCACCACTACAAACCTCCAACCTTTTAAACTGAGTCACACATTGGAATGGTTTACGTAATATATACTCATCATTATCCAACCACGTTTCACTTAATATCAATATTTTGGATTTCGATATCTCGAACATGGGCCTGTAAACTTTGTACGTTCATTGACAATATAGTTGGGGAAGGACGTTACGTGGTTGTTATCCATTAAGAATTATTAATATGTAAATTAACCACTATTTTACCACGTGGAGTTTTTAATATATATTTTATTAAGCATAGCCTAAACTAATATATACAATAGTGTGACGTTTCGGGTATTTTGCCGATACCCCTCATCAAACCGTGCTGTTTGGGAATAGAGATAAATTCAAAAAGGTGAAGGTTACTAATTAGATTTACATTGAGCAGTTTGAAATTACAATAAAAATTTTTTTAACAAAGGATCAGTTATCATCATCATCATCATCAGCCATTTTCAATCCACTGCAGGATGAAGGCCTCTCCAGCAACTTTCCAGTTCCTTCTGTTTTGAGCACTGGCCATCCATTTACTACTCAAAAACTCATGAATTTCATCTATCCATCTCCGCCTTTGTCTTCCAGGTTTTCTTCTAGCTCCTCTTGGGTACCATTCTGTTATTTTCTTAGTCCATCTGTCATCATGTCTTCGAGCTATGTGTCCTGCCCAAGACCATTTTAGTTCTTTAGTTTTGATAAGAATGTCCTTTACTTGAGTTTGCTGCCTAATCCATGTGTTTCTCTTCTTATCTAACATTCTAATTCCCAATATAATTCGTTCCATTCTTCGCTGTGTAGTTCTTAGCTTCTCTTCCATTCTTTTGGTGAGTGCCCAAGTTTCACTTCCATAAGTCATGGTGGGGAGTATACATTGATTCATTATTTTACGTTTCAGACAAACTGGGATATTGCTCTTCAGTATGTGACTATATTTCCTGAATGCTACCCATCCAAAATTTATTCTTCTCTTGACTTCCAGCCATTTATCATTATTACAGCTAATAACTTGTCCCAGATAAGTATATGACTCCACCTTTTCAATTACTGCTCCTTCAATCATTATTTCCCTTTCCGTGGCATACTTGTTCATCATTACTTTTGTTTTAGCCATATTCATCTTTAGTCCAAAATCCTTACTAACTGTGCATAACTGATTAAGATTTTCCTCTAATTCTTTGGGATCGTGGCTTATGACCACAATGTCATCTGCAAATCGTAAATGGTTTAGGTACTCTCCGTTCACATTGACTCCTTTCTGCGACCAGTCTAATCTTCTGAAAGCTTCCTCAAGGGCAGCAGTAAACAGCTTCGGAGATATTGTGTCTCCTTGTCGAACTCCTTTCTCGATTTTAAATTTGCTACTGTCTTTGTCTAGTCTAATAAAGGATGTAGCACTCTCATATATTTTCTTCAAAATCATAATATATGGAGTATCTATGCCTTGTCTTTCCAGTGCCCGAAACATTGCCTTATGCTGTATGGAGTCAAATGCCTTTTCATAATCCACAAATGCCAGGCATAATGGTGTTTTATATTCATTTGCTTTCTCCATTAGCTGTGATATTACGTGAAGGTGATCCATAGTTGAGAATCCTGTCCTAAAGCCAGCTTGCTCTTTCGGTTGATTCTCATCAAGTATTCTTTCTAATCTCTTAGTAATGACTCTTGTGAACAACTTGTAGATATGGGATAACAAGCTAATTGGTCTATAATTTCCAATTTCTGATTTATCTCCTTTCTTATGCAGCAAAACTATGATTGCATTATTCCACTGCTTAGGCATCACACCTTTTCTAATGCACTTTGTGAAGAGCCTTGCCAGTTTTTGTGTTATGTCTCTTCCTCCCAATTTTAACAACTCTACAGTAACTTCATCTTCCCCCGGGGCTTTCCGATTCTTCATTTTCTTCTATGCATGTTCTACCTCATCAGGAAGAATATCGGGTATGTCGTATGTGTTGCTACCTTGCAATCCATCTTCCCCACTTCTGGTATCATTCCCTTGCTCCTTGTATAATTCTCTATAGTAGTCTTCTGCTATTTGAATTATGCCTTCTCTGCTGTTTATAAGTACACCATTGCTATTCTTCAGTTTCAGTATCATTTGTCTTTCTGTATTACTGCTCATGGCTGCTGATTTAAATCCTTTGTTTTCCCTTAATGCTTGTTCTACTTTTCTTGTGTTAAATCTTCTTATGTCCTCTCTGAGTCTCTTTCTAATGGCTTTGCATAACTCAGTATATTCAATTTTCTCCCTGGCAGTGTTTTTCTTGCTCTTCATTTGTCGTCTTTGGTTCATCATGACAAGTGTTTCTTGACTAATTTTTTCTTCTTTGGATTTCTGTTTCCCTATAGGTTTCTTGGGCTTTATCACTTTCAGAAAGTTGTAATATTCCTCGTCGATATCTTGGTCCTGAGCAGTCTGCAGAAGCTCAAACTTGTTCTTAAGTTCCAGTACATACTGCTTTTTCTCCTCCTCTGTTATTTCAAAGACCTTTGTATTATTTACTCGAGTCAGTTTTTTCCTTTCCTTTCCTACATCTATATCAAGTGTACATCTTACCATTCTGTGATCACTTCCTACATTTACCTTATTCAGGACGGTAACATCATTCACAATATATCTTCTGTTAGTGAGGATGAAGTCGATTTCATTAGTTGTTAATCCATTTGGACTCTTCCATGTCCACTTTCTGTTCACCCTTTTCTTGAAAAAAGTGTTCATTACTGACATTCCTTGAGATTCTGCAAATTCCACAAGTCTTTCACCTATTTTATTTCTTTCACCAATTCCAAAATTTCCTATAGTTTCAGTTATAGGATCAGTTATAAGATGTATTAACAATTGGTCATTTCTAATTTTCAATAATGCCAGTGAGCAGACAAATAATTCAAAGTTATAATAACAAATTGAGCAATTCTATGTTACTATTACACAATTATATGAGCAGAACTTGGTTACATTGAGCAATTTTTTCATTACTTTTAGCCTATTTTTAATAAGACGAATTAAGACAAACAAAACAAATCTTACCTGCTGACCGCCCTCAGACCTGAAGAGAAATGGGAAAGAGGATCAGCCAGCAGTGCTTTTTATAGGCCAGGGATTCTTATAATTAGCCAATAGGAATAGTGTTAGGTTATCCTAGATCCAGGGAGCTTGAAATCTTATCTGTGACCCAGTGCCTGGATGCTGAAATTTGCAAAACGGAAGCATTTCTAGGTAAGAGCATCCGTTTGTTCCCTTCACCAATCTGGTTGCCCTTCTCTGCACTCATTCCAGCATATCTACATCCTTCCTAAAGCAAGGCTTCCAGACCTGTATACAGTACAGGTCTGGAGGCCTCAAGATGCGGCCTAACCATGGCCTTGTACTAAAGAATAATCACCTCCTTATCCCAACTATCAAAATTTCTGTGTATTTTTGACAAAATCCCATGACATGTCCTGGCATCAAGTCTGCACTGCCAGAGAAAATGATTAGTATAAGGGGATTTATGCTACATAGGAGTAATGTCGCTATTTAAAGTGTTTATCTACATTTCTGGCTTCCCCACTGCTTATGTGCATGATACATTTATATGTAACCTAAAGACATTGATATACAGGATGATATGAAATTGGATGGCCTTGGCCATCATACTCACCTGATCTGAATTCCTCTGATTACATATGTGGAGATTCCTGAAACACAATGTCTATAGAAGAGCAGCTCACATACTGTTTAAGAACTGAAAGAATCACAGCCACCATGGAGAACATCTCTAAAGAAACACTAGCACAAACTCCATTGAATGTTTTTTAACATACATTCAGTGAGCTTTGTACTAAAATTCAGGGATAACATACTGAATATGTTTCTGCTGGAATAATCAATTCCCATGTCTCACATCTTTAATGATACTAAACTCACCAATACCACAATACATCAAAAAATAGAGGCATTCAGGATGGTAAAATTTTCCAGATAATCAAACATAAGGTAAAATTAAATAAATACTATTTTAATATATTAAGGTAAAAGAAAAAGACACTAAATAGTGTGAGCAAAACAAATTTATTTAATTTAAAATAATAATAATAATAATAAGTTATACATAAAAATTGGCACATTTACATATGTATGTATACAAATGTAGCACATCCTCCTTTGGTGGATAAGTCAAAAAGCTATTTACTTCTGCACATCAAGCCAGGTTTGATAAAAATAGTTGTGAAAGTGATGGACAAAAAAATGGAGGATTTTCCTGTTTGAGGCAAAAGTTTCCTCAAATCAGGAAGGCCAAGATAAATGGCCTTCCTGATTTGAGATAAAAGAGGGAATTTCTGTGGTCCTGAAATCAAACTGCTATTCCAAGATGAGGAATTCACTAAAAATAAGAGCCTGGAAGCATTCAAAAACATCTGCTGGACCTTTTTAGGCAATGGGAAATCACAAAATTACAGTGAAATTGTGGATGAGCAAATTTTAGCATATAGAGCAGGGGTCGTCAACTTTTTCATGGTGGCAGGCTATTTTTGATTTTAATTAAATGGTTACGGGCACCAAAGAATAATGAATTTATTAGGGGAAATATGAAAGGTATAAACTAGAAAATTAATACATACATTACATACTCTGTCATACATAATGTTATTTTATGATTTTACTTTTTTAAATAATAAAATAAAATTTAATTAAAATTAATGTGAAACTTGTGATTTCATTTATTCAGTTTTCAAATGAAAATCTGAAGTATAAGATGAACACCCAGCTCGAAAACAATCAATTACATGTGCATCTGCACATCTAATTGTCTAGATCTATTCTTTGACTTTATGAAATTCGTGCTAGAAAATAATGACTCACAGAGGTACACTGAACCAAAGCAAAAGTTCACCATTACGCTACACTTTTTAACAAAGGATACTTATTCTTGTCCACCCAATTCCAGAAGTTTATCATTTTTCATTATCTTTTTTATATGACTATAAAACAATGTCTCTTTGAAGGTTAACAATTTCTAGTTCAGTTTCTGCAATGTTTGTTTAAATAAGTTTAAACAAACATTGCAGAAGTTTACAATTAATACTGAAATTTCAGAAATATCTAAATTATTGAAGGGATTCAGAACATATTTCACTACTGATTCAATTTTCTTGAAATCCTGGAAACACCATCTGAATTCTTGCTTTAGCTCTTCAAGATGTTCCACAAAAGAATATTAAAACTCTCTTCAGTGGCAGTTTCGATAATAAACTTTTCAAATAAGGGAAGTGTAACAGTGACTTTTTTCTTATGTCATATTCCCACAAGTTTAGTTTACCTTTGAATGCACTGATTAAACTAATCATTTCAGCAATATTCTTGTTTTTTCCCAGAAGTTCAAGATTTAATATATTAAGTTTCAGATTCATATCTGTGAGAAATTCAAAATCTAGCAACCAAATGTGGTCATTAATTTGTTGATAATCCTCATTTCTGGATTCGAGAAGTAACTTGCAAAATTTTTCTGAAAATCTTTACATGGAATTTTCCCTCTACTTAACCATCGTACTTCGGTGTGCAATATCAAGTCTGAATAGCATATGCTGCAAACTTTAAGAATGAATGGAATTTATAATTTTTGTTACCACATTCATCACATTCTTAAAACGAATAACTTTTACACAGAGTATTTCCTGGTGGATAATACAATGGTAATTAGTGCCGGAAATGAAGTTTCATTCTTACACTGACTAATGAAACCTTTTCTGATACCTATCATCGCAAGTGCACCATTGATGGTCATTGACACTAATTTTTGAAGAGGAATTTTGTTTTCGGAAGCATAATCTTTAACTCAGTCTTGTCTTATATCTCGCAAAAAGGATTCTTCTGCTCCTATACTTATCTTTGGTGGCACTCCGATTTCTAGGCAAAATGATATATCTCTTGGAGATTACCCTGACTTCTAATCTCTCTTGGCACAAGCACATTACAAATATTGTTTCCTCTGCATCTAAAAAACTTGGTTTTCTCTTTCGCTCTCGGTGTTATTTTCCTTCCAAACAACTGTTCACTCTGTACAAATTGCAAATCTGCCCTACCATGGAATATTGTTCTCACATCTGGGGGTGCCCCCAAAACCTCTCTCAGGTTTTGGGGGCACCCCCAGATTCCATACAGAAGATGGCAGTTAGGTTAATTAATGACTCCCCTCTAACAGTCTCTCCACTCGCTGTCTCATAGACATACTGTTTCTGCTGCATGCCCTTTCCACAGGTACTTCCATGGGCACTGTTCTTCTGAATTGGCTTCTATAATTCCCGAACACATGCCGTCACCAGCCAACATCCATTTACTGTCCAAATTCAAACTCACAGAACCAACTTTTCATCTTCCTTGTTTATTCATTCAACTGCTGTTTTCTGGAACAACCTGAAAATTATGGTCTACAGAAGTTCAAGTTTAATGTCAACAAATATCTTCTTTTGTCTTCTCAACCTCCAACCCAAGCACGGTACTAAGTACTATAGTACCTCTCGTGTTTGGGATTTTCATAAAAAAAAAAAAAAATTGCTTGATAAATATTTTCTCCTCTAGCTTAGCATTTCAATGAAAGAATTGTTAGAAGTTCCTCTCTCACCGAATTATTGAAAAAAAACCATTCAAACTATGACTGCTATTTGTGCTGTATCTGTTATGTCATGACTCATCAAATTTTAATGAATAGCAGGTACAGGTGTGAAGGACACCCATCAACTGTTACTTTAATTTTTTTGAAATTCCCTCTATCCTTTTTATAGTATTAGCAGATAGTTGTAAATCTTTAATCGACGAAATAATGGCCAACTTATTGCTGAAATCTTCAAAAAGAGAATCTGCAGTAGACAACATTGCTTCCTTAACCAGTTCTCCATCCTCGAATGCCTTTTTTCTTTTCACAAGAACATAAGCAATTTTGATAGACGATATCATTTCATTTGAAGACTTATCAATATGCTTAGTGAAAAGCGACTGTTGAATTGAAATTCCAAATTTTAATGCACAAACTTTGTTTTTCCTTTTAGCAAAGTTATGTAGAGTGTCTGTGATATGTTTTTAAATGCCTCTCAATTTTATGCTTCTTAGCTACTGCCACAGAATTAACGACACAATAAACAAACACACTTTCCATTACACATGATAAAGTAGAATTGCCCTTCCCATTATCGTCAACAAATGTCAACAAATATCACTGTTGAAATGATATGATTTTCCAAATTTGTCTTTTCCACTCATATTAAGTTACTCTTTGTAGGGTCCACCTAAAAATAAACATAATATAAAATCACACTGAGGAATTATATACTTTTGATTTTATTTTAACATATAACATTGTTAAATTTTCACAAAAGTGCCCAAATTAAACACAAAATAAATCACTTCTACTACCCAAAAAGGACTGAGAAACTATAAGCACTCTCACCAATGGTCTTGTTTCGACAAAAATTTTAGTGGAACTGCCCAAAAAGGATACTTTCCTTTTCACGCTGTTTTGAAAAATTCTTAGAAAATGCTTCCTTGAAACACTGTCGTTATTCTGTAAAACTTCTACATCTGGAGACTATAGGTCATTTTGCTTCGTCCTTTTTTGTGAAGACAAAGCAAAGACTCAACTGTAATCTTTTCTCATTAATGGTGGGTTTCTTCCAGTCCATATCCTATTAAGTTTGGACCACTTTCTGTGATTACCGTACTAATGGTAACTCTTATATTTGATACCCTACACTGCTTTCTCCAATGACGCATATGAAGATTTAAACTGCCAAACTGATATTTGCATCACGAAATCACTGGATTTACAGGTTTCTCTTCAGACTTCCTAACTTTGGGACTGGGAAGGTTAGGTTAGAAAACCCAAGGAAACCAGAATAAAGAAAA
Source organism: Mastigoproctus giganteus (assembly GCF_048544385.1). NCBI lineage: Eukaryota > Metazoa > Arthropoda > Arachnida > Uropygi > Thelyphonidae > Mastigoproctus > Mastigoproctus giganteus. The sequence goes on from NC_143580.1 coordinate 168,254,626, forward strand.
CTGAAAAAGACTAAAACAACTGGAAAAGCCCAAAAGAAAACATTTTACAACCTCTTTTACACTTGGAAGGCCACTGCTGCAAGACATAAATATAACCCTTTAGTAGGCACCTTGATGCCCACGTGCATATGGTTGTTGATCCCTGGCATAGAGGGTTGGTATACAACATGTTGTTGAAGCTTCATTTCCTAGATTCCCATTTAAACTTTTTTTTCTGAAAACTTGGGAGCGGTCTCCAACGAACAGGGTGAAAGGTTTCACCAAGATATTTTTCAAATTGTAAAAAGATGCCAGGGAAAATGGATTCCAAATATGTTGGCAGACTACTGTTGGAATCTTGTACAGGAGACACCAATGGATAATTATAACAGGCAAAAAACCTCAAAATAAGGGTTTTGTTATTAGATAAACATTTTCATAAACAGAATAAGGTTAATAGACCTATTGTTCAATATTTAGTACTGTATATAAAATTTTCTAAAAATACAGTGGATCCCCCACTTTACAATTGGTTCACTGTATGATCAAATCACTTTATGATGGACTTTCCATAATAAAATACCATTCACTATATGATATGTGGTAAGTGCCAGTCATTGTGATCTTGTTTGCGAATTGAATTTTAATTCTCTTAAACAGAGATTCTACCGAGCGAAAATAGGAGGAATATTATCCACAGGCGATAAGTCCAAATTAACACTTTATTACCTTACCAATTAACAAAATTAAATGATACAAAAAAATTGAGAGAATAGTTTCCACAGGTTAGCAAAATAAAAATAAATTTATGCTTGGGTACATAGCTTAATTAATACTGTAATATGTACATGCTAACAAAGTGATATTTCTGTTCACTGACTTATTATTTTTTTTTTTTTTTGGGTTGTAAAATTTAAAACAGTAAAAAAAGAAAAGCAATCAATAACAAAAACACGGCACATACAAGTGTGATACGGAGTAACAAGTTTCCAAAGTTTAAAAAATAGGAATGAAGAAAAGATTCTAAAAAAATTATTTATGTTTTTTATATGATTGAAGATTTCATGGAAAGGAAAACACATTTTACCATAATGTAAAACCCACAGAATTCTAGCTATTGGTATTATTGCAAATGCAATAAGATTGAGTTTACTATCCTTTTATAATAGATTGCACTAACAGAACCGGAAACTGCAAATTGTTTTTATTGTTTTATGGTTGTGACCGCCAGAAATGTGCTTTAGAAAAATATCACAAAAGCGTTAAACATTGATTCTTATAACCAAACATATTATACGATGAAAGTGTAGTGCATTTTAATGATCTTAATTGGTTTTTTGAAATTTGATTCTATAAAGTGGCTGATTCTACTAACCAGTGATCACGTTAACTGGCACCTACTTATTTCATTTTAAGATGGGTTTATGATTGTTTCTGAATGGACGACATGGCCCTTCCTCTCAGCCAATAGCCGTGTTTGTAAATGTGTTGGCAGCAATGGATGTGTTGTGAAGCTAAATTTAATTTGGCAGTGTCTTTCAGTAAGAAAAACACTGATAAATAAAATTTAGCTTTCATGTCACATATAAAAAAATATAGTTTAATATTACATCTAACAGAGAGTGTAATTTTTTTTTTTTGCATGTTCCATATATTTTATGCAACAGAGACTAGCGACAGCTGATAGCTGATTTATTAACTAGATATGATTTGCAGAATTGTTTTAAAAATTCTGGATTTAATGGCAGAGCCACAGTTTTACTGTTTATTTTGAAAAAGGTAGAGAAAACTATGATTGGTGAGCAGGAGAAATGATAAAAAAAAGGAACCACTCTCATAAATTCGAAGACTGGGTAACTATGTAAAGGAAAAGCTCTAATACTGTATGCCGAAATAAAAGCAAGGTTTGTTAGGTTAAAATTTTTCTTATTTATAAATTACTTAAATAACTTACATAAATTCTTGTGATGCAAGTCCATAGCCTAGAAATACCCTCCACGTTCTCAAACTTTCTAAATTTAACTTTAAGGAGTCCGACTTTGGTAATTTAGTGTCACTAAATAAATAAATATATATATAAAGTTATTATTTTAAAAAAATAAAATAATTTCAAATTTTTTATATACAGAAAAACAACAGTTTTTTTATATATTAAAAAACTTTTATATATTCTTTTATATATTAAAAAACAATGGTTTTTACATTTAATAGGAAATTAATATAAAATAATGAATACCATAAAAGTTTACAAGATCAGAACATCTTGGACAATATCTTTGACCTGTATTTATGAAACAACCAGTGTCAGCAGAATGTTTATTAACGTAGACACTTCATGATTTCCTTGTAAATATCATAAAAACCCTGATCAAAATGTATCTTTAGTAGAAAGGGAATCCAGAATCTTTTTTGAAGTTTTGTTGGTCACTTAAGTCTCAGACCAAAAGTCTGCATGGTGACTTGACTAAGGTATTTAAGAATTTGAAAGGTATTAATAAATTAAATAATTTAATGGGAATATCTTATTTCTTTTACAGATGGCACAAACTATAGAATATGCACTTAAATTAAGATAAGATAACTGGCTGTACATTAGACATAAGAAAATTCTCTTTTAGTCAAAAATATTAAATAATCTTGTAAAACTGAAGACCTAATACAAATTTAAGGAAACAGATAGGGGCGAACTGAAGGAGTACAGGATAGGAATAAGGGTAGAAAGGATGGAGCTAGGAGTAACTGGATAACAACTGAAAGGGAAGGATCTGTTACCCTGTTTTAGGAACTGGCAGAATGTAAAGAAATTTCCAATTAGAAGGAAAAACCGTGGAGTAAAAAAGCAAAAACTGTGACACAGAACAAGAGCACAGGTTTGAAAATAAGTGGAGCTATGCCACCGGAATCTGGTGCTTTCTTGGCATCAAGAGTTTTCAGAGTTCTTCTAATGTCCTTCTGTCGGAAGATCAAGGGGAGGGCATTCAGTGGAATGTATTGGATACAGTAGAGATGATTTGTCATGATCATTGGGTTATCTTGGGTTATTTTGGGTTATCTTTAGCTGAGGATATAATAGAACTAGTAAAGTGTAAGAGAGACAGCAGTATAGATGAACAGAAATTGCAGCCAACAGCTTTGGCAAGAGATCAGAATGCTTGGCTACTATTTGTACAAAAAACAGTGTTCTGCTCTAGGCCTGTCCAAAATCAAGTTTGGATTGGGTAATAACTGCTTTAAAATTTTTGTGAAGAAAAAAATTGCATTCGATCTGAAAACACCAGGCAACTTGAAACCAGATGCATTTCTGAAAGTTTTTTTGTATCTTAAAATGTATTTCTGTTTTTAAATTCCTTGGCTTTCCAACGCTTGAGTGCAGGCAAAAATGAAGCTGGAGATTTGGATAAAAGTCAACTGTGATATGCTATATTCATGTTTCAGCTGTTTTTAAATTTTTATACAGTTTAACATGGTTATAACGAGCATCAAGATACTGACAAAATTTCCTCGTTATAACCGTTACTCACTATATTAGTGATGAATTAAATATATCTTTTTTTTTCTAATTCTCAATCTTGATAAAAAGATAGATTTAAAAAACAAAAGAAATATTAGAGAGAAAAAAATACACAGTATTAGTATATACCTACATAATATTATTTGTATTAATATGCTTGTATTCGGTTTTTAAATCGACCCAACCAGCCGTTGTTACATACAAAATCGTCATGACAAAATTATTTAGCAAATTTTTCCACTTGAGCCTTCAAGATCGAACCATCTATTGAAAATCCACCACTTCTTTATGTAGTGGACCATTGAAGCAATGCTTCATCAGTGTTTGTAATCTTGCACTTTCTAATTTTTTTTTTTTTGGTGTTTTTACTGGTGTTATTCCAAAAATTTTGTAATGAAAAACCATCATGCGAAAAGCATTACGGAAGTGACGTCATCTTCAGCTTCCGCCAGAAGTGAATTATTGTAACTTGTATTGTTGGAATCATACTTGTATGATGGCAACAATAATTTATCTTCTACTGGAACAAATTTAATGAAATTTTGTACGGAGCTTTCATCTTAGCTCTACACTAGAGGAAAAACTTTCAAAAACTTTTAAAAAACTTTTTTTTTTGGTGTTTTTACTGGTGTTATTCCAAAAATTTTGTAATGAAAAACCATCATGCGAAAAGCATTACGGAAGTGACGTCATCTTCAGCTTCCGCCAGAAGTGAATTATTGTAACTTGTATTGTTGGAATCATACTTGTATGATGGCAACAATAATTTATCTTCTACTGGAACAAATTTAATGAAATTTTGTACGGAGCTTTCATCTTAGCTCTACACTAGAGGAAAAACTTTCAAACCACTAAAAATTGCAGTAGTTTTTCCAGGATAGTGGAAAATATGAACATGTGATCAAGGAAATTTTCTCATGTGATAAACGGGATAATGGGGACATACAGCATATCGTTGGAAAGCTAAGGAATTTAAAAACAGAGATACGTTTGAAGATACAAAAAAACTTTCAGAAACGAATCTGGTTTCAAGTTGCCTGGTGTTTTCAGATCGATGCAATTTTTTTCTTTACAATTAAACTCTGAGGCTGGAAAAATGTTCTGCAAATTTATGAAAACATTCTTCAACTTGAACGTGTCATCAGATCTTTTGATAAATACTACACATAATGGAACAACTATAGATGGTGTATTTAGTCTCGAACTAAAATCTCTTCATTGTAAAAATTATATATCCTACTTTAGTCATCACAGACCAATACTTTCAGTAACCAATATGTAATTATTATTAATAAAATAGAAACATTGTTATATTATTATCTATGAATTTTATTAATATCTGAAAATTAAAATGTTTTTAATGCCTGCCGATGACTCTTAAATGTAAAACATGTTAAATATGCTAGCTGCAGGACACATTATGTACCTGGTACAGAATTTTTTTTGATTATGTTCTTTTCCAGTGCCAATATGTAAACATGTTTATTCTTCCACAATGTCATTACTGTTGAAGAGGACAAAGAAACTTTTTACACACTTCAACATTTTTTGCCCCATGTTCTAATCCACGAATAATTTCGCCTTTTTCATGAATCGAGAGAGACTTTCTTTTGTTAGTAGACATATTTCCGAAGGAAGAGTTTGTTTCTAATTGAATTTATTTAAAATGACAGTAAACCGATCTGCATACAAAGTTCTTAGAAGTCCCAAAATGAATACAAAGTTCTCAGACATCCTGTTGACAAAATTCTTAGAAGTCCCAAAATAAATTTATTGTTCAGTGAATACAAGACAGTGTCTTGTATTCACTAATAAATTATAAGGCTGAACTAGACAAACATTTAAAGTGACCAGATAGGTGAAATGGGAAGGCTTTTTTTTTTTTTTTTGGCTCATGCTATATAAGCTTACTTTCTTGCGTCATATGCCTCAACTAATGCTAATGCTAATACATATACTGCTTTTTACCATCATATGACTTGTGAAGAGGTATACCTTTGAGAAAAGATTGCCTCACCACAAGTCATATTTATTTTTAAACTGGTATAAATATTGTTTGGTGCATAATAGCCTTAGATTCTAATACACCAATAAAATCATAATCCAATCCAAACACATACACTACTTGGGACTCCCTCCAAAATTATACAGCTGATCCAGCTGTCTCCTTGAGAGTTACCAAAAGGTCCAGTCTGGTAGACTATCTATTGGTCAGTCTGTGAAAACCATTTTAGAGCTGTACCTTTGAATAAGGAATATTGGAGCTTACCATGATATCTATCATAAAAGACATCACTTACACTGTGTAATAGAAAAGATAGTGGGTTGCCTGAGCTTTGCTCTGGAGACTAAACATGGGTTTTGCCACTTCAAGCCTCAAATAAGCAAAGTGGGGTACTGCACCGGATGATGAGGGTCATCTACCACCTAGTATTGCCTGGCAACATCAAACACAGGACTGCTTACCAGGCAGTAAATTATTGAATTTTCAATACTATTATAAATTCTCCATTTAAACATGGCACATACATAACATAAATACTGAGATGTTATTAGATAGTTCTGAACCTATTCGAGAGAATTTATTTTGAATTTTTAATGGAGGAAAGAAACCAAGGAAAACCAAAGTGAAGACAGTTAAAAGAGTTAAGGGGAGGGGAGAGGATCATCTAAATGACACCAGATGAACATCAACAGGAAAAATATCAAATGACACTATATTAAAATCAATACTGTTATTAGGTCTCAAGTGGAATGAATAAATATGATTACTATATTAACATAACAATCTTGGGCTCATCTCAAATAAAAATTAAACCCAATATATCTTGTATACCCATCAGAATCTCACAATAATTTTGGTTCTACAAAATTGTCTCTCCAAAGAGGTAAATATTTTATAATTTGGTACTCAGTGAGTTGGAAATTTTTCAATATGAACAGCAGCTATGGAATTTTTGACTCTTACTATATATTAAAATCATATCAATTAACTTGGCAAAAATAAACAGGTCTGTAGTGTTTCCCATAATATCAGTTTAACAAATGCTGTACTGTGAACAATGAGGAAGTTTTCAGCAGATAGCATGTCTGAAACTGGGTATGTACTTCAGTATCAACAGACATGTTGATACTGAAGTACATACTCCGTTACATTGATTATTGAGGTGATTTGTATAATTCATGTAGCAGAACAGCACATTACTGTTCATGATGTTGGTATGTATATTTTGTTCTGTTTAAGGCCTGTCTTACGCTGTAATGCACAGTCAAATTTTTATGATATAAATTAGAACACAAAAATGCTTTGCCATTTTACATAGTTTTGTAATTACGATTAATGTTTAATATCTCAGAAACAAAGACATTTGAGACAAGTTATTTAGAGGAATTTTTTTTATATATATATTTTTATTTTTTATATAGTCTATGTAGCTTGAAAATATGCTCCTATATTTGTTCTGTTCAATTTTGAAATACCTGCATGTATGTACTGTATATATACACAAGGTTGTACAATATACCGGCCAAACTGGAGGAGTGTGTTCTACAGACGATTTTGAGCAAAAAATGTTCTATACACAGCGTGGGTTAATTCAATACCATTATTGAGTTAAAACTGCTATTATAAGTACAGCAAGATGGCACTGCTGTAATTGTATGATTCTTGGTCTGTGTGTACACCTTGGCTAGTGTATCGTTGTGTTGCAGAGATTCAAAATGCTGCAAACATTGAAGAATGAGGAAGTGGAACAGAATACCAATAGTAATATCTGAAATTAGAGTTCCATGTTGCAATGTGTTTTGAAATGTACATGGAACTTTGAGAGAGACAAATGGTTGCCTCCCAAGAGTAAGTGTAGGATATGAGCAATAACAACTTAGAGAAAATGATGTTCAGGTTGCAGTGAAGTAAAGCCCACATACAAGTGTATCCTCTGTAACAGTATAGTGGTTTCACCACTTGTTTGGAGAAGTCTGGCTTCATGTCCCATCACAGATTGGAAGTATTTCTAAAAGGCTGTAATTAGCCTTTAGAAATAGCTCCAGTTAATCAGGGCCACTCTGATTGAGGGAGTGAGGTGGTTTCCTCCCATATGTTATTCTTGATTTTTCGGGGCATAGCATGCAAATTGGCCTGGGAACATGTTCTGGAACAGACATATACATAATAGTTCGATATAGTCTAAGTTGCTGATGTGGTGATGGTTATATACATAATAGTTCAATATAGTCTAAGTTGCTGATGTAGATTTGTTGATATCACCAACAACAAACAACTGCATGCAGCATTTCCATGACTGGTAAGCCCTCAATGGTAGTCTAGGTACAATAGGTTCAGGGGGTAATTGTGCAGCCAAATATGAAGTTCGGTGAGCAGTGCAGATGGGCTGCCAGGGCAGGTCATGGAGTCTTGTCAATGATATATAGGAATTTTGCTAGCAGGGACAAGGAGGTGATAATCCCATTATACAAGGCAATGGTCAGGCCACACCTAGAGTACTGTGTACAGGTCTGGAGGCCTCATTTTAGGAAGGATGTAGAGTTGCTAGTAGTACAAAGAAGGGCAACAAGATTGGTGAGGGGAACAAAGGGGTGCTCTTATCAAGAAAGGCTTAAGTTCTGTAAATTGCTGCACCTGGAGAGTAGGCACCTGCGAGGTGATCTGATTGAGGTATATAAGGCCTTGAATGGGTTGAGCAAGCTGAATGCTGATGGGATTCTTCTGAGGGGACACAGTTTCAAATTGAGGAAAGATAGCTGTAGAATAGATGTGCGGAAATTTGCCTTTAGCCAGCAGGTACTTGATTGGTAGAACAGGTTTCCATCTTTTGTTATAAATTGATTTATAACAAAAGATGGAAGTTTAAATAAATTTAAGGCTGAGCTGGACAGGCATTTGGAATGAAAGGAGGGATGAAATGGGAAGGTTTTTTTTTTTTTTTTTTGGCTGATGCTGCATAAGCTTGCTTTCTCGCATCGTATGCCTCTACTAATGCATCACTGTGTCTGTATATACACACAGAAATGTATTGTACCTAGTGACTAATGTATTATACTGGTCAAACTGGAGGAGTGTCACTATGTATTGACTATGTATCAGCATGATACACCATCATCTGTGACTCATTTGTAGAGGTCTGGGTTAGATTCCTATCAGTGAAAGGAGAATTTATTACCCTCTTTCTTTCAAGGCTGTAATTAGCTAATCTTAGGCAGAGGGTGCAGAGTTTTCTCCGAAAGTTATTCTAGGTTTTTTTCAGCCTGCAAAACATGAAAATCAGACCAAAAACACACATTTCTATAGACACAATACACTTATGGTTACAAGTGCATACTTGGGGACCAGTAATACCAGATTTTATTTATTTTTTTTATGATGAGTGGTAAAGTACAAATACAGATTTGGAGGATTTTGCATGAAAACAGTTTTATTCATATCATCTCCAAAGAGTATTATAATTTTGTGAATGGTTGCAAGCACAACTACATATTCTACTGGATAATGTGTTAACAGATGGGAGTCAATTAATCCAGGATGGTATTAAGAACATAAGGAATTCTCATTTTTAGGGGCAAGAAAATCCATGAAGTAGTAGTACAGTACATAATTTTTTTAACACTAATTTTCAGTAAATGTGTGAAGTATTAGGCAACTACTGGGCACACATTTTACTGAGAGATGTTTAACAGATGTATATGACAGGATTTTCTGGAAAAATTAACTACTACTGCTGTATGCAGAGCATGTGCCTCTTGCAGCATGACATTGTATCTTGACATTTCAGCATAGAGGTTATAGAGGTTGAACAAATACCACAAAGGAACTTGAATAGGCAGAGACAGACCAATGATATGGCCAGCTCACCCACCTGACTTTATCCTGTTAGAATTCTTCTTCTGGTATTGCATCAAATGTAAACTGCACTACAGTGCTAAGCTGGTACACATGTAATCACAAGTGGCTGATTCTGAAAATTGGAATTTAATTAAAACTTTTTATGTATTTGTAGTTGTTTAAGTTTCTAATAATAAAGATGTATTAAAAATTCATTCTGTATTCATCGCTATGTTACTCTAGTACTTAACTTGATAACAGTGTCAAATGATCTATGATTTCTGGAATTTTTTTTTTTTTTGATTCAAATCACCTCTAAAATACACTCCTGAAGTTTGGCCTTAACAGCAGATCATAGGACATCCCAAATATAGTGTAGTCAAAGCATATATGTTCGATATGTATTGATATAAACCAGTATAAAAACCTTCTTCCATTTCTGTTAACTATGTATAAGACTCAGGTTTTATGAGACGAAGGCCAAATATATATATAAGATATATAAAAATTAGGGTAGGAATCATAACCTAGTCTGATAAATACTGCATATGCCTGATGTATCAAAATAATGTTAACAAATTAATTCAATTAATTCAGTTCTTCAATTGGTATTAAAAACTCTGAGAAATAACATCAGACACTAAGAAGCCTGCTAAAATCAAAGCTAAATTGCAGGAACAGGGTCAGGGTCATAAACACCTATGCAGTCCCAGTACTAATATACTCCTTTGGAATCATAGATTGGACCTATACTGAGATAGAGGAGATATGAGATCAACCAGGATAAAGATGACCAAGAGCTGTAATACCACCCAAAGTTGGCCATCAAGACTGACCATAGCCTGGAAAGAAGGATGGAGAGGACTGGCAGACCTCAAATAACAGAAGAAGAAGGTGATTAAGAACCTGAGGGATTACATCCTAGTAAACACAGCATCAATCTACCAAGCCATAAAGAAGATGAACAAATGGCACACACTGCTCAACATTAACAAGGATTCATGCTTGCAATCTATGAAGGGTAGTGTCTATTAATAACCATTCTATGTTTTCTCTCACTCAACCATCCCTTTATCCATAGCAGGAACATGCCACACTGTTCCAATTTGAAGAGCAAGTTTTTGATGTGCAACAGTAAAGTTTTCTTGAAATTCTAGTATATGATATGAAAATTATTTTTTTGCATCCTTTTACTATGTTATTCCATCATGTTATCTAATCAGATTGGTAAGACAACATTGCCCCTTTACAAATTCATGCTGTGTATGTAGTATAGCTGCTGTCCTGTTTAGATGGTATCGAATTACTTCTTTAACTAGCACTCTATTATTTTCCTTCGAAGAGAAGTTAAGCTAACAGGTTTGTAATTACTCACTTCACTCTTTTATCTCCCCTTTGTGAATTGGGGATATATTTACACATCTCCAGTCCCCATGAACACCTCCCCCCTATCCAAGGATGCTCTCATATTATGGCTAAGGGTTTGCTGTCTCTCTTAACATAACAGGATAGACTGTATCCACCCCAGGTGCCCTATTTATGTTTGACTACAACAATTTCTCCTCTTCTTTTCCCTCAGTATTCACAATATCATTTATCTCCTTGTTAGAGCTTGATAAACTTTTGGTATCTCCTTCCCTAAACAATTCCTCGTGTATGAATATAGATGCAAAATACCATTCTTTTTGATGCTTTTCTTTTGCATTCTTTACCAGATACTTCTAGTAATCTCCCTTAGCTTGTCTAACATCCTTTGTGATTTAATTGCAGACTGGTGTATATATCTACCATAGGCTGCTATATCACCTGATTACATTCATCCCACGCATTTTTCTTCTCTGCCACAAGTTTCATTAGTTCATCTGAAATCCTTTAAGGTCTAAGCCTCAAACAGCATTTCTTAGTTCGTATGAAAAGCCTAGTAGCATCTACAATTAATTCCCTGGATGCTTCCCATTTAGAATTTGCTGTTGATAACATCATCAGTTTGTGCCATTTTAGAGAATTTAAAGACTGTCTGAGACCACTGTAGTTTCCTTTAAGAAAGCAAAAGTCCTTCCCTTTACCCTTGAGAGTAGTTACAGCTTTACATCCCACAGTATACTGTTATCACTGCCACCCACTGGGTCTTTAATCTGCAGATTCTTAATGCATGAAGAATTCCTGCTGATAATAAGACCAAGAGTACTGCTTCCTCTTGTTGGCAATCTATCATGCTGCTGTAGAAAGTAGTCATCTAATAAATCCACAAAAGTCTTGCTAGTGTGCAAGTGACCAGTCCACAAGTTCCAGTCAATATGTGGAAAGTTACAATCAGAGGCGTAGCTAGGTTTTCGGCGCCCTTGGAAAATTCGTGGCTATGCGCCTTTTTTCGATAATTGGTAAAATCATAATAAATAATAAGTACAGTCGGACCTCTGTTTAACAACATAGGTCCGACTATATTTATCTTCTTTATAGCGAATTGTTTTATTTAGAGATAAATGTTTTCTTTTTACCGAGTTTTTTTAGAATTCACTAAGTAGAATTTTATTCTTTACTGAATTTTTTTAGAATTTTTTTATTTCTTCATTTTATGGAAACGAAAATTTTCTTCATTCGTAGAACAAAGAAAATTTCCATATAACGACTGCACTATGAGACTTAACTGGGTACACATTGTTCGCACCCATGGCCTTCAAGCAAGCAATAGTGCTGTTGTTACGCCTGAATTAAAAGATAAAGAGGTTACCATCGGCAACTCAGTGGAATCCATAAAACCTATCCGACTACCTGTCCCACATACCAAGAAGTTGAGCTGGTCAACTACTTTCTATGTATCCATAGCCAGTGGGCAGACCAAGGCTCTGGTCACCCTTCTACTGTAAGCACCCTGTTAGATTTAGAAGAGAGTGGTTTTCCTTTATCCTGACAAGCGGTCATCTGTTGTTTCGTGGAAGTGAAACGGCACCGTTTCAAAGCTATTGGCCCATCATCGAGCACAATATGAGATACAGAGGAAATGATGCCTCCCACACTACTATCCTAGTTTTTTCTTAAGAGTTATCTATGGTGTATCTACACTAATATTATATAGATATAAAACTCTTACTCTTAACATATGACTTGTTGCATTTAGTAATTTTAAATTATTTCACTTCGTACTTTTGTTGCTAACAAATTAATCAATTTATTCTGAGTTTCTGGAGATAAATAATTAGTAGTGTTTAATATGCGATTCCAGAGCATTTTTCATACTGTCAAATTGGCTGACAAATTTTATCAAATTTAAAAATACGCCAAAATTTTTTTCTCTTCGGTGTAGATATTACTAGCATGTCCACGAAATGCCAAATTATTTTCAGCACAGAACAATATACACTTCAATATTATTTTCAATATATGACGCCATTTCGAAATTTCGCTTCTTAGTGCTGCTTGTGCAGTGTCATGAATTAGTCCGAAGACCCTTTTCTAATAATATCCATTTTGTGAAATTGTTTGTGTTGTAATGAATTCTCATGAAAAAGAACATTTGGGTTTAGATGTTTCCAATCCTTAAATCCATTTGAGCTGCAAAATGGAACATTATTTGTGCCAGATACAAATAAGAGGCATGGAAAACAATATATTGCATCTTTGTTTTTGTAATAAAATAACCATTTCCTCTCTTTTTTTTTTTTTCAATACCTTCATTTTTGTATTTTCCACGAATTATTGAAACATCAGTCATTAGTGACAGGATATGTATTTAAGACTATATGTTCGGGACTGTGTTGGACCATAAGAGATCTCGTTTTGTGGGTATTAAAGTTCCATGTGGTCGGATCATTAAAATTCAGACTTACATGTTCCATGTTATAAGTCTGAATTTATTATTGCTGTCATCGTTTTCTTCTGCCAAGTGTTGTTGATTATTGTCCACACTTTCTAATTCTTTTAAAAGAACTTCAACTGTTTGAGATTTTTCTTGGACTTCCATTTCAGTGGCATCATAATTTATTTCTTCTTCATTCCAATCATGTTCGTTTTCTTTGCCACTTTCAGGTTTGGAGTGGCTTATTGTAATCCAGTTTTGTAAACTAGCGGAATGTTTTTTCTAATTTCCTCGTTATGCAGTCTTTCCACTTTCTTTTTTTCTTTGGTGGCATGTCTAAAATTAATTTGGCCTTTTTTATTGTTTTATTAAAATTATAAATCACAATATTCACGATTACCTGTTTATATAGCAATCACAAAAACACTATAACTTAAACTTATTCAGTTTGTACACAATGCATGAATTGTGAACACTATACATTCGAGCATGCGCTGATGAAGCGATCGCCTGGTTGGTCCCTTAAAAGCACATTCTGGACAGCAAATAGATCTATGATGCTATGTAGTGTGTACTCAGATGTAAGGATGCATGCAGACTTGAATTGCCATGTGAAAATTAATTTTCACCCTCACTGTGCTGTCACCTTGATTCGACATTGAGGGGCGTCATTTCGTCAGCTAGCCTCGGGTCTCGAAATAGCTTGGCACTTTACTGACGTGGCCTGTCAGTGGCGCCCTTGGCACCTGCCCCAATGCCAAGGCACTCCTATGCCACTGGTTACAATCCTCATTAAAGTCAGTCTAATAAAATGGCCCTCTCTGTTTCTTTGTTATATCCATCATAGTCATTAGGCCTAAAAAAAAACATACTCCTGCTTTTATTTTTGTTTTCCTAGTGCTTATGTCCCATCAAACTGATTCAACATTGAACTGATAAACTAAATGCACTGCCTTAGATTTTTATGATTTCTTAACTAAGATAATAACTACTCTCCTGTCCTGTCTGTCCTTTCTATATACACTGTACTTTCCTTATTCAAATTCTGCATATCTTATGTCTGAGTGACACTACATCTCTGATATCCCTATATTGGCTCCATTTGATTACTTAATCAGTACTTCAAATTCATCAAATTTATTTACTATGCTCCTGTCATTAGTGTACATGCAAGTATACATGCACCTGTTCTTACTCTTACCTTAATACAGCACATGTATTTGCTTGTGCCATGAGGACACCCAGCAGGCCTGGAAATCCCCAAAATCTTGCTTTCCAGTCTGCTACATGTTGCAACAGAAAGTGCAAGAATCACTTACACCTCTGCCTGCAGCTTAATTAATCTATTACTCTGTGTATTTCCCTGAAGTTAGCAGTTTTTCGATCTATTTAACACTGTTTTGATAGCATCAGCAAAAGTTTTTGCACCCTTCTATTTAACTGTATCCCATATCCCACCCATGTAAAGACAGTCTCTTCCATTAACAGCATAGCTCATGCCAAGAAAAATTCTATCCCATTAACCTTGCACAATCTCTCCAGGGCCAAAGTAACAAGGTTCTCATATACACTCTCATCTAGCATTTCTTTTTTGTCCGTGATATTCAGGAATTTTGCTAGCAGCGATAAGGCAATGGTTAGACTGCATCTTGTTTACTACATACAGGTCTGGAGGCATCATTTTAGGAAGCACGAGGATCGATTGAAAGGTGTGTAGAGAAGGGCAATGAGATTGGTGAGGAGAATAAACGAGTGCTCTTATCAAGAAAAGCTTCAGTTCTGCAAATTAAAAAAAAAAAAAAAAAAGTTAACTGCAGCCATTATCAACCCACTACAGGATGGAAGCCTCTTCAACAATTCATGCAAAGGGAAATGGACCATAATCTGCCATGCTGGTCCAGTGCGGGTTGGCAGATCGACCGTATTTAGCAGTCAGGGGCTTGAACCCCGGTCTACTCAAAGAGTGTGTGCTACTGCACTCCCGCTCCTGACCACTGCGCTACGGAGGCCTGTCTGCAAATTACATCACATAAATTTGTTGCACGATATTTCATTGTATGTGACAAATCATTGCATGACATTTTGTATTGTATGTAACAATTTTGTGCAAAACAATTTGTGACTATTATGACAATCCAGTGTATCACACATCAGAAATTAAATATTTTGGCAACTTAGTAAGGAGGGTTGCGAAAATTGAGAAAAAAGAAAATAATATATTTTTTATCCATTTAATTTGTATAAAAGGATTCACACTGATTCTTCTCATACACTGCTCTTAAAAGCCTCCCTCCCATGTGGAGGATGTGCTCCTTCCCAGGGGTGATCCTCTCTTCACTTAACTTGCGTTTTGCAGGTGGAAGTCTTCCTATTACCACCTTCTTTATCTTCATTTTTTTCTCCAACACACAAACAAGTTACTCCATATTCTTCTTCAATAAAACTTCCAGAGTTTTTTTTAGAGGCCCTCCTCACAGTAGTGGAGGGATAACAGAATGGCCGAAGGGGGACCCTGGTGAGATCCCCTGTTACCCATCCATTACCACAAGGAGGTAGATAAAGGTAGATGAAGTCTCTGGCTGTAGCGATCCTTGGATGTCATCTGGGCATACCAGGAGGGACCTCTAAAAAAAAAAAAAAAACTCTGCAAGTTTTTATTGGAAAGAAGTGTGGGGTGATAGTTTGAGAAAAAAACTAATTCAAAATACTCTGATTACTGCTTACCTGGATAATATAGTATTACAATCTCTGCTTGTCTAATTGTCAATGCCATGATTATGGTGTGCATAAGCAAGCTGGATGATATTTATATTTTGCTTAACATTTCTTGATTTGCATGGAAACTAAGTGAAAATGGCTGATGGGTAAAAAGACTGAAACTTTCATAAATAAACACAAGGTCCCTATAATTTATACATGACATTTCAGAAGCGTATCACCGGCTGTTGTCAAATTATTCATCTCTGAAGTGACTAAGTCTCTTGGTCATCCTGTATATGATTTCAACAAAATATACATTCTTTCAAAGTATGCAAAAAGCTGATTAAATTGGTACAAATTATTTTACAAAAAACGCTTTCATCAAATAACAAACAAAAGAACAAGCTTTTCCTTAGCATATTTTTGGTTTATGTATAAGAATTTCACTGCATTGTTTTAAAGAGAAGCAATGTTTTACATAATGGTTAGGAGACGTAACGCTGACATAACAGGGCTTACAGAAACATGGTACCACCTAGAAATAGGGGATGATGAGTTTTGGTACAGTATGTATAACGTATTTAGGAAGGTTAGGGAAGATAGACGGGGTAGTAGGTGTCATGCTTCTTATTAAAAGCAGCCTGAGCACGACGAAATCTTTCTCGGAGTCAGGCGTTCGCATGCTAGTATAGAGTCTGTGTGGTGTGAAATAGTTGGAAGCCAAGGTATAATGAGAGTGGGAGTAATGTACAGGCCAGGTGAAGATTACGATGAGAACTTCTATATGCAAATGGAATGGGCAAGTAAGTGCAAATGTCTTATTATGGGAGATTTTAATTTGACTCTAATTGATTGGCGCAAATTGGAAGGAAACTCGACATGGGGGACAAAATTTTTAAATCAACTAGATCAGTGCTTCTCAAACTTTTTTGGATCACCACCTCCCTAAAAAAAAAAGCCATCACCAGGGCTTTTTTTTAGCCTACCAATATAAAGTGAAGCTAAATAACTGAAATGAATATTTGTCTGTTTGCCTCCAAAAACGTATATACAGCCCTGCATGTATGTGTGTGAATTATAAAGAAAACTATTTACTGCACTTTATTCCTTCTTCGTAAAAAATTACAACTACATAAATAAAGTCAGTTATGGTCACATAAATTAGATGTGACCATAAAATCATAAAAATTAAAGTTAATTACATAAATAAGTTATGATATTAATGGAAATAGTTAATTATATTTTTATATTTAATGCGATGAATAAGCTTGGTGGAGATTTATTAGTTTATCAATATTAGGTTTAATATCTGTAAGTAGAAGTCGTAAATCGCCACGTTTAACAACATCCAGACAATTTCTTTTTTTTTGTCAGCAATTGAGATACAGCACTGAAACCGGTTTCGACTAGATACGATGTTGGAAAAGGAGTCTAGGAAAATTTACCGCCAGGAGGTACTTATATATTTATAATCTCTTACAATCAGAACATTTTCTTATTTTGAGTTTATTTTTCATGTTTTTGAGTTTGTGAATGCATCGCGTCGGTGGAATTTTTGAAATCAGAAAAAGGAAACCCGAAATTGTGCTTTAGTGGACATTTGTTTTATAAAGACAGGCAAAATGAAACAAAAATTCATTGGAAGTGTCAAAATTATCGAAAAACCAAATGTGCCGCTCGAGTTATTACGGTAGATAACACCATTGTTAAAACATGGAAGGAGCACAATCATTGTGGAGACGCAGCAGGAGTTGAGACAGCACACTTCTTGATACCATTCGAACTTACGCAGAAACAACAAATAATACGCCTCATAGTATTATTTCAAATGTTTCGAGAATCTGCAGCCAGGCAGGAGCCTCTAAGCTTCCAAGTGTAGATACAATGAAACGAACAATCCGAAATATAAGAAATCGAAATTTTGATGGCCCAGTTCTTCCAACGCATCGTAGAGACAATTTTTACAGAAGAATATAAAACATTGTGCAATGGAGAATTGTTTCTACAATTTGATTCTGGACCCAAGGACAATCGTATGTTAATTTTCAGTACGAAAAGAAATCTGCAGTTGTTAGCGCAAAGTGAACACTGGTATGCCGATGGGACTTTCAAAACTGTTCCCTTATTTTTTTATCAGCTCTATACGATACATGGATTCAAGGACAAAATATCGCTTCCATTAGTTTATGTATTATTGCCTAATAAGTCTGAGGAAAGGTATGTATCTCTACTACAGCAGCTGAAAGTATTGGAACCGGCTATGATGGCCAGAAGAGTTTTTCCTGACGCTTCGCAACAGGGTTGTTTTTTTCCACTTTTCACAATGTATTTTTCGTTCCATTCAGAATAATGGATTGAAACAACTTTATGAAATTGATGCTAATTTTGCTTTAAATATGCGAATTTTGGAAGCAATTGCATTTGTGCCCACTCCAATTGTGACGGTCATTTTTGAACATTTGTGTGAAAATGGTTTTTCCTCCAGAATTGCGAGGTGTTGGTTATTTTGAGGATACATGGATTGGACGCCCAACCAGACAACCGTTGACCACCAAAGTATTCCCATGAAATGTGGAACGTATGCCAGCTTGTTCTTGAAGGATTACCAAGAACGAATAATTCTGTTGAAGGGTGGCACAGAGGATTTGAGGAAAAAGTCGCTGCTTATCATCCCAACATTTGGAAATTTATCAATTGCATTAACGAAATGCGCATTGAACAATATTTAAGTGGAAGTGATCCGGGCAATAAAAAAAAGAAGTATCGCGATTGTGATGAATGAATTAAAAGGCTTGTTAGTGCATAATATTTCTTATCAATAATTTACATACTGTGTTGTAAGTATTACAGTTTCTTAGTAATTAATTATCCCAACGTGACTGATTCTGAAGATTGCATAAACATTCATTTTGAATTTTTGCAGTGTACTATGACATACCTAATGTTATAATTAGTTTATTTTATTAACCAATTGTTATATTGTTCAAATAATGGATTTTTTACTATTTTTGTGATACATGTAACTATTAAAATACATAATCTACCGATTAAATTACATATTTCCATACATGTGTTTTTTTTATTTCCGTTCTATTCCCTCATAGTTTATAGAATTCCAAAAAATATGCTAATCATAGCTTAAGGCAGAAACTTAAATAAAAAATAACTTTTTATGATTTGACCAAACACATCTCATTGCTTCTAGACGGTAAAATGTGATAAACTGATGCGGCGGTAAATTTCTGGCAGTAAATTGTTTATGCGATAAACTGACACGGCGGTAAATTGCTGACGGTAAATTTTCCGGACTCCACTGGAAAAGAAATAAGTAATTTTTTTACAATTCCCCACAATGCAGGATAATGGTCAGGGATTTTCTTTTGTAACCAAAATTCCTGATATGAATTTTGAAATTTTGGCTTCATTTCAATTTCATTTTGTAACTCAATCAATTCTTCTTCTACAAAACGTTCACCATCGTCATTATTTAAAAAAGGATTTATAACCCAATCTGGAATTTTCAAATTAAGGAGATCTTTGAACCTTTCCTGCATATCTCTGTGCAACATTTCTAGATGATTATAAAAAGTTAGTAGAGTTTCATCAGCAATTTTTTCTTTTTTCTCTATTTCCAACAGATTTGGAAATTGATACAATTCACATCGCCCTATGTTGCGCATAAAAAGCTTTAATTTTGAAATAAATGCTGAAATTTGAGTTTTCGCCTTAATAAGAGTTACATCTTGTCCTTGTAAATGTAAGTTTATTGAGTTGAATCTAAGTAAATAAATCTGCAAGATAAGCAATATCAGTTTTCATTTTCTTGAGGTCATTACTAAGGTCATTGTTCCTAATCTTCAAAAAACTCAACAACAGTATATCAAAGAGTTCATAAAATCTGTTGAGACAGTTGCCTTTTGACAGCCACCGAACCTGGGAGTGAAGTAGCAATTGTTCAAAATCTTCAGTGTTTTGATCACAAAGCTTTCAAAATATACCATCATTCAAAGAATGTGCTTTAATTTTGCTTATAGCAGTAATAATAGTTTGTAGAGAATTGTGCAGTTGATCACCAAGTTTTTTTGCAACTAAATGCTGACGGTGAATGACACAATGAACAGTAATAATATTTGGCACAGCATTTTTTAAATAAGCCATAAAACCCTTGTAACGGCCAATCATTGATGGTGCTCCATCCGCCCCTTGTTGCCCCCTTTCATGCCTAATGTCCCCATGGATAATTCAAACGCCCCCAGGCGGCGATATCGCCCACTTTGAGAAGCACTGAACTAGATGATTGCTATTTGTATCATTCGTGTCAAGGAAATTACTAGGGAAAAGAATACTCTAAACCTCATTATCACCCAGATAACATAATAGGACTGACAGTAGAGAAACCAGTAGCAGGAAGTGATCAAGGAGTTCTACGATGGATGACGAAAAGAGAGGTAGCAGTAGTTAAAGGCAAAGGAATGGATTTTAATTTCAGGAAAGGAAATTACGATGGCTTAAGATGCTACATGGCCTCTATTAACTGGGTAGATATCTCACAGAGGGCAAATACAACTGAATTATGGTATACCTTAAAAACATTAGGAAAGTGGAGGCTAGAAGCTTATCAAACTCTAACAGGTAGTTAAATGGTTTTGTAATAACTGAGAGCAAAGTGGAGGAGAAACTGCTGAAGTTAAACATATGGAAGGCACCTGGGGGATGAGATCTATCCAGTTATATTAAAGGAGGTAGCAAAGGAAGTAAGTAAGTAAGCAAACCCATAGCCATAATTATGAGGGCATCCTTCGACTCAGGGGACGTCCCCACAGACCAGAGATGCACAAATGTATCCCCAATTCACAAGGGGGGGGGGTGCAAAGTGACAGGAGTAATTACAGACTTGTCAGTTTAACTTCTGTTCGGGGGGAAAATAACGGAGGCACTGGTTAAAGAAGCACTGCAGGATCATCTAGACATGACTACATGTCCATAGTTCAGACACAGCATGGGTTTGTTAAGGAGAAGTCTTCTCTGATCAATTTGATTGGTTACTATGATGTGGAACACACTTCCAATTGTTGTGAAAGTTGACAGCTTAAATAAATTCAAGGCCGAACCAGACAAACTTTTGCAGTGAAAGGATGGGTGAAACGGGAAGGGTTTTTTTTTTGGCTGATGCTATATAAGCTTGCTTTCTTGCTTCATATGTCTCTACTAATGCTAATGCTAACATTAATTACAGAAGCCTCGAATGCTTATAACCATTAAAAAAATATACTCCATGAGGAGGATTCAAAGTTGGCATGGAAAAGTTACAGACCAATAAAAAGTACTAAAGCCTATAATAACAGCTACAAATTGATCTGTAATAGTGACACAGAAAAGGTTAGGCTGGCAAAGGCAGATTATGAGAAATCGCTGGCAAAAGGGGGGATAAGGAATTCTTTACATATATAAATGCAAAGAAGATCAGGACAAACACCAGACAGACCCTTATGTAATGGATGTGGCCCTCCTCACTGCTGTGAGGAGGGACATGTCCATTGGTATCAATATTAGATACCCTAGCCGAAGTTGCAGATGACTCAACAGTTACTCTGCATCGATATTTACAGAAGAAAAACCGTTATATCAATGAGAAATTATGGGAGTGAAGTTAAAAAATTGTAATTAATGATGTTGAAATTTCACATGTTTGTTTAATGAAAAAACTTTGGGCCTATAGGGCAGTGGGCTCCTTTGGTTGATGGCATATATCTATAATCTTAAGGGAAGCGGCAAGTGAATCACTGAGGCTAATTATGAGAGTGAATCATTGAATCACTGAGGCTAATTATGAGAGTATCATTGGACTTGAGAGTGATTCTGTAGGATTGGAAAAGTGCCAATGTACAGTCAGTCCTCGTATAGCACGATAGTTGTGTTCCTAGAAACCCTCGTGCAATGCAAAATCGTGCAATATAAACAACAGGCCCTATGGGAAAAATAGGGTTCGGTGCCGACCACCCAAGATTGAACTCGCATTTGTAACCAAAACATTACCAAACACAATAAATAATCCTAATAAAATACTTACGTATTTTATTACGACTGTTACGTAATAAAATATTGCTAATACTTTTGCTTCTATCGTAAGCAAACTTGTTTTTTGTTTGATTTTCTATCCAAACAGATGACAGCCGTTCCATCTCTTCCAATTCTTTGTGTCTTAATCTAATGGATTTTAATTAAACTTTGAGTTGTTCCTGCTATGAAAGTTGTTTTTATTTTTTCTGCATTCTTTGTAATTCTCGGCGTTGCCTCATTTAGGTCTGTAG
Organism: Mastigoproctus giganteus; assembly: GCF_048544385.1. Taxonomy (NCBI): domain Eukaryota; kingdom Metazoa; phylum Arthropoda; class Arachnida; order Uropygi; family Thelyphonidae; genus Mastigoproctus; species Mastigoproctus giganteus. The sequence continues at coordinate 168,276,762 of NC_143580.1, forward strand.
CACGTGCAATATCACATGGTCTTTCATTTTGCTCAAAGCGTTTCACAATTTCATATTTTTTCTCTATCGACAGAGGCGGACTGGCCATAAGCCTTACCGGGGAAACCCAGGTGGGCTGGAGACTGGTGTGATTTTGGCCATAAACGCTAGTATGGGGCCACTACAAATTTTCTTGGGAAAGAATTTTTGACCCAGTCCGCCTCTGTTTATCGATATTGCTCTTTTTTTTCCTCTCTGAATCTGCAGTGTCTTCACCAGGACGCTTCCTTTTCACACCTTTTACTTATTTTTAGGGAATAAAGCACAATTACAAAATGAGGAGGCACGCTTGATACACATAAACAAAGCTGCGCGCGTGTAGCAACTGAATAAACAACACCGTAACAGCATAGATACACTATTAACACCTCACATTTTACTAAAGCAAATTTCTGAAGGTTACTACCATAAAACAATTTCCAGTTGCTTTCCTGCTAGTGGAATCTGTTATAAACTGATAATAAATCTGGTAGTAAACTCGATCTAATTGCATTTGCGATTATACCGATAGCTGGAATTTTACGTTATTATGGTGAAACGCGTTTCCCCTTCACTGATATAAAAAACTTTTCAGAATCTTCTCTTCATTCCTATCGTGTTGCGTTCGGTTGGGGTGATTCCGCGTTCGACTGCCATTTCTTGTAAACACAAAGGCGAATCGTGCATAAGCGAATTCGATTTGTGTTATATAAGATATCGTTCCCCTATTTATAAATCGTGTATGATCGAATTCGTGTAGTGTAAACACGTGTTATATGAGGACTGACTGTATCTCCAATACATAAGGGTGGTTCTAAGAGTGAAGTGGGAAATTACTGGCTGGTTAGATCAAGGGTGGAATTCAGGATCACTTAGATAGAAATGGAATTCTGAAGGATACTCAGCATGGTTTTGCAAAGGGAACATCATGTTTAACTAATCTGGTTTGCTATTTTAACAGGGTCACTCAAGAGCCGGACTTAGGGAATAATTTTGACATTGTTTATTTGGATTTCAGCAAGGTATCTGACTCAGTCCCACATGGGTGGTTACTTTATAAGCTGGAACAGGTTGGAATCACAAGTAAAATCCTTATATGGATAGCTGGATGGCTTCAGGGCAGGAGGCAGAGGGTTGTGATAAATGGTTATTCCTCATATTGGGTTGATGTACGAAGTGGGGTTCCCTAAGGATCAGTATTAGGACCATTGTTGTTTTTGATTTTCATAAATGACATCGATGAAGGGATAGAGGGTGTGGCCTAAATTTGCAAATGATGTAAAGAATGGTAGGGTAGTTAATGATTACCACCAAGCAGAACTTCTTCAGAGTGACCTAGACAGACTTCAGGAACGGTCAGAAAAATGTCAGTTATGCTTTAATCCATAAAAGTGTAACGTATTGCATCTGTGGAACAGTAACCCCAAAATAACTTATACACTTGGTGGAGTTGAACTAAAGCCAGTAGTGGAGGAAAGGGACTTGGGTATTATGATACGGTCAGACATGACCATGTGGCCGTTCCGAATATGAAGTTCTCCAAGCATTGTAGACTGGTTGCAAGGAAGGCTCATGGTGTTCTATTGATGATTTATCGAACAATTACAAGTAGAGATAAGGACGTCATAATCCCATTTTATATGTAAGGCTATTGTTAGACCACACTTGGTATACTGTGTTCAGGTATAAATGTCTTTGTGTCTTTCAGGTATGAAATTTTTCAGGTATGTGTCTTTCAGGTATGGAGACCGCACATTGTGCGGTCTCCATACCTGAAAGACACATAAAGAAAGACAATGTGCTTCTTGAAAGGGTCCAAAGATGGGTAACTCGTCTGGTGAGATCAGCAAAAGGGCGTCCATATGAGGAAAGACTTCGAATATATGGGTTGCAGAGCTTGGAAACTAAGCACCTTAGAGGAAACTTGAATGAGGTGTTTAAGGCTCTGAGAGGCATAAGCAAAATTTTCATGGTTATAAATGATTCTAGATCAAGGGGGGCCCTAATTTCAAGTCACGGGGGAGGGGGAGTTGTTTAGACTGGATTGCAGGAAGTTTTATTTTAGCCAGCGAGTTATAAATTACTGGAATAAGTTAACTACTTGGGTGGTAGAGGCTGACAGTTTGGGGAAATTCAAAGTTTAGCAGGATAATTACCTATGGGAGGAGGGAAATGCATAGGTCATCTATTTCCTTTTCTCTAATTATTTTATTTTTTTGTTGTTTTATTTTATTTTGTTATTTTATTTTGTTTTATTATTATTTTTTTGGCTGGTGCAGCATAAGCCATAGGCTTTCTTGCACCATGTGGCCATTCCTAATATTAAATACTAATATTAATGTCAGAAAGGAGCTTATAAATGTTTAAAAATGTTAAAATTCAGAATATAATTTCATTCCTTTACAAAAAAAAAAAAAAAAAAAAAAAAGACAGCACTGTACAGGAAATAGCTCAGTTTAGTTTTACTTAGGTTTAAGTCACATGACTCTATACTTTTGAATTCTCAGCAACAATCAGTTGGTCTACTCCACCTCTAAATGCTAAAGTAGAACACATGACAGGAAGCCAAAAGTAATGGGAAAAGTAAAAGTCTGTACTCTTCCATATGAAATTTCAGAATGTATATGGAATACTGCTAAACAACTATCTGTGGAACATAATAAATGTAGTATTGCAACATATCATTCACAAGTTTCACCAGAATATTTAATAAATGAACTAAAAACAGCATTCAAATTATATAAATTCCAATTCAAAACGATGATTTAACATTTGAAGAATTATTATAATCCAGAGGTGGCCAACCTTTTCCAGCAGCATGCAATATATTATGTTGGAAATATCTCGTGTGGCATTTGGGTGCAGATATGGCAAATGTTTTTGCTAACTACATAAAAAAAAATTTATGTTTAAGTACTTATAATAAAAAAAATCAAAACAATTTATACATTTATAAAATAAATTTCATATAGGTTAGAAAGTAACCACACTAAAATAATGTTAAAAGGTGGCAAATGTGAACTCTAGATTCCTGTGAATGGAGTTAAACTGCATATGTTTTGCTTTGTGTTTTCGATTTTTTACTTTTTTTTTTTTTTTTTTACAAGGCATGCCACCATCAAGAACTTTGGGTGGTGCAGGTTGGCCATCCCTACTGTAATCCATTTTTATGGAAACTGCATGGAGGGTATTTATTTACCTAGGATCAATAATGAGATAGCAGGTAAGAGATTTCATCACCTCAAATTCTGAAATCTAGCATAATCCAAAAAAAAAAAAAAAAAAAAAAGAGAAAAAAGAATATTAACAGTTACAATAAATCCTAATGAAATGAAATGATATATATATATATGACCATTCTAACTGCTGTGTAATAATACACAAAACTAAATGAGAATGTAAATGCTATTACTCTGTAAAAGTTATAATAAAACAGGTTAACAAGGATAACATTTTATTATATTATTCATCACTATTTTTTTTTAGTCAAAAAAATGTATACACAGTATGTCTGAGAAGTAATAAGACAAAAAAAAAAAAAATAAAAATAAAAATAAAAAAAATGCAAATGTTCAGAAAAAAATTTCTTATGGAAATCATTCAAAATAGCCTCTGTGGCATATACATGCTTGTTACACCTCTTTTTTAATCATTCAAAATATTCTGGAAATTCCACCAAAGTTACTGCTGCTGTTGTTGTTATTTGGTTTTTAGGAGCATTAGAAACTAAGGCCATATTGCTCCAGGATATGCGGTGGTCATTCCCTGACCTTTCCGTATCCTCTGTATTTGGTGGTGATATTTGGTGATATTCCGTATCCTCTGTATTTGGTGGTGATATTTGGTGATATTCCGTATCCTCTGTATTTGGTGGCTCGAACCCCGGTCTAATCAAGAAGTGTGTGCTATGCACTGCTGCTCCTTCCCACCTGGCTACGGAGGCACCCAAAGTTATTGCTGATTTTTTTTTTTTTGATTGATTTGGTAGTTGTTGGCGCATCGGCTTCTGTGGCCATATTGCACCTCCCAAGGTTTTATGCAGTACTTTGATCCAAGCCCGAGGCGGGAATCGAACCCGCGACCTTTGGGTTGCCGGGCAGGTACTTTACCCACTCGGCTAGCCCGGTCGGCGCCCAAAGTTATTGCCTTGAGATGGTTAGTCATATTCTTTTGTATGGTATCAAGATATTTTCCTTTTGTCTTCATTTTTAACTTCGGAAAGGAAAAGAGTCTGCCAGATCCAAATCTGATGAGGAAGGGGGCATAGTTTATTTCAATTACTCCTTTTTGTGAAAGAAATCTAAATAATTAATATGGAATGTATAGGTGCACCGTCATGCAACAAAATCAGTTCTTGTTTTCTGGTCTGGTATGACTTGCTAAATTCTATGAAATAATTGTATTTAGAAGTTATAAAACAATTGTTATAATTTATGGTTCAGTTTCGTAAACTGATAGGGTAAGTGCTAAAATAAATAGAAACAAACAGAAATGCGGCCTTCCTTTCTAGACATCTGGTGACTTTAACTTTAGGTTCATATCTCTCTATACATTAAAAAAGTTTTCCTCCTAATGATATTTATTCAAGCCAATGGGAGAAGAGGGCCAGGCAATTACATCACTACAAATGCAATTAATTATTGACAATTGACAACTGCTTCCATAACGTTCACCAACCTCGTGCACATGAACTATTTGATGTTCCATTGTAACATTTTGTTTTGTATATTAATGAATATTGTATACAGTATTTGTAAATATTTTAGTCCTGCTCTTTGGGATGTAACAATATTCCTCATGCATTATGGAACCCGAAGCAAAAGGCTTTTTCCTAAGTGACCTATGTGAACGCATGTAAATAATTACATAGTGATATTTATTTGACCTTGAGAATGTTGAGCACTACAACCGCACAGGTAAATAATTACATAGGTCATTTCCTGATTAGATATCTATCAGTGCATATTGACAGATATGTAGAAAAGCGTGCGCAGGGGTAGATGAGCAAAGTGAGCAGGAAGCAAAGCCCCCTAGTATGTAATAAAGATATTCCTGAAAAACTCTAATCAGAAGGATTCTCAGTACAGAAGAGGCCCAATCTAAGGAATCATTTGAAACAAACCTTGGCATTCAAGGCCAATATGAACTGAATCAACATTTATTTAACATAGCCATTTCTAAGGACTACATACTCAATGTAACATTTCCTCATTTATTCTGGATCTGTCTTATGTAGGAAATGACAGGGAGTTATGTAGAACTCATCACCTTTGTCTAACCACTGATCAAGTTCATGAATAACATTTGTTCTAAAGTGGCTACTTAAAAAAAAAAATTTTTTTTTTTCCATTGCAGGAAACATGTCCAAATCTGAGGGGGTTATTCATATCTGAAATATGAGGTAGGTGGTACAACAATCAATAACAAATATTTTTCACCATGATTACGTGAGCCTTGTGACCAAGCACTGCAATGCAGGAGGAGGATTTTAACTGTCCTTAAATGTTGGTATAAAGGAACAATAATATCCACCCATAATGAATTTATTCTTTTGAAGGTAATCAACAAATATCACCCTTCCTTGCCCCAAAAATTTATACCATCACTTTGGTAGCTAGTGATGGTGCTCTTCAAATTTCTTGCAGAAAGAAGATCTTTCAAGACACTCTTTGGAATGTTGTTTGATCTCTGGATCACAGTAAAGAATACCAATTTCAACACAGTTATGAAATGGCTGATAAATGCTTTATTCTGCATTCAGATATTTTGGTATTAGTAGAGCACATGAGGCAAGAAAGCAAGCTTATATGGCACCAGCCACTTCCCTGAAATTTTTTTCATGTATGCTCTATTCTTTGTGGAGAGTTTGATACACTCACTCACATGATATGTGAGTGAGTGTATCAGACTCTCCAAAAAACAGCCATAGGTTCATCTTTGATGACTCTATGGCTGTTTTTGAATTCAGCAACCCAGTTCTTGTTGTCATAGTATGTAGTAGAGTGGACAATCATTGTGTTATGTCCATCGTATCCTCAAAGATTTACTTCATCATCAGACCATTTTTTATGATAATAATATATATAATAATAAATAACACTATTATACCATGAGTTATTATTATTATTATTAGTTAATAAATTACAACAAATTGTTGTAACTGAATTGTGATGATATTCTATATCAGTTTAATAAAATAATTTCATGTGGTATAATAATGTTTGTTTGTTAATAACTTCACATGGTATAATAGTGCCATTTATTATTATTATACATAGTATATTATTTACTGCATGGATAGAAACCACATAACTTTCTTCCCCAACTATAATATATTGGTGTCTTTGCAGCTGTGTATTGTAACCCAATCTGATAATTTTTCAAATTCAGTTAATGAATAGCATCAGTATTTTCTGTGGTTGACAGAGTAGTGGATCAATGAGATGTCGGTTCACCTTTGATGACTCTATGGCTGTTTTTGAATTCAGCAACCCAGTTCTTGTTGTCATAGTATGTAGTAGAGTGGACAATCATTGTGTTATGTCCATCATCCTCAAAGGTTTACTTCACAGAGGGCTCTTTCAAAAAAAAAGGAGGACTACTTGTTTTGGCCAAAACTGATTTGGGAACATGTATAATGTATAACGTCAAGTAGAAATGAAACTGATTTTAAAGTACATGGCAAATTTCAACTGATAACATGCAACCCCATAGCAACTGATATGATCAAAGCACTTGGTACCTCAGTGACAACTAACGAATGCCTATAACTTTGTGATGCTTAATTTTATACATATGGAAAGATAAAATGGATGAGAATGTTATCTTACTTTTCTGTACACTCACAATATTTTCCAGACGAGATTACAAGTGCCAGGTCACAGAAATTTGTGCTCGTGGAAACAGGTAAATTTTTGGAAATTTTTACTGTCTTTTTGATTAATTAACATATTAAATTGTTGTTGTTGTTGTTGTTATTTGGTTTTTAGGAGCATTAGCAACTAAGGCCATATTGCTCCGGGATATGCGGTGGTCATTCCCTGAATGACCTTTCCGCATCCTCCGTATTTGGTGGTGACGGGCTCGAACCCCGGTCTAATCAAGAAGCGTGTGCTACGCACTGCTGCTCCTTCCCACCTGGCTACGGAGGCGCCATATTAAATTGTGTTTTATAAATAGTTTAATTAGGCTTAGTCACGTCTACTAGCTTATTTTTAACTTTAGGTAGTGATTTTGTAAGTTATACATACTGCTACTGTATTGATGTTTTGCTACGAACATCGTAGCACCTAACTATGTTTGTCAGGTGCAGAGGAACAGTATAAGTAATTCAAAGGGTCTAATCACTTGTTGGGCACATATATATTTTTTGTGTTAAGCTAAGGAATTTTAACTTTTTAGCAAGGATATAACTAATTTAACATTGCTTTTGGATCATTACGGTACAGCATAATGTAAAACTAGATAGTGTAATATGTATCACTGCATTCAGGAATCTATTATCTTAGTGTAATATTGTCAGTTAATCAATTAAATTTATTAATCTTATTAATTTTCACTGTAATCAATTAAACTATTATTACTTAACAAGTATTTAAATGGAAATCATGTCCCAGACTAGAGCAGAAAGGCAATGGGCACAAAGCAGCGGGGGGGGTATTGTGGATTGAGGAGAACTGAAGGGGAGATTCTCCGAAAAATCACTCACTAAAAAAAAATGGGCAACTTGTGAAATGTTTGCAGACTTTTTTTGGAACAGGAAATGATCCAGCCAAGGTGGGTGGGTGGGTGCGTGAGTGAGTGAGTGAGTGTGTGAGTGTGTGTGTGTGTGTGTGTGTGTGTGTGTGTGTGCGCGCGCGCGCTAGGTGCAAAGAGTGTGTAGAAATCAGGTGCCAAATCACCATTCTGATGGGTGTATATGAGAGTTTGAAGAGTAGGGTAGATGCCCTCGAGAACTTAATGGGGGGGGGGGAGCCATTAAGCCCTCAGCTGCCCAACTCAATGCCAGAGCTCACTCTTGTGCACCAGACAGTACAGCGATAATCTTCAAGGCAAGAATGTGCGTCCCACAGGAACTAGTTATTGTCGGTGACTCTATTGTCAGGGAAATGGGAATATGTTGTGCTTGAAGGATAAGTGGAATAGGACTGTGTGGGTTGTAGAGCATATATAATCTTTTAAGGGTGCAAAAAGATGATATTGTTGTACATGTTGGCACTAATGATATTAAGAGTAAGAGATCTGAGGACTTACTTAACAAGTATAGGCCAATGTTGGAAAAAGTCACGAGTTAGAAATGAATTTGAAAGTGTGTGCAATTCCGCCCAGATATGATATGAGGAATACATGTTGGGAGCCTTGTCAATCAATTGAATTATGGAGAGACTGTGCAAGGCTCATAGGGTAGAATTTTTCCCAACATGGTCTGTGCTTGTTAACAAAAGAGACTTTTCACAGTGATGAAGGAGAGCAAGAATATTTGCTGATGCTATTGAGGCAGCAATAGGTGGGCTGAAAACCTGCTAGCTTGGGGGGGGGGGATATACAGACTAATAGATTAAACAGAGCCACAGGCAGAGGGGAAAGTGATTCTGCACTGCTTCTATTGGAAAATGTGGCAGCCTAGAAAGCAAGATGTCGAGGATTTCATGCCCTGCTGTGGGTCATCATGGAACAAATGAATATATGAGCTGGGTTAGTGTAACTAAGAGTGAGAATGTGTATGCATACTTGCATGTACACTAATGCTAGGAGCATTGTAAATACTTTTGATGAATCTGAAGTACTGATTAATCCATCGAATGCAGACATTGTAGGAATAGTGGAGACATGGTGTCACCCAAACACAAGTGATTTTGTTTTGTGATATGAGGAAAAATATGCAGCAGCCTGGAAAATGAGGTGTCAGGAATTTTAAGGCCTGCTGGGGATCTTCATGGAACAAGCACATACATAGGCTGTGTAGGGTTACTATGAGTAAAAATGGGTTCATGTACACACCAATGCTAGGGGCACAGAAAATAAATTTGATAAATTTGAAGTGCTGGTCAAGTCATTAAATGCCGACATTGTTTCACTAAGACATAAGGGATGTAGAATTTGAATATGGAGAATACACTGGGTGCAGAAAGGACAGAACAGGAGAGGAGGGCGGGCCATGCTTTTAGTTAAGAAGCACAAAAAATGTAAGGCAATGCAACCAGTTTACATGGATCGCTAGTATAATTTGGTGAGACATAAGCACTGGGAAAATAAAAATTTCACTAGGGGTATGTCATAGGCCTAATGTGATGAGTATAACAAACAATTGTAGAGACATAGAGAGTGAGCCAGCAAATCAGAATGTTTTATAATGGGAGGACTTGAACTTTCAAGATATTTACTGGACTGTGTATGTTGAACAACCACAGTATCAAGAAGTTTGTGGATTTATTGTTTTCTATACTAGCATGTCAGAGAGAGAGAGAGAGAGAGAGAGAGAGAGAGAGAGAGAGAGCAATACTCTCGACACGATTAATTTTAGAATTTGATACTTGATATTTTCTTTTAGAGAGAGAGAGAGAAAGAGAGATGAGTTTGCAGTAAAGTTAAAACAAGACATATTTACCCTTTGCCAAAGGACTTAAAAAATCCATAATCATAATAACGAAATAAAAAGAATGTAAAAATTTATTTAATTCATAAAGAAATTTAATCATGCTATTTTCAAGAACTCTGGCTTCAAGACAGTGACTACTGTTCTCTATATTCTAACGATAATAAGAAGAAAGATATATACTGCAATAATTACACTCAAACACCAGCCAAGCAATTAAAAAATTTACTATAAAATAAAATAGAATCAAATAAAATATATAATAAAATACTATGATTTATTAAAAATTTTACTATAAAATAAAATAGAATCAAATAAAATATATAATAAAATACTATGATACAATATCAGGAGACTAAACTATTACAACAAAATAAATTACGATAAAACAATTAAAAACAATACTAAAATCGTTAAAATCCAAAGCTTTCGGAGACTGCTGTCTCCTTCTTCAACAGTGTACTATTACTGCAGTGACACATCCTTAAGTAGCAGGCCCATGGCACTCAAACACGTGATTCACCAGGCACATGGTCGGCATTCCCCACATGTGCATCGGAAATGGAAGCGGCTCGGGAGCGTGTCAAACGGAACCAGTCATCCCGTCTGAGGACAACCACCTCAAACAGGGGATGTAAATGCATACCCCTGTTCCTGTTAATAGTATTATGACTGGATGAAATGATTCGCAAGCTTTCGAGCCACCTGTGTTCCCAAAATCCATGGGCACGGTCAGTAATGACCGCGTCATCAGGGGAGATCAGATGTTGCTTCTCCCAGAAATGCTCTGCCACAGCAGACCTCGCATACTTTGCAGTCTTAATAGCGGTCATGTGCTCCCCCAGACGGTCTCTTAAATGCCGCCCCGTCTCCCCCACATAACACTCCTCACAATCCAGGCACTTGATCTCATAGACCACACTACTAGTAGAGTCTTGGGCTACAGGATCTTTGACTTGAGACACCACTGTGCAACTTCCATCCCGGAAGTTGCGCACAGCGGGTCTGACACGCCCGCAAAGCCCATACAATGCGTTCTGAAAGGCCCGGATAGTAAGGAATGTATGTGGTAGTCACAGGGGCAGGCGACTCCCTATGATTGGACTCTATCCTATTAATATATTTGTCAAAGACCCTCTGGGGGCACCCACACTTGCTGAGGTCTGCCATGACTCTACAAATTTCCATTTCCTTATTCTCGGGGGTACTACAGTAGGTCCACACCCTATTCAACAACGCCTCGGTGGTGCCGAGCTGTAATGAACATACTGGCTATGGCACACTGGCTTTCTATAGATTGTTGTCTTTATTCTAGGCTCATCTCTGCTGACCAGGACATCCAGAAATGGGAGGGACCCAGCTGTTGTTGTTATTTGGTTTTTAGGAGCATTAGCAACTAAGGCCATATTGCTCCGAGGATATGCGGTGGTCATTCCCTGACCTTTCTGCATCCTCCATATTTGGTGGCCATGGGCTTGAACCCCGGTCTAATCAAGAAACGTGTGCTATGCACAACTGCTCCTGTCCACCTGGTTATGGAGGCGCTGGGACCCAGCTGTTTCCACCTCCAAGGTAAATTGTACAAATGGGGAGAAGCTGTTAAGTAAATTGAGCACTTCATCGTCCTTCCCCTTTTTTATAATGGTGAATGTATCGTCCACATATCTCCTCCACTCGCGCATGGGGAAATCCAACTGATGAAACACCCTGGTTTCTAGTTCCTCCATGGCCAAATTGGCCACTGATGGGGGAACCCACGGCCGTGCCATGGACCTGCTTATACATAACATGGCACTGATGAGGGAACCCATGGCACGGTGCCACGGACCTGCTTATACATAACATGGCACTGATGGGGGAACCCATGGCACGGCCATGGGTTCCCCCATCAGTGCCATTGTGCCCAATTTGGCCATGGAGGAACTAAAACCAGGGTGTTTCATCAGTTGAATTTGCCCATGCGCGAGTGGAGGAGATATGTGGACGATACGTTCACCATTATAAAAAAGGGGAAGGAAGATGTGCTCAATTTACGTAACAGCTTCTCCCCATTTATACAATTTACCTCGGAGGTGGAAACAGCTGGGTCCCTCACGTTTCTGGATGTCCTGGTTAGCAGAGATGGGCCTAGAATAATGATAACAATCTATAGAAAGCCAATGTGCCGTAGCCAGTATGTTCATTACAGCTCGTTGTTGATAAGTTCTTGTGGTAACATCGTCCATTCCTCTGTCAGCGCCATCTTCAGCTGGTGAACATATTATGGTGGGTGTGGACTTGCCGCTAGGCGTCTGCCCAGAGTGTCCCATATGTATTCAATGGGATTTAGATTGCGGGAACGGGCAGGCCAATCCATATGAACAATGTCCTTACTTTCCAAAAGCATATCAACAGCTGCAGTGCGATGGGGTGTGGCGTTATCATCAATAAACACGAACTTGGGGGCAATGGCACCTCGGAACAGATGCACATATGGAAGAATTAATTCAGTACAGTAGGTTACAGTACTGCCTTCCAGTATCTGGATTTGTGTACGTCCATCCAAGATAATGCCTCCCCAGACGAGAACACCTCGACCGCCATATCAATCCCTTTCAGTGATGTTTGTATTAGCTGATGTCCAGAATTGCTGCTGAGACCGAATCTACTCTCATCAGTAAAGAGTATCATATCCCACTGTGCTGCTGTCCAGTCCTTGTGTTCGATGCACCACTGTAAACGGTGTCTCTGATGGGCAGGTGTTAAAGGGGCATAGTGCACTGGCTGTCGGGCAAACAGTCCACCTTTGTGGAGTTGCCTGGCCACAGTAAACTGCGATATCCTGCATCCTGTGTAGCTGGTTTGCAATGGATCCTGCTGTCTGGTATCAGTCCCTCTTGGCTTGTATGAGTATATAGCGGTAATCATTTGGCATTGTTTTTCATGGATGACCACTACTGGTCCTTTGAACTGCTATACATGTCGTTCTGAAGTCCAATCATGCATATGAGACGATGCTGTGGGCAATACCGAACTCTGCAGACACACTCCTCGCACTTCAACCTTCCTCGAGCTTCCCAATTATTCGAACCCGGGTAAAATCATTCAGATGTTGTCTGTAACACTGTGTGAAACCAATCGAACGTCTGTAACAATCGTGCTCACCATTCGGTAATTTGCCCATAACTGCTGTGCATAATAGTATGAGTATACTGCTGCTTTTATCTGTTTATGTGAGCCCTCTCATCACGATTAAAATTTTTGCATGTGCACCAGCTTTCTACTGAACGGTCACAGTCATGCAAATCGCCAAAGGCTGTTTCGTTTGATTTTGTGGTTGTAACCTTTAGAAATAGTGTTGGTCCTTAAGTTTTGCACACCAGTGTATAATAAAAAAAGTGCACATAAAACCTAATTTTTTTTATACAAATTTGTTATATAAATTGCCTAACTAAGATTATAGTCAATTCATAACCCAAGGTAACAATGATTTGAAACTTCTTCCACAATTTGACACCTGCAATTCTGGAAATTCTGATCATGAAGGCATTCATGTTTATGTATTTTAATGGAAGTATGACTATCTAAAATTTGACGAGGAGGCCTAATTACCAAAAATTTTGTTTTTTCAAAACTGAGTGCTAATTTATTATCATGTAACCAACTCTGAAAATGAATAAGATCCTGCTGTAAATCATGTCATATTTGTTAAATTCTTTCCAACTGTATATAAGATTATATCATCTGTATAAACTTTTATAAAAGATCTCTTAATTACTTCAAATGTGTCATTTATATAAATATTGAACATTATTGGCTCTGCATGAGTTCCTTGAGGTAACCCTCTCTTTATATTAAAGTTTTCTACTTCAACTGTTATTTTTCTTTTGGTTAGATAACATGCTAATAGTTGATTGGTTGTTCCTCTTATATCATTTTTCAGTAATTTTTGTTGCAAGATAATACTACCACTACTATTAATAATAATAATGGGTAAAATTAAACAAATTACACTATCTTATGTGTTTTGTTCTACTTATAAGGCAGTGAAACAGGAAGGATGAACTGGAGATTGGATGTACTTGTGACAATGACAATATACAAGTTCATAAACATTTACTAAATTCAAGTAATGATTATTAAAAAAAAAAAAAAAAAAAAAAAAATCAAGGTATCATTCACTGACCATTCTTTTACCTATTATTATGATAAGAGACCATAAAATTTGAAAACAGACTGTGGGAAACAAGTAACTGGAAGAGCACGAGTGAAATAAAAGCTTAGTTTAGTTTAGGCAACGTTTTGCTTCATGATTTTTCAATAAATTCTTAAATAATGAAAATTAAAAGAAAAACAAACTGAAAAATCTTGCACAGTTAATCTGAACACCAATTAGTGGGAATTTACTGTATATAAATTCTTTCTTTTCCAAAAAAACATAAGCAGCAAATAAGCAGAAAGACATCCATAGCCTTTCTATGATTTCTGTGTTTCTTTCTTGAAGAAATTAATTTTATATAAGATACCATCAACAGGGCTTAATTTATTTTTTAGTTTTCTTATTAGTTTTTCTTTCCTAACTTTTTATTTTTTATGTGCCATTATGTAAATTATTAGTGAAATAAATATACTAACAGAACTTGGACATATACTGTTATTTCAATTCTCCAGATGCTTTCTTTTACCTGATGATCCCCTTTCAGACTTGCCCCGTCATAAAGATATTTGATCACTTAATTACTTTACTTCCTCGATTGCTGTTCCTTTTAATCCTGTTGAATTATCTTCTGCCATCACTAGGATTAAATCTTATTGGTGCCCAGGCGAAGATCTTATCAAAGGGGAGTTCTTGATAAAACTTCACTTTATAAAATAAATATATACAGTGGTCTATTTTCCCAAATTCCAAGTGTCTCCTAATCTTCCCCAGCCTTACAAACCTATCGCTTTGTTATCTAATTTTCATAAGATCCTAGAAATTTGATCTCATATAGAATCCTGGCTTTGCTTCAGGACACAGGCAGCTATTCTAGTAATCAATATGATTTTCAATCTGGATTTGGTGCTGAAGATGTCCTTGTTATTCTTCTGAATTTCATTAATGAATCTTCTTCTAACTACATCTTGGCAATTTTTATCGCCTTCGAGGGTGCCTTTGACTCTTTAGTGGGAAAGCACTCTTGAACATCTTAGAACTCTGATGAAATGTCCTGCTAACCTATACAATCTTATCAGGAATTATTTTTCAGATAGATCTGTTATGGTTACATCAAATTTCCATACAGCTGTTCAAAAATCTGATGTGGATGTTCCCAAGGGTCTATTCTCAGATCCCTGGTTTTAAAATCTGTTCTCAACCAATGGTTGCTAAAAGTTTCCCCAAATTATTCATCAATTGCATACATGGATGATTTAATTCTTCTTTTTTTATAGAAATTCTTGCCATTCATTAAAAGAAAATGTGAATTCTGTTCTTCAACAACTTTCTGATTGGTCAACACTTAACAAACTTACTATTTCTCATAGTAAAACGTATGATGGTCTTCAAAGGCACTCCTTCTCCAATTGTCCCCCTCTCATAAAACTTAACGATAAACTCTCTCTTTGTGCCTTCCACAAAATTTTTCACATTACTGCTTGATAATTGCCTTGCCTTCCTTCCCCATTTGAATCAATCAACTGTCCAACAAAGTTAGAAAATGTCTTTCTGTGTGCATTTCTGTCAAGATTGGCACATTTCCCTGTGTGCAGGGAAATGCATGCAGCATAAAAACGGGAAATGCATGGAGCATAAATTGTGTGCATTTCCCGTCAGGACTGGAGTCTGAACCGTAAGATTTTGTATACACTTATACAAAGCTGTTGTTTAACCAATTATCACTTATGCTGCTGCAGCCTGGTTTAGAAGCACTAAATTGCTCACAATTCAATCTAGACTTGGTTCAATCCAGCACAGTTTCCTCCTAGTACTGATTAGGACATGTAAAACTGTCTCCACATCTGTCCTACGAGTTCTATCTGGTTCACTACCTTTAGACTTATACTTAAACCACAGACATTGTTACTGAATTCAAATTGACAAGTTAACTTGTTTTCCAGTCCTAAACAAAAAAAACAATGAATTTTAAAAATTCTTCATGATCATTGGCAACTTTGCCGGTCTGATTCCTAAAAATATTTAATAAAAAAATTATTTATTCTAGAAATTGCATTTTTTAATAAAAGCACTTGTAAATGGTTTTCTCCCAGCATGTTTTCTAGATGTCTTTTAACAGGACATCTAGAAAACAGGACCTAAATTTTAAACTTGCCTATCTCATTCTGTCCAACTCCAAACTTTATCTATGCAGTTCTGTCAAGGGTTCTACCCTCATTCTTTTCTTTTTTACAATAAATTTAATTCACATTTTCTGTCTATCACTGGTCCTGTTACTCCTGGTCAGGAATCTGCCTCCATTTCCTTTCCTACTTTCTTTCAGTCCTTTCAGAATTTCTCACACTCTGTCTTTCTTAAAAGTTGACAGTTATTGTAGCAGTAGTGGCAAATGATACAAGAAAGCAAAGCTTACAGAACATTAGCCAAAAAAAATAAATAATAAATAAATAAAAATACATGCTTCCATATCTTCCAAGAATTTGTCTAGTTTTTCCTTGAATTTATTCAAATCATCCACTTCTACAACAGACGGAAGTCTGTTCCAACAATCAACCACCCACTGGTTAAAGGAAAACTTCTGCACATCTATCCTGTAACGATCTTTCCACAACTTAAATTTTTGCACCCTCATGTGTGTATGTGTGTGTGGTTTCAGCAAGAGGAAGAATGCCATTCATATTCAGCTTACTCAATCCATTCAAGGTCTAAAAGCACCTAAATCAGATCACCCCATATGTGCCTAGTCTTGAGATGCTGCAATTTGCAGAACTGAAGCCTCTCTTGGTAAAAGGACCCATTTGCTCCCTTAACCAATTTGATTGCCCTTCTTTGCACCTGTTCCAGATCTACATCCTTCCTAAAGTGAGGCCTCAAACCTGTATGCAGTACTCAAAGTGTGACCTAACCATGGCCTTATACAAAGGGATAATCACCTCCTTATCCCTGCTGGTAAAGTTTCTGTATAAAATTGAAAAAACCCCATGAGCTGTCCTAGCAGCATGTCTGCTAGGACAGCTCATGCACTGATTGGAGAATTTCAGGTCTGACTGCACAATTAACCCCCCCCAGGACTTTTTCATTTCCCACTAACCAGTGTAGTACACCACAGTCGATAGGTTACTCTGAGAATACTGATACCCATATGCATTGCTTTGCATTTGCAATGTTAAACTTCAACTGCCATTTCTTAGCACATTGATCCAATTTTCCTAGATCCTGTTTGCAGTAGTTCACCATGATTACTGTCATTAACTACCCTGCCAACTTTTGCATTATCTCCAAACTTTGACATTAAGCCTGATATACCTTCATCAATATCATTAATAAATATTGAAAACAACAATGGGCACAGCACTGACCTCTAGGAAACTCCACTGATAATATTAGCCAACAAAGAGCAGTGTTTTCTTCCACTTAATCATCCCTTCATCCATACCAGTCACTTGTGCTTAATGTCACATTGCTCTACTTTGTACAGCAGTGTTTTATGTGCAATAGTATCAAAAGCCTTCCTGAAATCCAAGCAGCATATGATGAAAAAATAATTTTTTGCATCCAATTCCTTGGTCACTGCATCATAGTAACCTATCAGATTGGTTAGACAAGACCATCCACTAACAAATCCATGCTTTAACTGCAGTAGAATTGCATTCCTGTCCAGATGGCCCTGCATCACTTTTTTAACTCCAATGTTTTGTTTGGAACAGATGTTAAACTAACAGGCCTGTAATTACTCTTGTCACCTTTTGATCACGATTTATGAATTGGGGATACATTTACACACCTCCAGTCCACAGAGAGCTCCCCCTGAGACTTCTCATAATCCCAGATACTTCTCATAATCTGCCTAATCTCCTTTGTGACTTGATTACAGACTAATTTATATATACCATAGGCTTCTGTATCACCTGATAATTTATATGTATCCTATGCACTTTTCTTCTCTGTCACTTGTCTCAATAGTTCATCTGACATCCATTTAGGTCTAAGTCTTGAACAGTATTTCTTCATTAGTATGAATACTCTAGAAGCTTCTTTGATCAATTCCCTGAATACATTTAGAATTTTCTGTTGGTAACATCATCAGCTGATCTCACTACATAGAATTTACAAACTGTCTGAGACCCATTTATGAAAGAAAAAGCCTTTTCCTTTACTCTTGACAGTAGTTATGTCTTAAATTAAATTCCACTCTAGCACACCATGATCATGCCACCCAGTGGGTCTTTTACCTGCATATTCTTAATGCATCTACAGATAACCAGATCAAGAGTGTTTTTTCCCTCTTGTTGCATATCTAACATGCTGCTGTAGAAAACAGTCATACAAGAAACCTACAAAAGTCTTGACAGTGTGTCAATGGCCATCCCACAAATTCCAGTCAACATTTGGAAATTTAAAATTCTCTACCGTACAACATTCTGATTTACTGACTTACTCTCTTTCCCTGTACCGCTGTTTGTTATATGCATCACAGTCATCAGGCCTATAACACACTCCTATTCTGAATTTTTCTCAGTGCTAATATCATACCAAACTCACTCAACATTGCACTGGTCACCCAAGTTGATGGGATTCTCTCCAGGGCCAAACTGACTGACAAGGCTCACAACTTATACTCCCTCGTATCGTGTGTGGGCAGATTGCAGACACTTCCAAATTCAATTCTAACTCGCGACTTTTTTCCCTCAATATTGACCTGTTAAGTAGGTCTCTGTTGCCTACTCTTAATACCATTATTGCCAGTGTGTATAACAATATCATTTTTTGTGCCCTTAAAAGTTATATGCTGTACAACGTTATCTACTTTTGCCCCTTGAAGACACCCTGGTCCTATTCCACCTATCCCTGCACAATATATTTCTTGTTTCTCTGACAAAATCCTGCCTCCTATGGGTACAGGATTTTGTGCACATAAACACACATAGGACAGTAGACCCAAGCCAGTTTCATCGTGCCTGGGGACGGGCACCAGGCAGCAGCTGCCCAGGTGTTCGCTGCTCCCTGATGGCAAAGTGGCCTAGAGTTTCTACATCAACACAGAGAACAAAGTTGGAGATGGGCTACTGCCATGGAGCCACCATGATACATGCACGCACACACAAGCCCTGGATGATGGAAATGTATATATGTGAATGTATGTAAACTGTGTATTTATAAATGAAAAAAAAAAAAAAAAAAATGACAATAGGGTCACCAACAATAACCATCTCCTGTGGGACCAGCACATTCTGCCTTGGATATTGTTGCTGTTTTGTGTGATACACAAGTGTGAGCTGTGGTATTGAGTTAGCCAGCGAGAGTATGATAGGCTCCCCCATTTTAATAGTTCTGAGGGCACCTACTCTACTCTTCAAACTCTCATAAACTTCCATCAGAATGCTGAGTTTGTGCCTAATTTCTTCATACCCTCATCACCTAGCATACACACACAAAGAAAACCTACTTGGCTTGATCATATCCTGTTCCAGAATGGTCTGCAAGCATTTCACAAGTTGCACATTGTGTTAGGCTGTGATTCATAGGAGAATTACCCCCTTTGGTTTACCCTGGAGCCACAGCACTCCCGCTACTTTCTGCCCTTTGCTTTGCTCTAGTCTGGGGCATGATTTCAATTTAAATTCAATTTAATTGATAAACAATTAAATTTAATAAAATTAATCAATTAAATGGATTAATTGACAATATTACACTAAGCTAATAGATTCCTAAATGCAGTGATACATATTATGCTTGGGTACGTGCACCCATAGGGGTGTGCAAGATGATCCATGGGGTGCGTGAGATAATCCACAATAAATCAACATTAATTAATTATGAAAACTTTAGTTTTTCAAAATGTAATTGAAAATAAAAATTATAAATAAATGTTTTTTTAATACTTTAATATGTGGCTTTGTTTCATTGTGCAGCTTTATTTGATCATGCTGTCAGTTTTTCCCATGTTCGAAATGAAGCAGCCATGTGCTCGCTTCAGACTCGGAGTATATCTTCCATCCTTGTTTAACTTACTGAACAAATGTAGATGAAGCAAACAATCAAACAAATGATTTTATAAATGTGATTTTAGATATAATGCCTTCCATGTAAATGATTTATAAATAAAAAAATATATTAAACTTATATATTTAATTTTTTATTGTGGGGTGCATGCTGGTCCTTGGTCCTTTTAAGTAAAAAAAGAGTGTGCGACCAAAAAAAGTTTGGAAACCACTGCCTTACGCTATCAAGTTCAAGATTTACATTATGCTATACTATTATAATCACAGTTTAAAATTAGTCATATCCTTACTAAAAAGTAAAAGTTCTTAGCTAAAATCAAAAGAATATGTGCCTATCAAGTGATTTAGAACCTTCGAGCTACTTATTTATCACAATTGACTGCACTACTAGTTACGTGTTATGATATTCATGCCAAAACACTGATACAATAATGGTACAATTAACAGGTCGTAATTTACAAAATCACAAGCTAAATTTAAAAATAAGTTAATGAAAGTGACTTAGACTACTAAACTATTTGTCAAACACAATTTAATATGTTAATTAAAAAAAGATGGTAAAAATTTCCAATAAACTTATCTGTTCCCATGAGCTCAAAATTCCTGTTTGAATTATAAACCTATTTTGTATTTATAGATCTATACTTATAGTTAACTTTCTTAAAATCATTTTATAATTCCCAAATTCTTTCAGAACTTCACCAAGCTTCTGCCCTAAATTTGTAAAATTCTTAATTTTAAGGAACATATCCAAAAATTGACTTGTCGCCTGGTAGCACAAATTGTATAAAATGCAGAATTGATCTCAATAGTTTGCTCGATATTTCTTTTACTGTGAAATTTGACATTTCGTAAACATATTCATATTTTTTAATAGTGATTAAGTTTATATTTAAATAACACCTTTGTTTTCTTTAAATTTTGTGGTAAAGTAAGCTCTTTACTACCTTCAATATTTGTTTACTACACTACACTATAGAACATAAAATTTTTAAATCCATTATTTATATGGTTTTTGGATTTGATTTTACTTTATTATTTATGGTGTGTGTGTGTGTGTGTGTGTGTGTGTGTGTGTGTGTGTGTGTGTGTGTGTGTGTGTGTGTGTGTGTGTGTGTGTGTGTGTGTGTGTTGTACACTGATGCTTATTGCTTTTTCAAATAAATTTGAAAACTCCCTAGAATTTCATTTTACTTATAATTTCCTAGATTATACTGACTTATAGGGATACACAGCCATTAGAAGCAAATCAATAATTCTTAATGGCTCTTTTCTGCACACTATTACATACAACTAATTTGTGCAACAGTTATATTAACACCATCTGACAATATTCAAAACAAAGTAATATTTGAACGAGAGAGAGAGAGAGAGAGAGAGGGAGAGAGAGGGAGGGAGGGGGAGAGAGAGAGTTTGTTTGTTTGTTATTTGGTTTTTAGGAGCATTAGCAACTAAGGCCATATTGCTCCATGAGAGAGAGAGAGAGAGAGAGAGAGAGAGAGAGAGAGAGAGAGAGAGAGAGAGAGAGAGAGAGAGGGTCCAGTGAGCAGCATATAACAAAAAAATTATCATTCAATATCTACTTCAATTTTATATGGAGAAAGATGTTTAACAAGTCTTCATTTATTTCTATCATTTTACAAAAGTGA
Source organism: Mastigoproctus giganteus (assembly GCF_048544385.1). NCBI lineage: Eukaryota > Metazoa > Arthropoda > Arachnida > Uropygi > Thelyphonidae > Mastigoproctus > Mastigoproctus giganteus. The sequence continues at coordinate 168,298,161 of NC_143580.1, forward strand.
GGTGACTGACAATATTGGAAAAACTTACCAAGCGACTAGCCAAATGTCTTCCTGCATTTGCTATTATCCTAAGCAATTTGACAGCAGTATGCAGAGGCATACCATATGCATTGGTGATCTGATCTTTGACAAAATCTAAGAAATTTAAAAAATAAAACTATTTTTTTATGGTCATGTTTTTGATAATTATATTCAAAATCAGATATTCTGATGTGAAAAAATCCAATAATAATTAAAACTAATGTTAGCTGATTAGAGAAATTTGATATGAATTAAATTAAAAGAATTCAAAAAAAAAAAAAAAAAAAAAATCAAAAGATCACTAGTATTATCATTAGCAGAGGCACATGATGTAAGAAAGCAAGATTATACAGCATCAGCCAAAAAAGAACATCACATTTCACCGATCCAATCATTCCAAATGTTTGTCTAGTTCTGCCTTGAATTAAAGCTATCAACTTCCACAATGACATGGAATTTCATTCCAGCAATTCAACCACCCACTGGATAAAGGCAAATTTCCACATAATCTATTCTACAACTGCCTTTCCTCAATTTGAATTTATGCCCACTATAGTGCAGAATCTGAGCAAGAGGAAGAATCCCATCAGCATTGAGCCTTCTCAATCCATTCAAGGCCTTATACACCTCAATCAGATGGTCTCGCAGGTGCCTAGTCTCCAGAAGTTGCAATTTGCAGAACTTAAGCCTTTTTTCATAAGAGCACCCCTTTGTTCCCTTCACCAGTCTTGTTGCCCTTCTCTGTACTCATTCTAGCATCCAGATGAGGCAACCAGACCTGTAAGCAGTACTCAAGGTGTGGCCTGACCATTGCCTTATACAATGGGGATAATCACCTCCTTATCCCTGCTCGCAAAATTCCTGTATATCATTGACAAGACCCCATGACTTGCTCTGGCAGCTTGTCTGCACTGCTCAGAAAACTTTATATTTGATTGCACAATTACCCCCAGGTCTCTTTCATTGTCCACTATCCTGAGTGCAACACCATATAGTTGGTACATTTCTCTGGGGTTGCTGCTACCCATATGCAGTACTTTGCATTTGTCAATGTTAAACTTCAGTTGGCACTTCTCAACCCATCTACCCAACTTTTCCAGATCCTGACAGCAGCATACTGTTATTACTGTTATTAACAACCCTGCCAACCTTTGTATCATCTGCAAACTTTGACATTAAGCTTAATATACCTTCATCAATATCACTGATAAATATACAAAACAACAATGGGCCCAACATCAAACCCTGAGGGAAACCAAAAATAACATCAGTCCATGTAGAGCAGTACCCATTGATTACCACTCTCTGTCTTCTCCCACTCAACCATCCTTTTATCCATAGCAGCAACTTGCCCTATATGCCATACTGCTCCAATTTGTACAGTAGTCTTCCAAATGCAACAGTATCAAAAGATTTCCTGAAATCCATGTATATGATATCAAAATTATTTTTTGCATCCAGTTCCTTTGTAACCACATCATAATATCCAATTCAATTTGTCAAACAAGACTTTCCCTTAACAAACCCATGCTGTGTCTGAATTATCACTGCTGTCTTTTCTAGATGATCCTGCAATGCTTCTTTAACCAGTGACTACATTATTTTCCCTGGAACAGAAGTCAAATTAACACAAATTAAGTATTGGCTTCTGCTGAGAACCAAATGCTTAATAACCACATTGAAAAAATAGAATGGCTTGTCATACAGAGATTTTGATGCCTTTTAATGAATTTCCATTTAATATTCTGAACTCTAAAGGGGACTCTATTACCAAGAAATACTATGGTGCCACCAGATTCAGTCCACTATTCAAAAACTGGTTGTCACCAAAAATGAACGGTGTCATTTTTGCCTCAGTTAGGCTATCATGAAGGAATGACTGTATATTCTACTCTACTTTAAGTCTTTATTGCTAAGTCTTTTGTTTCTGAGGGCATTTTTTAAGTTTTTTAGGGAAATTTTTGATAATAACTCAGATGTATAATAGTGGATATTAGGCTTAAGTAAACTGTTATTAAAAAAAAATCTAACTCACCATTTATTTTTTAATGTCTGTATCAAATCACACTGACCAATGCAGAGAGATTTGTTAAAGGTCTTTCCATTCTAGTTTCAATTAGCTGGTTTGAGGTGGAGGGTGTTTCCCTGAAAGGTATTCTGTGTTTTTTATCCTGAAAATAATCCACACCAGCCTATGAACACATGTTTCTACAGAAATACTATGTACTAACATAAATCACTGCTATATTTAGTTATATATTAACTAAACATAGATCATATGAAATGCAGCCTTTTTTTTTTTTTCATATGCTCTGGCATGCATGCAGAACTTCACAAAGTTGGAGATGATATAGGGGTTGAAGTGCAATCAAAAAATCTGAAGACTGGTAAGCAAGAGGAAAGTATTTTTTTTTGGAAAACACAGGAGTTTTTTTTTTAAATCCACATTTTGGATTTAAAATTAAATTTCACTGAAAAGATATGCATTTTATATTAAAATACAGCCACAAGACTCTTTAACAGTACACTACTTTTATACATTGGCTTAAGTAGAGCAGTATAAATTCTGAAGCAGTACAAAATCTGCATACTACTGCAGAATTTGTCCAGTTCAGAAATGCTAAGTCAAAGCTTTGTTTATAATAATGGCCCTGCGTAGACTTCCAAGAGCATTTCCAAAGCTTACCAGAAAGAGATATGAAATGCATTTTGTTTTTCATCTGGCTGAATATGCCACACTCAGTATTCCTAGGAGGAATTGTTAAAATGCCATGCATAATCAAGAATACTGCCATATTTCCAGTGTGTCCATATTTCCACCTGTCAATTTTCCAATCAAATACATGAATTCAACTGTATATAAATAGTTTCTTTTTACATAATAGATCTTGTGGGTTCTCACACTGAAACGGCAGTGGAAAACATCTGTTACTTAATCTATTTCTAAATTAAAGAAATATTAAAGAAATTTCATTATGATACTGAGAAGTACTGGAAACTTCCACAAAACCTTCAAATTTTAAAACGATTCACTGTAATTTGATGAAATTTGTGCTACCTCAGCATTTATAAGATTGCCATTTTTCAACAGAATTTTTCAACATGTCACATGTTGCAACGAAGTATGTCCCCACTGAATCTTCTTTTGTTTTACACTTTCCGTAACCTTAGCAGTAGAAAAGCTTATGCCTAAATCAGAATCATACTTCGCTCATTCTGTCTAGTTTGCTAATCTACTTCCAAAATATGACACAAGGCAATTTAAAAACTGGCAGTATAAGAAAGTTGCACGTAGCATTCTTCAACATATGTAATGACCTCAGTACATGGATGTGGGGTACACTGGATGAAAGAGTTAAGTTTTTTTTTTAATGAAAACCCCAAACACAAGAAGTACTAGAACCTACAGTACTTAGTGCCATGCATATACTATAATTTTAGTTTCTGCTTCAAGTAATTTCCACTATTGTAATCTAAAAACTAAAGAGTACTGCTTGCAAGGTTTTTTTATGAAAACCTTAAGCACGAGTGGTATTAGAACCTATAGTACTTAGTACCATGCACAGGTTAGAGGTTGAGAAGATGATTTTTTTTTTTTTTTTTTTTTTTGTTAGTTGTTGGCGCATCGGCTTCTGTGGCCATAATGCACCTCCCAAGGTTTTTGCACTACTCTGATCCAAGCCCGAGTTGAGAAGATGAAAGAAGATATTTGTTGACATTAGACTTGAACATCTGTAGATTGTAATTTTCAGGAAATATGTATGAAAGAAGGTTGTTCCAGAAAACAGAAGTTGAATGAATAAATGAGGAAGAAGAAATGCTGGTTTTGTGAATTTGAAGTTGGATAGTAAAACGATGTTGACTAGTTGCGGCATGTGTTCGGACTGCTTTAAAAGAGAGAACAGGAATTATAGAAGCCAATTCAGAAGAACAATGCCCATGGAAGTATTTATAGAAAAGGCATGCAGCAGAAATAGAACATTGATGAGACAGAGAGTGGAGATACTCTGTTAGAGATGAGTCATTAATTAACCTAACTGCCCTCTTTTGAATGGAAGCTAGAAGATGTGGGAACAATATTCCATGGTATGATGGATTTGAGATTTGTACAGAGTGAGCAGCTGTTTGGAAGTAAAGTAACGCTGAGAGCAAAAGAGAAAACCCAGTTTTTTAGATGCAGAGGAAGCAATATTTGTAATGTGCTTATGCCAAGAGAGAGAGAGATTAGAAGTTAGTGTAATCCCCAATGGAGATATATGATCTTGCCTAAAAATCGGAGTGTCATCGATGATAAGCATAGGAGCAGAAGAATCCTTTTTTACGAGATATAAGAGAGGACTGAGTTTTAGAAGGACTGAAATCTACTAAGTTATCTTTTCCCCACTGGAGAATTACCTGGAGATCAGCATTTCAAGAATTGGTAGTGGATATTCGAGGAGTTATCACGGTTATCATCATCGAGGGCCCCACTCATGCCACCATAGATGACATGGTTATCATCATCGAAGGCCCCACCCACGCCACCATAGAAACCCAGGCTACGGTTGTTCTCTCTACTCTGTCTGTATGGGCCAAGGAAAATAAACTCTCAGTCTCCACCGAGAAGAGCAAAACCCTCCTATTAAAAGGCAAACTGGACTTCTCCAGACCTCCTACCATACGTTTTAATAGTCGCCCACTGAAAAACTACCGATCGGTGAAGTATCTAGGAGTAATTTTGGATGACAGGAGAACTTTCATCCCCCATATCCATGCTATCAAAGAAAAGATAAAAAATTACATCACTATGTTAGCACGCTTTACCTGCAAGGACTGGGGTCTTAAAGGACCAACTCAACACCTTTTATACTAAGCAGTATTTATACCAATTGTCACATATGGAGCTGCAGTATGCTACCACCGAATGACTTTAGTGCATGCTCAACATAAAATACAGCAAATTCAACGACTTATGCTACTACAAATGACCCGCGCATGTAGAACGACATCAACTGCCGCCCTACAGCTACTAACAGGCCGCCTTCCCTTGGACCTCCACGTCGCTTTTATTGGACTCTCTCATGCCATTAAGAAGAATAAGAAAGATGAATTCCTCACTATTCAAACCCGTACCGATACCGACATCAAACAGGAACATAAACGTGTGTGGCTAGAATTGATAAACCTATGGCAAACCCGCTGGAATAACTCCACAACTGGTGCAACTACTAAACTTTTCCTTCCCAATGTAACCTACATCAACAAACATGTTCCACTTGGTTCTTCCCAAACGTCTATGCTTCCTTCCTATTTACTGGCCACAGGTCCTTCAAGAGACGCCTTCTAGAGTTCGGCCTAATCGAGGATGCCCTCTGTACCTGCGGAGAACCTGAAGACTGGGATCACGTGATACACTCATGCAACGTATATTTAGATCTAAGAATCCAACTACTCCTAGACCTCCACACTACATCACTTCGGCCAGAAACCAAGTTATTGGAATCTAATGATGCCTTCCGTGCACTGACCAGTTATGCCAACGAGGTCTTTCGTCGTCACTGGCATCACCTGCAACTCCTGAACACTACTCCTGGATAACCTCCTCTACACAGCAACTGATACCCAGCACCGGAAACTTCCAGACACGAAACTGCAAATTGCGGCCAGCCTTGTCGACGTCGCTCCGTGATTCTCCATTGTGACGATTCTGGACTCTTTAATTTGAACTTTACCTATTCTCTTCTTCCTACCCACAGTCCTTCTCCAGGACTCCCACAACTGCACCTAGCACTCTTCCTGCTCCTTTTCACCTGGGAGGATGCCTACGCTCTGTCATCCTCGCTATCTTGCCTGTCTTCCACTTTCCTGTCTCTTCTCTGCTCTTTCCTTGGCCTTCCCCACTCTCGCTTCTGCAGGAGCGTGGACGATCCACCAGATGTCTTTTACTCCCTGGTCATCGCACCTCCCAGTAACGAAGAGGCCAGTCAAACAACACACTACTCACACATAACCTACATAACCTGATTGGCTTTGCTATGTTAACGGAGTATTTAACGCGGATTTGTGAGAAACCACAAATCTACATACATGTCAAAAATACACACACACACACACACACACAAAAAATGAACCCATGAGTGAAAGAGCTAAATTTGAGACCAAATGAGTGTACCCCCCACAACCCTTCCCTTGCTCTTGCTCAATGTTCCCTTGACTGTCCTCCCTCCACCTGGCCAAGACACACACAGTATGACATACACACCACTACTAGAAACAGTTAAGTGAAACTAGCAGATGGGGGGGAGAGGCAGAAATGGTTACTGGAGGCACTGCTCTTGCTGAACTCAGGTGTCACATTTGAGAGTTCCTTTGGCAACCAAGTTAGATTGTCCAAGCAGTCATGTGATGGTTCTTTCTATGAGTATGTATGCAGGGATGCAAAGCCGAACAAGTGATCTGCTCCACAGGCAGGAACAACAGAGTCTGGAAAAGGCAATGGTGAGCAGTGAGTTACCTACTCTCATATATCCTGTGTGGGAAGCAAAAAGTTGCAGTTAAAATAAAATAGTGGAAAGTATAAGGGTCTACACTTGGATAACAGTAATCTCAGAATACTTTATTATTGGAAAGCAACAAGCTTAAGTAGTTGATAATGAAAAAAAAAACTTAGGCGTAATTGCGCATCTGACATGAAGTTCTCTCAATGATGTACAGAAGCTGCCAAGACAGCACATTTGGCAATGTACATAATGTACATAAGGTAAAATTTAAAGTACTGGCTTGCATATGGAATTTAAAAAAAAAAAAAGAATAATGAACTTATAAGAGAATATTTATAAAATAGTATTAATTTCTGACATTCACTAGAACACATTCTCAAATATTTTTCAAAAAATTCAAATTTTCAAAAATATTTTATTACCAAATTATAAATATGGTAATTATTGTTAATCAATAAAGAAAACAAAAGTATTTAAAAATATGAGTTATATATCTTTATGAACATTGCTTGGATTTTAGTTTGGTTATTAAAAACATAATTTACTAGAATACATTACTTTATAAAACATCTTGATAGGTAATGTTTTTGGTGCAGATTTTTCTTGATTGAGAGTTGAGTCTGCCTTGTAAATCAACTATTCATATTTTCTAATCGATCAGTAATATTTACTCATATCTTTAACTTGGCAATAAAGAAGAAAGACCTATCCCCTGAGGTAGGAATTTTTTTAAAAGTCAACTGTACTCAAAGATATTTGTACAGTTATAAATGTATAAATGTACAGTTAATATCACATTCACCTATTCAGTATACTTCTACAATGTATATGCAAAGTAGTAATTTTACTTTACTTGGAAGTATGCCAGATTCTGTAATTGGCTTATTATGGCATTTGTGATCAAAGTGACCACAGAATACAGTGGAGGTTAGTTACAATTAAACTGGTTCCTCATCAAAAATAAGGAACCGGTTTAATATTCACTGGTTAGTCTATTTAATCAGTAAATTCCCTTCTGATAACATGACTTTTTATTTCTATCTTTCATTTACAAGGAAATAAGGAACCAGTTTAATATTCACTGGTTAGTCTATTTATTCAGTAAATTCCCTTCTGATAACATGCCTTTTTATTTCTCCCTTTCATTTATATTTAATATTCAATTTTTCTGCCAAAGAATCAAGGAAAAGTTAGAGGGGAAAAAAAAAAAAAAAAGCCTGCAACTGGATTTCATCACATGCACCTGAATCTATAAAAACAAAGATGAAACTCTTTTGTCAATTACATTATTGGACCAACCTTCATCACTCTACTTATAAAATCTTGATTTACAATGTCAGTTATTCACTGCACAAATGAATCAATTACTTAATTTTGCATTTAAAAATTAACTCATTAAATACTGATTAATATCAAAAACTCAATTTTTGATTGAGACTTTTCAAATGCTATACTGGTCACCTATTCTTTTCTAAACTAGTGGTATAACTGAATGTGTGTGCAAGATGTGTCAGGCATTTTCTTCTTTATTTACAATGCAATGTTGTTTTTTGAACTCAACTGATTTCTGCTTACCAAAAAGGCCTTACAAATGACAGAATGTTAATGTAATACCTCATTTAATCTCCTTTGAAATAAAGCAATGAATACAAATAAATAAAACAAACTGCTCATATGCAATATATTTGCATACGAACAGTTTGGCAAGCACAGAGTTCAATGCAATTAACTGCATTGAACTCTGTGCTTAAATTTCTGACTTAAATCTCTGTAGTAAATTTAAATAAGAAAACTTTTTATAACAATTTACAGCAACCTAAGATCCAAATTGCTATTAATTTGGGTTCCCTAGCATCATGGGTCTAAAATTCTTGGTTTTTATCACTGAAAATCCTCTGTCTATTCCAAATAAAGAATAAAGTACAAGACAACTTTCAGAAAAATAAATTATGAAAATATTTGAGAATAAGATAAAACAGTTACATTTACAATCTCTGCAAGTTTCACTTTGGAATACAGATTATTGTTTCTTTTACAAGAGAAAGTTCTAATTCTTAAACCATGCTTTATAGGTGGTCACTTTAAATAAATTATTAAAACTAGTATTACTAATATGAACATTATTCATTTTGGAAAAATTCACATGAAAAGCTATAAATGTGTTGAAAGTTTGAACTGTGTTCAGACTTTCAACACACATTTATATTCTGTTATAGAATACCTATAACAGAATATAAATTTTCAGTATTCACCATAATATAATAATAAATTTATTTTGCAATATACAGAATAATTTGGGATAAAACAATATTATATCCATTATAAAATTATAAACCTACTCTCAAATACAGTATATTACTTACTGTACATTAGCAAGATACTGATATATCTCTTTTCATTTATGGATAATTACTAAAAAAAAAAAAATAAATAAAAATAAAAAAGAAAATCAATCTAGCTTACCAATAAAACCCCACCCTGTTGGGAGAAATTCATTAAAAATTGTCTGCACAAGCCTTGGAGTATTAAATACCTATAACAGAATATAAATTTTCAGTATTCACCATAATACAATAATAAATTTATTTTGCAATATACAGAATAATTTGGGATAAAACAATATCATATTCATTATAAAATTAAAATGTTATTTTTGTAATGGCAGTACAGTTAAAATTTCATGGCCAAAGCATTGTGCAGATTCATATTTGCATCCCAAATTTGGAAGCCGAAAGATGTAGCCACAAATCTTAATTTTTCACTGAATGTTTTTTTTTTTTTTTTAAATGCTCAAGACCACTACTGGTATTATAAACCTGAATTATATTCATAACTGCAGCAATTTTTTTTAGAATTATAAAATTTTCATAATATTCCAACTCTTTACATGCTCCAGTTTAGCAGTTAATATTGAAGTAATGAATAAAGGATTAATAAGATTAAAGGAATTAATAGGAAATTTATAACTATTTTAAATGATCATATCTGTATTGTTAGTTTTATTCTTCGATGAGGTTTGTATATTATATGACCACCTCCCTTCCTAATGAATAATATGTACTGTGATAGAATGTCATGCACATACACACATATTGGTTTGGCCATACCAACGTAAATCTCTTGGATTTCCTATGCAGCAGTATCTCAGAAGCTAGTGTGGATTATGGATGAGAACTTGAAATGTGCCATCAGTGTAATGATGGTTGTATGGCAAGTCCGTAATCTTTTTCAGCATGCAAATGTAACTCATCTAAATCTCCTAAAATCATTTGTGATTTTAGACATTATTCAAACATGGAAGACTATAGGTGATTTAAAGTGTTACAAAGTAATGGAATCTGTTTAATGGATCATAAAGAGGGTTAGTTTGGTCTCATGCACAAAAACATCATAGAGAGGTCCAAGAAGCCACAGGAATATCTATCAGTAAGTCACCTAACTTTAGATTTTAACATTAGGGCTGCTGTGCATTAGTTCAATAGCATGGTCACCAATGTGAATTGATATTTTGAGTGGTCTCATTTCTGACATCCTCAAAATTAAGCACAGTGGCAGAAGGTGCAGGGTGAGTGACAAATCTTGCTACACAATGGATGTGTATAATTGTTCAAGTTAGGAGTGAATGAGGTATCTGTGGCCAATGGAATTTATCAAATTATGTAAAAGAAGCCACAAGGTAGCTAAACAAACATTTAGCATAATTATGAGAGCATACTTAGGTTTAAAGCACATTTCCAGACTGAAGATGTGCAACCGTCTCCCTTTATGACAAAGGGAACTCAAAGGGCAAAATGAATAATCGCATACCTCTAACCTTGACTTCTGTTCCAGGGAAAATAATGGAATCAAAGGTTAAAGTAGTAATGAAGGATCATTTTTTTTTTTTTTTTTTTTTATGAAAACCCCAGCATGAGAGGTATTAGAACCTATAATACTTAGTACTGTGCATGGATTGAAGGTTGAGAAGATGAAAGAAAATACTTGTTAATATAAGACTTGAATTTCTGTAGATTGCAATTTTCAGGGAAGACATATGAAGGAAGGTTGTTCCATAAAAGGGAAGATGAAGGAATAAATGAAGAAGCAGAAAAGTTGGTTCTGTGAGTTTGAAGTAAGGCAGTAAAAGGATGCTGACCGGTTGTGGGATGTGTTCAGAATGGTCTGGAAGAGAGAGAGAGAGAGCAGGAATTATAGAAGCCAATTCAGAAGAACAGTGTCCATGGAAATATCTATAGAAAAGGCATGCAGCAGAAACAGAATGTCAATGAGACAGAGAATTGAGAGACTTTTTATAGATGGCCATTAATTAACCTAATCGCCCTCTTTTGAATGGAGTATAGAAGCCTGAGAGAGGTTTTGACTGCACCACCCAAGATGTGAAAACAATATTCTGTGGTAGAGTGCATTTCATATTTGCACAGAGTGAGCAGCTGTTTGAAGAAAAGTAATGCCAAGAGCAAAAGAGAAAACCCAGTTTTTTAAACAAAGAGGTAGCAATATTTGTGATGTACCTATGCCAAGGGAGTGAGATTAGACGTCAGGATAATTGCTAATAGGGAAATGTGATCTTATCTAGCAATCTAAGTGTCATCAACAATAAGCATAGGTGCAGAAGAATCCTTTTTGTGAGACATAAGACAGGACTGAAATTAATATATATATATAGTCTAGGGGAGGAACTGGACAAACACTGGAGATCAGCAGTTAAGGAATTGGTAGTAGATATTCGAGAAGTTGAAGCTGTTTAAGTAGGGCAAGGTTTCTCAAATTAGGAGGTGGAATGCAATGTGCTATCATCAGCAAAACTATGGACAGGATTTCCAGTCAGTGAGAGAAGGTCATTAATATACAACAGGAAACGAGTGGCAGAAGGAACTGAATCTCAGAGAACACTACCATTAGTGCAGAAGTTAAAAGACAAAGAGCCATTCTCATCACAGGTCTGGAGGCCTCATTTTAGGAAGGATGTAGATTTGCTTGAGCATGTACACAGAGGGCAACAAGATTGGTGAGGGGAACGAAGGGGTCCTCTTACTAAGAGAGGCTTCAGTTCTACAAATTGCAGCGGCTGGAGACTAGACCCTTCCAGGTGATCTGATTGAGGGGTATAAGCCTTGAATGGGTTAAGCACATTGAATTCTGATGGGATTCTTCTGCTTGCTCAGATTACAAACCTAAGGGGGCATAAATTCAAATGGAGAAAAGACAGTGTAGAATAGATGTGGGAAAATTTGCCTTTAGCCAGCAGGTGGTTAATTGCTGGAACAAACTTCCATCTGTCGTTGAAGTTGACAGCTTAAATAAATTCAAGGAGGAACTGGACAAACTTTTAGAGGGAATGGTTGTGTGAATTTTTTTTTTTTTTTGGCTGATGCTACATAAGCTCATATGCTTGCTTCCTTGCATCACATACCTCTATTACTATTACTATTATTACTATTATTATCACCTGAAGTGAGTCAGAGGGAAAACTGTACCCAGTTACAAAAAACAGTCGGCAAACCATAAGAGGGAAGCTTATTTAGAATACCTTTATTCCAACAAGAACAAAAGACTCTGAAATGTCGAGAAACTGCTTGAATTTCTCCAAACTTTTCCATTGAATTTGTACACAGATGGGTAATATAAACCAGAATATCATCAGTGGATCGAAACTGGTGGAACCCATACTGGTGATCATTGATCAGATATTAGGTTTCTAGATAGTTTATGAGTTGGTGGGTAATGGATTTCTCCACTACTTTCGAAAGAGTAGAAGTACAATGGGACAATAATTGGATGGGAGGGATTTGTCACCTTTTTAGGAACTGGCTGGATATGAGCAAATTTCCAAGCAGAAGGGAAAACAATGGAATAAGAAATGACACAGAAAAGGAGTAAGCTCAGGAGCACAGGTTTTGAGAACAAATGGAGAAATATCAGGAATTGGCACTTTCTTGGCATCAAGACTGTTCAAAATTCTTCTGACATCTTTTTGACAGAAGACCATAGGAGGCATTGAATGGATCATAATGGAATTGATAGGTAGTTGCTTACAAGATCATCAATGCACAAGTTAGAAGAAAAGTAAGATGCTGACAGGCCAGCTTTATCTTTAGAAAATGTGGCAATGAAACAGTCTGGTTTCAACAGAGGTAGGAATAGAGATGTGCAAAATTTGCGGCCAATAGCTTTGGCAAGAGACCAGAATACTCGAATGGCATTTCGACAAAAAGAAAGTTTTCTACTTTTAGTCTGTTCAAAATCTAGTACTGATTACTAACTGCTATACAATTGTGGAAAGCTTCGGTTAGGCAGAAAATGAATCTGGAGATTTGGATGAAAGCCATTTGTGATATGCAACATTCTTAACTTGAATAGGCTTAGCACATTTACTGGAAATTAATATAAAAGAAGAGATTTTAAGGTGGAGTGTGGAATAAAGGATTTCATCTCTATAAGAATAATTTCACTGACACAATCTGAGAAAACATTGGCATTAGAAAACTTAAAACAGTACTCCAACCAAGCAAAAGAAGAACAGATATCACGCACATCATCTCATTTTGAATTCTTGTAAGGCAAACAACACGATGTTGAGAATGGCCATAAGAGAAAGATTCTACTGGAGAGGAGACCATTACCAAGTGGTGATCTCAGGTACCTAGAGGACCACTCTTCTCAACTGTGTACTTGGAAGGGTTGCTTGTGAGAAAAGATTATGTTGGCTGTGTGGCTGGAACTGTCTAGTATTCTGGTAGGTAAATGCACAATCTGTACAAGGTCATTAATAATTGCAAAAGTCTCAGCATTTTGACCAACTTGGTTGGTGTGACTAAAAATATAAGCCAGATGCAGTAGTGAATATTAAAATCAACAAAGAAAATTACCCCACTCCCAAGAAAGTTGGACTGGAGAAAATCAAGTTTCAAAGAGAAGAGGAAGTCAATGAGTTCCAAGTGATTAGGGAAGTTGGAGGAACAATAGAGGCAACAGATGAATTTGATAGAGTGGGGTAGAGAGATTTTATGCCAAAGAACATCAAAAAGAGGAGATTTCAAATTACGAAGTCTCAGCTGAGCATTCTGGTCTCTTGTCAAAGCTATTGGCCACAAATTTTGTACATCTTTAAATGATGTATTTTATGACTTGTGCATAATTCAGAGTGGATATATGCACAAGTACCATCTTTTAACTAAAATGAATCATAAGCGAATTAGGGCAACTGAGACGAACAGTGGTTGAATCAACTGATTATTGGGATTCTATTAGAAAAAAGTATGTGGAGCTTGGTAGAAATGTGGAAATGGACATCATTGAGATTGGAACTGTATATTTGTGAAATGAATGAGGAACTGTTTGGGGGTTTAGATCTTTTTTTTTTTTTAGATAAGTTTTTTCTAGTAGTTTGACTATTCATGATATATTCAATAAAAGAAATGGTTGGGAAGTAATGAACTTTTTCGATATGACATACACATAGCAAGAATATACTTAGTGTATTCTTGCTATATGTATGCAGGGGCATTTTAAAATCCATAACATGGCTTTGAAAGTGTCCCTGCATACACACTATTTAGACTTCATCCATTCTCTGGCAGAATAAAGGCTGTGAGATTATACACTAGCTGATCTGGAAGCATCCTAGAGAGTTACCAATAGTTTGGTACAGTGGACTATCTAGGGGTCGGCCTAAAACAAATATTGTTTTAGAGTATTTGCAGACTGCTTTTGAGGTTATGATGGGCAATGCTCATCATAACCTCAAAAGACATCAATGATACTGCATGATGGAGAAGATGGAGGGGTAGCTGGACCTTTGCTCTGGAGAGTAAACATGGGTTATAGCTCTTCCAGCCTCCAATAAGCAAAGTCGTGGAATTACATTGGTTGATGAGAGTCATCTACTACCTAATATTGCCTCATAACACAGAAGGGTGACATTCCTCCGGTGCTGTGGAAGCCACACCTCGATTCCTGCTTAAGTTTGTTTGCACACGTGTGGTCCCTTCCAATATACTAAGTGATGTATATTAGGACTTACACACAGGGATTATAACCAGGGTTACTAACAGTCCCACCATTGCCAAGGAGCAAGCAGAGGATTTGGTTGTTGCAGAACTGGAGCGTCACTTGAATATGAGTTCTTCCATCAGCATTTTTGACTCCCAGGTAGCCAAGCCCAGCATGATAGACCTGAGAGAATCTCAAGGACCACCATTTTTGCCAAAGTTATAGGGTAATCACAGCATGGCTTTTTTAAGGGAGAAATCTGGCGTGACCAATATGATCAGCTACTATGACATAATCACAAAGGACCTGGATCTAAGAAATAGTTCTTATATCATATACTCAGATTTCAGTAAAGCTTCTGATAGTGTACGACGTTATTATTATTATTATTAATAGCCAAATGGTGCAAGGAAGCCTGAGGCTTATGCTGCACCAGGAAAAAAAAAAAAGTTCCCGAGTTACTCTGAGAGAGAGAGAGAGAGAGAGAGAGAGAGAGAGAGAGAAAAGTAGAAGGGGTAGAAGGGAATCACCAAGAAAGAGAAGAATGATGATATATCCAGCTCGGGACCCTGGGTGTGCCAAGCCCATATTCACCAGATGTGAGCCCCCGGGGTTATGAAAGACTGCTGAAGAAACTGGAGCAGTGTGGCACTGGATGCAAATTACTGCTGTGGATGGTTGAGTGGTAGGAAAGAAAGAGATAGAGAGAGGAATGGTTATTAATGTTGGCGGGGTGGTTAATGACAGGAATCAGGGAATGCAACAACAAACAACATGACCTAGAGAAACTAGGCTGATGGGCTGAGAATTGGCAATTAAGATTTAACATTGATAAAAGCAGAGTACTGCATTTGAGTAAAATAACCCATGAATAATATCCAATTGCATGCCACCATCTCAAGGTAATGGAGATTGAAAAAGATCTAGGAGCCTTTTCATTCTCAAATGACAGGCTGTTGGAGAGACTCATGGCATTCTGACAACAATATTTTGACATTAGGGACAAGGAGGTGATTATCCCATTGTATAAGGTAACAGTTAGGCTGCATCTTGAGAACTGCATATAAGTCGGCGTCTCCGTGGCCAGGTGGGAAGGAGCAACAGTGCATAGCACACGCTTCTTGATTAGACCGGGGTTCGAGCCCGTCACCACCAAATACGGAGGATGCGGGAAGGTCAGGGAATGACCACCGCATATCCCGGAGCAATATGGCCTTAGTTGCTAATGCTCCTAAAAACCAAATAACAAACAAACAAACAAACAAGCATATAAGTCTGGAAGACTTGTATGCAGTTCTCAAGATGCATACAAGTCTTTTTAGGTCTGTTGTTGAAGACAAGGAGCAACAAGATTAGTCAGAGGGCACATAATGGTATTCTTACCAAGAGAGAGAGAGAATTGAGTTCTGTAAACTGCAGCACATGAAACTAGGCATCTACGAGGCTGTTGTTTGGTTTTTAGGAGCATTAGCAACTAAGGCCATATTGCTCCGGGGATATGTGGTGGTCATTCCCTGACCTTTCCGCATTCTCCATATTTGGTGGACACAGACTCGAACCCAGGTCTAATCAAGAAGCATGTGCTACGCACTGCTGCTCCTGCCCACCTGGCTATGGAGGTGCCAGCATCTATGAGGAAATCTAATTCAAATATTTAAGGCTTTAAAGGGACTGAGTTAACTAAATACTAATGATATCCTTACTCCTTCTTGAATAATGCACATAAGAGGACATAAATTTAAACTGGAAAAAGGATGGTTGCCCTCTGACTAATCTTGTTGGATATACCATCCTGATGCTGTGGAGGTGAGTAGCTTGAATAAATTTAAGGAAGGATATGTGGGCAGTTATTTATTTATTTATTTTTTTTGCTAATACTGTATAAGCTTGCTTCTTTGTATCATCTACCTAATACTAATGTTTCACAACATGTGCATATCTCTCATATCACTTAATTTTACTATGATGCCTAAAAGTGGAGAATTATTGCCTTTATAAAACAAATTAAAATTTCAAACTAAAATTGACTTTAAAACTATAATGATGTATATCACTTAATTCCACTGAAACAATTAAAAATAACACTGTTCAATTTAGCTAACCTTTGTAGCACACTCTAAGGAATGTCGCCCAATTCTAATTAAGATTTTCAATATATGGTGAACTACAGAGGCTTCTGGTCTGCAAACTTCAAGGATATAACGCAACCTTGGCAAAAGATCCATCCTTAAGAAACCCTAAATAAGAAATTAACACTTAGTTTTGAATTCATGAAAACATGGGCAGAACAAGCATCTCCTGCTCCTGAACCTTTTTTTTTTTTTTTTTTTTTTTTTTAGATATCATTCAAATTGAAGACCAAGGTTATATTTTTAAATTATATTTTAATTCTACAAATCATAGTTAAAATTTAATCAGGGCACTTGGATTAATCTGTTATTTAAATAACAGAACAATCCAAGAAATCAAAGCTTACATAGTGTCAAAACATACATAAACAAATATTTTACCCACCTCTTCCAATATTTACATAATCCCATTTTATGAGAGGGTTGTTAATAAGTCTTTTCCCTCACCTAGTGAAATTTCATAACTAATGACTGGTCAGTAGTTAAGAAATTTCAGTATTGCTAATTTTATGCTCACCAGCTTCACTCAGTTCCCCCTCATTATGAAGGACCTTTCTACTGAAAATATTGATGTAAAGTAGCTGTTCAATTCATCTAAAATATCAGCTGTTAGTTAAGACTTTCCCACACCTATGACACAGAGAAGAATAAATCCAATCTGATTTATTCTTCTCTTCTCTTTTTAGAATTCACATGTGATATATGTGTGCTAATGTGGTTACTGAAATAGAGCTGCAAATATAGTGAGAGATAGGCTGGAGAAGGCTGAGGTCCAATCCATTATAACAGTTCATTTGAAGGGCAAAGAAGCAAAACATATCCATGAGGAGATGAAAGCTGTATATGGTAAGAATTGCCCATCATATGAGACTGGGAAAAACTGGAGAAGACTGTTCAGAAATTGAGTGGGTAAAGCAGTGTGCATGATGATCCAAGAGAAAGAAGACCCATCTTGATTACTGGCTCTGTCATTGTGGCTAAAGTGGAAAAGCTAGTCTTCAAAGACAGATGTGTGACTATAAATTTTACAGTAAATGAAATGAAAATTAGCCATGGGTTGTTTTTGCACAATAATGCATGAATTCCTGCTCATATTTAAGGTGGCACCACAGTAGTTTCAGAGATTGTTGACACCTCCTCTAAACCTCCAAATGGAAAGAGTGTTCCATACAATTGCTGGAACTTTGTAGAGAAATGTTGGGTTTTTTTTGACTGAATTGTGATGATGGATGAGTAAACAATGGAAACATTTATCTTCACCAACCTCCAAATAAACAGAAGTTCAATTGTCTGCCAACAAGATCATGTTGTCAGTCTTCTGAGACTTTAAAGGTATCATTCTTAGAGATTACCTCCAAAAAGGCAAGGGCATCATTTGGGTGTATAATGTTAATTGTAATGTGGCTCTGGGAGTCCCCCCCCAACTCTGCGTCAGGCAATGTGATGAATACAAAACTCTGTAAAGGCCAGATTAACGTAGGTTAGCAAGTGTTTGTGTAGTATTAGTGTGGGGTTATGTTGTTCATCCAGCTCTTGGCTTAGGGGCCTGTGTTTTCATGCAATAACATCTATTGCATGAAAACACATCTCCCTGCTTGTAGCCTTGAGTACCAAGGCTACAAGCAGGGAGAGTCCAGTTTAAAAAAAAAAAAAAAAATGAAAGGTTGAAGACAGGAAATGGGCGGGGCTTAGAGTGATAGGGGGACAATTGTAAAGGCACCTGCCTAGTTGAAAGGGAGGACAGAAGAGGATCCCCTTGGGGCGGAATGCCCATCCTTCCCTGGCAGTGGGAGTTGACAGGTGGTAGTGGGGTTACCCACCAGGTAAAGGGGGGTGCCAACCAGGCTGGGGGAGTGAGATAACAACCAACCCAGGTGGTAGGAGTGAAAATACATAGGAATAGGGATCCCTATGTTGGAGCTCCTGTTTGCACTCATTCCCACACCAGTTGGTCTTGCCGACCAGTATCTGCATCCCATACCCAACTAAATGGCTACAGCATGGTGCCTGCTTGGATGACTCACTTAATCCTCATTCACACTGCTTCCATTCTGTTTTGTACTTTTTTCCCCTTACATTTTATGCTATTTTTATACTTTTTTTCCCCTTTACATTTTCATTAAGTTATAAATTTTTTTCCCACATATATTCATCTTCTTTCTTGCAGCAGGGGGTGAATGCAATGGTGTGTAGTGTTTAGTGATATTATAAATATGTGTGTAGTGTTATTATAAATATGTTAGTTTACAGAGTAGCTTCTTATAAATATGTAGCTTAGGGAGTATGAAGCACTGGTGCGGCAAACCCTGAGCTACAAGCGGGGAGAGCCCAGTTAAAAAAAAAAAATTAAAAGATGAAGGTGGTTGGTGGAACACAGGAAGGGATCAAAGTGATAGAGTGAAGGGGGGGGCAGTGGTAAAGGTGCCTGCCTAGTTGAAAGGGAGGACAGAAGAGGGTCCCTCCGGGGTAAATGCCCATCCTTCCCCAGAGGTGGGATTTTACTGGTGATAGTGGGGGTTACCCACCAGGCAAATGGGGGTGCCACCCAGGTTGGGGGAAGGGGATGTGGGGAGTGAGAGAACAATCAACTCAGGTGGAAGGAGTGAAAGTACATAGAAATAGGGATCCATGTGTTGGAGAACATTCACACTGCTTCCATTCTGATTTGTACTTTTTTTCTTACATTTTCTATAAGTTATAATTTTTTTTTTTCACATGTATTCATCTTCTTTCTCACACTAGGGGGAATGCAATGGTGTGTAGTGTTATTATTAATATGTTAGTTTACAGAGTAGAATAATTAGACAGAATAATTAAGGTTTCAGTACAACTTAGTGAGGGTTAGTATTTACAGCAATAATAGGAATTAACATTGTTCTTTCTTACTCACACCCATGCTTCCATTCATTCTTACAAGTATTCGGCTCACTAATTCATCTCCGTTCTCTCTTCACTGCTACCTTGGGCCCCATAACTTACTATTACTATTCAGTTGCATGTCAGGGAGGTAGCAGTGGGTACGTTGGTGTTGTTAGTAGTTAGGACCAATTTGTAAATACCGTATATATATTCTAAGTTTACATATTAAAGTGTGTTTACATACTTTCCATTATATTAATACCTTCAATTGCTCCCGTTTACAATAACAGTCATTCACTCTCTCTTGTTCCCTTACTGGATCATTCTCAATCACCACAACTAACATTTATTTCTTCTTACCACGACTCCATCATTCAGTGTCCAGCACATTCACTTAGTCTCTCACACTCTTTCATTCATTCTTCTTTCTTTCTGCACTGCATCCCCTTGCTACTTAATAATATTTTTCTGCTAAGCTGCTTCCCTGGCTGCCTCTACATACCCCACCCCCTACATGTTTACATATCATTTGGGAGTATTACAGAAACTTCCTGGGTAAAGTTAAGAGTCTATCAAATTGAAGAGATGCAGAAAGCTATCCAAAGCCATCTGTCTCCTAGCTGACAATCCCCTTGCTCACAAGGCTGCTCTCTCAGTGGACTTTAAAATCAGGTATGGCTTTGGAAATCTGCAATAGCAACCATATTCTTCCGACCTCTCAGCTTCAGACTATTCTATAAAATAAAATCATTATGGAGCCACAGATTTCAAACTAATGAGCAGGTAATTAATGAAGTCGAAGCCTGGTTTTCTGCTCAAAGTGAGGAATTCTATTCAAGAGGGCTAAAAGAGCTTATCCACAGATGACAAAAATGTGTAGCTAAACAGAGAAGGTTGAAACTGTCAACAAAGTTTCAAATACCTACCTCAAATATTTCTAGGTGAAATAGAAATATTTAAGCTAGGTTACTTACTGACTGACTGACTCATAAATCTACATAAGTTTTCAAATTCTACAATTTTTTGTGGTAACTTGTAACCACAGATAATAACTTGTAAGGGCAAGTTATTGCCATGGATATAGGAATGGTTAAGTAATCCCACTGGGTTTGGTGCAGAGAACATTGTTGTTTTCTGTATTTATTAATGATATTGATGAAGGTATATAAAGCTTACCGTCGAAGTTTGTACATGATACAAAGGCTAGCAGGGTGGTTAATGGCAGTAATGAAAGTATGATGCTGCAAAATCTAGAAAAATTAGGCAGATAGGCTGAAAAATGGCAACTGATGTTTAAAATTGACAAATTCAAGGTATTACATATGGGCAGCAGCAGTGCTACCCATATGCAATTTTTTGTAAAAAATTAGGTGCTGGTACCAATTCTTTACTATCAAGAAAAATTGAAAATTAAAAGGATATGAAAAGCACTCTAAAATTTATTTTTCTGATATTGTTACTTTAGTAGTAATGTTTTTAGAATAAGAACAACAAATTAAGTATATAACACAGTTTATTAAGCATAAATTTATTATTCAAGTTTATAAAAAAATAAGTAAAATGTGAGTAAAATAAGTAAAAAATAATAACATAAGTAAAAATAATTTCATAATAAAGTTTTTGTAGAATATTCTCAATAAAAGTTTTGAATATTTTCAATTTTACTTTTACATGCAACAAGATATGGAAAACGTAACAAACTAAAGAAATCTAGCTTTGAATTTTTTTGAATATGTCCACTGTATGGGAAAAGGTTGGACACCGCTGCAGTAGAAGGTAGACCAGAGCTCATTGGGAATACCCTTGATCTGCTGACCAGTGCGACTTCTTCGTATGTGGGACAGGTGGTCGGATAGGTTTTACCAGGTACAAACTACTAAGTTGCAGAATGGTAATCCCTTTAGCTCTCTTAATTCACACAGCAGCACTAATTGCCTAAATTGCCTGAAGGCCAGAAATGCTAACAGTGCATACTGAGTTAATTCTCTCCTAATCTGTTTGCTATACGAAAATTTTCTTTACTCAATGGAAACTATTTTAAATGTAATTTAACTTCCAAGGGGAATTCAAAATAATTAAACAGAAGTCTGACTGAGTAATTTAGATTTATAAAAATGGTTATAGAGTTTTATATAGAAAATATCTTAACAATAGACAGTAAAAAAAAATGCAAATTTAGTTAAATGATTTTAAGCTTATCTAAATAGAAGGTAAACATGTGAAAAAAATTTACGGAATATTACAAATTTCGAAGTCCACTGCATCCAAATGTCACACAGCATTGTTAATAAAGGTGCTAGTATGCCATACCGTTGCGTATACCATCCCAAAAAAAGCACTGGGTAGCAGTAATCTAAGAGTAACATAGCAATTGTGTTGTATCACCTTCAGGATAGTGGAAAATTAAATGGACTGGGGAAGGGGGTAATTGTGAAGTCAGATATGAAGTTCTCTGAGCAGTGCAGACAGGCAAGGGCAGCTCGTGTGGTTTTGTCAGTGATATACAGGATAAGGAGGTGATTATCCCATTGTATAAGGCACTGGTCAGGCCACATCTTGAGTACTGCATGCAGGTCTTGAGGTCTCATTTTAAGAAGGATATAGAGTTGCTGAAACAGATACAGAGAAGGGCAATGAGATTGGTGAAGGGAACAGTGG
Source organism: Mastigoproctus giganteus (assembly GCF_048544385.1). NCBI lineage: Eukaryota > Metazoa > Arthropoda > Arachnida > Uropygi > Thelyphonidae > Mastigoproctus > Mastigoproctus giganteus. Next base: position 168,320,299 of record NC_143580.1, read on the forward strand.
GATGCTCTTATAAAGAAAGGCTTCAGTTTTGCAAATTACACCATCTAGACATTAGACACCTGCAAGGTGATCTGATTTGGGAGTTTAAGGCTTTGAAAGGCTTGAGCATTGCTGATGGAATTTTCCCCTTTGTCAGCTTATTTATTCTTCTCTTCTCTTTTTAGAATTCACATGTGAAATATGTGTGCTAATGTGGTTACTGAAATAGAGCTGCAAATATAGTGAGAGATAGGCTGGAGAAGGCTGAGGTCCAATCCATTATAAAAGTTCATTTGAAGGGCAAAGAAGCAAAACATATCCATGAGGAGATGAAGTTTGGTGAAGAGACGGTGTAATTTGCAAAACTGAAGCCTTTCTTTATAAGAGCATCCCACTGTTCCCTTCACCAATCTCATGAATGAGATTGGTGAAGGGAACAGTGGGATGCTCTTATAAAGAAAAGGCTTCGGTTTTGCAAATTACACCATCTAGACATTAGACACCTGCAAGGTGATCTGATTTGGGAGTTTAAGGCTTTGAAAGGCTTGAGCATTGCTGATGGAATTTTCCCCTTTGTCAGCTTATAAACATGAGGGGCGTAAATTCAAATTGAGGAAGGATGGTTGCAGAATGGAACAAGCTTCCAGCTTGTTGTGGAAGTGGATAGTCTGAATAAATTCAAGATCTAGGCCAGTGTTTCCCAAACTTTTTTAGTCAAGGAACACTTTTCATCTCACAATATATTTACGGAACACTTACTAAACACAAGTTTAGCAGGAGCCAAAGAACTGTTTGCTAATATTTTATTACATATGATGCATGTGCATCAGGAGCATCTTTATTTCCAACACATGTAAAGCCAAAATTCAAATAACTGTCATAATACTTTCGTTTTGGTCTTTTATTAGTTGGTTCCTGTTTTTTCACTTCAGATTTCTGTGGAACAAAAGGCTATGATTGTTCATCCTCACTTTGAAGTATGATAATATTATGTTCATTTATGGTTGACCACAAATGCTAGAAGTACTTGCTTCTCGTCTTAAAGTTACTTTTTTTCGATCAAAAATCCATGGTCATTTATTTTAATAATATTTCGAAATACTGAAAATTATCAAAAAAAAAAAAATGTACACAAGGAAGTGAGTTTAGTTATGATATCGGTTCGCTTCTTCCTCTCCTGGAGTTTAACCCATGTACTCCAGGTTAAATCGCATATGAATGGCATATTAGATCACTACAATGCTACTTTTTCGTAGATGTCATTACCCCTATGCAACCCCCCCCCAAAATAAAGTGGTCTGCTGTCTATTTGATTATTAGTCTATGCCAGTATATTAATAACCGAAAAAAAAATAATGTTAAAAATTACAATGATACAAAAGTGGTGTACGCTACAAATATGCAAAATTAATTTAATTTTATTTTTTTAATTATTAATTACGATTTTTCATGGAACATAGTTTGGGAAACGCTGATCTAGGCAAACTATTGAAGGGATGAGAGGTGAAAATGGATTATTATTATTTTTTTTGTCTGATGCTTCATAAGCTTGCTTTTTTGCATCATATGCCACCACCACCACTACCACCACCACCACCACCACTACTACTACTACTACCAATTCCTTAAGAAAAAGCAAATCTTACATTCAGCCTGTAATTATCAATCCTTAATTTTTATCAATGTCTTTTTGTTTATATTCATCCTAGAATGAGAAAATATGCCCATGCCATTAGAAGCCCAATTGGCTTTAAAAGGATAAAGTACACTAAATGCTGATATTTCACTTTCACTCACTCTCTCTCTCTCTCTCTCTCACACACACACACACACACACACACACACACACACACACACACACACACACACACACACACACACACACACACACACACACAAGGGACATAAATTTAAACTGGAAAATGTAGTCACAGAATATGTACAAGGAAATATGTAGTCACAGAATATGTACAAGGAAATATGTAGTCACAGAATATGTACAAGGAAATATGTAGTCACAGAATATGTACATGGAAATATGTAGTCATAGAATATGTACATGGAAATATGTAGTCAAGTAGAGAGTAAATGACTGCTGGAATAAACTTAAAGGAGGATTGGACAATTATTATAAGGGATGGATAATGAGGGGGAAGCAGATAGGCTTTTTTGTTGATTTTGCATAAGCTTGCTTCTTTGCTTCGTTCTGCTACTACTAATATAGTAAAATTTGGTTACGAAAAAACTTCTCAGGGTACGTTTTGCTGTATGAATATTTTATTCTAATGAATATTTCTGAAAATTATTTCATAAGACTCTATAAGAAACATCATGCTTTTATAAATATGGTGTAGTATATACAATTTATTGTTACCTCCCACAATAATATGAAAAATGAACTTTAGTTCAACTTAAAATACGACTGCCACAGGGAAAAAAAAAAAAAAACATTTTTAAAGTTTTTAAAGGTGGAAACTCAGTAAAGGGTGTAATAATGGAATCTTTTTGCTCCACCTTTTAAAAATTACATTTTTACATTTTATTTTTTACAATTAATGCATCCATAGCCATATTTATAATATAGCTATGCTGTAGTGAAAGATTATATAGTGCCACTCATAATTTTTTTTCTTCCATTGTAAACCAAGTTTCCCCAATGTCTGATGAAGTAAACAATTTTATTTGTGAATTTATGAAACATCTGTTAATTTAATGTAGTTATTCTTAGCATTTATCCTGTGTTGGTGCATCATCTCCAGTGGGCATGCCTAAATTATTGTATAATCACTAGCAACAAACCAGCAATACTAACAATAGCGTGAAGTGCTTTATTTTCATCTTTCAGTTGGTTTCACTATGTAATGCCTTTCAAACAATGCACGCAATACAAAGTTTAACAAATCTCCAACTCAGAAGAAGTCACCCAGAGATGTACCAAAATATAGCATGAATACCTCACAACTGCAGCCATGGGTATGGCACCAATTTCATTTTTTTCAGAATAATCTTCCACCAAAATTGGGTAACTAAGCCACATGTCTTTTAGAGTACAAGTTTATATTCATAGGTCAATTTGTATGTTTTACAGGAGAAAAACAAAATAAGTCAAAAGGGAAAACACTGTTCCCTCTACTTCACTAACTACAGTTTATATTGAAGAAGCCTAAAGAACACCTCCAGTCACTGATAGAAATTGAACCCAACCCTCTTCAAACAAGTGGCAGGCCAAAACATATCTTTTAATGATACTATTACTGTAATTTCCTGTAAACAATTTAAGGCAAACTTAAGCAAATCATAACATAGAAGTAGAGGCCATTCTGGTTATTTGGGACACATCAGGACTAGTGCATTTTGGCCCGATAAAGCGGCTGCCCCAATTATCCGAAGTTTCACGTAAATAGTTAAAAATACAATGTACCCCCCCTTACAATTAGTTCACTGTACAATCAAATCATGTTACGACGAACTCAACATAGTAATGTACCATTCACTATACGATGTGCCGTAAGCGCCGGTCATTGTGATTATTACGTTTGTGAATTGAATTTTAATTCTATTAAACAGCGATTCTAATTAGCAAAAATAGGAGGAATATTATCCACAGGCTATAAAAGCAAAGATATATTAAGCACAAATTTACCCTTTATTACCTTACCAATTAAAAAATTAAATGATACGTGAAAATCAGAAGAACATACGTGATAATCGGAATAATTAATATGTACTGTAATATGTACATACGAACAAGTTGACATTTCTGTTCACTGACATTTGTGTGGGGGGGGGGGGTTAAAATTTAAAACGGTAAAAAGATAAGCAATCAATAACAAAGAACACAGCACACACAAATTGCAAGTAACACAATACGCGCAAGTGAGAACTGAGTAACGAGTTACAAAGCTTTAAAAATAAGAATGAAGAGAAGATTAATTTTTTTATATGATTGAAGATTTCATGGAAGTGTAAACACATTTCACCATAATAACCCACAGAATTCCAGCTGTCGGTATTATCGCAAATTCAGTAAGATCAAGTTTACTGTCCATTTATGATAGATTTCACTAACAGAAAAGCCCAATAAACAGGCGACTGCTAATTGCTTTTATTGTTTTATGGTTGTGACCTCCAGAATTTCGACTGAACCATGTCGTACCGTCGGAGACAATCGTAGGGTAATTTGCAGTGCTGCGGTCTCCTGCCCCGATTAAACGGCATGCTGTCCTAATTAAGCGAAGTAAACCATGGCTATTTTGTTGATTGGTCCCTGTTTTTTAAGATTTGCCCCAAATAAATGGCTGCCCAGATTAACCGGTGGCCCAAATAACCGGAATCCACTTTTTTTTTTTTTTTATGTAAACCCCAAACACGAGAGGTATTAGAACCTATAGTACTTAGTACCGTACTTGGGTGGAGGTTGAGAAGACGAAAGAAGACATTTGTTGACATTGACATTGGACTTAACTTCTGTAGACTGTAATTTCAGGAAATACGTATGAAGGAAGGTTGTTCCAGAAAACGGCAGTTGAATGAATAAACGAGGAAGATGAAAAGTTGGTTCAGTGAGTTTGAAGTTGGACAGTAAATGGATGTTGGCTGGTGGCGGCACGTGTTCGGACTGTTTTAAAAGAGAGAGTAGGAATTATAGAAGCCAATTCAGAAGAATAGTGCCCATGGAATTATCTGTAGAAGAGGCATGCAGCAGAAACAGTACGTCTATGAGACAGCGAGTGGAGAGACTCTGTTAGAGATGAATCATTAATTAACCTAACTACCCTCTTCTGAATGGAATCAAGAAGCCTGAGAGAGGTTTTGGGGGCACCACCCCAGATGTGGAAACAATATTCCATGGAAGGGCAGATTTGCGATTTATACAGAATGAGCAGCTGTTTGGAAGAAAAAGTAGCGCCGAGAGCGAAAGAGAAAACCAAGTTTTTTAGATGCAGAGGAAGCAATATTTGTAATGTGCTTGTGCCAAGAGAGATTACAAGTCAGGGTAATCCCCAAAAAGAGATATATCATTTTGCCTAGAAATCAGAGTGTCACTAAAGATAAGCATAGGAGCAGAAGAATCCTCTTTGCAAGATATAAGACAAGACTGAGTTTTAGAAGGGTTGAAATCAACTAAGTTGTCTTTGCCCCACTGGAGAATTACCTGAAGATCGGCATTTAAGGAATTGGTAGCAGATTTTCGAGAAACTGAAACTGATTGAGCAGGACAAGGTTTCTCAAAATGGAAAATGGAATGCAATGTGCTATCATCGGTAAAACTATGGATAGGATTTCCAGCCAATGGAAGAAGGTCATTAATATACAAGAGGAAAAGAGTGGGGGAAACAACTGAACCTTGGGGGACACTGGCATTAGTGGAGAAGTTAGGAGACAGAGAGCCATCTACCATCACCCTCAGTGAGCGATCAGAGAGAAAACTGGATAACCAATTACTAAAAAGAGTTGGCAAACCATAAGATGGAAGCTTGTTTAGAAGACCTTTATGCCAAACACAATCGAAAGCCTTTGAGATGTCAAGAGCAACTACTTGTGTTTCACTGAACCTTTCTATCAAATTAGTCCATAAATGGGTAACATAAGCCAGAATATCACCAGTGGATCGACACTGACGGAATCCATACTGGCGATCGTTGATAAGATGGAAGGTTTCTAGGTGGTTTAAGAGTTGGCGGTTAATTGATTTCTCCATTACTTTAGAAAGAGTAGAAGTAATTGCAATGGAACAATAATTGGATGGGAGGGATTTGTCACCCTTTTTAGGAACTGGCTGGATATGAGCAAATTTCCAAGTAGAAGGAAAAACACCTTTGGAATAAGAAAGTGAAAAAAGGCGGCAAAGAATAGGAGTAAGTTCAGGAGCACAGGTTTTGAGAACAAGTGGAGAAATACCATCGGGACTTGGAGCTTTCTTAGCATCAAGATTTGTAAAAATCCTTCTGACATCCTTTTGACGGAAGACCACAGGAGGCATTGAATGAAGCGTGTTGGGAATGGTTGGAGGTGTTTTACCAACATCATTAATACATGAGTTGGAAGAAAAATGGGATGCTAGCAGGTCAGCTTTATCCCTGGCTGAAATGACAACAGAACCATCTGGTTTGGACAGAGATGGGCAAAAGTTGCGGCCAATAGCTTTGGCAAGAGACCAGAATGCTCGGCTACCATTAGTGCAAGAGTATCTTTATTTCTACAATCATTAATATAATGTTAGATAGGGAGAACCTTACACTTTCACATTACTGCATGGTGCAGTTTCACCACTGCTTTCACTTTAGTATCCTTATCCTTCTTCTGGAGGAGGTTGAATTTTATGGTCTTATTATGTGTACTTTGATTGGGATATGATACCATGAAATCCTCAACAATCATGTTACATCTTCAGGTTAAAGGTTGAGATGGTACAGAGGTTTTCATATATGATGGACACCACTATCCAATATTTTTTCCACCTGAGTGGCCACTTCACTCGCCAAACTCATGTGATTCTTACAATTTTCTGTTGCAGCACTCTTTGAAGGACATAGTGCAAGGGTGAAACCCTGAAAGTATGGTGGAATCATTAAAAAAAAAAAATAATAAAAAAAAAATAATAATAATAAAAAAAAAAGATGAGTGACAATAAAAAATATGAAATATCGTCCTAAGATTCCAACGTGCTTTGTTATGATGACTTTAATTTAATTTTATTTTTTACTTTTATTGTCAATAGTATTGTCATTCCAGTGAATAGTTTTATGAACATTAATGGCCGAAATAGACAACATTTTTAAACTGAATAAATTTGTTGTGTAGTTGTTTGCTCCCACACAATGTACAGTGCCACTTCCCCCTGGTGACTCCTTACAGAACTTTTTATTTTGCATCAACCTTCCCACATTGCCTGACTGTTATTCCTTCCTAAATTTCAGCTCTGTGTAGAATTTTTCATATACAGGACTTAAAAAGTGATGCAGTTTAATTATAACCATCCTATATGTTATAAGCTACTTAACATAAATAGCGAAATAAGAGTCATATTTCTCTAGGCTGGTAGAGATATCATTTATATTTTAAGTAGTGTATACTACATACAAGATAAATAAATAAATGAATAAAAACAATAATAATACGTTCAGAAATAAGTTAAATTTAGAATAAGCATAGCAAGTACAATTATTTTCACTAAAAATTAAATGCATATTTAGTAAGTATTTTAAAGAATATTATGAATAAATATACCATTACCTTAATAACATCCACTTTAATAATCTGGGCATCAGTAAGGGTATGAATATTAATGTCATTGTGTAATTTGTTCCCTTCTGGTGTATCAGGGTGTTTCAAGAAAGGTGATATGTGTCCAAGATGCCACAGAAATACTTGGTCCAAATATAACTAAAGGAGATAAAAATATAATAATAAGTTAAAAAAAAAACTTGCACATACAAATAATTTTAAGTAACTGATATGTATACCATAAGCAAATTTACAGATTTAAAGAAAGCAAGAGAGCCAAGTAAATTTAGTATTGAGCAAAAATAGGTTTGCTACTTGGTGCATCGATCTCATCTTGCTGAGGCACTCTGCACAAGTTGCTTTGGTATTGCACTACTCTACATAAAAAGCATTGCTCTAATGGAGAGGTATACTGCTGTTTTTTAAAATGTATGCCACTATCTATATATATAAAATGCTTGGTATGCTGCCCATTTTTTTTTTTTTTTTTTTTACTGTTTGCAAAATTAATACTCTATATATTCCCCAAAAAAACAATCATTACAGAAAAATTAAAAAAAAAATTAAAACAAAAAATAATTAAAAAAAAAAAAAAAAAGACGAGAAAACATAAATAAATTTAAGTTTTAAAAAGTGTAAAAATGGCTGAACAGTGTATAAGAACTTTGAGAAAACATAGAATAAATGCTAATGAAATATTAGAGGAGAGATCTAATAGACTAAGAAACCGAAATGAGACTCTATGACTACGAAGATGGGTGAAATGCCATAGGACTAATCAAATAGAAGTACCAGATGCGAATAATCAACAAGCTGTAATTAATGTGGAAGAGCATGACATAGAAAATATGTGGTTTTTTTTTTTTTGTTAGTTGGCGCATTGGCTTCTTTGGCCATATTCCAAGATTTCTGCATTTTTTCCTCTGATCCAAGCCTGAGGCGGGATTCAAACCCGCGACCTTTGGATTGCCAGGCATGCACTTTACCCACCTGGCTAGCCCGGTTGGCAAAATATGTGTTACAACTGTGAGTACTGCAATGCAAGATATTGGGGACATGAGTTAAACACATCGAATAAATACACTAAATGCTGTCATGATGGAAAGGTTTCACTTGACCAACTGTCCGAGACACCTACTCTATTATAGGGTATGCACATGAAGCAAATAACTATAGAGAACATATATGAGAGCACAACTCAGCAATGGCATTTGCATCAATGGGCGCAGAGATTAAACCACCGTTTGGAAATGGTCCATACTTTTTTAGAATACATGGCCAGATTTACCATTTGTCTCACTGCTATATCCAAATGAGGCAAATAAGCCAGGATATGGACAACTTTATATTTTCAATTCTGCTGAAGCAACAATAAAACGGCTTGAAAAACAATCAAACCATGGGTGTATGGCAGAAGTAATGCAACAATTGGATGAGATGCTGTGACAAGTTAACCCACTTGCTGAGTCATATAAACAAATGCATAAAATAACCCAGGCCAATCGAACAATGAATGTGCGTATGGTATTTATAGAAGACCTGGATTTAGATAAGAGATGATATAATGCACTTACATTTAAAACAGAGGTTACTGCAATATTTGTTGGAGAAGACCTGCAAATAGAGATAGGCATATATCCCACAGGTGACTGCTGTAGAATTATATCATCGCTAAACAAGAATGGAGACCATATGGTGTACCCATTGCTATTCCTGTGCAGAGAGGGCAGTTGGCACGAGGAACTACAACACACAGAAGAGAGAAGAACCATAAAAAGTATTAGAGTAACACATTTGCAATTCTTTGCTTACAGACTTGTGTTGAGACCTGGTTTTAGCCTAATTCATAGAAGTGGGAAATTATTTCAGCAATACATTGTAGATGTCTATGTGAAGACTGAAGTATCTAGATTAAACCATTTATGCCATAATCAGAAAGATCTAAGAGTGGAAATTTACCATGGATTATTGGATGTAGTAGAAGCAAAAGCTCAGAACAAAAACTTGAGAGAAGGGAAGATGATAATGCTACCTTTGACTTTCCACGGCAGCCCAAGGTACATGCAACAAAACTATCAAGATGCTATGGCAATTGTAAGAAAGTATGGGAGACTTGATCTATTCATTACATTTATTTGAAATCCTGCCTGGCCTGAGATTGTGAATGCAATGGAAGGAAAGCAACGACCTGAACACAGATCAGACATAACTGTGCGAGTGTTCCAAATAAAACTTAGAGAACTGCTTGACGACATTCTCAAGCGGAATCTTTTTGGAAGTGTGATAGCCTTCATCTATGTGATAGAGTTCCAGAAAAGTGGATAACCACGTGTGCACATACTCCTCACTCTGTCTACAGATTCTAAAATGTGCACAAAGGATGATATTGACAGAGTTGTAAGTGCAGAGATAGCATGATTAAAAACAAATCCAAGGTTGTTTGAAATTGTCACAAAAGTGCATGCTACATGTCCTTGAGGCGCACTCAATGCACGATCTCCGCGCACGAAAGAAGGTGTATGCAGTAAGGAATTTCCGAAAGAGTTCAGAGGTACAACAGAAGAGAATGTTAACGGCTATCCGATATATAAGAGAAGAGAAGGACCTGCTGTTAAAATAGGAAAGTATGACGTGGACACTAGATGGATTGTACCTTATAATCCATTGTTGTCGAAGAAATTCAATGCGCACAATAATGTGGAAGTGTGTACCTCCGTGAATAGTGTAAAATACCTCTATAAATATGTTTATAAAGATCATGATATGGCCCCTCTGTACGATTACACAGGGAAAGTACCAATGGTGGTTTGGTCTTTGATGAGATTCAACCTTTCTTAGATGGACGGTATGTTAGTGTACCTGAAGCAATGTGGGTTTGAATGAGTTTTCAATATCGGAGAAGTTGCAATGCATTATAAGATTGGCAGTGCACCTACCTGATCAACAGCAAGTGATCTTCCAAGAAGACCGAGAAGAGGAGGCCTTGCAGCAGGAAATGTCTACAAAGACCATGCTTGAGGGATGGTTTGAATTAAACAGAATAGATGTGCAAGCAACACAATTCAATTAAGCAGACATACTGAAGTAGTATGTTTCTGAGAAAAAATCAGGCAAATGGAAGCATAGGCAAAGAGGTGGAGATGGTGCTACTAGACATATGTCTGTTGTAAGTGTTCAAGGCAGCGAACACTATTATCTACACATGCTTCGTACAAGAGTTACAGGAGTTACAAATTTTGAGCATTTGCAAACAGTCAATGGACAACTCTGCAAAATATTTCAGCAAGCTTGCAGAGAGTAATTACAGACCGGTTAGTTTAACTTCTGTTCCAGGGAAAATAATAGTCACTGGTTAAAGATGCATTGCAGGATAATCTAGACATTTGGTCCTTGAGGTTGACACAGACATTCTCTCAGATATGCCAGACAGGTTGAACTTGCCACCTGGGAGTCTAAAACGCTGATGGAACTAATATTCGGGTGATGCTCAAGTCAAGTGGACTTGACTTGAGTGTCACCTGATTTCGGCGAAGTCCGGACGGTCTATGACAGCCAAATCCTCTGCTTGCACCTCCAGGATGGTGGGACTGTTAGTAATTCTGGATATAACCTCCATTCACAAGCACACCACCCAGTGTGAACCAACGTAAGCAGGGGTCGAGGTGTTGCACCCACACCACATGGAGGAATGCCGCCCCTCTGTGTTACCAGGCAGTACTAGGTGGTAGATGACTCTAGGTCAGGGGTGGGCAACTTTTTTCGTCAGTGGGCCGAATGAAATTTTCGTATCATGATGCGGGCCGAATGAAATTTTCCATCATGATGCGGGCCGAATGAAATTTTCGCATCATGATGCGGGCCGGAATAGATTGAATGATTTAATAAAAAAAATCAGAACCTAAAAAATGTTATATTACTTGAATTAGCAAATTATTAATGTATTTTTAAAAAAAATATCTGAATGTCCAATTATCATTGAAAATGCGGCATTCGGCATCAATTTTTCTTTTTTTTTTTAATTGGCTCATTTTATGGGCTATAAATTATATTAAATTAAAAATTGTAATAATTAGAAAAGGCATAAAACATAAAATATCTCGCACCAATATTATTTTTTTCAATAAGAAGTCAAACCCAAAGGAACTTCGTTCGATCGATGCTACAATAATAATTAGGAAATAACTCTTTGACGCTGCGTAGAATCACTTGGTCACTGTTGTACTGGCCGCGATTCCCGACTGAATCGAATTAAGCCGAACGTTTACGGCGAGTGTAGTCAGGTATGGATTTTCTATATTTATGCATTTACCGAAGGGGCCGGATTCAACATCGTCGCGGGCCGGCTGTTGCCCACCCCTGCTCTAGGTGGTAGAAGATCACTTGCTGTTGATCAGGTAGGTGCACTGCCAATCTTATAATTCATCGCAACTTCTCCAATATTGAAAACTCATTCAAACCCACATTGCTTCAGGTACACTAACGTGCAATACCACCACTTTGCTTATTGGAGGCTTGAAGTGGTGGAACCCATGTTTAGTCTCCAGAACTAAGTTCCGGTCAACCCTTCTCCATCTCTTCCATCATGCAGTATGATTGATGACTTTTGAGGTTATGATGAACATCGTGGCGAGATCAAATCTTCCTACATTTTGAGGGTACAGCTCTAAAACAGTGTTCGCAGGCCGGCCGCTAGTTACTACACCAGACTGATTGGCAGCTCTCTAGGAGGGTTCCGAATCAGCTAGTGTATAATCTTGCTACCTCTACTCTGCCAGATAGTGACTGGAGGGAGTCCGAGTAGTGTGTTTGTTGTTTGTTATTTGGTTTTTAGGAGCATTAGCAACTAAGGCCATATTGCTCCGGGATATGCGGTGGTCATTTCGTGACCTTTCCGCATCCTCCGTATTTGGTGGTGACGGGCTCGAACCCCGGTCTAATCAAGAAGCGTGTGCTACGCACTGCTGCTCCTTCCCACCTGGCTACGGAGGCGCCTCGAGTAGTGTGTATGTGGGGAGGGGGGGGATTGTCGAGGCCACGACGTTATGTCAAGGATTTGGGTATATTCTTACCATGTGTACGCCATATCCATATCCAAAAATTTCATTACTTCATACAGCATGTCCCCCCCCACTTTTTCTTACTATTAAATACACTATGAATTGTCAAACTAATAGAGTAAGCTTATCTGCGAAAGATCTAAACCTCCCAAACACTTCCTATTTCATTTCACAAATATACGTGGTCTCAGTTCTAATCTCGAGAGATGTCCACTTCCAGTCTGCCAAATCCCATGTATGTTTTCTGACAGAATCTCAGTTATCCGTTGATTCAACTACTGCTCATCTCAGTTGGCCAAATTATTCGCTGTGTGATTTCTTTCGACTCAAAGGTGGTACTTGTGTATAAGTCCATTCCGATATTCCCTGTCAAAGACTTGGTAATTTGGAATCTCCTCTTTTCGATCTTCTCTGGATTAAAATCTCTCTACCTCATTGTGTCAAATTCATCTGTTGTCTTTACCGTTCTCCCAATTCCGCTAATCTTTGACTTCCTCTCTTTGCAACTTGATTTTCTCCAGTCCAACTTTCCTAACAGTGAGGTAATTTTCCTTGGTGATTTTAATATTCACAACTCCAGATGGCTTCCATTTTCTAGTCACACTGATTCAGCTGGTCGAAATACTGAGGCTTTTGCAATTACTAATGACCTTGCACAGATTGTTCATTTACCTACAAGAATACCAGACAGCCAATATGCTTGATCTTTTTCTCACAAACAACGATTCTAGGTAAACCGTTGAAGTGAGTGATCCTTTAGTCACTTCAGATCACAACTTGCTGATTGTCTCTTCTCCAATGGAGCCTTTATCTCAAGGCTATTCCCAACCTCGTACTGTTTGGCATTACAAGAATGCAAAATGGGATGACCTGCGAGATTTCTTTTCTTCTTTCCCTTGGTCAGATTACCGTTTCAAAACTTCTGATGTCAATGTTTGCTCAGATCGTGTCAGTGAAAATATTCTTGTAGGAATGGAATCCTTTATCCCACATTCCACTTTAAAATCTTGTCCCTTATCTAAACCTTGGTTTTCCAATAAATGTGCTAAGGCTGTTCAAGAGAAGAATGTTGCATATCGTAACTGGCTTGTTTCCAATTCTTCAATTTCATTTTCTGCCTACACCAAAGCTCGCAACAATTGTAAAGCAGTTATTAATCAGTCCAAACTAGATTTTGAACAGGCAAAGAGTAGTAAACTTGCTTCTTGCCCTAATAGTAGCTGAGCATTCTGGTCTTTTGCCAAAGCTATTTTGGCCGCAACTTTTGCCCATCTCTGCTCCCACCTCTGTCAAAACCAGATGGTTCTGTTGTCACTTCAGCCAAGGATAAAGCTAACCTGCTAGCATCTCATTTTTCTTCAAACTCATGCATTAATTATCTTGGTAAAACACCTCCCACCATTCCCAACACGCTCCATTCAATCCCTCCTGTGATCTTCTTTCAAAAGGATGTCAGAAGCATTTTCATGAATCTTGATGCTAAGAAAGCTCCCAGGTTCTCCACTTATTCTCAAAACCTGTGCTCCTGAACTTACTCCTGTTCTTTGCCGCCTTTTTTCACTTTCTTATTCCAAAGGTGTTTTTCCTTCTGCTTTGAAATTTGCTCATATCCAGCCAATTCCTCAAAAGGGTGACAAATCCCTCCCATCCAATTATCATCCCATTGTAATTACTTCTACTCTTTCTAAAGTAATGGAGAAATCAATTAACCATCAACTCTTAAACTACCTAGAAACTTTCTGTCTGATCAACGATCGCCAGTATGGATTCAGTCAGTGTCGATCCACTGGTGATATTCTGGCGATATATGTTAATCATTTATGAACAAATTCAATGGAAAAGTTCGGTGAAACACAAGCAGTTGCTCTTGACATCTCAAAGGCTTTCGATCATGTTTGGCCTAAAGGTCTTCTAAATAATCTTCCATCTTATGGTTTTCCAATTATTTTTTGTAATTGGTTATCCAGGTTTCTCTCTGATCACTCACCGAGGGTAATGGTAGATGGATCTCTGTCTTCTAACTTCTCCACTAATGCTGATGTCCCCCAAGGTTCAGTTATTTTCCCCACTCTTTTCCTCTTGTATAATAATGACCTTCTTCCATTGACTAGAAATCTTATCCATAGTTTTGCTGATGACAGCACATTGCATTCCACTTTCCATTTTGAGAAATCTTGCCCTGCTCAATCATCTTCAACTTCTCGAATATCCACTACCAATTCCTTAAATGCCGATCTCCAGATAATTCTCCAGTGGGGCAAAGACAACTTAGTTGATTTCAATCCTTCTAAAACTCAGTCTTGTCTTATATCTCGCAAAAACGATTCTTCTGCTCCTATGCTTATTTTTGGTGACACTCCGATTTCTAGCAAAACGATATATCTTTTTGGGGGATTACCCTGACTTCTAATCTCTCTTGGTACAAAAATATTACAAATATTGCTATAACAAATAATCTCTCTTGGCACAAGCACATTACAAATATTGCTTCTTCTGCATCTAAAGAACTTGGTTCTTTCGCTCTCGGCGTTACTTTGCTTCCAAACAGCTGTTCACACTGTACAAATCGGAAATCCACCCTACTAAGGAATATTGTTCCCACAACTGGAGCAGTGCCCCCAAAAGCGCTCTCAGGTATTCTAGATTCCATTCAGAAGAGGGCAGGTTAAGTTAATTAATGACTCCTCTCTAACAGAGTCTCTCCACTCACTATGACAAAGACACACTGTTTCTGCTGCATGCCTTTTCTACAGCTACTTCCATGGGCACTGTTCTTCTGAATTGGTTTTTATAATTCCTGCTCTCTCTTTCAAAACAATCTGATCACGTTCTGCCACCAGCCAACATCCATTTACTGTCCAACTTCAAACACACAGGACCAACTTTTCATCTTCCTCGTTTATTCATTCAACTGCCGTTTTCTGGAACAACCTTCCTTCATACGTATTTCCTGAAAATTACAGTCTACAGAAGTTCAAGTCTAATGTCAACAAATATCTTCTTTCATCTTCTCAACCTCCAACCCAAGCATGGTACTAAGTACTATAGGTTCTAATATCTCTCGTGTTTGGGGGTTTCATAAAAAAAAAAAAAAAAAGACTGCAGTAATAATTCAGACATCACGTGGGTTTGTCATGGGAAAGTCTTGTCTGATAAATCTGATTGGATATGATGTGGTAACAAAGGAACTGGATGCAAAAATTAATTTTGATACCATATACAGTCAGTCCTCGTATAACACGTGTTTACACTCTACGAATTCGATCATACACGATTTATAAATAGGGGAACGATATCGTATATAACACGAATCGAATTCGCTTATGCACGATTCGCCTTTGTGTTTACAAGAAATGGCAGTCGGACCGGAATCACCCTAACTGAACGCAACACAATAGGAATGAAGAGAAGATTCTGAAAATGTATTTATGTTTTTTATATCAGTGAAGGGGAAACGCATTTCACCATAATAATATAAAATTCCAGCTATGAGTATTATCGCAAATGCAATTTAGATCGAGTTTACTACCAGTTTATAACAGATTCCACTAGCAGGAACGCAACTGGAATTGTTTTTATTGTTTTATGGTAGTAACACCCAGAAATGTGCTTTAGTAAAATGTGAGCTAGTGAGGTAGAGTTGTCTCTGCCTTTACGGTGTTGTTTATTCAGTTGCTACATGCGCACAGCTTTGTTTATGTGTATCAAGCGTGCCTCCTCATTTTGTAATTGTGCTTTATTCCCTAAAAATGAGTAAAATACTTAAAAGGTGTGAAAAGGAAGCGTCCTGGTGAGGACACTACAAATTCAGAGAGAAAAAGAAAAGCAATATTGATAAACAGAGGCGGACTGGATCAAAAATTCTTACCTGGGAAAATTTGTAGTGGCCTCATACTAGCATTTATGGCCAAAATCACACTGGCCTCCGACCCACAGTGGTTTCCCTGGTAAGGCTTATGGCCGGTCTGCTTCTGTTGTTAAATATGAAATTGTGAAACGCTTTGAGTGAAATGAAAGACCATGTGATATTGCACATGTTACAGACCTAAATGGGGCAACGCCGAGAATTACAAAGAATGCAGAGAAAATAAAAACAACTTTTATAGCAGGAACAACTCAAAGTGTAATTAAAATCCATTAGATTAAGATACAAAGAAATGGAACAGATGGAACGGCTGTCATTTGTTTGGATAGAAAATCAATCAAAAAACAAGTTTGCTTATGATAGAAGCAAAAGCATTAGCAATATTTTATTACGTAATAGTCGTAATAAAATATGAATGTATTTTATTAAGATAATTTATTGTGTTTGGTAATGTTTTGATTACAAATGTGTGTTCAATCTTGGGTGGTAAGCACCTAACCCTATTTTTCCTATAGAGCCTATTGTTTATATTGCATTGCATGAGGGCTTCTAGGAACACAACTATCGTGCTATACGAGGACTTTTTTTTGGTTTTTTTTTAGTAGCATTAGCAACTAAGGCCATATTGCTCCGGGAATATGCGGTGGTCATTCCCTGACCTTTCCGCATCCTCCGTATTTGGTGGTGACGGGCTCGAACCCCGGTCTAATCAAGAAGCGTGTACTACGCACTGCTGCTCCTTCCCACCTGGCTACGGAGGCGCCCATATGAGGACTGACTGTACTTGGATTTCAGGAACGTTTTTAACACTGTTGCATGTGGAAGACTACTGTACAAATTGGAGAAGTATGGTGTTAAGAGTAAGTTGCTACAATGGATAAAAGGGTGGTTGAGTGGAAGAAGACAGAGTGGTAATCAATGGATGCTACTCTTCGTGGACTAATATTATTAGGGGAGTCCTCCAGGGTTTGGTGTTGGACCCACTGTTGTTTTGTATATTGATCAATGATATTGATGAATGTATATCAGACTTAATGTTGAAGTTTACAGATGATACAAAGTTTGGCAGGGTTGTTAATGACAACAATGGAAGTGTGCTACTACAACAGGATCTAGAAAATTTGGGCAGATGGGCTGAGAAGTGGCAACTGAAGTTTAACATTGACAAATCCAAAGACCTACATATGGGTAGAAGTAACCCCAGAGAAACGTACCAACTGTGTAGTACTACACTTAGGGTGGTAGAAAATGAAATAGATCTGGGAGTAATTGTGCAGTCAGATATGAAGTTTTCTGAGCAATGCAGACAGGCTGCCAGAGCAGGTCATGGGATCTTGTCATGATATACTGGAATTTTGCGAGCAGGGATAAGGAGGTGATTATCCCCTTGTATAAGGCAATGGCTGGAAGTCAAGAGAAGAATAAATTTTGGATGGATAGCATTCAGGAAATATAGTCACATACTGAACAGCAATATCTCAGTTTGTTTGAAACGTAAAATAATGAACCAATGTATACTCCCCACCATGACTTATGGAAGTGAAACTTGGGCACTCACCAAAAGAATGGAAGAGAAGCTGAGAACTACACAGCGAAGAAGGAACGAATTATATTGGGAATCAGACTGTTAGATAAGAAGAGAAACACATGGTTTAGGCAGCAAACTGAAGTAAAGGACATTATCAAAACTAAAGAACTAAAATGGTCTTGGGCAGGACACATAGCTCGAAGACATGATGACAGATGGACTAAGGAAATAATAGAATGGTACCCAAGAGGAGCTAGAAGAAAACCTGGAAGACAAAGGCGGAGATGGATAGATGAAATTCATGAGTTTTTGGGTAGTAAATGGATGGCCAGTGCTCAAAACAGAAGGAACTGGAAAGTTGCTCGGGAGGCCTTCATCCTGCAGTGGATTGAAAATGGCTGATGATGATGATGATAAGGCAATGGTCAGGCCACACCTTGTGTACTGCATATAGGTCTGCAGGCCTCATTTTAGGAAGGATGTAGAGTTGCTTGAGCATGTACAGAGAAGGGCAACAAATTTGGTGAGGGGAACGAAGCAGTCCTCTTACCAAAAAAGGCTTACGTTCCGCAAATTGCAGCGGCTGGAGACTAGGCACCTGCGAGGTGATCTGATTGATGTGTATAAGACCTTGAATGGGTTGAGCACACTGAATTCTGATGGGATTCTTCCGCTTTCTCAGATTACAAACCTCAGGTGCATAAATTCAAATTGAGGAAAGACAGTTGTAGAATAGATGTGCGGAAATTTGCCTTTAGCCAGCAGGTGGTTAATTGCTGGAACAAACTTCCAACTGTCATTGCAGAAGTTGATCTTAAATAAATTGAAGGAGGAACTGGGCAAACATTTAGAGGGAATGAATGCGAAATTGTTTTTTGTTTTTTTTTGTCTGATGCTACATAAGCTTGCTTTCTTTCATCACATGCCTCCATTACTACTACTACTACTACATGGACTTTTGAAAGGAGACAGGATATGGCACAACACACCAAGTTATATGCGGTTACTGTTTGCAATGATATTTGGATTTGGAGAACCAGAAGATGTATCTGAACTATGGGAAATACATAAGCAGGGCATGAGTGAAGATTTCATAAGACATTATTCTGAAGAAACTGGCCCTCTCTATGCTCTTGCAGAGAAATAAATGAAATGTTGAAAAATTATGGATTGAGCCTTTGAAAGTGCATCTACCAGCTGTTGAAATGGTGACAGCACCTCTGCATTTGCAATCATTTGACATTTTGGAAGAACAAGCCAGAGTGATCGGAAATGCAGAAAAATTAAATAACGAACAAAAAATGGCATTTGACATTATTCTTGACACCATATACAATAAGTCAAACACTAATCATTACTGTTTTTTTTTTGATGGTCTGGTTGGAACTGGAAAAACATTTCTTTACTCAAGTATACTATACACCATTAGAGGCAAGGGAGATAGTGTTACTCGTGTTGCGTCTACAGGTATTGCAGCAACTCTGCAATACTAGTAGGAGGCAGAACTTCTCACTCTATGTTCAAGATATATCTGCTTCTAAATGCAACTTCAACATGCAATTTAAAGCCAAACACTGAGGAAGCTAAGGCATTTCTACAATCAAAACTGCTAGTGTGGGATGAAGCACCAATAACTCATGTTCACGCCTTTCAAGCAGTAGACAGACTACTGCTCGATCTGACATGATTAGACAAATCTTTTTGGAGGGAAAGTTATACTACTAGGTGGAGACTTCAGGCAAGTCCTACCAGTGATATTACGAGGCTCAAGATCTCTAACAGTTGCGAGTTGTAAAAAGAAACACAGGAGCTATGGACCCAATTCCATGTACTGAAACTTACATGTAATATGCAAACAATAGCAAGCAAGAAGGAATTTTCAGACCGGCTATTAGAAGTAGGCAATGGAAGAAGTGGTGCAATTATAAGTTTGCTACTACACCATTTTTCAAACACACAAGATCCCGTAGAACAACTTAATGGTGAGATTAACTTCAACATTGTTACTGCTTAGCGACTCAAAGGCAGAGCAATACTAAGTGTTACAAATGAGGATTCTTTGGAACTGAACAACAAAATGTTAGACTGTATTCCTGGAGAAGAGACTGTTTACAAAAATGTGGATACTGTAGCAAGCAATGAACCAAGTGAGCATTTGGCATACCCTGAAGAATTTCTCAATAGCTTAACACCAACAGGAATGTCTCCTCACAAGCTGAAACTGAAAGTAGGTAGGGTAATCATGCTACTACGGAATCTTATGCCATCAAGGGGACTCTGCAATGGAATGGGATTGATAATTACGCATCTACAAAGACACATCGTAGAGGCTCACATAACACATGGATTGAACTTAGATACTGTTCTCATACCGCACATACCTCTTATGGCAAGTCAGGAGTTACTTGGGTCCCTGACGAGCTCCCAGTTACATTTGTTTCTAGGGAAAGAACTCGTTTCTTCAGTGATTGAAATTCTCCTCGTAATGCACCAAGTTGTAATTTGAGATTGGTATACTCCTTACGTCAGTTGCAAAGAAAAGAGTCATCAGATGAGCTAGGTTTGTCTACTAGACCAGCCTCTGAATACATGCCACAGGTTATACAAATGATGAAGTCACAACACACACATTGAAAATGTCCACAGGCATTTCTGATTATCCTGATGTCCCTGGACTTTGTATTGTAAGTGGATCTTGTAGCAACCATAATTTAAAGTAAAATTTGAACTTTACAAAGATTGCAAAATTTAAATTTACAATATATTGCAGTATTTATGTTAACAAAATATTGCAGAAATTAAACTGCTGACAAAATTTAAATTGCAGAGAAGTTAAATTTAAGCTACTGAACAAAAGTTATGAAATTCCAGCCAAAATATCAATAACACAGGCCATCTGAATATTAAGCTGTAGCTTCCAAATACGTTACGAATTTAAACTTATAATATACTATGGAATTTAAATTAACAGAGTATCACCTCTATCAGAAATCATACTGTTGACAAAACTTTAAACTATTAGTAAAATTAAATTTTAAGCTACCCAACAAAAGTTATGAAGTTCTTGCCAAAATATCGATAGCAAAGGCTATCTGAATATTAAGATGTAGCATTCCAAATACTTATCTAAATACAAACATAAACTAACCTGTGACTATAGGAATTCAAACTACACATTGAGCACAATTTGGTACATTAAAATACAAAAAAAAAAAAAAAAAAAACTCTCAAAATTATTTCAAAAACTAGCCTGCAATGAAGAGCTTCGGAAATACACAGCCACATGCTGTAGCTTCGATCCCAGCAAAAAATGTGTTAGTATTTCTTGATAAAAATTTTTATGCGTTAGGAGATTGCGAGATTTTAAATCTTGCAGTACCTGTATCTTGTAAGGATGAAATTCATGGCTTGGTGCAATAATTGTTGTACACTCCTATTGGATAAGTGGAACAATAGTATATGCCAACGTTCAGAATGCTTTCAACTCTGTATGACAGTGTGGTCCTGGCAATTGTGATGTTTTCTGGAGTATGGAAACTTCTTATTTAACTCAGAAGTTTCTTTTTGAGAGAAGGACCCATTTCTTCAAAATTACATACCCATGTTTTAATGGCATGAGCAGATAGTAAAGGATCTTGATGTTTAAGCTTAAAATGAATGAGAAATAAATGTCAAGTGACTTCATAACTATCATTGTTTTTGTAAAATACCTTAATGGTGAAAGCATGTTATGCATCAGTCCACTGTCCCATTGTTACTAAATAGCACAAGATGGACAAGCATATGTCAGGTGATACAATTCTCTCCACCATGCTGAAACCTAGACAACCAGTTTTTAAAATTATCCTTTCCCTGCCAAGTCCTGTATTAGATAACTTCTATGCATATGTTAGCTTTATTTTTTTTTTAAATTTCTAAACTAACTGATCAACGTATCTTCAACCTAGCATTGTTTCCTTCCACCATACTGATTCAAGATGGTGAATGGAAATATAATAAATTTCTGTCCACTGTTTTCCAGCCCATTACCCATATTCACCCAAAGAAGTTCTCCTTTCATTATCTATTAGAAATAAAGCTTTTAGACAACTCTTTAGTTTTATAAACAATGTGTAGTGGGTGAGATTGGAAACAGTCTTAGCTTTTATATAACCATAAGAAATGGCCCCATTACTTGGGCCTATCTGGATATAATCAAGCGAATTATGTACTTTACTTCATTATTATGATCTTTTTGTAAGCAAGAGAGATAAATGAAGAATATAATATTCTTTAATACTACAACAGCAAGAATGAAATCTTCAAATGCAATAATAATAATAATACACTATGGCTATAAATATAAATGTGATGCAGAAAGCAAATAGCTGATATAATACAAAAATGATAAATGGGTTGGAGATTTAGTACTTGAAGAGCTAGTGCCTTCTAAAATCAGCTTTCACCATAATACTGATTGAGTCATCAGTGAGGACTACAATTGCAATGCAGCTGGTTACTTATTATCAAGATACCAAATAGGTTATTATGCCCACAACAAGGGCATTCACAGGTTTTACACTGCAATGAAGCTTAATATGTAGTTTCAAAAAGTTATTGTCTGTCTGTCTTTCCAAATGCAAAAGGTATTAGAACTTTTTAGCATTAGCATTAGTAGAGGCATTTGATGCAAGAAAGCAAGCTTATGAAGCATCAGCCAAAAAAACATAATAATAAAATAAAATAAAATAAATAAATAAATAAATAACAAAAAAAAAAAAAAATAACCACTTCCACTTCACCCCTCTGTTTGTTCGAAATACCTGTCCAGCTGAGCCTTAAACTTATTTAGGCTATCAACTTCCACGGCAAGGGATGGAAGTCTGTTCCACCAACCAACCACCTGCTGGCTAAAGGCAAATTTCCGCACGTCCATCCTACATCTGTCCTTCCTCAATTTGAATTTATGCCCTCTCAGGTGATTATTCTGAGCAAGAGGGAGAATCCCATCAGCATTGAGCATGCTCAAACCATTCAAGGCTTTATACACCTCTATCAGATCACCTCGCTGGTGCCTAGTCTCCAGATTGTAATTTGCAAAACTTAATCCTTTCTTGGTAAGAGCATCCCTTTGTTCCATTCACTACTCTTGTTGCCCTTCTCTGTACTCGTTCCAGCAGCTCTACATCCTTCTTGGAATGAAACTTATAGTATATTTTAATACCACATGCCAGTTGAAAAGACAGAAAAGAACTTGTTAACACAAGGTATAAATTTCTGTAGACTAATTTTCAGAAAATTACAGCATTTCCTGAAATGCATATTTGCTTAATATGCATTTCAGGAAATGCACATTAAGCAAAGTTAATTCAAAGACAGATTGATTTGGTTTGATTTAAAATTTTAATGGTGCATTATCAGCAGTGGCTATTATGCGCCAAGAAAAAAAGGTAAAAATAGGTTCTGGCAAAGAACAGAAGTAGAAGAAATAAAGGAAGAGGAAAAGTAGAAAGAAAATGGCACTAACCAGTTGAGGCATGACTTTGGACTAGCTTAGAGGTAAGAAGATGAATTACAGATTCAGAAGAACTGTGGACATAGAAATACCTACAGAAAAGGTATATAGCAAAAACTAAATGTCTGGATGTAAGAAGTGGAGTAAGTTTTTAGGGGTGTGTGTGGGGGGGTCACTAATGAACTTCACTGCCCCCTTTTGGTAAGGTCTAGGCATTTAGAGATGTTTATCTGGCACTACCTCAGATGTGAAAACAATAATCCATAGTAGAGGAAAATTTGTGATTTGTAGATAGTCAGAAGCTGTTTAGATGAAAGTAACAATGATAATATAAGGGAAAATTTAGTTTTTTTTTTTTTTATAATGTAGAGGAAACAATATTTGTAATATGCTTACGTCAAGAAAGTTTAGAAGTCAGGTTTATTCCTAATAAAAATATGTGGTCTTAGTAGCCGCAGTATAAAAAAACAATGCATCAAATGACATATAAGGATTTAATTTTTAACAATTGTTCATTAATACACAGGAGTTATATTTAAATTTAATTAATTTAAATATATTTAACTATATTTAATTTTCTTACCACCAAGTAAACAGAAAGCAATTATAACTATTAAAAAAACTATAGTATTAAATTAGTATTGTGCATGGGTTGAAGGTTGAGAAACTCAAAGATACGTTGACATTAGACTTGAATTTCTATACATTTCAGTTTTCAATTTTTATTGGAAAACTAAGATTTAGATAAAGGAAGAGATATTAAGACTGAGAGTAAAGTGCATTAGTTGTCTGATGGCACCGGGGGTTCCCCCATCTCCATGTTGTAGTCTTTGTAAGTGACACAAAACTCTGTGGAGGCCAGAGATTAAAAAGTGTGTGGGGAGCAGCTTGTTGTGTAGTGTTATGTTCTGTTGTTTCTCTGACCATTTAGCCATTGGGCCCCTAGTGGGACTCACTGCTGCTCACACTTTGTCACGAGGATGCAGGTCAGGCACCCAGTAGATTATTTAAGTACAGGTGACCCCCGCTTAACGCTGATAATTCGTTCCAGAAAAACAGAGTGCTAAGTGAATCCGCGCTAAGCGAGCGCCGCTTTACCATAAGGTAACATATGCATTTGTAAGTTGCGGTCGGTGCCATAGGATATTTCCTAATCAATAATAAATGGTAGTGAAAAGATGCACAAATGTCGGTCAAAATATATAATATTCAAATAATAAATTCTTACTTTTTAAAAGTAAGAATTTAATTAAATTAAAATTTAATTAAATAAAAATTTAATTAAAACTACTTACGTATCAAAATTAAACTTAAAATTCCAATTAAAATTATGAATTTAATAATGAAAAATGTGTCGATTTTGGGTTGGTCCTCTTCGAAATAGACTAAAATGGGTATTAATATTAAATCCCCCCCCCCCCAACGTTACCACCCAACAATAAAGTCACCCGATCCTTCGCATGTTTTTTTTCTTCTTTGAATATAAAACTTCTTTTAGACATTCGTTTCCACAAAAGTCCTGCTTCATCTATGTTATAAACTTGTTGAGAAGTATAACCCACAATACCTCTCTTCAATAATTTTAACAAGTTCTTTTGACAGTTTCGGTTCCTTGATCTGCACTTGTGGCTTCTCCCTAGATTTTAAATCTATTCAACCAGCCCTTACCAGTTTTAAATGGTTCCACTTTTTTTTTTTTTTTTTTTTTTGTAATATTTAACTTAACTGAATTCTGCATTGGATATTATCTTTAATAAAATTAGTTAACGTCTTTCCATTTCAATCCTAATAGTCGGCCTAGCCCTAGTTGCTTGCAGTGGAACAGCTATCTTTCCTGCTACTAAAATTAATTCTTTATTTTTTTATAATTGTTCTTACAGTTAACTTGCAAATCCTAAATTATGGCACATCCGCTTGTCGTTGACCGGAATCGATTCGCTTCAAAACGTCTAATTTAATTTTCAAATTCAGTCTTTTTCTTACATTTATAGTCTTCAATACTGCGCTCAGACATTGCTTTTTCATTCTTATCGGCCATTATTAACTCTTCGAAAATGTAACTGTGCGTTGGTTGCATTAATTATGGTACAATGTTCAAGTAAACTGTCCGTACGCACGATGTCTAATACTGTACTGAGTGATGACTAGACTTCGGATAAATGCATATAACACAAATATCACAAGCAATATACTCGATCATTTTTTAAAATGTTGATCTTGGAACTACATAACAAGTCACTGTACTGCAATTAAATTAGTATGCGAGAAAATTTCACTGAGCATGGGAAACGTTTTAATGCTGTTCTGCTATTAATTTTCAAGCTATCGACTCCATCAAATGAAAAGATTTCGTTAAATATGCAAAAATGCAATCTGTAAAAGAGCGTTATAGTTATCTGTGACAGTGCTATAGTCAGATAGGGGTTATAATATAAGAACAGCTGTTTTTTGTTATTTGGTTTTTTAGGAGCATTAGCAACTAAGGCCATATTGCTCCGGGATATGCGGTGGTCATATCCTGACCTTTCCGCATCCTCTGTATTTGGTGGTGACGGGCTCGAACCCCGGTCTAATCAATAAGCGTGTGCTACGCACTGCTGCTCCTTCCCACCTGGCTACGGAGGCGCCTATATATATATAAGAACAGCATTATAGCGAATCGGCGTAAAGCAAACCGCGTTATAACGGGGGCCTGCTGTACTCTGGCAGGCTCCACCACCTAATTCCCAAGGATTTCAGTGGCAAGACATATATATATATATATATATATATATATATATAAAAGGGGGGGGGATGAACACTAGAATTTGGAAAGGCCGAAAGAGGTTTATGAGAAAGCAGTTGAATTTTTTGATGCTGATTTGAATTTGGCGGCATTGTTAGGGGCATACTTGGTTGGTTTAGTTAGAGTGGGGGAAACTGGTAGAAGGATGGGGATGATAGAGTAGGTATCCCCAAAAAGGTCAGTGGGGACAAGCCCCACCAGGGGAAGCATGGAGGGCAGGAGACAGAGGCCCGTCTCCTCCCTCTCCTGCATGGGGATGGGTTTTAAAGGGAACTGGGTTAGTGTACCTAGTTCAGACTGAGTACCTAGTTCAGATTGACAAATGGTGTGTTGGCAGCAAAGCTGCAGTATGTCTTCGTCAGTGATGGTTGTCAAGTCTATGTCTTATCGAATCTGATAGGAAGGTCAAACTGCCCATCCCGCTCTGGGGGTGGGATATGTTAGCTGGCAGCGGGGAACCTACCAGGCAAGGGGGGGGGGGGGGAGACACACATTTACTTCATAATCTGCATTTTCACTCTGCTTGCATTCTATTTTTATACTTTTTTTTATAGTTTAGAATATACAAAGGGTACTAGGAAAGTTTTGCAATACAGCTTTGTTTATTTAATTTTTTCAAAGTAATTTCCTCTACATTCAATACACCTCTCCATCCTCCGAAACCAATCTTTAAACCAGTTCTGCCAAGTTTCACTAGGGAGTAAAGCACACTCGTTGTCCCAAGCCCGTAGAAGGTCCTCATCACTGGAAAACCGCCTCCCTTTTAGCTTCATTTTCACATGCGGGAACAGTGCAAAGTCGCAGGGAGCAAGGTCTGGACTGTAGGGAGGGTGCTCGAGAAGTTTCAGTCCTGTCGTGGTCAAATATTCGGTGCAGGCTTTGGCGCGGTGAGCTGGAGCATTATCGTGATGGAGGTATCAGGTGTCCATTCTTGACTTTGGCCGCAGGTTCTTCATAGATCCAATGACTTTAGGCAGGCATTGTTCAGTATACCACTTAGCTGTGACTGTCTTCTGCGTGTCCAAAACGACACGTTCCACAATTCCACTCGATTTGAAAAATACAGCTATCATTTTCTTCTTTACAGATCAGGACTTTCTGACAATTACGGGTGTGTCGACATCATCAAAGACCCAAACTTTGTTTTGAGCCTTGGTCGGCAGATCGTAATAGTACAGCCAAGTCTCGTCACCTGTCACGATGTTGTTCACATACCGAGATTGTCCCTTATCAAACTTTTTTAACATCTCCCGGCACCAAGTCACACGTCGTGTCATCTGCTCTTCAGTCAGTTGATGCGGCACCCAGAGAGAACAAAGTTTCTTCACGTGCAAATGATCTTGCAGAATCGAACGAATTGCTGGTACATTTAGGCCCAAAGTATCCTCTATCTGTTGGTAGGTCACTCGCCTGTTTTCGTCAAGCATTTTCCTCACAGCAGTAACGTTTTCCTCCGTAACTGACATTCGTGGCCTTCCCGGCCTCTCAGAATCCTCCAGAGTGAAATTTCCCCTTTGGAATTCTCTATACCACCTGAATATCGTTGTACGATGTGGACAATCATCATCTAGTGCAAGAGTCATTTCTTCTAAGCACTGGTCTATGGTTAAACCACGCACGAAATTATACCGCAAAACTGTCCTTATCTCATTTCGTGACCACGATGCCATCGCAAGCACTTTACACTCTCACTACTAATGAATAACTGAGCCCAATGACTTGGCGCGGCGGCTACTATGCACGTATGAACATATCTCAACATGCAGCAACAAGCAGCTTCCTGTGATTCATTGTTGCGTCATATTGCAAAACTTTCCTAGTACCCTTTGTATATATATATATATATCTAGCGAGAGGATCAGAGTGGAAGCAGAGGGTGCTAAGAATCTCTGGCGGCATTGTTAGAGGCATACTCGGTCAGTTTACCACCAGGCTGCCATGCACGGAAACTGAACTTGGCCTGTTATAATGTAAGATCATTCATCGGTGAAGACAGGATATTAGAGCTGGAAAAGGATTTAAAAAATGTGAATTGGAATATCATCGGTTTGGCTGAAACAACAAGAAGAAATGAATCACTTATAAGTTTATCAAGTGGAAATCTGTTGTACACCAATGGAAACAGTGAAAGGAGTGAAGGTGGAGTTGGGTTTCTGGTCCATAAAGATTTTAAAAACAACATTTTGGAATTCAAAAGTACATCATCAAAGGTGTCAAGACTAATACTCAAGATTTCTAAGCGGTACAAGCTAAAGATTATAATGATTTATGCACCAACATAGGGCCATGATGATGAAGAGGTTGAAGAAATGTACACCAAAATTGAGAGTCTTCTAGATGAGCAGAAAACCAACTATGCTATTATTATGGGGGACTTCAGTGCTAAGGTTGGAAAAAGACAAAACAGCGCAGAAAGAGGAACTATAGGAAATTTTGGAATTGGTGAAAGAAATGAAAGAGGCGAAAGACTTGTGGAATTTGCAGAATCTCAAGGACTGTCAGTAATGAACACTTTTTTCAAGAAAAGGGTGAACAGAAAGTGGACATGGAAGAGTCCAAATGGATTAACAACTAATGAAATCGACTTCATCCTCAGTAACAGAAGATATATTGTGAATGATGTTACCGTCCTGAATAAGGTAAATATTAGAAGTGATCACAGAATGGTAAGATGTACACTTGATATAAATGTAGGAAAGGAAAGGAAAAAACTGACTCGAGTAAATAATACAAAGGTCTTTGAGATAACAGAAGAGGAGAAAAAGCAGTATGTACTGGAACTTAAGAACAAGTTTGAGCTTCTGCCGACTGCTCAGGACCAAGATATCGACAAGGAATATTACAACTTTCTGAAAGTGATAAAGCCCAAGAAACCTATAGGGAAAAAGAAATCCAAAGAAGAAAAAATTAGTCAAGAAACACTTGTCATGATGAACCAAAGACAACAAATGAAGAGCATGAAAAACACTGACAGGGAGTAGAAAGAGACTCAGAGAGGACATAAGAAGATTTAACACAAGAAAAGTAGAACAAGCATTAAGGGAAAACAAAGGATTTAAATCAACAGCCATAAGCAGTAATATAGAAAGACAGATGATACTGAAACTGAAGAATAGCGATGGTGTACTTATAAACAGCAAAAAAGGCATAATTCAAATAGCAGAAGACTACTATAGAGAATTATACAAGGAGCAAGGGAATGATGCCAGCAGTGGGGAAGATGGACTGCAAAGTAGCAACACATACGACATACCCGATATTCTTCCCGATGAGGTAGAACATGCATTGAAGAAAATGACGAATCAGAAAGCCCTGGGGGAAGATGAAGTTACTATAGAGTTGTTAAAATTGGGAGGAAGAGACATAACACAAAAACTGGGAAGGCTCTTCACAAAGTGCATTCGAAAAGGTGTGACGCCTAAGCAGTGGAATAATGCAATCATAGTTTTGCTGCATAAGAAAGGAGATAAATCAGAAATCGGAAATTATAGACCACTTAGCTTGTTATCCCATATCTACAAGTTGTTCACAAGGGTCATTACTAACAGGTTAGAAAGAATACTTGATGAGAATCAACCGAAAGAGCAAGCTGGCTTTAGGACAGGATTCTCAACTATGGATCACCTTCACGTAATATCACAGCTAATGGAGAAAGCAAATGAATATAAAACACCATTATGCCTGGCATTTGTGGATTATGAAAAGGCATTTGACTCCATACAGCTTAAGGCAATGTTTAGGGCACTGGAAAGACAAGGCATAGATACCCCATATATTATGATTTTGAAGAAAATATATGAGAGTGCTACCTCCTTTATTAGACTAGACAAAGACAGTAGGAAATTTAAAATTGAGAAAGGAGTTCGACAAGGAGACACAATATTTCCGAAGTTGTTTACTGCTGCCCTTGAGGAAGCTTTCAGAAGATTAGACTGGTCGCAGAAAGGAGTCAATGTGAACGGAGAGTACCTAAACCATTTACGATTTGCAGATGACATTGTGGTCATAAGCCACGATCCCAAAGAATTAGAGGAAAATCTTAATCAGTTATGTACAGTTAGTAAGGATTTTGGACTAAAGATGAATATGGCTAAAACAAAAGTAATGATGAACAAGTATGCCACAGAAAGAGAAATAATGATTGAAGGAGCAGTAATTGAAAAGGTGGAGTCATATACTTATCTGGGACAAGTTATTAGCTGTAATAATGATAAATGGCTAGAAGTCAAGAGAAGAATAAATTTTGGATGGATAGCATTCAGGAAATATAGTCACATACTGAACAGCAATATCCCAGTTTGTCTAAAACATAAAATAATGAACCAATGTATACTCCCCACCATGACCTATGGAAGCGAAACTTGGGCACTCACCAAAAGAATGGAAGAGAAACTGAGAACTACACAGCGAAGAATGGAACGAATTATATTGGGAATCAGACTGTTAGATAAGAAGAGAAACACATGGCTTAGGCAGCAAACTCAAGTAAAGGACATTCTTATCAAAATTAAAGAACTAAAATGGTTTTGGGCAGGACACATAGCTCGAAGACATGGTGATAGATGGACTAAGAAAATAACAGAATGGTATCCAAGAGGAGCTAGAAGAAAACCTGGAAGACAAAGGCGGAGATGGATAGATGAAATTCATGAGTTTGTGGGTAGTAAATGGATGGCCAGTGCTCAAAACAGAAGGAATTGGAAAGTTGCTGGAGAGGCCTTCATCCTGCAGTGGATTGAAAATGGCTGATGATGATGATATATATGTATATATATATATATATATATTTTTTTTTTAACTCAATCATTTTTCTCTTTCTCCTACACTGGGGGGGATGCAATGGTGTGTAATGTAATTTAAATACTAAAACTAGGGTTAGTGTGAACTTAATTGTAACATTAATGGTTTGTGTTCTTTTTTCACACACTTACACTTTCATTCATTATTCTGGCTTTCATTTCATTTGTTTGACTCTTGCTTTCTGCACTGCACTCTCTGGGCACCTCAACTTACTATTATTCTTCAGTTGTGGTGCAGTCCTAGCCGCAAGTTTTTTGCAGGCCAGGGGAGAATGCAGTGATAGTGTTTGTGTTGTTAGTAAATGTTTGTTAGTATATATAAAGTAGTGTAAGTTATTATTAACTTTGTATTCTTTCAGCCAATTACATTCGCTCTTCCACTCAGTCCCATTTACCATAACACTCATTCGTTCATGCTGGGTCAGTCTTTCTTTCATCAAAACCGACATTTATTCCCTTTTACAATAATTCCTAATTCATTCTTTCACTCAGTGGCCAGCCTATTCATTCTGTCTTTCGTTCTTCTTTCATTGCATTTCCATATTTAGACTGAGTGTGAAATAAAGGAATTCATCTCTATAAGCATAATTTTAGTGAAAAGATCCAAACAAATACTGATATCAGATTTAAAACACAGCTCACTAACCAAGGAAAATAAGAAAAGAAATCTTGCAGATCATCCCATTTTCGCATTCTTGAAATGCTAAACAATATGTGGCTGAGAGTGGCCATTAGAGAAAGGCTCCATGGCAGAAGAGACCATCACCAAGTTGTGACCTGAGGTGACTAGAGGACCACTCACATTCACTATGACTTTGAAGGGTTGTTTGTGAGAAAAATATCAGAATGTAAGGTGTGTGCATGTAGTTAGGATTGTCTTAGTATTCTGGTAGGTAAACGAACAATCTGTGAGAGGTCATTAGTAACTGCAAAAGCCTCAGCATCTAACAGTTAGGTCTGTGTGAATAAAAAACTGAAGGTAGATGGAGTTGTGAACATTAAAATCATGAAAGGAAAATAACTCCACCGTTAGGAAAGTTGGACTTGAGAAAGCTGAGTTTCAAAGAAAGAAAGAAAGAAGGAAAGTCAGAGTTCTAAGTGAGTAGTGGAGTTGAGAGAATGATAGAGGCATGTAAATACACCTCACTCAGACATTTTTCATGTCTGAGTGAGGTGTATTTACTTAATATGCCATAAAGCATTGATTGAAAACAAATGGTTTGAAAAGAAAAGAACAACAGCACAACACTGTTGTGGCTAGTGCAGAGCCTGATTTTGACTGAAATGAACATTTTTGAGATGAAACTGCAATGCAGAATAAGGGCACAGTCAAAACAGCCCTCTTCATCAGGGGAGCTTGCAAATGCATTAAAAAAGGAATGGCCCAATACCAGTAGTGTTCTATAAGAAATTAGCAAAACACCTTCCATAATGCAATGAGTCATCAAAAGTAAGTCTAAATATTAATTTCTTTGCATTAATACATGTTTTGTTCATAACTACAAGTGTCCCAACTTTTGGTAGGCAGTGTATATCAGACCTATTATCTGGGAGGCTTTAACACTCACTTCAGGTATAACTCTTTAACATAAAAGAGGGATGTAACATTCTCTAAATGGGACAGAAAGTGCAGCTTCGTTATTTATTGCCTAAATATGGCTTAAAAATTATCCCTACTGGCACTGTAGGAGAGAAAACTGAAATACTATTAAGAAATTATTCAGTATTCTTCAAAGGTAGAAATGCATTTCTATCTTTAACTAACAGAGAAGATATACATATGAAGACAGTTCCTTAAATCTTCAGGAATGTAGTTCCTGAAGATCACCTGTAGCATAATCATAAATATGTAATCCCTAGAATAACTGTGATATTTAAATCAATCACAAGAGTGAACTCTATGCAAACAACACCCATTACTGACTCACCTTTTTTTATTATTGTTATTAATTGTGCAGGCCTCATTAGCATGGCAATGTCTAAATAAGAATATAGTCCTTTCAGGTGAAGGTAACTTTGAAACGTAAATCACTCAGAAATCATCAATTTAGTGACAAATAATATCTAATTTAATTCACAGATTACTGCATGCACTTCTGAATAAAATAGTGGTAAACATTGATCGCAGTTTCTCCACAAGTGGAAACTGGATTAAACTGGATATATTTAAACCAATAAATTTTCATTAATTTATTATTTTATAAAGCATTCTATGTTAAAGTTTCAAGTATTCTATTATCAGTAATTGACATATATGGACCCCATAGTTAGCTTGATCATGAAGTGAAGTGAAGCAGGATTAATGTTATATGAGTGCATGTTTTTTTTTTTTTTTTTATGTCAAAAATGATGTGAATAGATAAAAATTCATTATTATTATTTTTATTTCAAGACCATATAATTTGGAGATATGGCTTATATTCAAGCAAATACAAGTACAGATAACCCTCGTATAACATGGTTATTAGGTTCCTAAAAAATGTTGTGTGAAACTATGTTATATGTGACGAAGAAAAAGAGTCGAAGAAAAATAGTGAAAAAATTACATCCATAAGTAACATATATAAGTACAGTGTTGTGCGAGGATTGCCACAATTTATCAATCGTGTTAGAGTGAAACCGTGTTGTAGAAGTACTGTTTATACGGGGGTTACCTGCATACACAATGTTATTTTTATAATTTTCCTTTAGGCATTAGTGGGTATATTCTGTCACACTACAGATTTTGATAAGAGTAATAATGGTCTGGGAAGGATTGAATCCAGTAAAAAGCCTCTTCAGATTGGGGTGTAATTAGCTGACTTGAAGTCAAGGAAATAGGGTTTACCCTTGTGAGTTACTCTTCATTGCCTTGTAGATAACCTGGAATGTATAAGTGGGTATATAAACTGGAATACCATAAGAAGTAGTCCACATGGCCTAAATATTTGATGAACCAAAATTTCTCAAGAGAAAGGATGCATATACACTTTAAGCTTTACACTAATACAGACTAGTTTTAAACATGTGATGAACTCTCATAAATGACAAACTAGTTGTGCTCAAACTATGATATTTATGTAATTAAAACTAATGATTCAGGGAAAGTCCCCATGGTCTCGAGATATGAAAATGTATCCCCAATTGACAAAGGGGAATTAAAGGCGACATGAGTAATTACAGACCTGTTAGCTTAATTTCTGCTCTAAAAATAATGGAGTCACTGGTTAAATAAGCAATGCAGGACCATCTACACAGGCGTGTAGTTATACTTCAGTCACAGCATGGGCTTGTCTGACCAATTCAAATGGATACTATGATGCAGTCACAAAGGAACTAGGTGTAAAAAATAGTTTTTTTTCTCTTTTTTTTTTCATTCATAAAGAGGGATCAAAAGGTGACATGAGTAATTACACCCAGTGGCTAAACTCAAACTTCTGCACATCTATTTTGCAATGATCCTTCGTCCATTTGAATCACTGCCTTCTCATGTGCGTAGTCTGAGCAAGAAGAAAAATCCCATCAGCACTGAGCTTGCTCAATCCATTCAAAGCCTTAAACACCTCACTCAGATCACCTTACAGGGCCTAATTTCTAGACACTGCAATTTGCAAAATTGAAGGTTTTCTTTGTAAGAGCATCCCTCTGTTCCCCTCACCAATCTCATTGCCCTTCTCTGTATCTGTTTCAACAGCTGTACATCCTTTCTACAATGAAGCCTCCAGACCTGTATGTCTTATTTAAGGTGTGATTGCTGGAACAAACTTTATCTGTCATTGTGGAAGTGGATAGCTTGAATAAATTCAAGGAAGAACTACACAAACCACTGGAGGCAACAGACAGGCAAAATGGGAAGGTTTTTTTTTTTTTTTTTTTGCCTGATGCTGTATAGTTTGCTTTTTTTTTTGCACCATTTGCCATTACTAATACTATTCTACGTTTTCTTAGAAATCTTACCTCATCAAATTCACAAATCAATAGATTATAAATGGAAAATATAGAGGCTGCTATAACAGACTCAGCAGTATCATCTAAGGCCCATCGGAGAAGTGGAACAATTCCTGATTCAAGTAGATGAGGAAGTAAGCATGACTGTAGACAATCATCAAACAAACCTTGCCAATACTGTAAGACATAATAGAGAAATTTTTAAATTTAACAATCAAAAATATTACTCATATTAACAATAGATTTCAATGAAATATTTAAAACAGTTATCACAACTGCAATTAGGAATTTAAAAAATTCTTAACTGCATTTGTTGATATACAGCGTGGCTATAATTAAAGCTCACCTACTGCAATGAATATGCAGGGAAAACTAAGGGAAAACATTCATTTAGCAGACACACTATAAATACGCAAACAAAAATTATGCCAAAAAAATAAAAATGCATTTAAAAGATATCACTTGCTTTGAAAACTGCAAAAGAGGCATGTGGGGAGAAGGTATGTATATAAAAATTCAGAATGTCATAGTGGGCCCAAGAAGTTATGGAAACAGTATTGTAAGAAATTTATGGCAGATAAAACTGTTAAATCCATATTGAAATTTAAAGAGAAGGGCAAAGAGGATTAAGATACTTGTGAAAGAGACTAATTTTGGGAATATTCAGGGAAATTTTCATAGAAGTAGTTTAAAATAAAACATTAAACTATAAAAATCAAGAGCAAATATGAATGGCAAATAAAAACTGTTATTTGCCATTTGAAATGATCTGGGAGAGGGGGTATTATTAACCTGATGGCATTCAGCTGATACACCCTCCCTCAAGATCCCTTCATGAAATGGCTTTTTTCTCTATTAAAATTCTTTCGTGATTTTCTACACTGTCTGATATTTTGCATTAAGCTATGTATCAGAATAAAAATGATGGAAAAAATTTTGGTATTTAATTTCAGAATAGAGAGAACACCATAATGGAAGTAATTAAAGATGATGAAGATGAATTAAAAAAAAATAATAAAAAAAAAAAAAAAAAAAAGAGAAGGATATGATATTTCAAAAGTATGGAGTAAATACTTTGATGAATTGCTGGTAGAATCACAGACATCACTGAAGAGGAAATTACTGAAATAAAGGAAATTATGGAAGGTGCAATAAGAGTAAATGAAATTATACCTCAAATGCTGAAGGCCAGAGGGGAAAAACAGTCTCATTATTGTTAACTGTATTATTCAGTTGTTTTTTTCTGAGAGAGAGAGAGAGAGAGAGAGAGAGAGAGAGAGAGAGAGAGAGAGAGAGAGAGAGAGAGAATCAAATATTTGCAATAAGACAAATTACAGAAAATAACAAAAACCTATATTTAGGATTTGTTGATATTGAAGAAGTGCATGAAAAAATACCAAGAAATCAATTCTTTCAATTAAGCCAATGGCTGTTGTGCTGTATCTGACAAGTATATCTCAAAAATAACGACTGTGAATTAACCGTTAATTAATGATTAGAAATCTGGATTTTTTTTCCACACTAAATATCGTCAAACTTTTATATAAGATGATTTGGAAGTGGAAAATTATTGTTTACTTAGAATTAAGCAAGCAAAGAATCCTATCAGATACAGCAGTGCCACAGTTTCTATTTTTGCCAATATGCTAGTTTCACTTTCAGCATTTCGTAAACAACATGTGTTGCTTGCTCACAGGTGTGTTTTCAATTCGCACATTGGTTGTGTAGTGAAGGCATCTGCTAGAGAAAGTCGTTCCACTTTGTTTTATGTTTAAGTTGTTGTAAAATATGTTTTTTTTGTCTTGATTATTATTATTAACATAAAATGGTTTCTTGCTTTGATTACACTGGTCAACACGTAAAATGTTATGAAAGTGAAAATCACATTAAAATTTGTTGATTGGCTCTTGTTTTCGAATTACACTTGGGGGGGGGGGGTCTCATATTAGTGAGTTACTCTACATTATCAACTACGGCTCTCAGGGTGCCTCCGTAGCCAGGTGGGAAGGAGCAGCAGTGCGTAGCACACGCTTCTTGATTAGACCGGGGTTCGAGCCCGTCACCACCAAATATGGAGGATGAGGAAAGGTCAAGCAATGACCACCGCATATCCCGGAGCAATATGGCCTTAGTCACTAATGCTCCTAAAAACCAAATAACAAACAACCAAATAAACAAACAAACAGTTCTCAGCACAACGCATGAAAACACCACAATTTCAGTACCACGACACTCTTATCATGTGATTGGCAACCGTTGTCTCATTCTGCAACACATGATAAGTTGTCACTTCAAATTCATCTTAAACTCTGTTGCAGTAATAGTAGTAGAGGCATATGATGGAAGAAAGCAAGTATATGAGCTTATGTAGCATCAGCCAAAAAAAAAAAAAAAAGAAAAGAAAAAAATTCGCAAATCCATTCTCTTTGAACGTTTGTCCGCTTCCTCCTTGAATTTATTTATTCAATCTACCAACTTCCACGACAGATGGAAGTTTATTCCAGCAATCAATTACCTGCTGAAGAAAGACAAATTTCTGCACATCTATTCTACGATTGTCTTCCCTCAATTTGAATTTATGCCCATCTGGTTCGTAATCTGAGCAAGAGGAAGAATCCCATCAGAACTGAGACTGCTCAACCCATACACCTCAATCAGATTACCTCGCAGGTGCCTAATCTCCAGATGCTTTAATTTGCAGAACTTAGGCCTTTCTTGGTAAGAGGACCCCATTGTTCCCCTCACCAATGTCACTGTCCTCTGTACTCACTCAAGCAACTTTACATCCTTCCTAAAATGAGGCCTCCAGACCTGTACGCAGTACTCAATGCGTGGCCTGACCATTGCCTTATAAAAAGGGATAATCACCTCCTTTTCCCTACTAGCAAAATTCCTATATATCATTGACAATACCCCATGACCTGCTCTGGAAGCCTGCCTGCGCTGCTCAGAAAACTTCACATCTGACTGTACAATTACCCTCTTGTGTTTTTCATTTTCTACCAAACTAAATGTAGTACCACATAGTTGGTACATTTCTCTGGAGTTACTTCAACCCATTTGCAGTACTTTGCATGTGTCAATGTACCACTTCCGAGCCATCTGCCCAACTTTTCTAGATCCTGTTGCAGTAGCACACTGCCATTACTATCATGCCTACCTTTGTATCATCTCCCACTCAACCACCCTATTATCCATAGTAGCAACTTTCCCTTAATATCATACTGCTCCAATTTGTACAGTAGTCTTCCATTTTTCTTTCTTTTTTTTTTTTTTTTAGGAGCATTAGCAACTAAGGCCATATTGCTCCGGTGCGGTGGTCATTCCCTGACCTTTCTGCATGCTCTGTATTTGGTGGTGACGGGCTCGAACCCCGGTCTAATCAAGAAGCGTGTGCTACGCACTGCTGCTCCTTCCCACCTGGCTACGGAGGCGCTAGTCTTCCATGCACAACAGTATCAAAGCTTTCCTGAAATCCAAGCATATGATATAAAAATTATTTTTTGCATCCAGTTCCCTTCTAACCATATCATAGTATTCAATCAAATTTTTCAGACAAGGTTTTCCCTTAACAAACACATGCTGCTTCTGAATTATTACTGCAGTCTTGTCTAGATGATCCTGCAATGCATCTTTAACCAGTGACTCTATTATTTTTCTCGAACAGAAGTTAAACTAACAGGTCTGTAATTACTAGTGTTACCCTTTGATCCCCCTTTGTGAATTGGAGATACATTTGCACATCTGTGGTCCATGGGGACTTCCCCTGAGTCCAAGGATGTTGTAATAAATATGGCTAATTGCTTGCTTATTTCCTTTGCCACCTCCTTTAATATAACTGGATATATCCCATCCACCCCAGGTGATTTTCTTATGTGTAACTTCAACAATTTTTCCTCCACTTCGCTCTCAGTTATTAAAAAATCATTAAGCTCCCCGTTAGAGTTTAATAAACTTACATCCTCCACTTCCCCATGGTATTCCTACGAGGGAATGCAGATGCAAAATACTCATTCAGTTTGTCAGCTTTCTGAGCAGGATCATCAACAATCGAACTATCAATATCAATTGGACCAATCTGATTCATCCCCTTCCTTATAGAGTTTATATAATTGTTGCTGTTTTTCTTAGCATCCTTTGCCAAAGATTTCTTGGAATCTGCATTCGCTTAACTAACTTCCTCCGTGACTTGATTAGACCAGCTTATATTTACCATAAGCTTCTGTGTCTCCTGATAATTTATATGCATCCCATGCACCTTTCTTCTCTGCCACGAGTTTCTTTAGTTCATCTGACATCCAATTAATTGGTATAAAAAGCCTAGTAGCTTCCATCATTAATTCCTAAAGTACGGCTAGGTACTGGGTGATTTGTTCTGAATTAACAGTTGTTTTAGCCTAAATGGATGTCAGATGAACTAAAGAAACTTGTGGCAGAGAAGAAAGGTGATAGTGCAGTATATGTGTGAAGAAGTCATGTTAGCTTCAAGAAAGAGTCCCTTAACTCAAGCCATAAAAAATGCCTACTTCTTGTACTTTGGGTGTAAAGTAGGTGACCAGGACAAGAACTGAGCTCCACACATATACTGCACTATCTGTTCATCAAACTCAATGTGTGGGTGAATCAAAAAAGAGGTGTTATACCTTTTGGAGTGCCCATGATATATGGAGGGAGCCAACAAACCACGTCACAGACTGTTACTTCTGTATGGTGCTTCCTATTAGAAAAGGGATGACGATGAAGAAAAAGTGGACAGTGATGTACCCAAAATACCATCTGCAATTCGTCCCGTGACTCATGGTGAAGTATTACCTATTCCTGAACCACCTGACCATTTTACTGATAAAGATGAAGACACCGATGAACATCAACTTGATATAGTATTAGTATTAGTATTAGTAACGGCCGCATGGTGCAAGAAAGCCTATGGCTTATGCTGCACCAGCCAAAAAAAAAAAAAAAAAAAAAAAAAAATCCGAACAAAACAATGATAAAAACAAAAAAAAAAAAAAATAATAATAAATAAATAACTAAATAATAATAATTAATAAATAAAAAAAATAAAATAAAAAGGAAATTAAACCTATCATCCTATGTGCTTCCCTTACCCGAAAGTACTATCCAGATGACCTTTGAATTTCCCCAAACTGTCGGCCTCTACCACCCATGAAGGCAACTTATTCCAGTAATTTATAACTCGCTGGCTAAAATAGAACTTCCTGCAATCCAATCTAAACATTTCCCCCCGTAACTTGAATTTATGTCCCCTAGTTCTAGCATCATTTATAATCTTGAAAATTTTGTCCTCATTCATTTTACTGATGCCTCTCAGAGCCTTAAACACCTCAATCAAATCTCCTCTAAGGTGTCTAGTTTCCAAACTCTGCAACCCACATATTCGAAGTCTTTCTTCATAAGGACGCCCTTTTGCCGATCTCACCAGGCGAGTTACCCTTCTTTGCACCCTTTCAAGAAGCTCGATGTCTTTCTTCAGGTGCGGTCTCCATACTTGAACACAGTATTCCAAGTGTGGTCTAACATAAGCCTTATATAATGGGATTATCACGTCCCTATCTCTACTTGCAAAAGTTCGATAGATCATCGATAGGACACCATGGGCCTTCCTTGCAACCTGTTTACAATGCTCAGAGAATTTCATGTCTGACCGTATCGTAACACCCAAGTCCCTTTCCTCCAGTACTGGCTTTAGTTGAACTCCACCAAGTGAATAAGTTTTTTTGGGATTACTGTTTCCGAGGTGTAATACCTTACACTTTGTTGGATTAAAGCACAGCTGCCATTTTTCTGACCATTCCTGAAGTCTATCTAGGTCTCTCTGAAGAAGCTCAGCTTGACAGTGATCATTAACTACTCTCCCAATTTTAACATCATCCTCAAATTTAGACATCACGCCCTCTATCCCTTCATCAATGTCGTTTATGAAAATTAAAAACAACAGTGGTCCTAATACTGATCCTTGGGGAACCCCACTTCTTACATCAACCCAATCTGAGGAATAGCCATTTATCACAACCCTCTGCCTCCTGCCCTGAAGCCATCCTTCTATCCATCTAAGGATT
Organism: Mastigoproctus giganteus; assembly: GCF_048544385.1. NCBI lineage: Eukaryota > Metazoa > Arthropoda > Arachnida > Uropygi > Thelyphonidae > Mastigoproctus > Mastigoproctus giganteus. Next base: position 168,361,040 of record NC_143580.1, read on the forward strand.
TTCCCAGTGATTCCAACCTGTTCCAGCTTATAAAGCAACCGCTCATGTGGGACTGAGTCAAAAGCTTTGCTGAAATCTAAATAAACAATGTCGAAATTATTCCCTAAATCCAGCTCGTGAGTGACCCTTTCGAAATAGCGAACCAGATTTGTTAAACATGATTTTCCCTTTACGAAACCATGCTGAGTATCCTTGAGAATTTCAATTCGATCCAAATGATCCTGAATTCCACCCTTGATCATTGCCTCCATGATTTTCCCTACTACTGAAGTCAGACTGACAGGTCGATAATTTCCAACTTCACTTTTAGAGCCACCCTTATGTATGGGAGATACATTTGCACTTTTCCAATCCAAGGGAATCTCCCCAGAGTCTAATGATGCTCGCATAATTAGCCTCAATGGTTCAATGCACTCGCTTGCTGCCTCTCTTAAGATTATAGGGTATATTCCATCAACTCCAGGAGCCTTACTGGTCTGTAGGCTCGAAAGTTTTTTCATTAAATAATCTTGCGAAATTTCAATATCATTAATTACATATTTTTTAACTTCGCTCCCACAATTTCCCTTTGCCACAAAAGGCTTTTCATTTGTAAATATTGATGCAAAATAACTGTTGAGTTCATCTGCAACGGCAGCTGGTGTATTCATTACTATCCCCTTTCCCTTACATAAAGGTCCGATCTGGTTTGTCCTGCTCTTCTTGGCATTTATATATGTGAAGAATTCTTTATCCCCCCTCTTTGCTCTGTTTGCTAGTGATTTCTCATAAACTGCCTTTGCCTGTCGAACCTTTTCTGTGGCTCTATTACACATCACCTTGTAGCTGTTATAGGCTTCAGTACTTTTTATTGTTCTGTAACCTTTCCATGCCACCTTTTTCTGCTCAAGTAATGCGGCAACTTCACTAGTCATCCAACTTGGAACCCTCCTCGTGGAGTATTTTTTTAATGGTATATACGCATTCAAGGCATCTGTGATTAATGTTTTAAAAGCGTACCACAGTTCAATTGTATTCATTCTCTGCGCGATATCTACCCAATTAATAGAGGCCATGTAGTACCTTAAGGCATCGTAATTTCCTTTTCTGAAATTAAAACCCATTCCTTTGCCTTTTACTTCTGCTACCTCTCTCGTCATCATCCACCGTAGAACTCCGTGATCACTTCCTGCTACTGGTTCCTCTACTGTCAGCCCTGTTATGTCATCTGATTCATGTGTGATGATGAGGTCTAGGATATTCTTTTCTCTAGTATTTTCCCTGACATGTTGATACAAATAACAGTCATCTAGTTGATTTAAAAATTTTGTTCCCCATGTCGAGTTTCCTTCCCATTTACTCCAATCAATTAGAGGCAGATTGAAATCACCCATAATAAGGCATTGACGCTTACTTGCCCATTCCATTTGCATGTAGAGGCTTTTGTCATAATCTTCACAATCACCTGGTCTGTAGATTACTCCTACTCGCATTATACCTTTGTTTCCAACTATCTCACACCATACAGACTCTATACTAGCATGTGAGACGTCTGAATCCGGGAAAGCTATCGTCGCACTCAGGCTGCTTCTGATAAGAAGCATTACCCCACCACCCCTTCTATCTAACCTATCCTTCCTAAATACATTATACAAGCCGTACTGAAACTCATCATCCCCAATTTCCGGGTGGCACCACGTCTCCGTAAGCCCTATTATGTCCGCGTTACTTGTTTTAACCAGCAGTTCGAATTCGCTCATTTTATTGACGACACTTCTAACGTTACTGTATAAACAATTAAGATTTACTGTTCTTGTATATTTAACAACCCTAACACAACCCTTGAAGTTTTTTAGGCTCTCTTCCCTGGCATTAGCTACCCGCCCACGTGAAACGTTTGTGCCCCCAGAACATCTAGATAATACGTCCAGTTGGGGTAACAGATAAGAACTCTTGAGGTATGTGCAAGGGTTACTTTGACCAATATTATCAGATAAACGCGTGTCAGTATTACCCACATCCCCCCTAACTAGCAGTTTCCCTGAACCTTTAAGGTATCCTCAATAATACTGGCAAAAACTTTTGCACCACCTTTGTTTAAGTGTATCCCGTCTCTACAAAACAAATTCCTTCTACCTACAAGTGTGGGCCATGCTGATAGAAATTTACCCCCTAAAGCCTTGCAGATTCCTTCAAGTCTTGAGTTAATCCACAAGGCTCTTAACATATAATCCCTCCTATCGTGTCTGGGCAGAATTGCAGACACATAGACATTATGGCCTAGCTCGCGACATTTCCTCAGCATGGTCCTGTATTTTTCCAACAAATCGTCAGATCGTGTACGTTTAATATCGTTTGTCCCCACATGAATAATAATATTTTCTTTACCCCCTTTAAAATCTGACAGTCTGTTGGTGACATCATCAATAGTTGCTCCCGGCAGACATACCCTGGTTCTCCTCCACCTATCTTTATTACAAAAATATACACAAAGAAGTACAGTAGCCATCTACGTTAAGGGATCCACCAGTTTGTCCAAATCTTTATTCTTTCGAACCACGTAAGATCGCAGAAAGTGAGCTTAATGCATCCGTCAGCGTAAATTGAGTTTAATGCATCAGGGATCTCAAACTGCCGAAGAATAAGGCAGAGCGTTTGGCTTCGAGGCTACAACAGTGGAATCTTCTAGATCATTCTGTGAAAGTGACAACATTTTGTACTCAAAATAAAGACTATGATAAATTCTATCGAATAGAAGGTGAACTCACTGTTTGTAAGGATGTTGATGGTCTAATGGCAGCAATGAACACGAAGCACATTCCCAAAGAACAGCGACTATTTATAGACTCTTCTAAGGTTAGGTTTAAGGGTGTGTTATTACATAATGGAAATATGCAGCTTTCAATACCTCTTGCATATGCCATCCACAAAAACAGAAACATACATAAACATGGAGAATATCCTCCTAAGTGTACACTATCAGAAGTATGAATAGCAAATATGGATGATTAACAATAGTATTAGTACGGGTATATGATGCAAGAAAGCAAGCTTATACAGAAGCAGCCAAAAAAAAAAAAAAAAATCCCATTCCCATTCACTCCAGATGTTTCTCTAGTACTGCCTTGAATTTATTTAAATTGTCAACTTCCACAACAACAACAAATGGCAGTTTGTTCCAGCAATCAGCCACCTGCTGGCTAAAGGCAAATTTCCATACATCTATTTTATAACTGTCTTTCCTTAATTTGAATTTATGACCCGACAGGTGATTGATCTGTGCAAGAGGAAGGATCCCATCAGCACTCAGCATGCTCAAACCATTCAAGGCCTTAAACACCTCAATCAGATCACCTAACAGGTTCCTGGTCTCCAGACACTGCAATTTGCAGAACTTCAGCTTTTCTTCATTAGAGCAACCTTTGGTTCCATTCACCAATCTCGTTGTCCTTCTCTGCACTCATTCTAGCAGCTCTACATCCTTCCTAAAATGAGGCCTCCAGACCTGTATAGAGTACTTAAGGTGTAGCCTGACCATTGCCTTATACAAGGGGATGATAACGTCCTTATCCCTGCTAGAAAAATTTCTGTATATCACTGACTAGACACCATGAGCTACTCTTGCAGATTGTTTGTACTGCAAAGAAATCAGACTGCACAATTACCCCTGGTCTTTTTCGTTCTTCACTACCCTGAGTGTAGTACCATAAAGAGTTGATATGTTACTTGGCGGTTACTGCTACCCATATGCAGTACTTTAAATTTGACAATGTTAAATTTCAGTTGTCAATGTTAAACCACCTCTTAACCCATCTACACAATTTTTCTAGCTTCTGTTGCAGTAGAATTCTGTAAGTAGTGTCATTAACAACCATGCCAACCTTCGTATTGTCTGCAAACTTGGACAATAAGCCTGATATACCTTTATCAATATAAATAATAAATAAAGAAAACAACAATGGGGCCAACGCTGAACCCTGGGGGACTCCACTAATAACATTAGTCCATGAAGAGCAGTGTCCGTTGACTACCACCCTCTGTCTTATCCCACTCAACCATCCCTTTATCCATAGCAGCAATTTGCCCTTGATGCCATACTGCTATAATTTGTCTTCCATGTGCTACAGTATCAAAAGTTATCCTAAAATCCAAGTATACAATATGAAAATTATTTTTTGCATCCAGTTCCTTTGTGACCACATCACAGTATCCAATCAAATTGGTCAGACAAGACTTCCCCTTAACAAACTCATACTGTGTTGAAAATATAACTGCCATCTTGTCTAGATGATACTGCAGTGCTTCTTTAACCTACATTAATTTCCCCGGAACAGAAGTTAAACCAATAGGTCTGTCACCTTTTGATCGCCCTTGTGAATTGGGGCCTTATTTGCACATCTCCATTCCATGGGGACCTTTCCCCGAGTGCAAGGAAGCTCTCATAATTATGGCTAAGGGTTTGCTTACTTCCTTTGCTGCCTCCTTTAATATAACTGGATAGCTTCCATCTACCACAGCTGCTTTTCTTATGTTTAACTTCAACAATTTCATCTCCGCTTAAGGTAAATGAAAAAGGAACCACCTAGTGGTTCCTTTATATACAGATTCTTAATGCATGAAGAATCACTGCTGAAAATCACAATCATCTAATAAATTCACAAAAGCCTTGCTAGTGTGCGAGTGACCAATCTACAAGATCCAATCCGGGAAATAAATTCCAACATTATAAGGGTATAAATGTATGGCGGTTCATTGTACTAAGCAGAGTCTTTAGACCTATAACACAGTCCTGTCTCAATTTTGCTTTCCCAGTGCTTATATCACACCAAACTGACTGAACATTGCACTCTCCACCCATATCAACTGGAAGCACTTCCTTAGATTTTATGTTTCTTAACTAACAGCATAACCCCTCCTCCCTTCCTATCCCGTCGATCCTTTCTGTACACATTGTACTTCCCAAATGCTAATTCTGCATTCCTTATATCAGTGTGACACCACATTTCTCATATCTCACAATATTTGCCTTTGATCTTTTCACTAGCACTTCAATCAAATTTATTTACTAAACTCCAAGCACTGGTGAACATGGAAGTATACATGCACCTGTTCTATACTCTTAGTTAACACATCCAGTTATAATGAAGGAAGCAGAGAGAAGTAAGCAAACCCTTATGAGAGCATCCTTAGAGTCAAGGGTGGTTCCCATGGACTGGAGGTGTGAAAATGTATCCCCAATTCACAAAGGGGGTTCAAAGGGTGACACAAATAATTATAGACCTGTTAGTTTAACTTTTGTTCCGGAGAAATTATGGAGTTACTGGTTAAACAGGTGATACAGGATCACCTAGCCAAGACTGCAGTAATAGTTCAGACACAGCATGGGTTTGTAAAGGGGAAGTCTTGTCTGACCAATTTGATTGGACACTATGATGTGGTCACAAGGAACTGGATGCAAAAAATAATTTTGATATCATATACTTGGATTTCAGTAAAGCTTTTGAAACTGTTGCACATGGAAGACTGCTGTACAAATTGGAGCAGTATGGCATTAAAGGAAAGTTACTGAAATCGATATAGCGATGTTAAGTGGGCGACGGCAGAGAGTGGTAATAAATACTGCTCTACGTGGACTAATGTTATTAGCGGAGTCTCCCAGGGTTCAGTGATGGACCCATTGTTGTTTTGTGTATTTATCAATGATATCGATGAAGGTATATCAGGCTTAATGTCCAAGTTTGCAGATGATACAAATGTTGGCAGGGTTGTTAATGACAGTGAAGACAGTATGCTATTGCATACAGGATCTATAAAAGTTAGGCAGATGGGCTGAGAAGTGGCAACTAAAGCTTAACATCGACAAATGCAAAGTACACCATATGGGTAGCAGTAATCCAAGAGAAACATACCAATGGTTTTGGTACTACACTCAGGGAGGTGGAGAGTGAAAAATACTTGGGGTAATTGTGCAGTCAGATATGAAGTTCTCTGAGCAGTGCAGATGGGTGCCAGAGCAGGTCATTGAGTTTTGTCAATGATATATAGGAATTTTTCTAGCAGACACAAGGAGGTGATTATCCCTTTGTATAAGGCAATGCTCAGGTCACACCTGGAGTACTGTATACAGGTCTGGAGGCTTCATTTCAGGAAGGATGTAGAGTTGCTAGAATGAGTACAGAGAAGAGCAACAAGATTGGTGAGGGGAACTAAGGGTTATGCTTACAAATAAAGGCTTCAGTTCTGCAAGTTGCAGCATCTTGAGACTAGACACCTGCGAGGTGACCTGATTGAGGTGTATAAAGCCTTGAATGGTTTGAGCAAGCTCAATGCTGACAGAATACTTCTGCTTGCTCAAATTAAGAATCCGAGGGGAGCATAGAATAAAATTGAGGAAAGACAGTTGTAGAATAGATGTGCAGAAGTTTGCATTTAGCCAGCGGGTAGCTGATTGCTGGAACAGACTTCCATCTGTTGTTGTGGAAGTTCATAGTTTAAATAAATTTAAGGCTGAACTAGACAAACATTTTGAGTGACTGGATGGGTGAAATGGGAAGGTTTTTTTTTTTTTTTGGTTGATGCTGTATAAGTTTGCTTTCTTGCATCATACGCATCTACTAATGCTAATGCTAACACAGCCCATGTATTTACTTGTTCTGTGATGACTCCCAGCAGTCCTTGAAATACCCTGCACCTTGTTTACCAGGCTTCTGCTCATTCCAATAGAAGCATTGCTAGAATCACTTTCACCTCTGCCAGCAGCTATTGTTAATCTATTAGTCCATGTATCCCCCAAGCTAGCAGTTTTTCTACCCACCTAACACTGCTGTGATAGCATCAGCAAATATTCTTGCACTATTCCTATTTATGTGTATCCCATCCCTATAGAAACAGTCTCTCCTGTTAACAAGCACAGACCACACTTAGAAAAATCATTCCCCACAAGCCTTGCACAATCTCTCCAGGGCCAAATCGAATGACAAGGCGCTCATCATATACTCCCTCCTATTGTGTCTGGCCAGAATTTTTGACACTTTCAAACTCAACCCTAATTCACAACTTTTTTTTCAACATCGATCTGTACTTATTATTTATTATTATTGTTAGCCATATGGTGCACCAGCCAAAAAAAATTTCTGAGTCACTCTGAGAGCAAGAGAGAGAGAGAGAGAGAGAGAGAGAGAGAGGGGGGGGGGAGAATCAGAAGTAGAAAGGAATCACCAAGAAAGAGAAGAATGATGATATCCAGCTCAGGACTCTGGGTGTGCCAAGCCCATACTCACCAGATGTGAGCCCCTGGGGGTTAATTTGTTAAGGAGGTTAAGGTCTCAGATCTCCTACACTTAATATCATTTGTGCCAACGTGAACAATAACGTAAACTTTTGTGCTCTTAAAAGATGATATCTGCTTTACAATGTCATTATTTTTGCTCCTGGCAGACATACCCTGGTCCTATTCCACCCATCCTTTTTGCACAATATATTTCCCATGTCCCTGAAAATAACTAGCTCCTGTGGGGCCAGTGCATTCTTCCCTGAAGTTTGCCGCTGTGTTGCCTAATGCACACTGCTGTAGTATTTTTAATTATAATGAATTTGAACAGAAACCATGCCTCAGAAAAGAGCAGCAAAGCAAAGGCTCAAGGTAGTGGGAGTGCTGTAGCTCAGGGGAAAACTGAGCAGGGGGTTGTTCTCTGAATCACAGCCTTATGAAATATATTGCTTGTTTGATGTCTGTAGACCTCAGGAACAGGACATGATATTGCCAAAGGGGATGTCTTTGAATGTGTTCAATATAGAGTGTGGGAACGTTAGCCACCTACTCAGCATTGTTATGGGTCTTTATGAGAGCCTGAAGAACAGCGTGGATGCCCTTGAAGGATTTAAACTGGGGGGCCCATCAAGCTCTCAGCTACCCACAACAATGCTAGAGATTGCACGTGATCATCAGGCAACACAGCAGAAATCCTCAAGGCAGAATGTGCTGGTCCCACAGGAGCTGGTTGTTGTCGGTGGCTATTGTCAGGGACATGGGAAATATATTGGGCAAAAAATGATAGGTGGATTAGGATCAGGGTATGTTTGCCAGGGACAAAAGTTGATGACGTTGTAGAGCAGATCTTTTTTAAGGGCACAAAAGGTGATATCATTGTACACGTGGGCACTAATAATATTAAGAGTAGGAGATTTGCAGCTTTACTTAATAAGTACAGGTCAATGTTGAAAAAAAGTTGGGAGTTAGGATTAAATTTGAAAGTGCCTTCAAATCTGCCCAGACAGGACAGGAGGGAGAATATGATGTGAGCCTTGTCAATCAATTCTGCCATGGAGAAATTGTGCAAGGCTTGTATGAAAGAATTTTTTTCAGCCTGGTCTTGGCTTGTTGACAGGAGAGACTGCTTCTACAGGGAGGGGATACACTTAAATAGAAGGGGTGCATGAATATTTGCTGATGCTATCGAGGCAATGTTAGGTGGGTCGGAAAACTTCTAGCTTGGAGGGCTTCATAGACTAAAAGATTAACAGTAGCCGCAGGCAGAGGCAAAAGCGATTCTTGCACTGCTTCTATTGTAATGAGTACCAGCCTGGAGAACAAGTTGCTGCAGATTTCAGGAGCTACTAGGAGTCATCACGGAACAAGAAAATACATGGGCTGTGTTAGGGTAACTAAGAGTAAGAACAGGCAAATGTATGCTTATATGTACACCAATGATAGGAGTATAGTAAATAAATTTTATGAATTTGAAGTGCTAGTCAAGAGGTCTAAGGCAGATATTGTTGGGATAACAAAAATGTGGTGTCACATAGATATAAGGAAAGCAGAATTTGAATTTTGGGAGTACAATATGTACAGAAAGGATAGACAGGATAGGAAAAGAGGGGTTATGCTGTTAGTTAAGAAACACATAAAATCTAAGGCAGTGCATTCAGTTAACAAGGGTGAACAGTTCAGTCCACCCACATTCAGTCCTAACAATGTTCAGTCATAAACTGAGACCTGGAGGCCTCATTTCAGCCTTAATGACTCTGATAAGAACAATGAAGAACTGCACAGAGAAGTACAGTGGGCCAGTAAATAAGATTGTCTTATAATGGGGGATTTTAACTTCCAGGATATTGACTGGAATTTGTGGTCTGGTCACTCACACACTAACAAGACTTTTGTGAATTTATTGGATGATTGTTTTCTACAGCAGCATGTTGGAGAGGCAACAAGATGGAGTGATACTCTTGATCTGATTATTCATGCATTAAGAATCTCCATACAAAGAAACCACTAGGTGGCAGTGATCAGAAAAGTAGTGATATAGGATTTTCTTAAAGATGTAACTACAATCTGGGTAAAGGGAAAGGTTTTTGCTTTGATAAAGGTGACTATGGTGGTCTCAGACAGTTTTTAAATTCTATACAGTCGGACCAATTGATGATGCTACCAACAGCAAATTCTAAGTGAAAGGCTAGGCACATTATAGACAAAGCAGCCTTTGTGCCATCAAAACCACCACCACAACAACTAAGTGAGAAGCAATCAAGGAATTAATCTTGGAAGCTATTAGGCTTTTCTCATCAATTACGAAATGTTGTTCAAGGTTTAGGCCTAAATGGAAGTCAGATGAATTAATGACACTCGTTTTTTTTGTTTTTGTTTTGTTGTTTGGTTTTTAGGAGCATTAGCAACTAAGGCCATATTGCTCCGGGATATGCGGTGGTCATTCCCTGACCTTTCCGCATCCTCCATATTTGGTGGTGATGGGCTCGAACCCCGGTCTAATCAAGAAGCGTGTGCTACGCACTGCTGCTCCTTCCCACCTGGCTACGGAGGCGCCATGACACTCGTGGCAGAGAAGAAAAATGCATGGAATGTATATAAATTATCAGGCAACACAGAAGCCTATGGTAGATATAATCTAGTCTGTAATCAAGTCACAAAGGAGGTTAGGCAAGCAAAAACAGTTTATGAGAAATCTTTGGCAATGATGAAAAGACTTAACTTATAAACTCTAGAAGGAAGGGGATGAATCAGATTAGACCACTTGATATCAATGGTTTGACTGTTGCTGATCCTGCTCAGGTAGCTGACAAACTGAATGAGTATTTTTCATCTACATTCATAAATGAGAATTCTATAGAGATGTTTGGTCAGATTACCAAATTCTAACAGGGCATTAAATGATTTTGTAATAATTGAGAGCAAAGAGGAGGAGAAATTTTGAAGTTAAACGTAAGAAATGTACCTTGGGTGGATGGGATCTATCCAATTATTGAAGGAGGTAGCAAAGGAGATAAGCAAACCCTTAGCCATAATTATGAGAGCATCCTCAGATTCAGGGGAGGTCCCCACAAACTTGAGATGTGCAAATATATCCCCAATTCACACCGGGGGGATAAAGGGTGATATGAGTAATTACAGACCTGTTAGTTTAACTTCTGTTCTGAGTTAAAATAATGGCATCATTGGTTAAAGAAGCAATGCACGATCATCTAGACAAGACTGCGTTATAGTTCAGACACATGTTAAGGGGAAATCTTGCCTGACCAATTTGTTGGATATTACAATATGGTCACAAAGGAACCGAATGCAAAAAATAATTCTGTCATATACTTGGATTTCAGATAACCTTTTCATACTGTTGCACATGGAAGATGCTGTAAAATTGGAGCAGTATGGCATTAAGGGCAAGTTGCTGTTATGGTTAAAGGGTTGGTTGAGTGGGAGAGAACAAGAGTGGTAATCAATGGAACTAATGTTATTAGCAGTGGAACTCTACTAATAACATTGGTTATTAGTAGGACTCTAAGGGACTCTACTAATAACATTGGTTATTAGTAGGACTCTAAGGGACTCTACTAATAACATTAGTCCACAAAGGTGTTGGATCCATTGTTGTTTTCTATATTTATCAATGATACTGATGAAGGTATATGAGGCTCGATGTAGAAGTTTGCAGACGATACGAAGGTTGGCAGGGTAGTTAATGACACTAATGACAGTATGCTACTGCAACAGGATCCGGAAAAGTTGGGCAGATCAGTTGAGAGGTGACAACTGAAGTTTAACATTGACAAATGCAAAGTATTGCATATGGGTAGCAGTAACTCTAGAGTAACTTACCAGATGTGCAGTATTACACTTAGTGTAGTGGAGAATGAAAAAGACCAGGGGGTAATTGTGCATTCAAATATGAAGTTTTTTAAGGTGGAGACAGGCTGTCAGAGCAGCACATGGGGTCTTGTCAATGATATACAGAAATTTCACTAGCAGGGATAAGGAGGTGATTATCCCTTTGTATAAGGTAATGGTCAGGCCACACCTTGAGTACTGTGTACATGTGTGGAGGCATCATTTTAGGAAGGATGTAGAGCTGATGGAATGAGTACAGAGAAGGGCAACAATTGGTGAGGGGAACAAAAATTTGCTCTTACCAAGAAAGGCTTAAGTTCTGCAAATTGTAGTGTCTGGAGACAAGGGAACTGCGAGGTTATCTGTAGATCTCTACTCTCAAGACTTCATTCCATCTTATCTCACATGTGCTCGATTGGACTGAAGTCTAATGAGTTGGGAAGGCCACTACAGCAGGCTTAATTCAGTCTCATGTTCATGGAACCAGTTCAGTACAATACTAGCCTTGTGACATGGGGCATTAATAACTGGAAGAACCTAAATACTGATGGTGTGGAGTATATTTCTTTGGTGCACATTGGGCCTCTTGATACAAGTGGAGCAACACTTAGATGACACAGGTTATCTGGAAACTGTTTCTGAGGTCAGTCTCTTTCTAGCTTCAGTGTATCCATATCTACAGCTACAATGACCATGGACTCATGTTTTCTTCATTTTCTGGTTTTCCCATACTATGAAACAGCACAAACTGTGATTCAGCAGACTAGGCAATATTTTTCTAATTTTGTACTGTCCACTGTTAATGTTGTTCCCAAGCCCACTTCCTTCACCATACCTTCTTGTTTTTATGCTGACAGGAGTGGAACCCAGTTCAATCATCAGCTGGGGTAACCAAATCATGACAAGGTATGGCTAGTTGTGCATTATGAAATGCCTCTTTGGTTACCACTGTTGTACCAGTTTGTTATTTCACTGAAAATAGCATTTCTACTACCTGACATAGTTCCGCTGGCCTCTGGTATTATGAGCTGGTTTTGACCAGAGAAGCATCATTGGTTAATGTTATTTGGTTACCAGACCAATGTTTGACCCAACTGAGACATAGTTTATATGAAAACTTCACCACAGTTGCAGTTTCCTAGACATTTATACCGGAGCATAAGACATTGGCTACCATCACACATTCAAAGTAGTTAAAATTTTTCATCTCACCAATATTCACACTAAACGGCATATGCAGCATCTTTACATATCTGCCTACCTGCTCCATATTTTATGGTATGAACAAGTGATGCTGTTACTAAAGGAATGCTCAATTGCATGAAAAGGTTGGAGTACTATTAAAGTGAGTACTTAATTGTACCTATTAAAACAGATGATGTAAACACATACATGACATGTAGTTGTTACACTTAGGCTGAACATGAAGCATGCACTGTTAAATTTGGTATGTCTATAATTAAAAAATATAATATATCTGTTTGAAAAATATGTTTGTGTGTGTGTGTCCAAGGAATAACAGAAATTTGACTAAAACTCAAAAGAACTGATAAGTTTGTGGATATGTTATTCAGATAATTCTGAAATTTTGTGTGAACAAACTATAATTCAATCATTCAATATAAGATGGTTGGATAACCTTATGAAACGATATCAATGTACTAACAATAGTTCTATATATTTTTTATTTATTCTTTTTGGAGAGATTTTTCTAAGTCTGTTGAAAATGGCAAAAATTAAGAAATATAAATCTTTATATCAACCTTGATTTACTCAGCAGACCTTACTTCAGATAGTCTGACTTTTCTGAAACCAGATAATGACATGCTTCACATTTCAAATGATTCATAAAACTACCTAACATATGATATCAAAGAAAACAGCAAAGACTTCTCTACTTATATAAACTCTAAAAGGAAGGGGATGAATCAGATTGGTCCACTTGATATCAATGGTTTGACTGTAGATAATCATTCTCAGACAACTGTCAAATTAAATGAGTATTTTGCATCTACATTCACAGGAGGATTTCTGTAGAAAGTCGAAGACAGCAGCTCATTAAACTACAACAGGGAGTTAAATGACTTTGTAATAACTCAGAGTGAACTGGAGGAGAAATTGCTGAAGTTAAACACACGAAAGGCCCCTGGGGTAGATGGGATCTATCCAGTTATATTAAAGGAGGTGGCAAAGGAAGTAAGCAAACCCTTAGCCATAATTATGAGAGCTTCCTTGGACTCAGGGGGAGGTACCCATAGACTGGAGATATGCAAATGTGACCCCAATTTACAAAGGAGGAAAAAAGGGCGATACAAGTAATTATAGACCTGTGAGTATAACTTCTGATCCAGGGAAAATAATGGAGTCACTGCTTAAAGAACCATTGCAGGATCATCTAGACAAGACAGCAGTAATAATTCAGACACAGCATGGGTTTGTTAAGGGGAAGTCTTGTGTGACTAATTTGATTGGATACTATGATGTGGTCACAAAGGAACTGGATGTAAAAAAAAAATTTTGATATCATATACTTGGATTTCAGGAAAGCTTTTGATACTGTTGCACATGGAAGACTACTGTACAAACTGGAGCAGTATGGCATTAAGGGCAAGATGCTACAATGGACAAAAGGATGGTTGAGTGAAAGAAGACAGAGTGGTAATCAATGGATACTGCTTTTCGTGGACTAATGTTATTAGTGGTGTCCCTCAGGGTTTGGTATTGGGCTCATTGCTGTTTTGTATCAATGATCAGGGGCTCACATCTGATGAGTATGGGCTTGGCACACCCAGGGTCCTGAGCTGGATATCATCATTTTTCTCCTTCTTGGTGATTCCCTTCTACTTCTCTCTCTCTCTCTCTCTCTCTCTCTCTCTCTCCAGGGTAATTCTGTTTTTTTTTTTTTTTTTTTTTTTTTCCCGGCTGGTACAACATAAGCTTCAGACTTCCTTGCACTATACAGCTAATAATAATAATAATAATACTAATAATAATAATAATAATACAATACAATTTTATTTATCAAGAGAATTTGTTTACAATAAATGAACTTGTTAAGAAAAGTAAATTTCTTGACAACAAGTTGTAATTCTTCCTTTACAACAGTTTTGTACAAATTTGTTATCTTACAGAAAAGACTACGAAGTCACTACACATAGTATATTCCACACTGTAAACAGAGGTAGTAGTTTATCTGCATATCAATTCTAATCTACTGTGTCATTGAGTATCAAGAATTTTCTTATTAGGAATTTTAATTTGGAGATGGGGTAACTTCTCCTGAGCCTGAAATCAATGCTAGCCAACAAGTTGTTTATTATATTCATTGTGTGCCTATCTCCAGATCTATTTAGTATCCTAGGGTGAGGCAAAGTAATTGCTTTTGGGTTCCTTAAATTTTGTGAGACATTTCTTTGCAGATTCGACTCTTCAAAAATAGTGTTAAGATTTTTTAAGAATAGATTTAACTTCAGTTTTTGAACTGGATACAGTATTTTATGTTTCAACAAAAATTGCCTTCTCTTCAGGTCATTCCAAGAGTTTGTCCCCATTAAAAGTTTCAGAATCCTATTCATTAAGTTGTTTATTGCCCTTATTTCTGTTTTATTTGCTCGTGCCCATATATTTACTAAATAATTGAGCTGGGAGTCCACTAATGCATAAAATAAGGTAACTTTTGTTCTAAGATTTAACTTATTCTTAATGTAGTAGAAAAAGTACACATAAAATCTTATTTTTTTGTACAAGTTTGTTATATGTATTACCCAACTTATACTGTAGTCAATCCATAACCCAAGGTAACAATGATTTGAAACTTCTTCCACAGCTAGACATTTGCAATTCTTGAAATTCTGATCATGTAGGCAATCATGTTTGTGCAATTTGATAGAGGGTTGAATGTCCAAGGTTTTATGAGGAGGTCTTATTACCAAAAATTTTGTTTTTTCAAAGCTGAGTGCTAATTTATTATCGTGCAATCAAATTTGTAAATGTATTGCATCCTATTGTAATTCATTCTCCATTTTTGTTAGGTTCTTTCCTATTGTATATAAGATTATATCATCTGCATAAATTTTTATAAAGGAGTTCTTAATTACTTCGAATATGTCATTTATATAGATGTTGAACATGATTGGCCCAACATGTGTGCCCTGTATTTTCTACTTCCACTGTTATTTTTCTCTTTGTTAAATAATTTGCTAGGAGTTAGTAGTAGTAGTAGTAGTAGTAGTGGCATGTGATGCAAGAAAGCAAATGTATGAGCTTATGCAGCATCAGCCAAAAAAAAAAAAAAAAAAAAAAAAATCACACCATTCCCTCCAAATGCCTGTCCAGTTCCTCCTTAAATTTATTCAACCTATCAACTTCCACAACGACAGATGGAAGTTTGTTCCAGCAATTAACCACCCGCTGGCTAAAGGCAAATTTCCGCACATCTAATCTACATCTGTCTTTTCTTAATTTGAATTTATGCCCCCTTAGGTTCGTAATCTGAACAAGTGGAAGGATCTTATGAGAATTCAGCATGCTCATCCCATTCAAGGCCTTATACACCTCAATCAGATCACCGTGCAGATGCCTAGTCTCCAGCCACTGCAATTTGCAGAACTTAAGCCTCTCTTGATAAGAGGATCCCTTCATTCCCCTCACCAATCTTGTTGCCCTTCTCTGTACACGCTCAAGTAAATCTACATCCTTCCTAAAATGAGGCCTCCAGACCTGTACGCAGTACTCAAGGCATGGCCTGACCACTGCCTTGTATAATGGGATAATCACATCCCTGTCCCTGCTAGAAAAATTCCTATATATCATTGACAAAACCCCATGACCTGCCCTGGCAGCCTGTCTGCATTGCTCAGAAAGCTTCATATCTCACTGCACAATTACTCCCAGGGGTCTTTTTCATTTTCTACCACCTTAAGTGTAGTACCACACAGTTGGTACGTTTCTCTGGGGTTACTTCTACCCATATGCAGTACTTTGTATTTGTCAAGGTTAAACTTCAGTTGCCACTTCTTAGCCCATCTGCCCAAATTATCTAGATCCTGTTGCAGTAGCACACTGCCATTACTGTCATTAACAACCCTGCCAACCTTTGTATCATCTGCAAACTTCGACACTAAGCCTGATATACCTTCATCAATATCATTGATAAATATACAAAACAACAGTGGACCCAACACCGAACCCTGTGGGACTCCACTAATAACATTAGTCCAAGAAGAGCAGCACCCATTGATTACCACCCTGTCTTCTCCCACTTAACCATCCTTTTATCCATTGTAGCAACTTACCCTTAATACCATTCTGCTCCAATTTGTACAATTGTCTTCCATGCGCAACAGTGTCAAAAGCTTTCCTGAAATCCAAATATATGATATCAAAATTATTTTTTGCATCCAGTTCCTTTGTAACCACATCATAATATCCTATGAAATTTGTCAGACAAAACTTTCCCTTAACAAACCCATGCTGTGTCTGAATTATTGCTGCAGTCTTCTCTAGATGATCCTGCAATGCATCTTTAACCAGCGACTCCATTATTTTACCCGGAACAGAAGTTAAACTAACTGGTCTGTAATTACTTGTGTCACCCTTCGATCCCCCTTTGTGAATTGGGGATACATTTGCACATCTCCAGTGTGGGGGAACCTCCCCTGAGTAAGGGTTTGCTTAGTTGCTTTGCCGCCTCCTTTAATATAACTGGATAGATCCCATCCACCCCAGGTGCTTTTCTTACGTTTAACTTCAACAGTTTCTGAGTTGACTGAGTCTTCCCCTTATACCATATTTCAGTAATTTCTGTTGCAATACTGGGATATCAATTAGGTCATATGCTTTGGTCAAATCTATAAATAAAATCAATATGAAGTTATCGTTGTTTAAATGTAAGTTTAGAGAGTCTACTAAGTTCTCTAATAATGTCTGTGTGCTCTTGCCCTTCTGATATGAGAATAGAGAGTTGTTTAAGAGTCCATATTGATGTAAATATTTGCTTATAAGGGAAAATATATAATTTCTATTATCTTATTTAAAACTGACTGAATTGTTATTGGTCTGTAATTGCAAAAGTCATCAGGTGGTCCCTTTTTATATATAGGAATTACCTTAAATGAGAATAAATTTGTAGGATAGCTTCCCGACTCTAACATCCGTGCTATTAGCTCTACCTAGAGAACAGAGAACTGTTCTTTGTTTCTCTTTACCTCGGTTACTGTAATATAGTCCAGTCCGTAAGATTTCTTGTTCTTTAATTGTTCTATAATTTTAAGAATCTCAGTATAATGTGGAGCTAAGACTACACGAGAGTTCATTATCTTGTTGAGTAAAGGAATCTTGGCAATAATGTATTAAATATCTGTTGAGATCTAATACAGCTTTGGAAAACCTATTTGCAGCCTCATATTGTTTGTTTGCACCAGAAATCTGTTCTACTAGTGTTTTAATTTGGTTTCCTCTTGACTTTTTCTTCCTTGTATTTAATATGTTATTTATAATGCTCCATTTATGCTTTTGTGTTATCTGCTTATCCATGAAAAGATGATTGTAATAAGTGTTTTTTATCATACCTGTCACTTTATTTCTGAGTGTTTTATAATTGTGATAATGTTCTTTCTTTGATGGACAATTTCTATACTGCCTGAAATATTTATCCCTTTGTACCATTAGTTCTTCTATTTCTTTAGTCATCCAAGGTTTCCTAAGCTTAATCCTGATACTCCCAGTGTTTGTGTTGTTGGCTGTGTGATTAACTTTTCTCTCGGTATTATACCTCGAATTGTTTATAATTTGTATTATCTTATTTGAAAAAACATTTACATTTGTTGTGTAAGATGCTTGATTTTGTATAACATGTTTTCTATGTTCTGTTTCAGTTTACCTGTTGATAAATAATTTTTCTTCGTAGCATTTGTTAATTTTATATCTTCATATGGATGTTGTTTTGAATACATATCTACTATTAGTATACATGTTCTGTGATCTGAAAGTTGATTTAATAGTATGTAGGAATTAGCGTACTTCAACTTGATATTTGTAATTAGGTGGTCCAAACAAGAGCTGACTGTTCTATTACCCTCCATCCTTTGTTGCCTAGTTATTCCAAATACGGTATGTTCAAATCCATAATTGTTTAATATTGCAGAGTATCTGGGCATCACATTATCAGTTCCATCGGTTAGCAAATTAATATTAAAATCTCCTACTAGTATGGTCTTATCTGTTTGTATGTCGTCCCATTGCAAAATAATGTTTTCTAATTTTATTAGGAAGCTGTTTATTGAATCTGATGGTGGCCTGCAAAAAAGCACAAATCATGAATGTGTTTTCTGGGTCTTCTCCTAATAATTTGACACAGCAGTTTTCACAAGACTGAGTTAAGTGGTAAACCTGTATTGCCCTAAAGCATGTTCTATAGTATATTATTATTCCTCCACCCCTTCTCAACTCTCTCAATATATAGACCTTTTCATCATCTTGTATGTTATAATTGGAAATTTCATCACTTTTTACGTTAACTTCTGTTAAAACTATACATGAGATATATTCTTTCATTGCATTTATATATTGCAAGAAGTTAAACCAATTTTTTCTTACTGACCTGATATTTAGAGATACCATAAAGAACTGTTTTTTATCAATTATAAGAGCTTGAATATTTTGATTATTTATAAAATGTAAAGGTGAATTGAAAATCTGCGATTCATCAAAAAACATACCTGATGTCTTAATTTTACCTTAAATCTAGATTTCTGGACATTTCAATTATTCACAATAAAAGAGTCTATTTTATAAACTGCAAATCCTTTGAACTCTGAATTCTAATGGCTCTTGAAGATTCATTCTTCTTCACATAAATTTTGCCATGTTTTAGCCATAAAAATTTGTAACTGTGAGTTCTTATTAATTGTTTTGTTTTCCCAAAACAATTGCTTGAGGTGGGTGTTAAGTGGTTATTTATGTAGATTGGGATATTGCTATTGTTCTGATATATATCTTTTGCTGTTAGTCGGATCTCCTTTGCCACATGGTTTGAAAACTTCACAATTAGTGTGGGCTTGTCGTTTGTTTTCTTATTGTTTGGTATGTAATAGTGTTCTATTTCTTTGTTGTGCTGTAGTTTCAATGCAAGTCCTAGCTGCTGTATAACAGGCTCTAGATTTTGGCCTGCTAATCCAGTTAATCCTACTATTTCTACGTTATTCGCTAACAACTGCTGCTCTATCGAGTCTATCCTTAAGTTAAGCAAGTTGGAATTTTCCTCATTTTGCTTGAATGAAGCTTCCAGCTCCACAATCCTTTTGCCAATTGCTGTGTTGGAGTCCTGTAGTTTGTTCATGCTTTTTTGTATTCTGTCAAAGGAATCTGAGACAAATGAAATCGATTTCTTGATATCTTCTACTTCTGTCTTCAGGTCTTCTATTTGCTTCTTTATTGGTACTATCTCTATTAGTAAATCCAGCAAATGGATTTTACTGGATAGCTTTCTCAGTACGTCTTCCATATTAAGTGTGTTCGCCTGCTTTTGTGTAGCTTCTAAGTCTTCGTTCACTTCTTTTGGTGAATGCAGCAAGTCGTGAAATTCTTCTGCCGAGTAGCAAATTTCACTTCTTTCTTCCCTCTCTTCTTTCCTGCACAATATACACCTCCACTGCTGTTTCTTTTGTTTCGCCATTCCTTTATAGGTTGCTTCTTTCAATGAGCATCTGTAATGATACCCATTGTTGCAGCCATGACATACCACTTCTTGCACGTGCAGCGGTAGGTTGCACTTTTTGCATATATTTTCATTCATTTTTGCAAAACTTTGGAGTAGTCAATACAAGACGTTTCAGATAAAGCACTTGCACAAAATAAATACCAAAAGAATGAATTTAACAACTTACAACTAGCAAAAATTTCCAATTTTCTCTTATTCACAATAATAATAATTAAAAAAAGGGCACGATGGCCCAGTGGTTAAGACACTGTACTTACCAGCCTGATGGACCCGGGTTCGAATCCCGCCTTGGTGGAAGTGAGCATGGCTCTATTATGCTGGGAGACTGATACAATAATAATAATATTAAAATGATGATGATAATAATAATAAGAAAAAATATATATATCGCGAAAGTTACTCCATTGGACTTACCTCCCCCAAGGCCAGAGTGACAACTGAGCCAGGTAGTGGCGCCATCTGGTGTCACTTGCAAGAACTAAATAATAATAAAATAAAAAAACAACTGGACATAAGCTAAACAAGTCCACCTCCACAGATGGATGATGTCACAGAGAAATATTATTTATACTGCATCCAGCACTGTCCCCTGTAAGGCTACCACAAAAGAAGGGCAAGACTATCCAGCCCCACCAACTGGAAGTGCTTCCTGCACTAGTGACCACCCAGGAAGGAAGAAAACGCCAAAGCATGACATAGAGCAGCGAAATGAATACGTACATCATGTGAGCATACTATGAAATAACCAGACTAGAAACCGATATGACAACGTACAGGTCACGACTACATACCAAGTTGTTGAAATGATACCTGGATATTCAGGTCACGGAACAGCGATTAGCGGACCAAAGAAGGACCATTGTCACAAAGAACCTAATAGCACCTGCCATCCTGGAAACAATCAAGCAAGATGTCAGCGATCAACTACAAAGCACAAAGAATCTGGTCAATATGGAACCACAGGAGCAAGAAGAAATACAACCCAGAGTAGCTGAAGTGGAAAGAGACAAAGTAATGATATCCACAATATAAGAAGAGTGGGCCCTAACAGAATTCGAAGGAATGGACCCCACAAGAATATGTGGTGTCCATTCCTGCTAGGTATCACATTCCTATAATGCGATACCTAGCAGAGGCCAAATAAAATCCCATGGAGAGTAACAGACCACCTCAATTGGCAAATAATGCCACATTACCTTGACAACAATGGTGCAATGCTAGAGGCTATCCACACAGCTGTATATTGTGCTGCCACAGCAGCTAGTAGGATTAGTGGAAAAGAAATGAGCAACCAGCAGCAGAAGAACCAAAAACAGAAGGAACCGCCAGCTTGGGAAAGAAGACTTCAGCAGAAGATAGAAGAATTAAGAGTCAAGATAGGTCAGTTTACCCAGTATCAACAGGGTAATAGAAGTAAGAAATTGATTGGAAAGGTGAAGAGCATCCTCAAGAGAGATAGCATCCACAGCAAACACGAGACCAGAAATCAGAGAATAGGAGAATACTTGGACACACTGAAACAGAACCTCCTCGCACTCAGCAAGAGACTACACCGATACAAAGAGAGCTCCCAGAGGAAAATAAATGACCAAATCTTTGATGAGGACCAAAGAGCCTTCTACAGGAAACTGGGTGAAGATGAGAAAGCAGGAAACGGACCACCCAAAAGAAGATGATCAAAGAGTTCTGGGGAAATATCTGGAGCAGTGAAGTAAGACATAACAGCAGAGCACCCTGGATAGAAGTAGAACAGAAGAAAACCAAGGACATACAAGAGAATGAGAGATTCGAGGAGAAGTAAAACAGTCGATTAGGAACACCCACAACTGGCAAACCCCAGGAATTGATAACATCCACAACTACTGGTACAAGAAGCTCACCTGCACACAAAAGCACTTAGCAGCAGAGCAGTTCACTCGAATGATAAGGCACCCGCAGACAATCCCAAAGTTTCTCACCGAAGAAGTCTCATATCTGAAGCATAAAGGTGAAGATACAAGAAACCCGGCAAAATACAGGCCAATCATCTGCCTCCTTACAATGTATAAGATCCTGACCAGCTGCATAACCAAGAAGATATCAGACCTCTTAGACAGTCAGAACATAATGGACAAACAGCAGGGTTTACCAATTGGTTAACCTTTGAAAGGTTAACCAATTAACCTTGCAAAGAAACAATTAACCATAGATGCCACAGTTATGGAGCAAGCCTACAAGAAGCACCGCAACCTATACACAGTCTACATCGATTACCGCAAGGCCTTCGACTCTGTACCTCAAAGCTGGCTAATAGAGACCCCTGAAAATCTACAAGGTCAATCCGATAGTGACAAACTTCCTTGGAGCAACAATGGCAAAATGGAGTACCACCATTAAGGTTGAGAACATCACAACCAGGCCAATCCCCATTAGAAGAGAAATCTTTCAGGGAGATACTCTGAGATCACTGTGGTTCTGTTTAGCACTCAACCCACTATCCACCATGCTTAATGGCAGCAAGTATGGATATAACCTCAAAGAAGGAAGAAAGAATCTGTACACCATCACACACCTGATGTACAAGGATGACATCAAGCTCTATGCGCCAACTGAGAAGCAACTCCAGCAACTACTCAGGATCACCGAAGAATTCAGCAAGGACATCAGGATGGAATTTGGTCTAGACAAATGCAAGACCCACACAGTGCACCAGGGAAAATTAGCTGGCCAAAACTACCAGCTGCTGACTGGTAAAGAGATCGAAGCTATGACAGAAGGAGAGACCTAAAAATACCTAGGGATGATGCAGGCTCAGCAGTTAGAGCACAAGGAAATCAAGAAGTGCATGACTGAAAAATATCATCAGAGACTCAGAAGCCTGCTGAAAGCAAAATTGAATGGAAGGAACACAGTTAAAGCCATAAACACCTATGTAACTCCAGTACTAACATACACCTTCGGGGTCATAGATTGGACTAAAACCGAGCTAGAAGATATCATGCGAAAAACAAGGACAATGATGATCAAGAGCCACCAATACCACCCGAAGCCAGCAATGGAGAGACTAACAATAGTTCGGAAAGAGGAAGGAAGGGGCCTGATAGACCTGACAGAGCAACAGAAAACAGCAATAGTCAACCTGAAGGATTATTTCAGCACACTCCACCAGGCCACATGGAAGATAGATAAGTGGTATATCCCACAGAACCTAAGCGAGGAACTCCCTCTGGCCCAGATGGCACAAGAAACGAAGTTAGAAAGATGGGCAAAGAAGACACTCCATGGCAGACACTACAATGACCTCCATCAAGATCATATTGACAACATTGCTTCCAATGCATGGCTCACAAGCGGGACGCTATTCCTTGAGACTGAAGAATTCATGCTGACCATCCAAGACTATGTAATCAACACCAGAAACTATAGAAAATACATTGCAAAGGAGCCCGGAATGTCAGATGACACATGTCGACGATGCCACCTGGCCTCAGAAACGATCCAACACATCAACCGCGGGGTGCAAGGTGATCACCCAGACTGAGTACACTCATAGACGATCAGGATAATACGTCAGAAGCTAGCGAGGAAATACCAGTTGACAAACTGGTATTTCTACGAACCCCAGGCAGTACTAGAGACCCGAACCCACAAGCTGTACTGGGACCATGCCATAATAATGGATAAGACCATCCCGCACAACAGACCAGACATAACCCTTGTGGACAAGATGAAAAAGGGTACCTACCCGATTGACACAGTGGTACCCAACACTAGCAATGTCCAGAAAACCCATGAGGAAAAAATTAGGAAGTACACAAACCTGAGACACGAGGTCAAGGAGATGTGGCATATGCAAGATCTGGTGAGTATGGGCTTGGCACACCTTGGGTCCTGAGCTGGATATCACCATTCTTCTCTTTCTTGGTGATTCCCTTCTACTTATCTCTCTCTCTCTGGGTAATTCAGAAATTTTTTTTTGGCTGGTGCAGCATAAGCCTCAGGCTTCCTTGCACACTATGACTAATAATAATAATAATCCCAATCATAGTGTCAACCACTGTTATGGTGCCAAAGACTACACAGCAGCCTAGCAGCAATAGGTCTCCCAGAGAACACCTGTAGGATAGTCAGAGATTTCCTCGACCAACAGTAACACCAGACATTACAACCAGCCTGTGTACTTGGTAGCAATACCCATCACGAGGTGGAACCAAAATCAGGGAGAAATAATATATAGAGCAACAACAACAACAACAATAATAATAATAATAATAATATTGATGAAGGTATATCAAGCTTAATGTCAAAGTTTGTAGATGATACAAAGGTTGGCAGGGTTGTTAATAACTGTAATGACGGTATGCTGCTGCAACAGGATCTGGAAAAGTTGGGCAGATGGGCTGAGAAGTGGCAACTGAAATTTTTTTTTTTTTTTTTTCAGTTGTTGGCACATTGGCTTCTGTGGTCATAATGCACCTCCCAAAGTTATTTTTGCATTTTACTCTGATCCAAGCCCAAGGCGGAATTCGAACCCGCGACCTTTGGGTTGCCAGGCAGGCACTTTACCCACCTGGCTAGCCTGGTCGGCCTGAAGTTTAACATTGACAAAATGCAAAGTACTGTATATGGGTAGCAGTAACCCCAGAGAAATGTACCAACTGGGTGGTGTTACACTCAGGGTAGTTGAGAATGAAAGAAACCTGGAGGTAATCGTGCAGTCAGATATGAAGTTTTCTGAGCAGTGCAGACTGGCTGGGCTCATAGGGTCTTGTCAATGATATACAGAAATTTTTTGAGCAGGGATAAGGAGGTGATTATCCCCTTGTATAAGGCAATGGTCAGGCCACACCTTGAGTACTGTGCACAGGTCTGGAAGCCTCATTTTAGGAAGGATGTGAGTTGCTAGAACGAGTAGAGAAGGGAACAAAAGGGATGCTTTTACAAAGAAAGGCTTAAGTTCTGCAAATTGCAGCTTCTGGAGGCTAGGCACCTGCGAGGCGATCTGATTGAGGTGTATACGGCCTTGAATAGACTGAGATGGCTTTATGCTGATGGGATTCTTCTGCTTGCTCAGATTAGAAACCTGAGGGGGCATATATTCAAACCGAGGAAAGACAGTTGCAGAACAGATGTGCAGAAATTTGCCTTTAGCCAGCAGATAGTTGATTGCTGGAACAATCTACCATCTGTTGTTTTGGAAGTTGATAGCTTAAATATATTCAAGGCAGAACTAGACAAACATTTGGAATGAATGGATCAGTGAAATGGGAAGATTTTTTTTTTTTTTTTTTTTTTTGGCTGATACTGTATATGCTTGCTTTCTTGCATCATATGCCTCTACTAATGCTAATGTCCTTAGTAAGGAATAATTATCAGCTTTTGCATGAAAAGCAAGGGGAATTAATGAAATTAATTTCCTTTGATTTTCATGCAAAAGCTAATAATTAATGAAAATGGTTTACTTTATTTTAAATAAAAGAAGTATGCCATATTTGAAATAGAGCATTCTAAACTTATTTTTTTACAAGTTTTAATTAAAATATTGCAAAAATAAAGGTATGATAGCAAAGCACTTAAAATATAAAACACATGGTATATCATGAAAATTTGACTGCAAAATAGAAGATACTTACATTTTTAATTATACGGCCCAGTACTTGTAAAGCAATTACTCTCTGGGAATGAAATGTACTACGAATTATATGAAATAATTCTTCAAGACTATACCCTGGTACCTATAAACAAATATAAATGCTTAGTAATGCAACCAATCTCATGAAAGTATGAATCAATCACATGAAACTACAGTTAAACGTTGTTTCTTTTAATAGTTCCATCCAATTTCGTTATAATGAAAAAGTTTATTTTACAAAATAAATCTCATAAAGTAAGCATAGAGGGAGGGAGAGAGGGGGGAGGGGGAGAGAGAAAAAGAAAGAGAATGAATGTGCTTCAGAAAAAAAAAAAAAAAAAAAACACACTTTTGTAATGGAGGATAAAAAAAGATAATAATTACTGAGGTATGTGAAATATTTCTTAATTTTTCATAACAAAGTTCGCTCCGTTTCATTTTGGCTGCCATAACAGTCAATCAGCATGATATATTGATTTACCTGCTAAACAGAGAGTATCCATATTTTAAATATTATTTGTTATTCAATACTTGTAATCCTAAAAAAAGTGATATTCCTCTCTTTTAGCATTATCATTTACTCAGTGAAATTTGTAACTCAGCATGGACAGCTCTTGCAAATTACAGCTATATAAGCTGTAAGAGAATTTTATGAATCGGTGATCACAGAGGTTTGTGTGAACTGGTGACCAGTTTGACTTACAGAAACAGCTGGGAATGAGGAGATAGAAAATGTCCAGTGCACTTATGCTGGCTGAACATGAAACATGCACTGTTAAATGTCTGTGTGTGTGTGTGCAAGAAATAACAGAAACTTGACTAAAACTTGGAAGATTGGTAAGTTTGTGGATGTTATTCAGGTAATTCAGAAATACTGTGTACTGTGTGCACAAACTATAATTCAATCATTCAATACTATGCTTAGTCATGTTAAAAAATTATAGATATAAAAATTTTATTGCAGATCTCCAAGTTCAAATTGGAAAATTCTGCCACCCTGCAAATCAGTGTATAACTTTTTTATGCTTTATTTTTAGCCATGTTCTTGAGTGATGTCAAACTGGTCACTAGCTCACACAAATGCTGTATGAAAACTTACATACAGTAGAGCATCAGTTATCTGGAATAACTGATGTCAGACCTCTTCCGGATAATCGAACTGGAATATTTTCTGGAAAATATTCCGGAAAAATTAAGGTAAGATTAATTAATTTAATCTTACCTTATGATTAAATTAAATAAAAAAAAAAAATTATAAATCAATCTCAGAAAACAGAAACATCCATCCAGGCATTTTTATGATTTTTATACAAAACAGGAAAATTAGAAAGATTTTTAAATGCTCTTGGTTTTTTCGACTTACCGATAATGAGCACAGACAATCTGTGCGTCCAAGTGGCATTTGCACACATAGCAATTGTAATTTGCCCTTTTCTCAACTTAAAACTTAGTGCAGGCAATTCTCTTTTAGTGGATAGGGTTTTTCTCAATAATGCTTTCCATAATAAGGCCGTCTCATCAACATTATAAATGTTTTCTTTCTCATAATTTGCTATAACTGAAGCAAATTACTTCTCAAAGGACACTGCTGCCGATTCTTCTGCAGAAACCTTCTCACCTTGAATATTTAGTTCACGTATACTGTTTCTCATTTTAAAGTTTTTCAGCCAACCTGTGCTTGCCTTAAGATCTTCATTACCTATTAATTTTCGATTAAAATCCAATGGTTTTTCACACAACATTGGCCAGACATTGGTTCACTTAAACTTCGCACTGAAGAAAACAAAAAAATAAAGTGAGTGCACTCTCTAAAGTGGCATTTTCAGGTTTTGACACAGTCTTTTCTCTGCTAGATCCTCCTTCACTATCCATAATCGACACAAATTCTGTTACAGCATTGGAATTTTTCTTGATGTCGTAAACTGTTGAAGTCCCCACATTAAACTCTTTGGAGAGATTTCCTAAATTTTCACCATTTCTAATTCTATTAATAATTTCTGTTTTTTGTTGCAATGTTGAAACTACAGTCAGTCCTCGTATAGCACAATAGTTGCATTCCTAGAAACCCTTGTGAAATGCAAAATCATGCAATATAAACAACAGGCCCCTATGGGAAAAATGGGGTTAGGTGCCGACCACCCAAGATTGAACACACATTTGTAACCAAAACATTACCAAACACAATAAATAATCATAATAAAATACTTTCGCATTTTATTACGACTATTATGTAATAAAATATTGCTAATGCTTTTACTTCTATCGTAAGCAAACTTGTTTTTTGTTTGATTTTCTATCCAAACAGATGACAGGCTTTCCATCTCTTCCAATTCTTTGTGTCTTAATCTAATGGATTTTAATTACACTTTGAGTTGTTCCTGCTATGAAAGTTGTTTTTATTTTCTCTGCATTCTTTGTAATTCTCGGCATTGCCTCATTTAGGTCTGTAGCACGTGGATTATCACATGGTCTTTCATTTTGCTCAAAGCGTTTCACAATTTCATACTTTTTTCTCTATCGACAGAGGCGGACTGGCCATAAGCCTTACCGGGGAAACCCCGGTGTGATTTTGGCCATAAACCATAATATGAGGCCACTATAAATTTTCCAGGATAAGAATTTTTGACCCAGTCCGCCTCTGTTTATCGATATTGTTTTTCTTTTTCTCTCTGAATCTGCAGTGTCTTCACCAGGACGCTTCCTTTTCACACCTTTTAAGTATTTTACTCATTTTTAGGGAATAAAGCACAATTACAAAACGAGGAGGCACGCTTGATAAACATAAACAAAGCTGTGCGGGTGTAGCAACTGAATAAACAACACTGTAAAGGCAGAGATACACTATTAACACCTCATATTTTACTAAAGCACATTTCGAGGGGTTACTACCATAAAACAATAAAAACAATTTCCAGTTGCGTTTCTGCTAGTGGAATCCGTTATAAACTGGTAGTAAACTTGATCTAATCGCATTTGCGATTATACCGATTGCTGGAATTGTGTTGGTTTTTACGTTATTATGGTGAAATGTGTTTCCCCTTCACTGATATAAAAAACATAAATACATTTTCAGAATCTTCTCTTCATTCCTATTGTGTTGCGTTCAGTCAGGGTGATTCTGTATTCGACTGCCATTTCTTGTAAACACAAAGGCGAATCGTGCATAAGCGAATTCGGTTCGTGTTATATAAGACATCGTTCCCTTAATCTTCAATTGTATAAAAAACAAATTTTCAGAAAATTCTCTTCATTCTTATTTATATATTACAATTGATGAAGGGAGAAGGACCAATGGAAAGTGCAGGTGCTGGCAGTCCCAGGAAACGAAACAAAATTGATTTAGAAATGAAAATGATTAAGAAGTATGAAGCAGGACAAAGTTTGCCATCTACTGCAATGGAATTAGGTCTCACTGCTTCAACTATTTTAAAGGACAGTGCACGTATATAAAAAAAACATGTCAAAGGATCAGCAAACTTACGATCAACAGTGATCGCAAAACAGTGTTCAGGTGCTATATCGAAGATGGAACAGCTGTTAATAATGGATGGAAAATCAGATTCAGAAGCAAGTGCCCCTGAATCCAATTATCATTCAAACAAAAGTAAGAAGTATTTATGAAGATATTAAGGATAAGTACGGCGAATCCCAAGCCAAGTTCGTGGCAAGCAAAGGGTGGTTTAATTGGTTCAAGCATCGTGCTGGTTTCCAAAACATTAAAGTATACAGTGAAGTAGCCAGTGCCGATTCTGCAGCTGCAGAGAAATTTTGCGATGTGTTGGAAAAAATTATTGATGAAGGCGGTTATTCAATGCAGGAAATTTTTAATGTTGACGAGACTGCTCTGTATTAGAAAAAAAATGCTGGATTGAACATACATTGCCAAAGAGGAAAAGACAATGCCAGATTTCAAGGCTTCAACGCTCTTGCTTGGGGCTAATGCAGCAAGAGATTACAGATTAATATCCTGCTTGTGCACCATTCTGGAAATCCTTGTGCATTTAAGGGCATCAATAAAGCCACCTTACCCATGCATTTCTGATCGAACCAGAGAGCATGGATAAAAATATCTCTCTTTGAGGATTGGTTTAAATGCTGCTTCATTCTTGAGGTTGAAAAATATTGTAAAGACAACAACATTCCTTTCAAGATTTTGCTTCTATAAGATAATGCTCCTGGACACCTACGCATCTAGATGGTTTCAATTCAAATGCGAGTCATATATTTCTACTGCCAAACATGACTTAACTCATCCAACCTATGGATCAGGGTGTTATTTCGAATTTAAAAACGTACTATTTATGCACAAAGTTTGCTCAGGCATTGTCTGCAGTAGACGGTGAGAAAAATTTTGCGTTAAGAAACTTTTGGAAATATTACAATATTTACCAAGCCATCTTAAATTTAATAAGGCCTCTGCAGAAATGACTAAAAGTTGTTTAAATGGTGCATGGAAGAAAATATGCCCACGGCACGCAAAAGGCTTCGAAGGGTTTGAAAAAGATGAATCATATGAAGAGGTTACATATAAGATTGTAAAGGTTGCAGAGCTACTTCAGTTGGAGGTTGTTAACAAAGACATGGAGTTAACAGAGGAAGAAGAGAAGGAATTACCTAATGAAGAACTTATTGACTTCAGGCAGTGATAGTTAGAGAGGGAAATGCTGACAAAGCTCAAGATTGTTGTTATTCGGTTTTTAGGAGCATTAGCAACTAAGGCCATATTGCTCCGGGGATATGTGGGTCATTCCCTGACCTTTCCACATCCTCTGTATTTGGTGGTCATGGGCTCGAACCCTGGTCTAATCAAGAAGCATGTGCTACGCACTGCTGCTCCTGCCCACCTGGCTATGGAGGCAGCAAAGCTCAAGATGAACCTAATGCAGAGCCGATAGGCTTCATCACCAGAGAGATGGCAATGGCATTTCATGAAATTGCATCGGCAATGGCGAGGTTTGAGAAGATGGATCTTGACAGCGAACGATTCTTAAAAGTTAACAGAGTTAACAGAGGGGTGAATGATATGCTTGAATGCTACAAAGAAATCTACAATAAAAAGAAAAAAAGCCACCATCCAGTCATCCATTAATATGTTCTTTCATAAGGTTGAGTGACCGACCCCTTCTAAATCTCCACAACCCCCAACCTCTGCAATGGTGTACTTATCAGCTGGAGATGTCGATTCTGGAAATGATGCTCGAGAGGTAAAATTTACTGATGTTATGCCTGTCTCCTCTCTTTTTTTGTAATTTTATAATTTTTTAAATTGTACGCTTTGTAATTTTTACTGCGCATGAGATAAAATATTGAATAAATACAATAAATAAATCTATTCACATGTTTGTTGAACATTTCTTTTTTGATTCAATCAATTCAGCGAGCACAGTTGCGAGTGCTGCACAAGCATGGGGGAAATTCCGACTTACATAAAATCTGCTTTAAGTAGAGTTCCATGGAACACAACCCTTATGTTAATTGGGGAGTGGCTGTACTACTAATACTCACAGAGAACAGTCAGAGAGAAAACTGGACTACAGGAGACAGTGAGTAAAGTGCACTGGGAGTGGTAAGAGGAAGTTTAGCAAGGTCAGTTTAGAATACAGGAATTATAAGAAAAATAAGATGCTAGTAGGCTTTATCTTTAGCCACGATGGCAATAGAACCATTTGGTTTTAACAGAGGTGGTAGTACAAATGGATGGGCAAAAGTTGCAGCTTTGGCAGGAGACTGAGCAGAAAACTTGCTCCTTGTTTCTTTGGATAAGAAGCACGTTTCTATTCTTGGCCTTTTCAAAACCTAGTTTGGATATATAACTGTTTTACAACTGTTGTGAACTAGCTTTAATGCAAGCAGAAAATGAAGTCAGAGATTCAAGCCTCATTTTCTGATCAAGAATGTTGGATGTGTGTTTAGGTTTGTCTTGTATTCTGATAGGTAAATAAACAAGCAGACTAAGTTCATTAGTAATTGCAAAAGCCTAAGCATCTTGACCAGCTGGGACCATGCAACTAGAAAATAGAGGCAAACAGGAGCTGTGAACATTAAAATCACCAAGAAAAATTACTTACTGTTAGTAAAGTTAGACTGGAGAAACTACTGTTATAAAGAAAGGAAGTCAAGAAGTTGAAGGAAGTCGAAGTGGAGTTAGGGGAATGACAGAACAACAGATGTATTTGACATCTGTTGCTCTATTGTCCTAATGAAATAGAGATATTTTAAGCCAGAAGAGATTCAAAATTAAAGTTCCGACAAGGAATAGCAGAGGTGGACATATATACAAATATTACGTTTATGAGTTTAAAGAGTAATGTAGATGCCCTCAAAGGAATTAAAATGGGAAACCCAACAAGCTCTCAGATACCTAACTCAATGCCAGAGCCCATACTTGTGCATCAGACAAAACAGCAGTAATCTCCAAAGCAGAATGTGTTGGTCCCACAGCAGGCGGTTATTGTCAGTGACTCTACTGTCAGGAAAACAGGAAATATGTTTGGCAAGCTAGAATGAATTTGAAAGTGTCTGCAATTCTGCCCAGACACAACAGGAGTGTGTATATGTTGAGAGCCTTGTCAATCAATTCGGCCGTTGAGAGAATATGGAAGGCTCATGGGGTAGAATATTCCTCGGCGTAGTTTGTGCTTTTTAACAGAAGAGACTGATTTTACAGGGGTAGGATACACTTGAATAGAAGGGATGCAAGAATATTTGCTGATGCTATTGAGACAATTATAGATGGATTGGAAAATTGCTAGCACAAGAAGATACACAAAGTAATAGCTTAACTAGAGCCACAAGCAGAGACAAAAGTAATTCTTGCCCTACTACTATTGGCAGGCACTTCTGTAGCCAGGTGGGAAGGAGCAGCAGTGCGTAGCACACGCTCCTTGATTAGACGGGGGTTCGAGCCTCTCACCACCAAATACGGAGGATGCGGAAAGGTTATGGAATGACCACCGCATATTCCCGGAACAATATGGCCTTAGTTGCTAATACTCCTAAAAACCAAAAACAACAACAACAACAACTACTATTGGTACATGCAGCAGCCTAGAAAGCAAGATGTCTGAAACTTCAGGCCCTGCTGTGGGTCATCAGAGAACAAATTAATACATGGCTGTGTTAGGGTTACTAAGAGTAAGAACATGTTCATGTATATTTGCATGTACACTAATGCTAGGGAACTGTAAACAAATTTGATAAATTTGAAGTATTCGTCAAATCATCAAATGCAGTCATTTTAGGAATAGTGGAAACGTGTCACACTCAAACATAAACAATGCTGAATTTGAATATGGGGAGTACAATGTATACAGGAAAGACAGGAGAGGTGGAGGGGTTATGCTCTTAATTAAGAATCATATTAAATCTAAGGTAGTGCATTCAGTTGACATGGGTGGCGAGTGCAATGTTGAGTCAGTTTGGTGTGTTACAAGCACTGAGAAAGCCAAAATTGAGAGTAGGAGTGTGTTATAGACCTAATGACTGTGATGAGTATATAAAACAGCCCTACAGAGAAATACAGTGGGCTAGTAAATCAGAATGTCTCATAATGCAATTTTAACTTTCTAGATGTTGACTGGAATTTGTGGGTTGGTCACTACCACAAATTACAAGACTTTTGTGGATTTCTTGGACGACTGTTTTCTACAGTCATCCAAATCATCAATTATGATCTAGTTATCAGCAGTGATTCTTTATGCATTAAGAATATGCAGTTAAAAGACCCAGTGGGTGACAGAAATCACAGTGTACTAATGCGAAATGTAATTAAAGATGTAACTACTGTAAAGGGAAAGTGTTTTTCTTTCTTAAGGGTGACGACAGTGGTCTCAGACAGCGGTCTCTAAAATTCTGCGCAGCTGATGACGTTATCAACAGCATATTTAAATGGGAAGTATTCAGAGAAGTAATCAAAGAAGCTACTAGGCTTTTCATACCAAAGAAGAAGAAGAAATACTGTTCAAAGATTTGACAAATATTGATATCAGATGAACTATTGAGACATGTGGAAGAGAAGAAAAGTGCATGGGATGCATATAAATTATCAGGTGATATAGAAGCCTATGATGGATAATAATTAGTCTGTAATGAAGTCACAAAAGCGATCAGGCAAGCTAAGGCAGATTATGAGAAGATTCTGGCAAAGAATTCAAAGAAAAACAGCAAAGACATCTATGTTCATACTAACAGTAGAAGGAAAGCATTGAATCATATTGGGCCACTTGATGACTATGGGTTAACTGTTGTTGACCCTGCTTAGGTTGCCAACAAATTGAATAGGTATTTTGCATTCTACATTCACAAGAGGAATTTTTCAGGGAAGAGGATGCCAGAAGTTTATCTAACTATAATGAGGAGCTAAATGACTGTGATAACTGAAAGGAAAGTGAAAGAGAAATTGTTGAAGATGAACATAAAAAAGGCACGTGGGATGGATGGAATCTGTCCAATTATATTAAGGGAGGCAGCAAAGGAGGCAAGCAAACCATTAGCCACAATTATGAGAGCATTCTTGGATTCAGGACAGGTCCCTATGAACTGGGGATATGTGCAAATGTATTCCCAATTCATAATCAAATGGGGGGATCAAAAGGTAACATGAGTAATTACAGATCTCTTAACTTAGCATCTCTTACCATGATATGGTCATGAAAAGAACTGGATGCAAAAAATAATTTTGACATCATATACTTGGATTTCAGGAGAGTTTTTAATACTGTTGCACATATAAGACTGCTGTACAAACTGGAACAATGTGGCATTAAAGACAAGTGACTATTATGGATAAATGGATGGTTAAGTGGAAGAAGATGGAGAGAAATTATGCAGTCATTTTAGGAATAGTGGACACATATGATGTCACACTCAGACATAAACAATGCTGAATTTGAATATGGGGAGTACAATGTATACAGGAAAGACAGGAGAGGTGGAGGGGTTATGCTCTTAATTAAGAATCATATTAAATCTAAGGTAGTGCATTTTCTTTGTGGACTAATGTTATTAGTGGAGTTCTCCAGGATTCAGTGCTGGACCCATTGTTGTTTTCAATATTTATCAATAGTATTGATGAAAGTATATCAGGCTTAATGTCTATGTTTGCTGACGATACAAAGGTTAGCACGGTTATTAACGACGGTCATCTGGGCAAACTACTGCAACAAGATCTAGGAAAATTGGGTTGATGAGCTGAGAAGTGGCAGTTGGAGTTTAACATTGACAAATATAAGATACTGCATATGGGTAGGAGTACCCAAAGAGTAATTTATCAAATGTGTGGTATTACACTCAGGATTGTGGAGATAGCAGTAGACCTGGGGGTAATTGTGCAGTGAGACATGACATTCTCTGAGCAGTGCAGACATGCTGCCAGGACAGCTCATGGAGTTTTGTCCATGATATACAGAAACTTTGCTAGTAGGGATAAGGAGGTGAATAGCTCCTTGTATAAGACCATGTAACCATGGTCTTATACATTAAAGTATCTGTAGAAAAGGCCTCATCATCTTCAGTACTCTATACAGGTCTGGAGGCCTCAGTTTAGGAAGAATGTAGATCTGCTGGAACAGGTGCAGAGAAAGTCAACCAGGATGGTGAAGAGAACAAAAGAGTGCTCTTAACTAGAAAGGACTCAGTTCTGCAAATTGTAGTGTCTCGAGACTAAGCACCTGTGGGAGATCTGACTGAGGTGCTTTAGAACTTCTTACGAGGGAAAATGACCCAAGGGTATGAAATATTAAATACACAAATAAAAATGAAAAGATACGCAAATACGTAAAGATCACTTTTAATGGATTGAGAAAGCTGAATGTTAATGGCATTCTTCCACCTGTTGAGACTACACACACACACCAGGAGACATAAACTCAAGTTAAGGAAGGATGACTGCAGGATAGATGTGTGGATGTTTGCCTTCACCCAGCCTGTTTACCTGTTGTTGTGGAATTGGATGGGTGAATTGCGTAGTTTTTTTTCTTTCTTGCATCTTGGTCATTACTACTACTACTACTATTATACCCTTTATCCAGTAACTCACAACAGTTCCAAACCAACTTTTTGGAAACAAAATACAAATATCAATGGATATGAACTGTAGATCTATACACATTTCAGGTAGTAGTAGTAGTAGTAGAGGCATGTGATGCAAGAAAGCAAGCTTATGTAGCATCAGGCAAGAAAAAAAAAAAAAAAAAAAAAAACATTTCAAACATCCATTCCCTCTAAATGTCTGTCCAGTTCCTCCTTGAATTTATTTAAGTTATCGCCTTACACAACTGCAGATGGAAGTTTGTTCCAGCAATCAACTACCTACTGGCTAAAGGCAAATTTCTGTACAGCTATTCTGTAATTGCCTTTCCTCAATTCGGATTTATGCCCCCTCAGGTTTGTAACCTGAGCAAGAGGAAGAATCCCATCAGTATTGGGCCTGCCCAATTCATTCAAGGCCTTATACACCTCAATTAAATCACCTCACAGGTGATTAGTCTAAAGATGCTGCAATTTGCAGAACTTAAGCCTTTCTTCATAAGAGAACCCCTTCATTATCCTCACCACACCAATTCTGTTGTCTTTCTCTGTAGATCTTACTCTACATCCTTCCTAAAATGAGGCTTCCAGATCTGCACGCAGTACTCCAGGTGTGGCCTGACCACTGCCTTATACAAAGCGATAATCACCTCTTTTACCCTAAACTATATATCTGACTGAACAATTACTCTCAGGTCTTTTTCACTTTCTACAACCCTAAGTGTAGTAACTACATTTCTCTAGGATATGTCTCTAGCATCTCTTTAACATGTGTCAATGTTAAACTTCAGTTGCTTCTTCTCAGCCCATTGCCCAAATTTTCTAGATCCTGTTGCAGTAGCACACTGCCATTACTGTCATTAACAACCCCGCCAACCTTTGTATCATCTGCATACTTGGAAATTAAGCCTGTTATACCTTCATCAATAGCATTGATAAATATACAAAACAACAGTGGGCCCGACACCGAACCCTGGGGGTCTCTACTAATAATACAGAGTCCACAAAGAGCAGCATCCATTGATTACCACTCTCTGTCTTTTCACACTCAACCACCCTTTTATCCATTTTAGACCAGGAACTTTCAATGGTCAGGAACTGTAAGACTTTATAGCTACAACATCATTTCAAGTTCTAAACCAGCCACACAATCTGCTGATATACAGTAGCATGTTGCATGAAAGTGGTTGACATTATTGTATTAACACAAGCCACAGCACATACATTTATAAACTGGCATGTGCAGGAGGCCTGTACCACATCTGGCCACCATGCTTGCTACCAACAAGCTGCCCAAAGGTGATGTGGTTAACATCACCTTTGGGTGGATAGGATCTATCTAGTTATATTAAAGGAGGCAGCAAAACAACTAAGCAAACCCTTAGCCATAATTATGAGAGCATCCTTGAACTCAGGGGAGGTCCCCACAGACTGCAGATGTGTAAATGTATCCCCAATTCACAAAGGGGGGATCGAAGGGTGACACGAGTAATTACAGACCAGTTAGTTTAACTTCTGTTCCAGGTAAAATAATGGAGTCACTGGTTAAAGATGCACTGCAGGATCATCTAGACAAGACTACAGCAATAATTCAGACACAGCATGGGTTTGTTAAGAGCAGAATGGTATTAAGGGTAAGTTGCTACAATGGATAAAAGAATGGTTGAGTGGGAGAAGACAGAGGGTGGTAATTAATAGGTGCTGCTCTTCGTGGACTAATGTTATTAATGGAGTCCCACAGGGTTTGGTATTGGGTCCTCCATTGTTTTGTATATTTATCAATGATATTGATGAAGGTATATCAGGCTTAGTGTCGAAGTTTGCAGATGATACAAAGGTTGGCAGGGTTGTTAATGACAGTAATGGCAGTGTGCTACTGCAACAGGATCTAGAAAATTTGGCAGATGGGCTGAGAACTGGCAACTGAAGTTTAACCTTGACAAATGCAAAGTACTGCATATGGGTAGAAGTAACCCCACAGAAACGTACCAACTGTGTGGTACTACACTTAAGGTGGTAGAAAATGAAAAAGACCTGGGAGTAATTGTGCAGTCAGATAAAGAGATTTCTGAGCAATGCAGACAGGCTGCCAGGGCAGGTCAATGATATATAGGAATTTTGCTAGCAGGGAAAAGGAGGTGATTGTCCCTCTGTATAAGGCAATGGTCAGGCCACGCCTTGAGCTTGAGTACTGCGTACAGGTCTGGAGGCCTCATTTTAGGAAGGATGTAAATTTGCTTGAGTGTGTACAGACAAGGGAAACAAGATTGGTGAGGGGAATGAATGGATCTTCTTACCAAGAGAGGCTTAAGTTCTGCAAATTGCAGCAACTGGAGACTAGGCACCTGCACGGTGATCTGATTGAGGTGTAAAAGGCCTTGAATGGGTTGAGCATGCTGAATTCTGATGGGATCCTTCACTTGTTCAGATTACAAACCTAAGGGGGCATAAATTCAAATTAAGAAAAGACAGATGTAGAATAGATGTGGGGAAATTTGCCTTTAGCCAACGGGTGGTTAATTGCTGGAACAAACTTCCATCTGTCGTTGTGGAAGTTGACAGGTTAAATAAATTTAAGGAGGAACTGGACAGGCATTTGGAGGGAATGGTGCGATTTTTTTTTTTTTTTTTTTGGCTGATGCTGCATAAGCTCATACACTTGCTTTTTTGCATCACATACTACTACATCAAAAACATTGAGCCTGGCCAGAATAATAATACGTAGGAGGAAACAGTCATCATTATTCTTGATTCACTGTTTCCAACAAATGACAATTTCTTTGCAGAAAAACAGTTAAGTATATGCACTGAAAACAACAACTATCAAAATCTGGAGACTGAAATGCCTTTTACTACAGAGGAACTATCCACAGCACTATATACAACCAAAAGCAATAAATGTCCAGGCAATGACTTAATTGAAATAGAAATGGTGAAAGAAGTAGCCAAAAGATATCCACACCATCTTCTACAACTATTTAACAATAGCCTGCAAAAGGGAAATTTCCCTACCTCATGGAAACAAGCAAACATAAGGTTAATATTAAAAAATTCGGAGACCCCCCCCCCCAACAGACCCAAAATCATATTGGCCCATTGCCTTGCTAACAGTTCTGGGCATGGTACTGAAAAGGCTGGATACCCATTACTCAAATGGGTATTCATTCACAGAGATATATATCCCACCTAACAAATGCATTTCAAACATTTCTGCAACTCACAGTGCAGCGTAAAACACATTATTTGCAAAATTCACAAATTATGCTTTTGCAAAATTCACAAATGATGCAGTTTTTTTATCTTGGGGTTTTCATAAAAAAATTTTAAAAAATATATATATACATAAGTTAAAAATATCTAACAGTAAAATCAAGTTGTTTTTATTGAAAAGTAAATAGAACAGACATCCACAGATTAAAAGTTCAGATAAAATAATTGCCCTGGTTATGAAATTGAAATACCTAGGTATAATATTTTACAAATTCATGAGACATGGATAAAAAGTTAGTAAGTTAACTTTTTACCCATATCTAATGAATTTAGCCAGGAAAGTCAGAAACTATGCTGGTATGATTTCTAGAATCAGCTGTGTGCCAACTGGAGGTTAAAAAAGGAAGACACGTCCTTATATATAAGGCAATCTTCCTCCCAGTTATTCCCTATAGGATCTGCTGAATGGCTTCCGCTGGCCTGGCCAGTATGGGATTTGTAACAGAGAAGTACTGCGTAACTAAGTGTGATCTCCCTGTCCCACATAGGGCATTCAGGTCCTATGGAGGAACCCATCCTCCATATTGGGGGGGGGGGATGTTAAGAGCACAAAAAGGTTCGGTTCCTCCCACAGGGGTCCCCCTTTATCCCCTTTGACTTCCAATTTCCAGTTGGAAAGTCTTCTTATCATCCAACTTCCTTATATTCACTCCCCCTTTTTCCCTAACACTCAACTAATATCCTTGTGCTCCCTTTTCAATCAAAACTTGCAGATTTTTTTTCTCCTTGGGGGGGCCTCCCAGACAACATCCAGGGTTCACCCCCACCAGAGTCTTTAACTATAGCCAGTCTAGCTCCTTGTTATGGTGGATGGGCAACAGGGATCCCATGACTAATTGGTCAGAGGAACAACATACCAACACTATCTCTGGCCTTTACAGAGTTTGTATTGTGACACAGAGTACATGACACGGAGTTGGGGGACCCCCAGTGCCGCTTGACAAGAAACGCTATACATTATATACTATGTCCTTTCTGTAGGAATTTGTCTGTGGATGCTTATGAGGTTAGACATGTTTGTATGATGTTCTTGCTAGTAGATGGTAGTAGGTACTTTGACTAAACAGTGGTGGAACTTATGCATTAATGTTTTTATTTTTGTTTTAATTCTTACCACAGTCTATTTTGTTTTAATAAACTTATATTTATCAGTTGTGGGTTGTGGCAATATTATTTTAGTACGTTTAACCCCAACTCTTGAGGACTTTTCTCTAATAATCATCATAATGTTGATGTACAGGTTGGTCAACTAACTGAAACTATCAGGAGAATGATAGAATCCTCTATGAAAAAGAAGCAACCAAGAATAAATGTTGTCCCCTGATAGTGGTCTGAACTGGAAAATCTCTGGCAAAGGGTCAACTGGGCTAGAAAAGATTTTCAGAAAACTCGAGTCAGTTGGCCACTAGCTGAGGTAAATGTCCAGAGGGAGTCATACTGCTGTCTGAGAAATAGCTACACAAACTTAAAAAGGAATCCTGGCAGAAACTTGTTGGTAGTTCCAGTAATGCTGATCTCTGGGGTATGGTCTACTGCACAGCTACTAACAAACTGCCAAAGGGAGATGTGGTAAACACCACTGACACTGTGAATGGACAGTCAACTTATACCCGGGAGGAGATGGTGAATAACATCTTAAGAGTTCTGTTTCCCAAGGATACCCATTCCCTGACTCAGGAACAGACAGAAATATGTGCTGAAAATGACATCTATACAGTTACAACAACAACAGAACTACCATTTACCTCAGGAATTATCTGCTGCAATTAACAGAACTAAAGTTAATAAATGCCCAGATAATGATTTAATAGAAATTGAAATGATAGGTCATTCCCAATAGCATTCCAGACCACTTATTACAGCTTTGCATCCAGACCAACCACTTATTACAGCTCTGGGTCTCACATTTTGGAACTTAGTCCTGGATGAAATCCTGGCAATGGATATTGACAACACAGACAGGGTCACCTTAGTAGACGACCTTATGCTTATCAAGGCTGACATCAGAGTTAACCTAAAACATCAGGCAAACTATGCTCTAAACATCCTATAGGACAGGGCAAAAAATCCATAAGCTAAAAATTTCTGAAACAAAAACCAAATCTATGCTAATCAGAGGACAGCTTTGCAGGCAACTACAAATAAAAATTTCTGGCAAAACAATAGCCCTGGTGACAGAGCTCAAGTATTTGTGTGTCATCTTTGACACAAAACTGACATTCTATTCACATCTAGTGTATCTTGCCAAAAAAGTAAGAAATTACACCGGAATGATAGCAGGAATCAGCTGCACCAATTGGGTAGAAAAAAGAAAGTTTAAAGGGGTAGAAACTTGCACTTATTTATAAGGCAGTCTTCTTCCCAGACATTACTTATGGTGCAGGCATATGGTTTTATGGAGCTTTCTTGGATAAAAATAAAAAAAAGCTGGACTCTGTACAGAAGAGTATACTACTAACTATTATTAGGGCATGCTACACTGTCAGTACACCTACTCTGCAGGTGCCAGGACCTGCAGAGCAC
Source organism: Mastigoproctus giganteus (assembly GCF_048544385.1). Taxonomy (NCBI): domain Eukaryota; kingdom Metazoa; phylum Arthropoda; class Arachnida; order Uropygi; family Thelyphonidae; genus Mastigoproctus; species Mastigoproctus giganteus. Next base: position 168,402,287 of record NC_143580.1, read on the forward strand.
CTAGAAATAATAATGAGGCCTCAATTATACAATTAAGAGACAAATCCAACTAACATCCTAGGGATTACAATAGACCTTGAGGCTGATTCAAAAAAGAAAAGCAAAGAATATCAACCACACTCTGCCAGCAATGGCAGACTAGGCAGGAAGAGTCAAAACTAAATGAAAAGTCATTAGGAGGTTCCTGCCTCAGGACTATATACCACATGCTTCCTTACAGGCATGGTTAGACAGAAGAGTCAAAACTAAAGGGGAAGGCATTAGGAGGTTCCTGCCTCAGGACTATATCCCACCTGCTTCCTTACAGGCATGGTTCCCTAAGTGTGAAGTTATGCCAGCTGGGTTTCCCAGGTCGACCCCAAATGTACCTGCAAAGCTGATGAGGATTGGACCTATAAGCTTTATGACTGCCCCAATTACTATCCCCACAGATGTAGACTTATGGTTAAAATTGGACCAGTAAATCACAGAGATGAGCAAGTATTAATCTCTGATGACATGCATTACAGTCATGTTTGTACCTCACGGAGAAATGGGAGTTTGTGAAACGGGAGTTTTTCTTTGAGGTACAATCTGCAATTAGTGTAATTTGTCTGTAATTTCTTAATGGACTATAGCTTATTCTCAGATGTTAACTTCACACACACACTAACCTAATTAGAGTGTGAAGCTAGCAGCATAAGGATAGCAATCAATTATTCAAGTGAGACACGAAGAACCATGAAATATCTATGGATAACCAGCAGTCTATGAAGAAATTAACAGAACATAGAATAGATAACTGATTAATGGAACTACAGATCAATCATTGATTAATGGACTACAGATAAATAACTGATTATTGATCAATAACTATATACTGTATATAGGTTGAACCGTCGAGATTTTTAATTTTTTAGATATTCTTCATTTAGATTTACCTGCACACCATGCCACTAAAAGAACAACTTCAATATATTTTTTAAACTAATTTGCTAATTTAGTATACATAGACCATTAAACCAGAAGTACTATCATTATGCTGCCTGTGAACTTTTGTATAAATAAAGTGATTAAAGTGTTCTTTATACTACTTTTGCATTATAGCTAAAAAAAATCCATAAATCCATATTTTCAGAATATTTTGAAACAGTAATGAAGTGTAACCTGTTTACCAATACATATATGCTTTCTGACCATTAAAAAGAAAAAAAAAGTGGACATCCTTGTTCTATGATATCCAGTTTTAAATTAGAGTATTGTGTTAAGAAATAAAAATTTCACTGTTGTTTATTATTTCTTCTATATTAGTAATTTTCTAGTCACCTTCAGAATATAAACTCCATTTTACAAGTTTCAATCTGCAATGAGTTATCACACTTGTTAACTTCACCATGAGAAACAAAATGATTTAATAAAGATAATAAATTTCCAAGGATGCATATCAATAAGAAAAAGCAAAAATCTTCCTTTTTTTATAATAAGTTTGTTCCCTTGTAGATACAGCACTTGAACTAATTATTTATGTTATACATATAACATATGTTTTAACTAACAGAAATATTTTTTTTATAAGATTTTGAATGGGTCTGCTTCCTTTTGAGCTTAGGTTTCATACTTTGTTACTGTTTTAATTTTTTTCTCAATAAAAATAAAAGTTACTGATGAATTTTTATGTAAGTCTGTAAATCTCTTTTTGTTATATCTAACAATATCTCTTCAGAAACATTTATTAAAATAATGTGTGTCTTTTGAAATAACAGAAGCATAGATTGTTATTTCTTTGCCATTTACAAAGGTAAAGCTACTACTAAAGGTAACAGCTACCACATCATCTTTAACCTGAGACTAAATCCAGCTGAAATCCTATATTCAGTCAACCTTCACTAGTATTGACGTCCCTTCCTCTGCCAGTTCATGTCCTAACTTGTAATTGCAATTTAAGTACCAAAGTTTCTTGAAATTATTTTAGATTTAAAATGCTCCTCAGAAACCCATATAGACTATTTTAACAAAAGATTATTAAGCATATATATTTAAAAACATTTTAAGATTGGGTAGCATACATTAAAATTTTAGATTTTAATGTATGGAATTAAATATAAAATTTAAAAAAATTTTTAATCTTTATGTTTTTAAATAAAATATAAAAACATAACAATTAAAAAAATTAGAAAAAGTAAATTTACCTCTGCATCTTCCCCATGGTGATAAAGAGCACTTTGTGTTGGTAAGTCAGCATTGCGTGGTAAAAGTCTTCCTTCAAAATTGAATCTTGCAGGATAACCTGTCTAAAAATACAGAATACACACACACACACATATATATATATATATTTATCATTGCATAATATGATGGTTGCTTCAGATATAAAAAATATCTACTTTATTTAAATTGTGTTTCTTTATCTTATCAGCCCTACACTGCTGGTCGATTACTTTTCTTTTTTTAAATAACAATAATAGTTTACTTTTATTTATTTATTTATTAATTAAAGTGGTCCAAGCCAACCTATGGCAACCCTGCTAATCAAGTACTCTTCACTCCGTTCCCACAAACTGAAGTCTCTGTCAATATTAGAATATGAAATTTAAAGTTTTTTATACCATCCAAAACTTGAACAGCTACTACATCATCTTTAACCTGAGACTAAATCCTGCTGAAATCATTTATTCAGTCAACCTTCACTAGTATAACATCCCCTCTTCTGCCAGTTCATGTCCCAACTTGTAATTGCAATTTCAGTACTAAAGTTTCTTTAAATCATTTTAGATTTAAAATGCTCCTCAGAAACCCATATAGAGTATTTTAACAAAAGATTATTAAGCATATATATTTAAAAACCTTTCAAGATTGGGTAGCATACATTAAAATTTTTTCTTTTACAATTTGCCGAACAGTTTATGTATTACGGTTCAGCAAATTATATTGTTTACTTATTACAAATTGTTTTCATAATGCATCAAACAGTTTATTTCTTCAACAGTCTGTTGAAATAAACTGAATAATGAAGTTGATGTTAAAATTTAAATTTATTACAATAAAAGATAAAATAAAAAATACTTTACACATTGGAAGTAAAAAAACTATTTACAACCCATTATTAAAATCCAATAACAATAATAAATTCAAAAAAAAAAAAAAAAAAAAACAATACCTGTAATACTGGTATTGTTACATCTGCCCAGTAGCACTGGGCAGATGTAATTTTTTTCAATCGCATTCTGAGCCTTGCTGTTCCCTAATATTGGATGGTTTTGTGCATAGTCAAGTAACACAAAAGACCTTATGTTGTTTTAAAAAAATACAAAATTTTTATATTATCAAATTGAAATTGTGGCGAAGGTAAAGAAAGCCAACACAAGAACCACGGCAAACTTTTACGGGACAAACTCATTTCCCACTACTGCAGTTTCTCCCTGCATTCTCAGTAAACAGATGGTGATGTTATCGGTAGTGGCAGTAGAAATTGATAACGATACATTGATTAGTTTTTTCTCATTATTAAAAGCAGATTATTGGAGTTCATGAGTGGGCTGAAATTTACTTATGGGTACACCCTCCAGACTGCCTCAATCTTAGGGTGTTTATTCCCCCTTCCCGCTGTTTAAAACAGGAAAACGACTTCTACAGAGAGTGTGGTTATCAGTAGTGGCAGTAGAAGTTTTCCTATTATTAAACAGTAGAAAGTGGGGAATAACACCCTAAGCTGAGGCAATCCGGAGGGTGTAATTTGAAACATTGCTACCCTAAGAACATCCTGCCAACATTAGCTGTTTTGGCAACAAACAAGAATTCTTGAGGTGAGTGCAAACATTACTTTGCCCCATATTATCATATAAACACTGATCAATATTATACTTCTCTTCCCCAAACTATCAGTTTCCCCTGAACTCTTAGGGTATCTTCAAATGGCAAAAATTCTTCAGCCACCATTGTTCAAATGAATACCATTCTCTACAAAATAGATTTCTTCTACTTACAAGTGCAGGCCATGCCGATAAAAATTTCCACTCTAAACCTTGTAGATTCCCTCAAGCCTTCAGTTAATCCACAAGGATTTCAGCATATAATCCCTCCTATCATGTCTGGGCAGAATTGCAGAAACCTATTTTCTGACATAACTTGTGGCATATTTTCAGCATGGTCCTATTTTTATCCAACAAATGATCAGATCATGTTTGTTTAATATTGTTAATCCCCACATGAACAATAATGCTGTTATTACCTTGCTTAAAATCAGAAAAGCTGTTGGAAACATCATCAATTGTTACTCCCAGAAAATAACGTGGTTTTTGTCCACCTAACTTTATCACAAAAACTTTTACCTGTTTTCTAGACAATAGAGTCTTCTAATAAACCTCCTTCAACATGACAGGTTGAAGGAGATTCTGGTTCTTCTTCAACCAGAGTAGGTATAAGCTGAATCTCTTTGTTTAGAACCATATTTTGCATCTGGCACAGTGATATATTAGAGTAAAATCTGTATTAGAACCACTTTTAAAAGAAGGGGACAGATATAATTAAATTATTTCTTTCCCTTTCTTTAAAAAGTTTGCATTGTGGTATTTTATTAAGCTAAATAGTAAACTTCAAAGAAAGGCTGTAAGCTCATACAGCAGTCCCTTATATAAAAGGTCATCAAAACAAAACATACAGGCAAAGGTGATAACATGACATTGCCCTTTTCATGTATACATGAGTGGCTATGATGGAAATGGGCTAAGTATATAAGCCCATTTCCATTTAGTGCTGTACTGAAAATTGCCTTTATCTGTAAACAATGCCTCAATATTTGGAAGTGCATTCACTTTAAGAAATGGCAATCTTAAAAGTTTATTTTAGAATAGATTAATAAAAATAAACTTTTTGTAAAAGTAAAGCAAAAGTGATATTATGTTGGTCAGGGATTCCAGTAAGAGTTTTTGCTCATGTTCACAAGAAAGGATTGATGAAAGAAGACAGAATTAAATTGTGGATTGACAATGTGTAGAATAAACATCAAGAGGGATTTTGTGCTAACACAGCAGAGTTTATTATTATAAGATAGGTTCAGATCCCACTTAATAGAATAATAAGAAACGTTTGAGAATCAACAATCATTTCTTATTATTATATCAGAATCAACTGATGCTGCAGTAATCCCAGGAGGCTTGATGTCATTAATTCAACTGTTAGATGTCTACACTAACAAACTCTTTAAATATTACATTTATAATTGATGAAATAAGTGGATAACTGAAGGAAAGGAAAGGAACAAGAAAGAGGAAAATATGCATCCCACTTCAGTACAGGTTCTTTGAAAGTAAATTATTACAGGAGACAGTGAAAAACTTTAAAAAAATGTGGAACATCAAATTCCTTAACTGATACAGAAGATGGCTTTTTCTGAAGAGACAGTAATACCACCAAAGATTTGTAACCTCAGAAGCACATAAGTTTCTCAATATGTTTCAAAAATCTAACTCCCAACAAACAGCATGAACCACCTCAAATGAAGATATGATGAACAAATTCTTGGGTTTTAAAAGGTGAGCAACATGTACATTTGTGTTAAAAGCATCATCAGCTGTTTTCAATCCACTGCAGGATGAAGGCCTCTCCAGCAATATTTCAGTTTCTACTGTTTTGAGGGATGGTTAAGTGGGAGGCGACAGAGAGTGGTAATAAATAGACACTGCTCTTCATGAACTAATGTTATTAGTGGAGATCCCCGGCATTCAGTGCTGGACCCATTGTTGTTTTGTTTATTCATCAATGATATTGATGAAGGTATACCAGGCTTAATGTCGAAGTTTGCAGATGATACAAAGGTTGGCAGGGTTGTTAACGACAGTAAAGACAGTATGCCACTGCAACTGGTTCTAGATAACTTAGGCAAAAGGGGCTGAGAAGTGGCAACTGAAGTTTAACATTGACAAATGCAAAGTACTGCATATGGGTAGCAGTAACTCAAGAGAAAAGTAAAAGGTTGTTAAGGATACTACTGATGCTATGCTGCTGCAACAGGATCTGGAAAGGTTCAGCAGATGGGCTGAGAGGTGGCAAATGAAGTTTAACAGTGACAAATGTAAAGTACTACATATGGGGAAACAGTAACCCCAGAGCAACGTATCAACTCTGTGGTACTACACTGACAGTGGTAGAGAATGAAAAGGACCTGGGGGTAATTGTGCAGGCAGTGAAGTTCTCTGAGCAGTGCAGACAGGCGGCAAGAGTAGCTCATGGTGTCTTGTCAATGATATATAGGAATTTTTCTAGCAGGGATAAGGAGGTGATTATTCCCTTGTATAAGGCAATGGTCAGCCCACACCTTGAGTACTGTATACAGGTCTGGAGGCCTCATTTCAAGGAGGATGTAGAGCTGCTGGAATGAGTACAGAGAAGGGCAACAAGATTAGTGAATGGAACAAAGGGTTGCTCTTACGAAGAGAGTTATTGTTATTTGGTTTTTAGGAGCATTAGCAACTAAGGCCATATTGCTCCAGGAATATGCGGTGGTCATTACCTGACCTTTCCACATCTTCCGTATTTGGTGGTGACAGGATTGAACCCAGGTCCAATCAAGAAGCGTGTGTTACACACTGCTGCTCCTTCCCACCTGGCTAAGGAGGTGCCTATGAAGAAAGGCTTAAGTTTTGCAAATTACAGTGCCTGGTGACTAGGCACCAGCGAGGTGATCTGATAGAGGTGTATAAAGCCTTGAATGCTTTGAGCATGCTCAATGCCGATGGGATTCTTCCTCTTGCTCAGAATAATCACCTGAGAGGGCATAAATTCAAATTGAGGAAAGATAGATGTAGGATAGATGTGCGGAAATTTGCCTTTAGCCAGCAGGTAGTTGGTTGGTGGAACAGACTTCCATCCCTTGTTGTGCAAGTTGATAGCTTAAATAAATGTAAGGCTCAACTGGACAGGTATTTGGAATGAACGGAGGGGTGAAATGGGAGTGTTTTTTTTTTTTTTTTTTTTCGGTTGATGCTGCATAAGCTTGCTTTCTTGCATCATATGCCTCTACTAATGCTAATGCTAAATGCAAAGTATTGCATATGGGTAGCAGTAACCCAAGAGAATTTACCATGTGATATTACTCAGGGAAGTGGACAGTGAAAAAGACCGGGGGTAATTTTGCAGTCAGATATGAAGTTAGCTGAACAGTGCAGATGGGCTGCCAGAGCAGGTTATGGAGTCTTGTCAATGATATATAGGAATTTTGCTAGCAGGGACAGGGAGGTGATTATACCACTGTACAAGGCAATGGTCGATCTACACCTAGAGTACTGTGTACAGGTCTCGAATCTCATTTTAGGAAGGATCTAGAGTTGCTAGAATGAGTACAAGTAAGGGCAACAAGATTGGTGAGGGAAACAAAGGGTGCTCTTACGAAGAATGGCTTAAGTTCTGCAAATTGCAGCACCTAGAGACTAGGCACATGAGAGGTGATCAGATTGAGGTGTATAAGGCCTTGAATGGTTTGAGCAAGCTCAATGCTGATGGGATTCTTCCTCTTGCTCAGATTAAGAACCTGAGGGGGCATAGATTCAAATTGAGGAAAGACAGTTGTAGAATAGATGTGCAGAAATTTACCTTTAGCCAGTGGGCAGTTGATTGCCAGAACAGACATACATCTCTTGTCTCAACTAATGCTAATGAATTTCCTACCCACAAACTCGTGAATTTCATCTGTCCATCTCCATTATTAGGAATGCAGAATTGGAATTTGGGGAATACAATATGTACAGAAAGGATAGACAGGATAGGAAGGGAGGAGGTGTTATGCTATTAATTAAGAAAAACATAAAATCAAAAGAAGTGCATCCAGTTGATACAGATGAAAAGTGCACTGTTGAGTCAGTTTGGTGTGACATAAGCACTGCAAAAGCAAAAATAAGAGTAGGAGTGTGTTATAGGCCTAATGATTTGAATGAGTATAATGAATAATTGTACAGAGAAAGATTGGCCTAGTAAATCAGAATGACTTATAATGGTGGATTTTAACTTCCCAGATATTGACTGGAACTTTCGATGTGGTCACTCGCACACTAGTAAGATTTTTGTGGATTTATTGGATGATTGTTTTCTGCAGCAACATGTTCGAGAGGCAACCAGAGAGGGTAATACTCTTGATCTGTTAATCATTCATGTATTAAGAATTTGCAGATAAAGGAACCACTAGGTGGCAGTGATCACAGTGTACTGATGTGGGATTTACTTAAAGATATAATTACCATGAGGGGAAAAGGAAAGGGTTTTTGCTTCCGTAAAGGTGAGTACAGTGGTCTCAGATAGTTTTTAAATTTTGTACAGTGGGATTAACAGATGATGTTACCAACAGCAAATTCTAAGTGGGAAGCATTCAAGGAATTAATCGTGCAAGCTACTAAAAGTTTCATACCTATTAAGAAATATTATTCAAAGTTTAGGCCTAAAAGGGTTTAGGTCAACCCTTCCCTATCTCTTCCATCATGCAGCATGATCGATGACTTTTGAGGTTATGATGAACATCGTGGCGGGATCCAATATTCTTTACATTTCGAGGGTACAGCTCTAAAACGGTGTTCACAGGCCGGCTGCTAATAAGTACACCGGACCGAATCTATTGGTAACTCTCTAGGAGGCTTCCGGATCAGCTAGTGTATAATCTTGCTACCTCTACTCTGCCAGATAGTGACTGGAGGGAGTCCGAGTAGTGTGTATACGGGGAGCATTGTCGAGACCACGTTATGTCAAGGATCTGGGTATATTCTTACCACGTGTACGCCATATCCAAAAATTTCATTACTTCATACAGCATGTCCCACCTACTTTTTCTTACTATTGAATACCATGAATTGTCAAACTAATAGAGAAAGCTTATCTGCAAAAAGATCTAAACCTCCCAAGGACTTCCTAATTCATTTCACAAATATACGTGGTCTCAATTCTAATCTCAACGATGTCCATTTCCACTTGCAGTCTGCCAAGCCCCATGTAATTTTTCTGACAGAATTTCAGTTATTGGTTGATTCAACTACTGCTCATCTCAGATGCCCAAATTATTCGCTGTATGATTCCTTTCGCCTCAAAGGTGGTACTTGTGCATATGTCCGTTCTGATATTCCCTGTCAGAGACTTGGCAATTTGGAATCTACTCCCTTTGATCTTCTCTGGCTTAAATTCTCTCTACCTCATTGTGTCAAATTCATCTGTTGTCTCTACCGTTCTCCCAACTCCATTAATCACTTGGAGCTCTTTGACTTCCTCTCTTTGCAACTTGACTTTCTCCAGTCCAACTTTCCTAACAGTGAGGTAATTTTCCTTGAAGATTTTAATGATCACAACTCCAGCTGGCTTCCGTTTTCTAGTCACACCAACCCAGCAGGTCGAGATGCTGAGGCTTTTGCAATTACTAATGACCTAGTACAGATTGTTCATTTACCTACGAGAATACCGGACAATCCTAATCATACAGGCAATATGCTTGATCTTTTTCTCACAAACAACCCTTCTAAGTACACGGTCGAAGTGAGAGGTCCTTTAGGCACTTCAGATCACAATTTGGTGATTGTCTCTTCTCCAATGGAACCTTTATCTCCTGGCTATTCCCAACCACGTGTTGTTTGGAATTACAAGAAGGCAAAATGGGATGACCTGCGAGACTTCTTTTCTTCTTTTCCTTGGTCGGATTACTGTTTCAAAACTTCTGATGCCAATGTTTGTTCAGATTGTGTCAGTAAAATTATTCTTGCAGGAATGGAATCCTTTATCCCAAACGCCACTTTAAAATCTCGTCCTTTATCTAAACATTGGTTTTCCAATAAATGTGCTAAGGCTGTTCAAGAGAAGAATGTTACATTCATAATTGGCTTGTTTCTAATTCTTCAGTTTCATTTTCTGCCTACACCAAAGCTCGCAACAATTGTAAAGCAGTTATTAATCAGTCCAAACTAGATTTTGAACAGGCTAAGAGTAGAAAACTGGCTTCTTGCCCTAATGGTAACCAAGCATTCTGGTCTCTTGCCAAAGCTATTGGCCACAAGTTTTGCCCATCTCTGCTCCCACCTCTGTCCAAACCAGATTGTTCTGTTGTCACTTCAGCCAAGTATAAAGCTGACCTGCTAGCATCCCATTTTTCTTTCAGGTCATGTATTGATAATTTGGTAAAACACCTCCCACCATTCCCAACATGTTCCATTCAATGACTCCTGTGGTCTTCCGTCAAAAGGATAGCAGAAGGATTTTGACGAATCTCGATGCTTAGAAAGCTCCAGGTCCTGATGGTATTTCTCCACTTGTTCCCAAAACCTGTGCTCCTGAACTTACTCCTATTCTTTGTCGCCTTTTTTCACTTTCTTATTCTAAAGGTGTTTTTCCTTCTGGTTGGAAATTTGCTCATATCCAGCCAGTTCCTAAAAAGGGTGACAAATTCCTCCCATCGAATTATCGTTCCATTGCAATTACTTCTACTCTTTCTAAAGTAATGATGAAATCAATTAACCGCCAACTCTTAAACTACCTAGAAACCTTCCATCTGATCAACGATCGCCAGTATGGATTCCATCAGTGTCGATCCACTGGTGATATTCTGGCTTATGTTACCCTTTTATGGACTAATTCAATGTAAAGGTTCAGTGAAACACAAATAGTTGCTCTTGACATCTCAAAGGCTTTTGATCGTGTTTGGCATAAAGGTCTTCTAAACAAGCTTCCATCTTATGGTTTGCCAACTGTTTTTAGTAATTGGTTATCCAGTTTTCTCTCTGATCGCTCACTGAGGGTGATGGTAGATGGCTCTCTGTCTTCTAACTTCTCCACTAATGCCGGTGTCCCCCAAGGTTCAGTTCTTTCCCCCACTCTTTTCCTCTTGTATATCAATGACCTTCTTCCATTGACTGGAAATCCTATCCATAGTTTTGCTGATGATAGCACATTGCATTCAACTTTCCAAACCTTGTCTTGCTCAATCAGCTTCAACTTCTTGAAAATCTGCTACCAATTCCTTAAATGCCGATCTTCAGGTAATTTTCCAGTGGGGCAAAGACAACTTAGTTGATTTCAACCCTTCTAAAACTCAGTCTTGTCTTATATCTCGCAAAAAGGATTCTTCTGCGCCTATGCTTATCTTTAGTGACACTCCAATTTCTAGACAAAATGATATATCTCTTTTGGGGATTACCCTGACTCCTAATCTCTCTTGGCACAAGCAGAGATTAGGAATTTACAAATATTGCTTCCTCTGCATCTAAAAAACTTGGTTTTCTCTTTCGCTCTCGGCGTTACTTTTCTTACAAACAGCTGCTCACTCTGTATAAATCGTAAATTCACCCTGCCATGGAATATTGTTCCCACATCTGGGGTGGTGCCCCCAAAACCTCTCTCAGGCTTCTTGATTCCATTCAGAAGAGAGCAGTTAGGTTAATTAATAATTCATCTCTAACAGAGTCTCTCTACTCGATTTCTCATAGACATACTGTTTCTGCTGCATGCCTCTTCTACAGATACTTCCTTGGGCACTGTTCTTCTGAATTGGCTTCTCTTTTAAAACAGTCCGAACATATACCACCACCAGCCAACATCCATTTACTGTCCAACTTCAAACCCACAGAACCAACTTTATATCTTCCTCGTTTATTCATTCAACTGCCGTTTTCTGGAACGATCTTCCTTCATACGTATTTCCTGAAAATTACAATCTACAGAAGTTCAAGTCTAATGTCTACAAATATCTTCTTTCGTCTTCTCAACCTCCAACCCAAGCATGGTACTAAGTACTATAGGTTCTAATACCTCTCGTGTTTGGGTTCACATAAAAAAAAAAAAAAAAAATGGTTATCAAATGATCTAATGAGACTCGTTACAAACAAGAAAAATGCATGGGATGCATATAAATTATCAGGAGACACAGAAGCCTATGGCAGATATAAACTAGTTTGTAATCAAGTCACAAAGGAAGTTCAGGTGAAGGCAGATTATGAGAAATCTTTGGCAAAGGATGCTAAGAAAAACAGCAAGGATTTCTTTACTTATATAAACTCCAAAAGGAAGGGGATGAATCTGATTGGTCCACTTGATATCGATGGTTCGAATGTTGATGATCCTGCTCAGATAGCAAACAAACTGAATGAGTCCTGAAATGTTGTTGCAGCACCATAGTTGAAAACCACTGATCTAAACCGTGGATTTTCCAAAAAATGTGGTAAGGTTGTCTAAGATGAGAATGTGGCATACTGTAATTGGCTTTATCCTAATCTCCAGATTCATTTTCTGCTTAAACTAATAAAGCAGTTATTATACAACCAATTTTGTACAGGTGAAGCAATGAAAGTTTCCTTCTTATCCAAACAGTAGTTGAGCCTTCTGATCTCTTGCCAAAGCAGCTGGCTGCAACTTCCATCCATATATCCTCTCACCTCTGTTACAAATCTGATGGTACCAACTTACAAGCATCCTACTTTTTTCCTAACTCCTCAGTGACAATCTCACTAAATCATTTCCTACCTTACCCAATACACTCCAATTTTATTTCCCATGATCTTCTAATAGAAGAATTGTAGAAGAATTGCAATCAACCTTGATGCCAAGAAAGCACCAAGTCTTGATATCATATCTCCACTTGTTCTAAAAATCAGTGCTTCTGCTCTCTGTCATCTTTTCACACTTTCTTATTCCACTGGTTTTTCCCTTCTGCTTGGAAATTTGCTCACACAGAATCCTAGTTTTTAAAAAGGGTAACAAATTCCTCCATCCCAATTATTGTTTTTTTGGACTTACCTCTACTCTTTTCAAAGTTATGATTTCAATATAGAAATATTTCTATTTTGAATTCCATCTGATCAATGATCAGTAATATGGATTCTGACAGTGTCAATGCACTGTTGATATATTGGCTTATGTTACCCATCTTAATGGGGAAATCATGTGGAAAAATTTGAAGAAACTCAAGCAGTTTGTGTTTGGCATGAAGGTCTCCTAAACAAGCTCCCATCTTATAGATTGCCGAACATTATTTTGCAATTGTGTATCCAGTTTTCTCTCTGGCTGCTGATTTCAGATGATGGTGACAGCTTTATGTCTTATAACTTCTCCACTAATGCTGGTGCTCCCTCTCTTTTCTTCTTGTATATTAAAAACTTTCTTTCACTGAGTGGAACTTCTATCTACAGTTTTGAAGATGACAGTACACTCCACCTTGCAGTTTGAGAAACCATGCATTGTACAAACAGCTTCAATGTTTCAATCATCCATCACCAATCCTTAAATGCCAATCTCCAAGTAATTCTCCAGGAGGTGAAAAAAAGCTGTTATCTACAATCTTTCTAAAAATCTCAGTCCTGTTTTTTCGCGATTCTTATTTCTTCAAAAAAGTATACTACAAAGTACTGAGACTAATACAAACATGTGATCTTGTGTAATTTCTAGACAAGATCACATTTATTCCTTCTACTTCTGTTCTCTGAAGTAACCTTACTTCACATATATTTACCAAAAATTACAACCTATAGGTATTCAAGTCTAATGTCATCAATTATCTTCTGTCTTTTCATACTCAACTCATGCATGGTATTAAGTATTATAGGTTCGAATATTGTGTGTTTGGATTTTCATATAAAAAAAATTAAGTAATGCAATTAGGTAGCTTATGTAACCTATCTTCTTTTAAAGATGCATAAGAAGAAATAAGTAGAACAGAGGCCTTTAACACACTACTCTGCTTATTCCTTCTTATGTCAAGGCTCTCTGCTTAGAAGATGGGTTCCACCCCAGCACATCTGAGCATTCACCTTTGTTAGTAGAGTACTGCCTTCTATAATGTTTACACTTATTTGGAGACTTGTCCAAATTAATGTATAGTAACTAGTGAAAAATTTGAGTGATCTACCAGACAGATTATCATAGTTTTAATCTTCTGTAGAAATCGACTATAATATCTTCACTACTTATATTAATAATGATGCATATACCAGTATGCATTTTTCCCTAATCCTGGATTTTGGGTTCGAGAGTAGCCTGTGCGGCCGCAGCTATTTTGCAGCTCCTGGAGAAGAGAAGTTTTTTCTGATTTATTTTTTGTTTTATTAGCTTAAATTGGCATATTTACTTATTTTCAGATATACACAGCATATCCGAAATTCGATAGCATTAGCTTTGTATAGTATAGTGCATAATATAATATTGTCAATTAATCAGTAAATCTATTAATCTTGTTAAACTTCATTGTCAATTAAATTGTACTTTTAACTATATATATATATATAACGACAGGGTACAAACGTAACAAATAATTAATACATAACTTGATGCGGAAGTTATATAAAGGGAACTCGTAGATAACACTCGATACAGAAAAAAAAATATAGCGTTATAACTGGGTTAGGATACAAGTTTAAGGTTTTAATTTTGTTCTGAAATTGTAATTTTATTGACATTAAATCGAAATCATGACTCAAACCAGAGCAGCAAAGCAAAAGGCTCAAGCTAATGGGAGTGCTGTGGCTCAGGGGAGAACTGAGGGGGGCAGTTGCCCTCTGAATCACAGCCTTTTAAGATGCACTGTTTGCTTGATGTTTGCGGAGCATTCGGGTACGGGACATGATACTGCCATGGGGGATGTCTTTGTGTGTGCACGATGCAAGGAGTGCAAGGAAATTAGGCGACAACTCAGCGTAGTTATGGGCCTATATGAGACCTTGAAGAACACGGTGGATGCCCTCGAAGGAAATAAATTGAGGGGCCCATCAAGCTCTCAGCTGCCCACATCAACGCCAGAGATTGCACTTGGTCATCTTGCACCACAAGGCAGCCCCCAAGGCAGAATGCGCTGGTCCCACAGGAACTAGTAGTTGTTGGTGACTCTATTGTCAGGGAAACGGGGAACATGCTTTGTAAAAAGGATAGGTGGAACAGGACCAGGGTATGTCTGCCAGGGGCAAAGGTTGATGACGTTGTAGAGCGGATATCATCTTTTAAGGGCACAAAAGGTGATATAGTTGTACACTTGGCACTAATGATATTAAGAGTAGGAGACCAGCGGAATTACTTAACAAGTACAGGTCACTGTTGAAAAAAAGCCACAAAGTAGGGTTGAATTTGAAAGTGTCTGCAATTCTGCCCAGACACGATAGGAGGGAGTATATGATGAGAGCCTTGTCGATCAATTCGGCCCTGAAAAGATTGTGCAAGGCTCAAGGGGTAGAATTTTTTTCAGCCTGGACTGTACTTGTTAACAGGAGAGATTGCTTCTACAGGGATGGGATACACTTAAATAGAAAGGGTGCAAGAATATTTGCTGATGCTATCGAGGCAGTGTTAAGTGGGTCGGAAAACTGCTAGCTTGGGAGGAGACAAAGACAAAAAGATTAACAGTAGCCACTGGCAGAGGTGAAAGAGATTCTTGCACTGCTTCTATTGGAATGAGTAGAAGCCTGAAAAACAATATGCAGGATATTTCAGAGACTGCTGGAAGTCATTGCGGTACAAGTAAACACATGGGTTGTGTTAGGGTAGCTAAGAATAGAAACAGGTGCATGTATACTTGCGTGTACACCAATGCTAGGAGTTTAGTAAATAAATTTGATGAATTTGAGGTTTTGCTCAAAACATCAAAGGCAGATATTGTTGGGATATCAGAGACATGGTGTCACACAGATATAAAGAATGCAGAACTGGAATTTGGGGAGTACAACGTCCACAGAAAGGATAGACAGGATAGGAAGGGAGGTGGGGTTATGCTATTAGTTAAGAAAACACATAAAATTGAAGGAAGTGAAGCCAGTCGACATCGATGGACAGGGCAGTGTCGAGTCAGTTTGGTGTGACATAAGCATGGGTAAACCAAAATTGAGAGTAGGAGTGTGCTATAGGCCTAATGACTCTGATGAGTATAATAAGATACTGTACAGGGAAATAGAATGGGCCAGAAAATCAGAGAGTCTTATAATGGGGGATTTTAATTTCCCAGATATTAACTGGAATTTGTGGGTTGGTCACTCACACACTAGCAAGGCTTTTGTGGATTTATTGGATGATTGTTTTCTACGCCAGCATGTTCGGGAGGCAACTAGAGGTAGTAATACTCTTGATCTGATTATCAGTAGTGATTCTACATGCATTAAGAATCTGCAGATAAAGGAACCACTAGGTGGCAATGATCACAGTGTGCTGAAGTGGGATTTACTCAAGGAGGTAACTACCATCAGAGGTAAAGGGAAGGGTTTTTGCTTTCGTAAAGGCGACTATGATGGGCTGAGACAGTATTTAAATTCTATACAGTGGGACCAACTGATGATGTTACCAACAGCAAATTCAAAATGGGAAGCATTCAAGGAACTAATCTTGGAAGATACCAGGCTTTACATACCAACCAAGAAATATTGTTCAAGGTTCAGGCCTAAATGGGCCTTCTTCAGATGAACTAATGAGACATATGGCAGAGAAGAAAAATGCATGGGATACATACAAATTAATGGGTAACATGGAAGCCTATGATAGATATAAGTTGGTCTGTAACCAAGTCACAAAGGAGATTAGGCAGGCAAAGGCAGATTGTGAGAAATCCTTGGCAAAGGATGCAAAGAAAAACAGAAAAGAGTTCTTTACCTATTTAAACTCAAGAAGGAAAGGGATGAATCAGATTGGTCCACTGGATGTTGATGGTTCAACAGTTGAGGATCCTACACAGGTGGCTAACAACCTAAACGAGTATTTTGCATCTACATTCACACATGAAGAGTTATTCAGGAAGGGGAATGTCGTAGGTGAAGTAAACATTGGCAATGAGCTAGATGATTTTCTAATAACTGAGAGGAAAGTGGAGGAGAAATTGTTGAGGATAAACATAAAAAAGGCACCCGGGGTGGATGGGATCTATCCAGTTATATTAAAGGAGGCAGCAAAGGAAGTAAGCAAACCCCTAGCCATAATTATGAGAGCTTCTTTGGACTCAGGGGAGGTACCCATAGACTGGAGATGTGCAAATGTAACCCCAATTCACAAAGGAGGATCAAAGGCTGACACAAGTAATTATAGACCTGTTAGTTTAACTTCGGTTCCAGGAAAATTAATGGAGGCACTGGTTAAAGAAGCACTGCAGGATCATCTGGACAAGAATTCAGTTATAGCTCAGACACAGCATGGTTTTGTTAAGGGCAGGTTTTGTCTGACCAATTTGATTGGATACTATGATGTAGTTACAAAAGAACTGGATGCAGGGAATAACTTTGATATTATATATTTGGATCTTAGAAAGGCTTTTGATACTGTTGCGCATGGAAGACTGCTGCATAATTTGGAGCAGTGTGGCATTTGAGGCAAATTGCTGCTATGGATAAAGGGAGGGTTGAGTGGCAGAAGACAGAGAGTGGTAATCAATGGACACTGCTCAACGTGGACTAATGTTATTAGTGGAGTTCCTCAGGGTTCAGTGTTGGGTCCATTGTTGTTTTCTGTATTTATTAATGATATAGTTGATGGTATATCAAGCTTAATGTCCAAGTTTGCAGACGATACAAAGGTTGGCAGGATTGTTAAGGACACTACTGATGCTATGCTGCTGCAACAGGATCTGGAAAGGTTGAGCAGATGGGCTGAGAGGTGGCAATTGAAGTTTAACATTGACAAATGTAAAGTACTACATATGGGAAACAGTAACTCCAGATCAACGTATCAACTCTGTGGTACTACGCTGACAGTGGTAGAGAATGAAAAGGACCTGGGGGTAATTGTGCAGGCTGATATGAAGTTCTCTGAGCAGTGCAGACGAGCTGCAAGAGTAGCTCATGGTGTCTTGTCAATAATATACAGGAATTTTTCTAGCAGGGATAGGGATGTGATTATTCCCTTGTATAAGGCATTAGTCAGGCCACACTTGAGTACTGTATACAGGTCTGGGGACCTCATTTCAAGAAGGATGTAGAGCTGCTGGAACGAGTACAGAGGAGGGCAACAAGATTAGTGAATGGAACAAAGGGTTGCTCTTACGAAGAAAGGCTTAAGTTTTGCAAATTACAGAGTCTGGAGACTAGGCATCGGCGAGGTGGTCTGATAGAGGTGTATAAGGCTTTGAATGGCTTGAGCACGCTCAATGCCGATGGGATTCTTCCTCTCGCTCAGAATAATCACCTGAGAGGGCATAAATTCAAATTGAGGAAGGACGGATGTCGGATAGATGTGCGGAAATTTGCCTTTAGCCAGCGGGCAGTTGGTTTGTGGAATAGACTTCCATCACTTGTTGTTGAAGTTGATAGCCTAAACAAATTTAAGGCTCAGCTGGACAGGTATTTCAAGCGAACGGAGGGGTGAAATGGGAGTAGTGGTTGTGCTTTTTTCTTTTGGCTGATGCTGAATATGCTTGCTTTCTTGCATCATATGCCTCTACTAATGCTAATGCTAATTTCAGTTCAAAACTTTTCTTATGCCCCCCCTACAAAGGTAATATCATTATTAATATATATATATATAATTTTCTTATTTTTCTAATTTATTGTTAATCTATGCATTTAACCAATTATTATTTTCATTTTCATTGCAAATTTACCCTGGAAGAGAAATCAGGCTTACAGGTCTATAGTAATAGTAATAGATGTACGTGATGCAAGAAAGAAAGTATATAAGCATATGTAGCATCAGCCAAAAAAAAAAAAAAAAAAAAAAAAAAATTCACATTTATTTAAGCTATCAACTTCCACAACGACAGATGGAAGTTTGTTCCAGCAATTAATCACCCACTGGCTATAGGCAAATTTCTGCCCATCTATTCTACAGCTGTCTTTCCTCGATTTGAATTTATGCCCCCTTAGGTTCGTAATCTGAACAAGTGGAAGAATCCCATTGAATTCGGTGTGCTCAACCCATTAAAGTTCTTATACAACTAAATTAGATCACATCGCAGGTACCTAGTCTCCAGTCACTGCAATTTGCAGAACTTAAGCCTCTCTCGGTAAGAGGATTCTTTCATTCCCCTCATCAATCTTGTTGCTCGTCTCTGTACACACTCAAGCAAATCTACATCCTTCCTAAAATGAGGCCTCCAGACCTGGATGGAGTACTCAAGGCGTGGCCTCACCATTGCCTTATACAAAGGGATAATCATCTCCTTTTCCCTGCTAGCAAAATTCCTGTATATCATTGACAAAACCCCATGGCCTGCTCTTTCAGGCTGTCTGCATTGTTCAGAAAACTTCATATCTGACTGCACAATTATTCCCAGGTCTTTTTCATTTTCTACCACCTGAAGTGTAGTACCACACAGTTGGTACATTCCTCTGGGGTTACTTCTACCCACATGCAGTACTTTGAATTTGTCAATGTTAAACTTCAGTTGCCACTTCTCAGCCCATCTGCCCAAATTTTCTAGATCCTGTTGCAGTAGCACACTGCCATTACCGTTATTAACAACCCTGCCAACCTTCGTATCATCTGCAAACTTCAACATATCACTGATAAATATACAAAACAACAGTGGGTGAAACACCGAACCCTGTGGAACTCCACTAATAAAATTAGTCCACGAAGAGTAGTGCCCACTGATTACCACCCTCTGTTTTCTTCCACTCAACCACTCTTTTATTCATTGTAGCAACTTACCCTTAATACCATTCTACTCCAATTTGTACAGTAGTCTTCCATGCGCAACAGTGTCAAAAGTTTTCCTGAAATCCAAGTATATGATATCAAAATTATTTTTTGCATCCAGTTCCTTTGTTACCACATCATAGTATCTAATCAAATTGGTCAGACAAGACTTCCCCTTGACAAATTCATGCTGCGTCTGAATTATTGCTGCAGTCTTGTCTAAATGATCTTGCAATGCTTCTTTAACCAGCGACTCCATCATTTTCCCTGGGAACAGAAGTCAAACTAACAGGTCTGTAATTACTTGTGTCACTCGTTGATACCCCTTTGTGAATTGGAGATACATTTGCACATATCCAGTTGGTGGGGACTTCCCCTGAGTCCAAGGATGCTCTCATAATTATGGCTAAGGTTTTGCTTAGTTCCTTTGTTGCCTCCTTTAATATAACTGGATAAATCCCATCCATCCCAGGTGCCTTTCTTATGTTTAACTCCAACAATTTCTCCTCCACTTTGCTCTCAGTTATTACAAAATCATTATGAACCCTGCTACAATTTGACAACCTTCTGGCATTTTCCTTCCTTAATAACTCCTCAAGTGTGAATGTAGATGCAAAATACTCTTTCAGTTTGTTTGCTATCTGAGCAGGTTCATCACTAGTCGAACCATCGATATCAAGTAGACCACTCTAATTCAATCTGATTAATTTTCCCTTGAGTCCACCTCTTCTCCCTTTATGAATAGGGGAGACCTCTGCATGTGTCTCTGACCCATAGGGATAGATACCCCCCAAACCAACAGATGCACTCATAATTATTATGGATAAATGTTTACTTATCTCTTTTGCTGCTTCTTTTAATATAATTGGATAGATTCCATCAGCCTCAAGTGCTTTATTTACTTTTAGCCTCAACAATTTCTCTTCTACTTTCCTCTTGGTTATTAGAAAATAATTTGGTTCCCAGTTATAAGTTGGTATACTTCTGGTATGCCCATCCCTAAACACTTCTTCATGCCTGATTTATTCACTTATTCAGTCAGTAAGCAGAACCGGATCATCAAAAGTTTTTAAGTATATAGTATTTTATTATGTAAATAAATATTTCTCTTATTGCATTGGAATTCAATAGAATTTTTAATATGCACATTTGACCTAATCTTCAAAACTTCTTTCATAAAAAAGATAGTAATTACTGTAACTCTTGAAGCCAAGTAAATTAATATTAAATTTTCACAGTGACTAAAGAAAATCCATAGCAAATGATAACTCGGTAACCAGGGTCTCTGTCATTTGCTATTGATTCTCTGCTGCCTCTTTCCATCTTTACCATATGCAATGGCCAGTTGGTCCTTCTGTGGGTAAGGTGTCAGGATGGGTGTGATGCTATTCTTGTTGCATTGCAGAACCCATTTTAATAAAGTTGAAGGTAAAGGATTCCATGACTGGATACCATATTTTAGGATATCCCAGAAAATTCTCTGTGGGCTTGAGATCTGAAAACAGTGGAGGCTATGGAAGATGCTGCATCTTCCATTTCCTCACACTATATTCATTTCCAGCAAAAGAGGGATTAGGGTCACTGTCAATCTGTTACCAGTTTCTGTAAAAAATGGTATGTTGTGGGGGTGCCATATGGCATGCATATAAATAAATTCAAAGTAATCAAACAAACATTTGATCCAACAAACAAACTGTTTGTTGGATCTTAATACCCAGCCCCCCTTCTCAGCTTTCCAATAACAGGTGATTGATATGTGCTCCCACTGCATTTTTTAAACTATTATCAATGTGATGAAAGATTTACAGTAGAGATATCTACTGCCAAATTGCCATTCACTCTGCATGATTTTGGATGGATACAGAGGTGTATCTATTATGGTTGAGAGTGATGATCACACACAGAACAATAGAATATCTGCAGCTGTGTTCAGTTATGACTGATGTGCTATGGCCTTGTTGTTAACATTTGCCAGTTTTCTCCAAAGTGGATGTGCTTTATATTTTAAAAAGATAAATAAATAAATTTTATGTTTATGTTCCAGGACAACCACACATGGTCAGAGGAGTTCACAAGATAGAGAGAATACAAAATCACTGGGTTTGAACTGTGACCAAGTCAAGTGGCTGTACTAATGCATCCTCACATTTGACCACTCAGCTACAGTGGCCATTAGTTTCTAAGTGTAACACACTTTTTAATATTGCTTTGAACACTGATAACTTCCAGGATCTTTGAAATTTCTGAAAATTTAAAATCCTCTGAAATCTTGGTTAATGTTCTCGAAAATCCAGTTATATCTTTGTCAATTTAAAGACACTGGAACTGCATACACCCGCAGCATTTTGGATTTGGAGGTATGCTGTAATTAATTAGTTCTGTTTTTAGTTCTTACAAAACACTGTTTCATTTTAACCACTCTTAGAAAAAAAAAAAAAAAAAATTGCTGTTTGGAAAGAGACCAACATATAAAAAATGACTTAAATAAATAAAACATACTTTTGGATCAGTAGGCTGTTGTAAAGGAAGTGAAGTCATCCATTCCAATTTATTTTTTTCAACTTTGTCCATGTGCAACCACTTCTTGGCATCTTCAGGATGTATTGGGATATCTAATTCATTTATATCTATAAGTATAAACATCCCATAATTTACAATTTTATCAAACTTGTAACCAATTTGATTCTAATAAAAAAACATCAAATAGTAGTATATATTCAATTTGTACTGTATTGCATAAGGTCACATACTTAAAATGCATGCCATTAATAAGCAGGGCATAACACAGGGACACTCAGCCTATAGTAATAAAGGACTGTATCTAGCACCCGCATTTTATCATTTTCATATATGATTGAGTTCAGTAACTTTGCTGAAGGCTGACACTGTTATCATATTAACAGACTTTATTATTATTTTTCTCTCAAATTTCATATAAAACAGGCAATAATATGTGAGATTATTTACAACTACAAATGTTTCAGAAATATTACCATTTATAAAACTTTTACTATATACCAAATAATTATTTTACATTCTTGAAGGTAAATATCTCATTAATAAAATTTAATTTTAAAAATATATTAGCAATAAAAAAATAAAATTTTAAAACAAGCCAATTGGAAGAGTGTCAATTAATAATACTAGTGATATATAACATATTACATCATACAGGAAATAAATACTTATATTATTGAAGAAACTTGGTAACAAACAATACATTGTGTTTGGTGTTTCTTCGATAATTCATGATAAAATTATGATAAAATTTTATCATTCATAATTATGATAAAAACATGGGTCCATAAAATGATCCAGTTCAAATTCATTAATATTCAGTTTTTTTGAACAATGGACTAAAGTATATTATTATGTATACTATAATAAATTATTATTAAATGTCAGAGAAACAAGGCTCAATAAGTTCTACGTTATATATATCAGTTAACAAAAGAATGAGAGGAATTACCTCAGTATCGACTTGTAGAACACTTCGATGCTAACACTCTCTGTAATTCAAATGAATGTAAAAAACTAACTTAAACTCTAACACTCTGCATAAATGAATGCAAAAATTAAATGAATTCTCCATGCGCGAAGAAAAATCATTGATCTAATGCACCCAGAATCAAAGGTCTAGGTTTGTTTGTTTGTTTGTTATTTGGAGCATTAGCAACTAAGGCCATATTGCTCCGGAATATGTGGTGATCACTCCCTGACCTTTCCACATCCTCCATATTTGGTGGTGACGGGCTCGAACCCCGGTCTAATCAAGAAGCGTGTGCTACGCACTGCTGCTCCTTCCCACCTGGCTACGGAGGCGCCCAAAGGTCTAGGAGCTCCAAACCTGAATCCAAAATACATCAAACCACGAACAAACATCCAGAAGTGAAAGAAGACACTTTGTCCATTAATAAAAATGAATGTGAAAGCGATATAAAATTTTTTACTTTCCTGAAGCTGACTAGGCTTTTTAACATCGGTCTTGATTACGGGATAATAAAGCATGAAATGTATGATGGAATTTAAAGTAGAGAGATTATTTGTTACCTTGGTGTATGCATATTATGCCTTTCTCATCCCTAAACACTGTCAGAAAGACCTTGCCTACTGGAGCTCGGACCCTTGCCTTCTTGGGAGGTGGGAAACCACAATGTCGCAATTCCACGGACTGCTTTTTACTTTCAGGGTTGAAATGCTGTATCCAACTTTCATCCTGAGTGATTAGACGAGAGAAAAAGTCTACCTGCTTTTTTTAGCACAGGGCTAACAACTATTGTGATTTCTGTTGTCAAATCAGCCTTCTGGAGATCAGTAGATGCCAGTGCTTCACAATGCCATAGGATGGGGCTTCATCCTTATATACAGCAGTCATCTCCTCATGGATTTCTTTAGGACATTTCCACTTCAAGAACAGATACCAGATTACAGCTCTCCCTTCAACTTTATCCATGATGCTACTTCGTCACACATTCCGTTCTGTAAGAGAAAAACAAATTAAGACACAGGGCTGAAAATTTTCACGTTTAGTACAGAGATATGTACGATGCTACACACAAAATATCATGACTCTGCGATATGTGGAAGTAGGTGTGGGCGATTCTTTACTGAACCAACACTCTCGTATGAAAAGATTAGTAGCTGCTATGATTTTTTTTTTTTTTTTTTTTTGTTTTTATGAAAACCCCAAACACGAGAGGTATTAGAACCTATAGTACTTAGTACCGTGCTTGGGTTGGAGGTTGAGAAGACGAGAGAAGATATTTGCTGACATTAGACTTGAACTTCTGTAGACTGTAATTTTCAGGAAAGAAATATGAAGGAAGGTTGTTCCAGAAAATGGCAGCTCAATGAATAAACGAAGAAGATGAACAGTTGGTTCTGTGAGTTTGAAGTTGGACAGTAAATGGATGTTGGCTGGTGGCGGCATGTGTTCAGACTGTTTTGAAAGAGAGAGAGAAAACGGGAATCTAGAAGCCTGAGAGAGGTTTTGGGGGTACTGCCCCAGATGTGGGAATAATATTCCATGGTAAGGCGGATTTATGATTTGTTCAGAGTGAACAGCTGTTTGGAAGAAAAGTAATGCTGAGAGCGAAAGAGAAAACCAAGATTTTTAGATGAAGAGGAAGCGATATTTGTAATGTGCTTGTGCCAAGAGAGATTAGAAGTCAGAGTTATCCCCAAAAGAGATTTTGCCTAGAAACCGGAGTGTCACCTAAAATAAGCATAGGAGCAGAAGAATCCTTTTTGTAAGATATAAGACAAGACTGAGTTTTAGAAGGATTGAAATCAACTAAGTTGTCTTTGCCCCACTGGAGAATTACCTGGAGATTGGCATTTAATGAATTGGTAGTGGATATTCGAGAAGTTGAAGCTGATTGAGCAGGGCAAGGTTTCACAAAATGGAAAATGGAATGCAATGTGCTATCATCTGCAAAACTATGGATAGGATTTCTGGTCAATGGAATAAGATCATTAATAGACAAGAGGAAAAGAGTGGGGGAAAGAACTGAACCTGGGGGAGCACCAGCATTAGTGCAGAAGTTAGAAGATAGGGAGTCATCTATCATCACCCCTCAGTGAATGATCAGAGAGAAAACTGGATAACCAATTACAAAAACAGTTGGCAAACCATAAGATGGAAGCTTGTTTAGAAGACCTTTATGCCAAACACGATCAAAAGCCTTTGAGATGTCAAGAGCAACTACTTGTGTTTCACCGAACCTTTCCATTGAATTAGTCCATAAATGGGTAACATAAGCCAGAATATCACCAGTGGATCGACACTGACGGAATCCATACTGGCGATCGCTGATCAGATGGAAGGTTTCTAGGTAGTTTAAGAGTTGGCGGTTAATTGATTTCTCCATTACTTTAGAAAGAGTAGAAGTAATTGCAATGGGACGATAATTGGATGGGAGGGATTTGTCACCCTTTTTAGGAACTGGCTGGATATGAGCAAATTTCGAAGCAGAAGGAAAAACACCTTTGGAATAAGAAAGTGAAAAAAGGCAGCAGGAGTAAGTTCAGGAGCACAGGTTTTGAGAACAAGTGGCGAAATACCATCGGGACTCGGAGCTTTCTTAGCATCAAGATTCGTCAAAATCCTTCTGACATCCTTTTGACGGAAGACCAAAGGAGACACTGAATGGAGCATGTTGGGAATGGTTTTACCAAAATCATTAATACATGAGTTGGAAGAAAAATAGGATGCTAGCAGGTCATCTTTATCCTTGGCTGAAGTGATAACAGAACAATCTGGTTCTGACAGAGTTGGAAGCAGAGATGGGCAAAAGTTGCGGCCAATGGCTTTGGCAAGAGACCAGAATGCTCAGCTATACTATTAGGGCAAGAAACAAGATTTCTACTCTTAGTCTGTTCAAAATCTAGTTTGGACTGATTAATAATTGCTTTATAATTGTTGTGAACTTTGGTGTAGGCAAAAAATGAAAATGAAGAATTGGAAACAAGCCAATTACAATATGCAACATTCTTCTCCCGACTGGCCTAAGCACATTTATTGGAAAACTAACGTTTAGATAAAGGATTTCATTCCTACAAGAATAATTTCACTGACATGTCTGAGCAAACATTGACATGAGAAGTTTTGAAACAGTAGTCTGACCAAAGAAAAGAACAAAAGAAATTTTGCAGGTCATCCCATTTTGCATTCTTTTAATGCCAAACACAAGGTTGGGAATAGCCATGAGATACTGGCTCCATTGGAGAACAGACAATCCCCAAGTTGTGATCTCAGGTGCCTTAAAGGACCACTCATTTTGACCATGTACTTAGAAGGGTTGTTTGTGAGAAAAAGATCAAGCGTGTTGGCTGTATGGTTAAGATTGTCCAGTATTCTTGTAGGTAAATGAACAATCTGTGCAAGGTCATTAGTAATTGCAAACGCCTCAGCATTTCGACCAGCTCGGTTGTTGTGACTGGAAAATGGAAGCCAGCTAGAGTTGTGAACATTAAAATCACCAAGGAAAATTACCTCATTGTTACGAAAGTTGGACTGGAGAAAGTCAAGTTGCAAAGAGAGGAAGTCAAAAAGCTCCAAGTCATTAGTGGATTTGGGAGAACGGTAGAGACAACAGATGAATTTGACACAAAAAAGTAGAGAGATTTTAATCTAGAGAAGATAGAAAAGAGGAGATTCCAAATTACCAAGTCTCTGAAAGGTTTTATAGGAATGGACATATGCACAAGTACCACCTTTGAGACGAAAGAAATCACACAGCGAATAATTTGGCCAACTGAGATGAGCAGTAGTTGAATCAACGGATAACTGAGATTCTGTCAGAAAAAGTACATGGGGTTTGGCAGACTGCAAGTGGAAATGGACATCGTTGAGATTAGAACTGAGACCACATATATTAGTGAAATGAACTAGGAAATGTTTGGGAGGTTTAATTCTTTTCGCATATAAGCTTATTCTGTTAGTTTGACAATTCATGGTGTATTCAATAGTAAGAAAAAGTGGGGGGGGGGGCATGCTGTGTGAAGTAATGAAATTTTTGGATATGGTTTACACATGGTAAGAATATACCCATATCCTTGACATAACGTGGCCTTGACAATGACCCTCGCATACACACTACTTGGACTCCTTACAGTCAATATCTGGCAGAATAGAGGTAGCAAGATTATATACTAGCTGATCTGGAAGCCTCCTAAAGAGTTACCAATAGGTTCGGTCCGGTGTACTAATTAGCACCTGGCATGCGAACACCATTTTAGAGCTGTACCCTCGAACTGTAAGGAAGATTGGATCTCACCATGATGTCCATCATAACCTCAAAAGTCATCAGTCATACTGCATGATGGAAGAGATGGGGAAGGGTTGACCGGAACTTAGTTCTGGAGACTAAACATGGGTTCCACCACTTCAAGCCTCCAATAAGCAAAGTAGTGGTACTGCACTGGTTGATGAGAGTCATCTACCACATAGTATTGTCTGGAAACACAGAGGGGCGGCATTCCTCCATGGGTGCCATACAACTTGACCCCTGCTTACCACAGTGTGCTTGTACATGGGGGTTATACCCATGATTACTAACAGTCCCACCATCGTGAAGGTGAAAGCAGAGGATTATTTCCTATTTACAATTTGCTTGGCAACATCATCAGATGGTTCCACTGCATAGAATTTAAAAACTGTCTGGCACCACTGTAGTCACTGATACAAAAGAAAAAGCCTTTCCTTTTTTCCTTGAGAGTAGTTCTGTCTTTAATTAAATTCACATTAGCACACTGTGATTGCTGCAACTCAGTGGGTCTTTTACCTGAATATTCTTAATGCATAAAGAATCACTGTGATAACCAGATCAAGAGTATTGCTTCCTTTTGTTGTCTCTCTAACATGCTGCTGTAGAAAAGTCATTCAAGAAATCTACATAAATTTCCCAGTGTATAACCCACAAATTCCAGTCAACAACTGGAAAGTTAAAATCTTCCATTATTATAAGACATTCTGATTTACTGGCCCTCTCTATTTTTCTATATAGCTGTTGTTATATATAACACAGTCACTAGGCCTATAAGACACTCTGGTGAAGGTAAAGAAAGCCTGCATGAGAATGACGAGAAACATCGGATAACTTACGCGGAAAATTAGTTTCCCGATACGGCACTCTAGTGTTGCTCGCTCGGTAAACAGATGGTAGGTGTTATCAGTCTGGAGCAAAGTCAAGAATGATATATTCATTGACAGATAGGCATGGCAAACGATGTGCTGATTGGTGTGCAAACACAACACACGATAACATCGGTTTAGTATCACTTTAGCAGCACTAATGGTAACTTGTTCTAATCGTACATGCCCTAATCTTTTTTTCACCATTACAGTATTTCGTAATGGTGAAAAAAGGTCAGGTTACCTCGACTTGATCCCATGGGAGCTTGAACCCCTCCCGACATGGAGGGGGTAACCTAACCTTTTTTCTTTAGAATCAGTCATATTTAGAAATACATTCATAAAAAAAAAAATAAATTTTTTTTTGACTGCATTTTTATTTTCTTGTTCAATAATATGCCCTAATGGCGAAAAAAGGTCAGGTTACCTCCACTTGAATTCCATGGGAGCTTGAACCCCTCCCGAAATGGAGGGGTAACCTAACCAAATATTAATTTGGTTAGGTTACAAATATAACAAAATATTAATTTTTTATTACTGTACTTTTATTTTTAAAGACACTCGTGTAGATACACACGTATCATAACGTCAATCAGCACCTTAATAGCTATCCAGTGTATATATATATATACAGGTAGTCGTCGACTTACGTCCTATGTGCTTTACGACTGATCGACTTACGACTGCTACTGCATCTCGCACTGTGTTTCAGTCTGAACTGAGCATACATACAAGATTGTTGCTAGGAAGAATGATATACGCACGTCGAGCCTCTCTTAATGCAGTGCTCTCCGAAGCCTAATGGGAACGGTTGTGCGTGTAGCGTCAGCCCACTGCCCAGTAACGTGTGTTTGGCGCGAATAAGCTAGTCTTAATCCGTTTAGTCAGCTTTGCCATTATAGTCGAACAAAACATCTTACCGATGTATGTATGTATGTTGTGATTCATGCATCTCGATCTCTGTTTGCATACATTACGTTCATTATTGTTGGTTCAGTTATATTTGTGTTACAATTAGCATTTTTTTATAACCCCTAAACATGTCAACCAAGAGGAAAGTGCCTTTGTCTACTCCTAGACCTGTCAAGAAAGAAAGAAAGGCCATTGATTTAGACACAAAATTGAAAGTGATCAAGCAGCATGAAGAAGGAAAGAAGGTGAATGCGATTGCACATGATTGTAAGTTATCTCATTTGACAATTTTGAAATACAAAGAAAGGATTCATGAAATTGTTAAAGGTTCGGCTCCCAGGTGAGCAACAGTGATAATGAAACAACGTACAGGGCCCATCCATGAAATGGAAAAATTATTGTTTCTTTGGATGGAAGATCAGATACAGAAGCGAACACCCTTAAGCCTTCTTACAGTGCAGTCGAAGGCCAGAAGTCTCTTTCAGACGCTGAAGAAACGTGCCGGAAAAGATTGCACTCAGACATTTATAGCAAGTACAGGATGGTTCAAAAGATTCAAAAGAAGATTCAACCTTCATAGGGTTGGAGGCACTGGAGAATCAGCAAGTGCGGATGTGGAAGGAGCTCAAGAGTTTGTTAAAAGTCTGGATGAAATAATTACAGAAGGAGGGTATCAACCAGAACAGCTTTTCAACGTGGATGAGACTGAACTGTTGTGGAAAAGGATGACAGAACACACTTACATTCACCAAGAAGTGAAAAGCATGCCTGGTTTTAAGGCACTTAAAGATAGGCTGACTTTGCTGCTCCTTGGTGGGCACACCGCAGGTTTTAAACTGAAGCCCTTTTTAATTTATCATTCTGAAAATCCCCGTGCATTCAAGAATGTATACAAGCACACTCTGCCTGTATACTTCCATTCAAACTGAAAAGTCTGGATGACTCAAACATTGTTTGAAGACTGGTTTATAAATTGTTTTGTACCTCAAGTTCGTGAATATTGCTTTGAGAAAGAAATTCCTTTCAAAATTGTATTAATCTTAGATAATGCATCTGGCCATCCACCTCACCTAGACCACCTCCATCCAGATGTAAAAGCTGTTTATTTGCCACCAAATGCAACTCCACTCAATCAGCCTATGGACCAAGGGGCGATTTCCACATTTAAGGCGCACTATCTTCGAACCACTTTCGCCCAAGCTATAGCCGCAACACACACCGACCCAGAACTATCTTTGCGAGAGTTTTGGAAACAGTACGATATTTATAAATGCATCAAAAATATTGCAGCTGCGTGGGAGGGTGTGACAAATGGAAAATATTGTAACACTGGCAAATGGACTTTCTTTAGAGATTGAAGTGAAAGATGTTGAGGAGCTGCTAGAGCAAGAATCTGGAGAACTTACGAATGAAGAACTTATCGCTTTGGAAGAAGAAAGGATGGAAGAAGAGAAAAATGAAGATGAGGAAGAACCAGAAAGAAAATTTCCAACTAGAGGGTTATCTGAAGGTTTTTCTCTACTAAATAAACTTCTTACACATTTTGAGGAAATGGACCCAAACATCGAACGATTTGCAGGGATTGAACGAATGGTACAAGATGCTTTTCGGCCATACCGTGAAATTTACAAGCAGAAAAGGAAACAAACAATTCAGACAAAAATCAACATATTTATGAGAAAAACAACTCCCACTACATCAAGTGGTGGCATTGATGACCCACAGCCAAGCACGAGTGGGCAGTAAAATATTTCTTATCTATTTTCTACATATGTTTTGTTTAGTTCTTTAAGATAAAATATTTTTTAGGTTTTATACAGTATTTGATATCTTTTTCATATTTTTTTATTTTTGTAAATAGTAAACCAATTGTGTTGTACACAGTGTTTGATTTACCTAAACTGGTCCGACTTACGTCCAGATCGCTTTACGACCGGTCAGTCGGAACCTAACATGGTCGTAAGTCGACGACTATCTGTATATATATATATATCTACAGATATAGATATGTATAGATATATATATATATATATATATATATATACAGTAACGTTAGAAGTGTCGTCAATAAAATGAGCAAATTCGAACTGCTGGTTAAAACAAGTAATGCGGACATAATAGGGCTTACAGAGATGTGGTGCCACCCGGAAATTGGGGATGATGAGTTCCAGTACGGCTTGTATAATGTATTTAGGAAGGATAGAGTAGATAGAAGGGGTGGTGGGTAATGATTCTTATCAGAAGCAGCCTGAGTGCGACGATAGCTTTCCCAGATTCAGACATTACACATGCTAGTATAGAGTCTGTATGGTGTGAGATAGTTGGAAACAAAGGTATAATGGGAGTAATCTACAGACCAGGTGATTGTGAAGATTATGACAAAAGCCTCTATATGCAAATGGAATGGGCAAGTAAACGTCAATGCCTTATTATGGGTGATTTCAATTTGCCTCTAATTGATTGGAGTAAATGGGAAGGAAACTCGACATGGGGAACAAAATTTTTAAATCAACTAGATGACTGTTATTTGTATCAACATGTCAGGGAAATACTAGAGAAAAGAATATCCTAGACCTCATCATCACACATGAATCAGATGACATAACAGGGCTGACAGTAGAGGAACCAGTAGCAGGAAGTGATCACGGAGTTCTACGGTGGATGATGACGAGAGAGGTAGCAGAAGTAAAAGGCAAAAGAATGGGTTTTAATTTCAGAAAAGGAAATTACGATGCCTTAAGGTACTAAGGTACTACATGGCCTCTATTAACTGGGTAGATATCACACAGAGAATGAATACAATTGAACTGTGGTACGCTTTTAAAACATTAATCACAGATGCCTTGAATGCGTATATACCATTAAAAAAATACTCCACGAGAAGGGTTCCAAGTTGGATGAATAGTGAAGTGCCACATTACTTGAACAGAAAAAGATGGCATGGAAAAGTTACAGAGCAATAAAAAGTACTGAAGCCTATAACTGCTACAGAGCCACAGAAAAGGTTCGACAGGCAAAGCAGTTTATAAGAAATCACTAGCAAACAGAGCAAAGAGGGGGGGGGGGATAAAGAATTCTTCACATATATAAATGCCAAGAAGAGCAGGACAAACCAGATCGGACCTTTACGTAAGGGAAAGGGGATATTAATAAATACACCAG
This sequence comes from Mastigoproctus giganteus, assembly GCF_048544385.1. Classification (NCBI taxonomy): domain Eukaryota; kingdom Metazoa; phylum Arthropoda; class Arachnida; order Uropygi; family Thelyphonidae; genus Mastigoproctus; species Mastigoproctus giganteus. Next base: position 168,434,523 of record NC_143580.1, read on the forward strand.
CTGCCGTTGCAGATGAACTCAACAGTTATTTTGCATTGATATTTACAAATGAAAAGCGTTTTGTGGCAATGGGAAATTGTGGGAGCGAAGTTAAAAAATATGTAATTAATGATATTAAAATTTTGCAAGATTATTTAATGAGAAAACATTCGAGCCTACAGACCAGTAAGGCTCCTGGAGTTGATGGAATATACCCTATAATCTTAAGGGAGGCGGCAAGGGAGTTCATTGAACCATTGAGGCTAATTATGTGAGCATCACTAGACTCTGGGGAGATTACCTCGGATTGGAAAAGTGCAAATGTATCTCCCACACATAAGGGTGGCTCTAAAAGTGAAGTTGGAAATTATCAACCTGTCAGTCTGACTTCAGTAGTAGGGAAAATCATGGAGGCAATGATCAAGGGTGGAATTCAGGATCATTTGGATCGAATTGAAATTCTCAAGGATACTCAGCATGGTTTTGTAAAGGGAAAATCATGTTTAACAAATCTGGTTCGCTATTTCGAAAGGGTCACTCACGAGCTGGATTTAGGGAATAATTTCGACATTGTTTATTTAGATTTCAGCAAAGCTTTTGACTCAGTCCCACACGAGCGGTTGCTTTATAAGCTGGAACAGGTTGGAATCACTGGGAAAATTCTTCGATGGATTCAGTGCAGGAGGCAGAGGGTTGTGATAAATGGCTATTCCTCAGATTGGGTTGATGTAAGAAGTGGGGTTCCCCAAGGATCAGTATTAGGACCACTGTTGTTTTTAATTTTCATAAACGACACTGATGAAGGGATAGAGGGCGTGATGCTTAATTTGCAGATGATGTTAAAATTGGTAGAGTAGTTAATGATCACTGTCAAGCTGAGCTTCTTCAGAGAGACCTAGATAGACTTCAGGAATGGTCAGAAAAATGGCAGCTATGCTTTAATCTAATAAAGTGTAAGGTATTACACCTGGGAAACAGTAATACCAAAAAAACGTATTCACTTGGTGGAGTTCAACTAAACCCAGTACTGGAGGAAAGGGACTTGGGTGTTACGATACGGCCAGACATGAAATTCTCTGAGCATTGTAAACAGGTTGCAAGGAAGGCCCATGGTGTCCTATCGATGATCTATCGAACTTTTGCAAGTAGAGATAGGGACGTGATAATCCCATTATATAAGGCTTATGTTAGATCACACTTGGAATACTGTGTTCAAGTATGGAGTCCGCACCTAAAGAAAGACATCGAGCTTCTTGAAAGGGTGCAAAGGCAGGTAACTCGCCTGGTGAGATCGGCAAAAGGGCGTCCTTATGAAGAAAGACTTTGAATATGTGGGTTGCAGAATTTGGAAACTAGACACCTTAGAGGAGATTTGATTGAGGTGTTTAAGGCTCTGAGAGGCATCAGTAAAATGAATGAGGATGAAATTTTCAAGATTATAAATGATGCTAGAACTAGGGGACATAAATTCAAGTTATGGGGGGAAATGTTTAGATTGGACTGCAGGAAGTTTTATTTTAGCCAGCGAGTTATAAATTACTGGAATAAGTTGCCTTCATGGGTGGTAGAGGCCGACAGTTTGGGGAAATTCAAAGGTCATCTGGATAGTACTTTCGGGTAAGGGAAGCGCATAGGATGATAGGTTTAATTTCCTTTTTTTTTATTATTATTATTATTAATTATTATTATTTAGTTATTTATTTATTTATTATTATTTTTTTATTTTAATTTTTTTTTTATCATTTTTTTTTTTTTTTGGCTGGTGCAGCATAAGCCATAGGCTTTCTTGCACCATTCGGCCGTTACTAATACTAATACTAATATAAAGAATCTTTCTTTCTTTCTTTTTCTATTATTTCCCAACCTAACGTTTAAGTTTAGGTCGCGAAATACAAGGAAACCTTTTCTTTTATTTCCTAACCTATGATTTAAGCTCAAGTTATGAAATACAACGAAAAACAAATAAACCTTTTCCTTTTTTCGTAACCAAACCTAAATCAATAATACAGTAAAAACACTCATCAACTCCAAAAATCTGCTTTTAATAATGAGAAAAAAAAAAAAAAAAACAATGAAGAACAAAAATGAATGGAACAAAACTTTCTGAAAAAAAAATTCATGAGTGCAAATCATACAGTTGGAGCTGAATAGCTATTTGCGATTTGAGTAACAATATTGTGAAAAGTATCTTCATGATTTTTCCCATAAATTTGACGCCACATATATTTATTGATGTGACCCATCAACATATGTTTACAGCTGCCATTTACTCTTTTAGTTAAACTTTATAGTTTCTTCCACTGGGCTTCGATATTATTCGTATGTATATGCTCCTGTATATGAATCTACAAAATATTCCTTGTGTTTCACCGTTAAATGTTTGTAATTCTTTTTTTCTAAGGCCGTAATACAGCTATATGCATGCCATTCATCTGTTATGATGGTAGTATTTTTCTTCACTACTTTTCTAATAATGCGCAAAAGAGTTTTTCCTTTCCGATTTTTTATCAATTTCATGAAGACGGATTTAGATTCTCTTTCGAACACACCAAACACCCATTTCTACTTAGCAGTTAAATTTCGTCCTCTGTGATTTTTTTTTTTTTTTTTTTTTATGAAAACCCCAAACATGAAAGGTATCAAAACCTATAGTACTTAGTACCATGCATGGGTTGAAGGAGAAGTATGGGGGGAGGGGGTTGCCGGAAACTTTGCTCTAGAGACTAAACATGGGTTTCACCACTTCAAGCCTCCAATAAGCAAAGTGGTGGTATTTCACCGGTTGATGAAAATCATCTACCACCTATGTGATGTTTTGGTTTTACCAATACAATTTTGTCTGCGTCTACAATTTTTCCTGATCCACCCAACTTAATGGATTTTTTTATCAACTGCAATTCGCAAATATCTCTTAGTTTCTTATAAAACTTAATTTCTGTCACTTTAAAAATCTCCAGATGGAATGCTGTCGTAGTTACTGGTGTGCACATTGACCAAAAGTTTATAATGTACATTATCTTTTTCAATGAAAGTTTTGTATTTTCCATAAAACTATGCTTCAATAAAGAAACTCCCAAAGAACATTTTTTACAACAGCACAACTTTCCACATGACTCTGTTCGTGATTCAATTAGTTGAAAATAATCATTGAACTTAAAACAGTACAATTTCGGTCTCATCAAAAAATCAAGCAACATTTTATTTTCCTTACAAATTTCTTCCATCTTTAAAAGATTCATCGCTACTATTACCTGTTCACCGTTCATTACAAAACTATTATGCACCGTTCTTTACTGGTAAATACACATCATAATGCCACCAATGACTACACAGTAGCTTGACGTCTGTTGTGCCCACCACCAATCATTTCATCATTTTCCACACTTATCTGTCAATCAATATATCCTTCTCGCTTTCTGCTCCAGACCGATAACACCAACCGTCTGTTTACCGAGCATCCGGTGTCGGGGAAACTAATTTTCAGCGTAAGTTATCCGATGTCTCTTGTCGTTCTTGTGCAGGCTTTCTTTACCTTAGCCCACACTCCTACTCTCAATTTTGTTTTCCCAGCTAATATCACACCAAACTGACTCAACGTTGCACTCACCACTCATGTCAACTGGATGCACTGTCTTAGATTTAATATGCTTCTGAACACGTTGACTGTCAAGCTAGTTTAAGAAAAAAAATTCCCCAGGGACCAAAAAATATTTAGTAAATAATTTGATTAGGAATTCTAAAATAAATATTGAAATGTCAGTGTTATGCAGTTTTTTTCACTTAAAATATCAAAAAAAGAGTTTTTTTTTTTTTTTTTTTGTTGTTGTTATTTGGTTTTTTAGGAGCATTAGCAACTAAGGCCATATTGCTCCGGGGATATGCGGTGGTCATTCCCTGACCTTTCCGCATCCTGCATATTTGGTGGCTCACAGGCTCGAACCCCAGTCTAATCAAGAAGCGTGTGCTACGAACTGCTGCTCCTGCCCACCTGGCTACGGAGGTGCCTTTTCTTTTGTGTTGCATATATGTGGTTGACATGGCCCAGTAGGTTACTTTATTTCTTGAGATGCCGTGTCGGCCACATAGGTGTGACACTATTATGGCATACACATGAAGGTTGTTTGTGATTAGTTTATTGCACCCACGGCGCAGGCTGCAATAAAACTAATCGCGATAAAATAAACTCTCAAAAACGTCGCAATAAGTTTGTCAGTATTGTTAGAGATTTTGTGAAAACAAGTTGATTAGCACACTGTATTATCCCAATTACTATTGTGTTGTGTTTCTCTGCAAGTCTGTACAAGTGTGTTGTAAAAAAAAAAAAAAAAAAAAATCTAAACAGCAATGGCTAAAAGAAAATTACTAAAAGAAGAGGAACTAAGAGAAACTGCTGAAAATCTTAGTAGTAGTTCTGAAGATGAAAAAGATTTCGACTCTGATGATTTGGTAAAAGATCCTGACCAGGATATTTCCTCAAATGAAGAAGAAGCGGATAATGAAATAATGGAAAATACCGAAGAAGTGCCTCAAGACTGGATGGAAGAAGAAAACGCGGATGAGCAATTTGAAAATACTGGAGAACTTGAGATTGAAGTGACTGAAACCAATGATGCTATTGAACGGACTGAATACGACGGAAGCCAAAAAAGATTTGATTTTACAGGCAAATCGGGACTGCAAATAGACGTATCAAGAAATATTTCTCATTTTGAGGCATTTTCATTAATTTTTGATGAAGAAGTAATAAATCTTATTGTAATGGAAACAAACAGATATGCCGAACAGAAAATTCAGAGTACCAGAGCTTCACAGCAGAGTTGTCTAAAAAAGTGGGTTTCAACAACTGCTGATGAGATGAGAAAGTTTTTCGGGCTTCTTATTAGGATGGGACTAGTAAGATTGGGCCGTATTGCATCTTACTGGTAAACCAAACTTATCTATAACAATAATTTAGTAACAAAAATTATGTCTCGCAACAGATTTGAATTGTTGTTGCGCCTTGTTCACTTTTCAGACAATGAAACTGCTATTCCAGGGGCCAGGCTCAGTAAGATACAACACCTGATAGATGTTTTGCAGCTGAAATATCAGAAAATATTTTTCCCCGGCGAAGATTTTGTCATTGACAACCCTTGTTCCTTGGAGGGGCAGGCTGATATTACAAATAAAGCACAGGTTTGGAATCAAACTGTTCAAGTTATGTTCCACTGAAGGATATACCTTTTTGGGCAAGATCTATTCAGGTAAATCTGAAAATTATATGAACTCCGTAGGTTTAGCTGCGAAGAGTTATCGCAGCAACTTCTAAATGAAGGTCACACCTTGTACGTAGACAATTTTTATACCAGCTGGTATAAAAATTGTATTGGTATTTTTATACCAATTTTTAATCCATCTGGCATTATTGTTTCTTCATAAACAAACTCATGTTGTTGGCACATTATGAGCAAATAAAAAATTTATGCCCAAGGAAGTCATGTACTCAAAGCTAAATAAAGGGGAGATGATCGCCAAGGAAGAAAAAAATGGAATTATTGTTCTAAAGTGGCGAGATGTGAGACTACTAAGAACAAAGCATGCCCCAGAAATGGTTGATGGACCCTTTACCAGTAAAGGAAGACGGAAAGAAACAAAAAAAAAAAAAAAAAAAAAAAAAAAAAACCACTTCCTATTTTAGCTTATAATAAGGGAAAGGCAGGCATTGATCTGTCAGATCAAATGGGTTGTATGGCACAACACTAACAACGGTAAAGTGGTACCAGAAATTAGCGATAGAATATATACTTGGAATATCAGTTGTCAATGTGTACGTGAAAACAAATAAAAATAAGAAGCTTTCGGGAAGAGGTAGTTACGGATTTGCTAAATATAGAATGGAAAGAGAAACGTGAAAAGCCCAAATGTGGTAACACTCATATACTAATGACAAAAATCGATGCAAACAACAAGAAAGTTAGATGTGTGTTTTTTGTTACGCAAAATTGAAAGTGTTGGAACGAAGATCAGTTGCTAGTAGAAAGGGGAAAAGAGTTGCGACATACTTCCCAGACTATATTCATCAGCCTTTCACATGTTGGACAACACCATTTATGGACAACACCATAAATCTTCATAATTTTGTAATTATAAAATTTGTAATAATAAAGAATTTTTAAATAATGACCAGTTACTCGCTTATTTTTTCTCATAGCACCATGCAAATTTCATCACATGTAACACCGGAGGCCACGCTTTTCAAAAATAACGTAAAATTCCAACAATTGTCAGTGCTATACAGCCAACGCAGCTCCCACTGAAACAGTGGGTGTTGGCAATATATGTCCAATGCGGCACCTGAAAAACGTAATGATGCTGGACATATACGGCCAACACGGCAGTCAATGTGTTATTAACTAAGAGCATAACCCCTTTATCACTCCTGTCTTTCCCATATACATTGTACTCTCCATATTCAAATTCAACATTGCTTATGTCTGAGTGACACCACATTTCCGCTATGTCTACAATGTCTGCATTTGATGACTTAATCAGTACTTCAAATTCATCAAATTTATTTATAATGCTCCTAATGTTAGTGTATATGCAAGTATACATAACCCCTAGCATTTTTGCTGTTATGGGCATTGCATCAGGCATCCATGTAAAATTTACTTATTTTCGCTGATTGAAATAAAGATATTACATGCATATGTTCTTACTCTTAGTTATCCTACACAGTCCATGCATTTACATGTTCCATGATGAACCACAGCAGGGCCTCAGTTTCCCAACACCTTGCTTTCCAGGCTGTTACATGTTCCAATAGGAATAGCTGAAGAATTAATTTCACCTCTGTTTGCAGCTCTTCTTAATCTTTTAGTCTGTTTATCCCCCCCCCCCCAACTAGCAGTTTTCTGACTCATCTATCACTACCTCAATAGCACCAGTAAATATTCTTGCACACCTTCTATTAAAGTGCATCCCATCCCTGTAAAAACAGTATCTCCTGTCACCATGCATAGACCATGCTAAGAAAAATTGTACCCCTTGAGCCTTGCACACTCTCTCCACATCTGAATTGACTGACAAGGCTCTCAACTTGTACTCCCTCCTATTGTGTCTGGACAGAATTGCAGATGCTTTCAAATTCAATTCTAACTTGCAACTTTTTCCCAACATTGACCTGTACTTGTTATGTAAGTCTTCAGATCTACTCTTAATATCAATAGTTCCAATGTGTACAACAATATCACCTTTTGTGCCCTTAAAATATGACATCTGCTCTACAATGCCATCCATTTTTGTCCCTGGCAGATTTACTCTCATCCTGTTCCAACTAATCTTCTTGCACAACAATTGCCCATTTCCCTGACAATAACCACCCTCCTGTGGGACCAGCTCATTCTGCCTTGGAGATTGCCTCTGTGTTGCCTGATGTGGAAGTGTGAGCTCTGAAGTTGAGTTGGGCAGCTGAGAGCTTGATGGGCCCCCCATTTTAATTCCTTCAAGGGCATCTACCCTATTCTTCAAAATCACATAAAAGATTGCCTCCTTGCATCATCTGCCACTATTAATAACCACTACTAACATTTGTGGAACTGACTGTTTCAGGATCTCTTCTATTCCTACCTTAATTCTTACCTTCTATTCCTACCTTAATCATCAATCTCATCATTAATTTCCAAATATACAGTATATAGAAAAAAAAAAAAAAAATAAAGAGATCAGAAAACTAGTGCATTTAATGTTTGGCTGTAATAAAACAATATAAATTGATTACAACAATTAATAGATTTGATAATAGAGAGCTATTAAGTGCTCAATAATTCTGTATTCTATTATATTATGAATCAACAGGGATTACCTTTATTTTAGATATAGGAAGCTTCTTTTCCATCCAACTCTCCTGGTCCAACTCACTAATAATTCTTGGGGAAGGCGATATCAATTTTGCAAAACATGTGGGACATCTTCCCCACTGTCAGAACCGTACGGTCTCAACAATGAGAGCTCAAGACTTCTGTCTTCAAACACCATACCTCTGGCAGCAAGGAAACCATTACGTGGATTGACATAAAATTAGATTTTTGAAGGTCTAAACTGCTTAATAAATATGAACCGATTATTTCTTTTGGTCCTGTAGCTTGACTTTAGAGTTAAATTTAAGGGTCTAAAAAGTTTAATGGATACAGGGGGGGGGGGGTATTCTCTACATTCCTTAAGTCGGACTAGAACTTTTCGGGGCGTCATGTTCACAGGAATAGAGCAACTCACAATTAATCTGAAACTTTTGTCTTATGTTGTAGTGTTTGTTCTTCACGCATGTGTATAAGTGACCAATTGTCGGACAATAGGAATGGTCTACGGATATCGATTGAAGTTTCATGTAGTTTCATCTCTAAGGGTTCCGCAATAAGTAGTTTGTGGTAGTTGTGTTGAATGTTTATAATTTTTGTTTCATTAAAGCCGAATGAATGTCGTTCATTTATTGCGTGGAACGAAAGTTCCGACGCATTTGAACGATGAGAGCTCAAGACTTCTGTCTTCAAACACCATACCTCTGGCAGCAAGGAAACCATTACGTGGATTGACATAAAATTAGATTTTTGAAGGTCTAAACTGCTTAATAAATATGAACCGATTATTTCTTTTGGTCCTGTAGCTTGACTTTAGAGTTAAATTTAAGGGTCTAAAAAGTTTAATGGATACGGGGGGGGGGGGGGGTATTCTCTACATTCCTTAAGTCGGACTAGAACTTTTCGGGGCGTCATGTTCACAGGAATAGAGCAACTCATAATTAATCTGAAACTTTTGTCTTATGTTGTAGTGTTTGTTCTTCACGCATGTGTATAAGTGACCAATTGTCGGACAATAGGAATGGTCTACGGATATCGATTGAAGTTTCATGTAGTTTCATCTCTAAGGGTTCCGCAATAAGTAGTTTGTGGTAGTTGTGTTGAATGTTTATAATTTTTGTTTCATTAAAGCCGAATGAATGTCGTTCATTTATTGCGTGGAACGAAAGTTCCGACGCATTTGAACGACCCACCCGCACAGAAGCTTCGCGTTGTTTTGCTCGAAGCTGTGCCACTCTCATGGTAGATCCTACATAAACAGCGTCACAATTTTTGCATGGGATGCTGTATACCAGGTCATGCTGTGATTGGAATGTGGTGTTTGAAGGTCGATTTCTGAAGAATGTGTATAATCTGTTCATAGGTTTTGCTATGATTTTCATGTCGGTTCCCTTGCATATTTGGTTAAGTTTATTGTACCAGTACTTGACATATGGAATGGTGATGAAATGTATTTTGGTCTTGTCAGATTTTTGTGCAATGTTTGTTGCGAGGTTGTTGTTATTTATTTTATTACGGGCTATCATTTTAACTTTGTTATATAGGTTAGTGGGTAACCCCTATTTGAGAATCCTCTAGTTAATTCATTTATTTCAGTGGTTAGAGAAATCTGGGTGGAAGAATATTTAAAGGCATTAAGAAATTGATTCAGCATGACTGATTTTTTGTATGGTTGGGGATGATAACTGTGGAAATGCAAAAGCATCCCCTTATTAGTGGATTTTCTATATATGGTGAAATTGAGTTTTTGGTCTAATCTGTGTATGGTAAAATTAAGGAAATTTATGGAGTGGGTTTGTGCTTCAATTTCTAATTCAAATTTTAGTCTCTGATGGATGTTATTAAAAACCTGTAGAATATTGTTTATGGTCAAATGATCTGTGATAATTAGGATGTCGTCCAGATATCTTCCGTAATATGTGATCTGTGGTATAAATGGATCAAGATGGATCTTTTCTAATTTGTCTAAGTATAGTTCAGCAATGAGTCCACTGATGTTTAGGCCCATTGGGAGGCTGAAAATCTGTCTGTATATTTTTTCTTGAAAGAGAATGTAATTAGCATTTACTAATAGTTTTGTTAGTTCGAATATTCTGTCTTTGGGGAGCCTGGTGTTATTAATTTTTATGTTATCATTGTTTAAGTAGGCTCAGATTATGTCTAAGGCGTAAGGTACATTTACTTTAGTGTATAGTGAAGTCACATCCAGTGAATATAACTTCATATCCTCCTTGATACAGAGATCTTTGAGGTTCATGAATAAAGCATCGTAGTTTTATGTTATATGTTAGGAGTTCTCGGAGTGGTTTTAGAATTGGGTAGATGAACATGGCTAAGGAAGCAAAAGCTGAATTCTTATATGACACGATTGGACGTATTGGGTATCCTGTTTTGTGTAATTTTACTTGGCCGAATAAGGTTAGGATATTGTATGTGCGGACTTTAATTTGTTTAAGTTGGGCCATAGTGATGTGGTCATCTTTCCTATAGGTGGTGAGCATTTTGTTATATTTGTTAACTAAGCTGTTGAACTCTGATGGTGCAACCTCTTTGTATGTCGTTGTGTCTGAAATGATGGTGTATAATTTATTTATATAGTCCCCTTTATTGAGAATAACTACTGTATCGCCTTTGTCGGCCTTTTGAATAATGATATCGCGGTTTTGTCTAAGTGTGTGTAAAGCTTTAGCTTCTTCTCTATGTCATTTTGATATTGAGGGGATAGTTTGGTTTATGATTTGATTAGTCTGTTGGATTAATACATTTTTTTGAGGAAAATCTCTAAGAGCGAACTCAAGATCAATAATCATTTGTTTCTTGGGGGGATTCTCGGCAGTAAATTATAATTTAAACCATTATTTAATAGGGCTATTTGCTGAGAAGTTAGCGTAACAGATGATAAGTTCTTTACATTATCTGATGGATTAGGGTCGTTATGGGAACCAGTGTTTAAATAGACCCGGAAGTCATTAATATGTGGTAGATTTCTATTGTGAAAGGTGTGGGAATTTTTATCTGCGTTTTTGGTGTTTCGGTATGCACTGATTCTCAAAATGATTGTGTGACGAATGATGACCTCTGTTGTGTGGAAAACCCCTAAGGGCTTGTAATTTTAGGTTATGTCTATTCTCTAATGTGGCAGATTGGGCATCAATTTTTAATTGAATGGCTTGCTTTAGAGTATTCCAATCAATACTGTTTAGGTGTTTTCTAAAAATATTGTGATATCGTTGAATCTGTTTAAAATATATCTTTTTTAGATTAAATTGAGATTTTAAAGCTAGTTTTACTATGTTGCTTGACATGGTAAGAACTAATTTTTGTATTCTTTGGATTTTCACACCTAGTCGAAATTTAGCAAATTTCGGTATTAAATTTTCAGAAAGACATTGTTTTAAAAACTGGATATGATATTTTTGGGCCGCATATTTCAATGTAATTCTACTATAGTCTTGTTTTAACCCTGTTAACCATTCAGCTATAGTGTTGTATATTAATGTATCACTTGAGTGGTCAATTAAGTCAGTATATATACGTATGCGTGAAGTATAGTTCTGAAAGGGGCAATCAAATTTTGAATTTTGAGCGGAGAGGGAGAAGCGAAGTGTAAAGTCAACAATCGGTGGAATTTAATAGATTTGATAATAGAGAGCTATTAAGCGCTCGATAATTCCTATATTCTATTATATTATGAATCAACTGGGATTACCTTTATTTTAGATATAGGAAGCTTCTTTTCCATCCAACTCTCCTGGTCCAACTCCCTAATAATTCTTGGGGTCTGTTGTTGTTTGTTTGGTTTATAGGAGCATTAGCAACTAAGGCCATATTGCTCCGGGAATATGTGGTGGTCATTCCCTTGACCTTTCCGCATCCTCCGTATAATTCTTGGGGAAGGTGATATCAATTTTGCAAAACATGTGGGACATCTTCCCCACTGTCAGAACCGTAGTGTTCAGACCATACGGTCCCAACAATGAGCGCTCAAGACTTCTGTCTTCAAACGCCATACCTCTGGCAGCAAGGAAACCATTACGTGGATTGACATAAAATTAGATTTTTGAAGGTCTAAACTGCTTATTTATATTTATTAAGCAAATGGTGTGAATTGGTGCAGTCAGCCAACAAATGAAGCCCACATCCATTGTTATTTCTATGCAAGCACATGAGTTCAGTCATGCAATTGCATCATCAGAAAGTATCAAAAATCAAAATGCAAGTCGCAACCACTGTTTTCTATTAGCCAGAGATTTTTTTTTTTTTTTTTGGGATTTGAAAGCTCTTAATTCGTTAGTCTTTAAAGCTGAGCAATAGTTAAATCAGTTTAAAGAATACATCTTTAAATGCAGGAAATTCCTGGTCCCAATAAGTCAGCAGTTCTAAAAATTTCAAAGCTAACAGAAACCACCTTACAATTTAATATTAGAACTTTAATATTTATTTTAAATTAATTTAGGTCATTGCAGATTCTTTAAACTGTACTTTATTTAATAATTTAATAGACAATAATTACAACATATTACTAGAGACCACTTTCAGATATGCTCATAAGCTTTTACCATAACTTTCATACTTTTTTTTTTTTTTGGTTCTTTTTTTATTTATGGCACACAGCACCTCACCTCACATGAAATATACATATATATCTTCTAATTCATGTACTACCAACTATCAATAAGTGGAAGTACAGGACCACAAGTATTTAAGTTGACAATGTTTGAATCCATATAATGAATATATATGTTTGTTTGTTTTGTTTTTTAGGAGCATTAGCAACTAAGGTCATATTGCTCCGGGATATGCGGTGGTCATTCCCTGACCTTCCTGCATCCTCCGTATTTGGTGGTGATGGGCTCAAACTCCGGTCTAATCAAGAAGCGTGTGCTACGCACTGCTGCTCTTTCCCACCTGGCTACTGAGGCGCCTATGAATATATATACAGATAATGATAATATTCTTTCATAGTTTTAATAATATTCTTGTCAAATGTGTACTTGAAAACTCTTCTGATCTACCAGAGTATTTTTTTGGCATACCAGAGTATTTTTTTGAAATTTAACACAACACTAGACAGTATTATAAAGCTAATTTGTTGCAAAAAAAAAACATTAACAAACCTTGATGACAAGATTACAACAAAAATTGCCTTTTGAAGCTTCTCTAACAGAAGAACATTGTGGATGCGCACAGCAAAACAAGTTGGATTCTAATTGTACAATGACGAAATAAATACATTAAAAAAAATATATCCATTTTATAGCAATACAGAGGATGTACTTCTACATAAGTATTCTGATTCATATAGTATATATTATGTAGCTTGATATACTCAGAGTAAATCATGGGAGGGGGGGGGGGGCAGACGTGCTCCCTTTGCAAATAACTACAGCCCTGATTTCAGTACTTTCAACATAGCTGATATTCAGCAATACTCATTATATATTAACTCTAGTTTACAGCTATTGGAGGTTAATATACAATTAAACTGAGCAAGCATTTTGTGCTACCTTTATCCATTTCCACAGGTGATGAATGATCATGTAATGAATCTGATAAAGATCTCTGGTTACCTTCTGAAGAAGTACCTACAGAAGAGAAATGTGTGTAAAAGAAAATATTTTAAAAGTTGGAAAAAAAAAAAAAAAATAGACAAGTAAAATAAATTAAGTGAACAATATCATGTAAAATAAGTAATGAATACAGAAATAAATCCATTCCTGACTTTTTTTTTTTTTTTTTTATGTGAACCCCAAACACGAGAAGTATTAGAACCTATAGTACTTAGTACCGTGCTTGGGTTGGAGGTTGAGAAGACGAAAGAAGATATTTGTTGACATTGGACTTGAACTTCTGTAGATTGTAATTTTCAGGAAGGTTGTTCCAGAAAACGGCAGTTGAATGAATAAATGAGGAAGATGAAAAGTTGGTTATGAAGTTGGACAGTAAATGGATGTTGGCAGCAGGTGTTCGGACTGTTTTGAAAGAGAGAGCAGGAATTATAGAAGCCAATTCAGAAGAACAGTGCCCATGGAAGTATCTGTAGAAGAGACATGCAGCAGAAACAGTATGTCCATGAGAAAACGAGTGGAGAGACTCTGTTAGAGATGAATCATTAATTAACCTAACTGCCCTCTTCTGAATGGAATCAAGAAGCCTGAGAGAGGTTTTGGGGGCACCACCCCAGATGTGGGAACAATATTCCATGGCAAGGCGGATTTGCGATTTATATAGAGTGAGCAGCTGTTTAGAAGAAAAGTAACGCCGAGAGCGAAAGAGAAACCCAAGTTTTTTAGATGCAGAAGAAGCAATATTTGTAATGTGCTTGTGCCAAGAGAGATTAGGAGTCAGGGTAAGCCCCAAAAGAGATATATCATTTTGTCTAGAAATTGGAGTGTCACTAAAGATAAGCATAGGAGCAGAAGAATCCTTTTTGCGAGATATAAGACAAGACTGAGTTTTAGGAGGGTTGAAATCAACTAAGTTGTCTTTGCCCCAATGGAGAATTACCCGAAGATCGGCATTTAAGGAATTGGCAGCAGATTTTCGAGAACTTGAAGCTGACTGAGCTGGACAAGGTTTCTCAAAATGGAAAGTTGAATGCAATGTGCTATCATCGGCAAAACTACGGATAGGATTTCCAGTCAATGGAAGAAGGTCATTATTATATAAGAGGAAAAGAGTGGGGGAAAGAACTGAACCCTGGGGGACACAGGCATTAGTGGAGAAGTTAGAAGACAGAGAGACATCTACCATCACCCTCAGTGAGCGATCAGAGAGAAAACTGGATAACCAATTACAAAAAACAGTTGGCAAACCATAAGATCGGAAGCTTGTTTGAAGACCTTTATGCCAAACACAATCGAAAGCCTTTGAGATGTCAAGAGCAACTGCTTGTGTTTCACCGAACATTTCCATGGAATTAGTCGATAAATGGGTAGTATAAGCCAGAATATCACCAGTGGATTGATACTGACGGAATCCATACTGGCGATTGTTGATCAGACGGAAGGTTTCTAGGTAGTTTAAGAGTTGGTGGTTAATTGATTTCTCCATTACTTTAGAAAGAGTAGAAGTAATTTCAATGGGACAATAATTGGATGGGAGGGATTTGTCACCCTTTTTTAGGAAATGGCTGGGTAGGAGCAAATTTCCAAGCAGAAGGAAAAACACCTTTGGAATAAGAAAGTGAAAAAAGGTGACAAAGAACAGGAGCACAGGTTTTGAGAACAAGTGGAGAAATACCATCGGGACCTGGAGCTTTCTTAGCATCAAGATTCGTCAAAATCCTTCTGACATCCTTTTGACGAAAGACCACAGGAGGCATTGAATGGCGTGTGTTGGGAATGGTAGGAAGTGTTTTACCAAGATCATTAATACACGAGTTGGAAGAAAAATGGGATGCCAGCAGGTCAGCTTTATCCTTGGCTGAAGTAACAACAGAACCATCTGGTTTGGACAGAGGTGACATTAGAGATGGGCAAAAGTTGTGGCTAATAGCTTTGGCAAGAGACCAGAATGCTCGGCTACCATTAGGGCAAGAAGCAAGTTTTCTACTCTTTGCCTGTTCAAACTCTAGTTTGGACTGATTAATAACTGCTTTACAATTGTTGCAAGCTTTGGTGTAGGTGGAATATGACACTGAAGAATTAGAAACAAGCCAATTATGATATACAACATTCTTCTCTTGAACAGTCCTAGAGCATTTATTGGAAAACCAAGGTTTGGATAAAGGATGAGATTTTAAAGTGGAGTGTGGGATAAACGATTCCATCCCTGAAAGAATAATTTCACTGACACGAGCTGAGCAAACGTTGACATCAGAAGTTTTGAAACAGTAATCCAACCAAGGAAAAGAAATCTCGCAGGTCATCCCATTTTGCATTCTTGTAATGCGAAACAATACGAGGTTGGGAATAGCCATGAGATAAAGTTTCCATTGGAGAACAGACAATCACCAAGTTTTGATTTAAGGTGCCTAATGGACCTCTCACTTTGACTGTATACTTAGAAGAGTTGTTTGGAAGAAAAAGATCAAGCGTGTTGGCTGCATGGTTACAATTGTCCAGTATTTTTGTAGGTAAATGAACAGTCTGTGCAAGGTCATTAGTGATGGCAAAATCCTCAGCATCTACAATTGTCTTTACTCAAATTGAATTCATGCCCCCCTCAGGTTTGAAATCTGAGTAAGAGGAAGAATTCCATCAGAATTGAGCCTGCTCAACCCATTCAAGACCTTATACACCTCAATCAGATCACCTCACAGGTGCTTAGTCTCCAGATGCTACAATTTGCAGAAGTTAAGCCTTTCTTGGTAAGAGGACCCCTTCGTTCCCCTCACCAATCTTGTAGCTCTTCTCTGTACTCGCTCAAGCAACTCTATATCCTTCCTAAAATGAAGCCTCAAGACCTGTATGTAATACTCAAGGCGTGGCCTGACCATTGCCTTATACAAAGGGATAATCAGGACATTGGGCGTTGTCGTTGACAACGCCCAATGTCCTGCTCTGGCATTTTGCTTGCACTGTTGAGAACATTTCATATCTGACAGCACAATTACTCCAAAGTCTCACATTTTCTACCGCCCTAAATGTAGTACCACAGCTGGCACGTTTCTCTGGGGTTACTTCTACCCATATACGTAGCATTTGTCAATTTTAAACTTCAGTTGCCACTTCTCAGCCCATCTGCTCAACCTTTTCAGATCCTGTTGCAGTAGCACACTGTCATTAACAACCCTGTCAACCTAAGTATCATCTGCAAACTTGGATATTAAGCCTGATATGCCTTCATCAATAATCACTGATAAATATACAAAACAACAATGGGCCCATCACCGAACTCTGAGGGACACCACTAATAACATTAATCCACGTAGAGCATACCCATTGACCACCACTCTCTGTCTTCTCCCACTCAACCATCCTGTTATCCATTGTAGCAACTTGCCCTTAATGCCATACTGCTCCAATTTGTACTCTTCCATGTGCAACAGTATCAAAAGCTTTCGCAAAATCCAAGTATATAATATATGATATCAAAATTATATTTTGCATCCAACATCATAGTATCCAATCATACTTGTCAGACAAGACTTTCCCTTAACAAACCCATGCTGTGTCTGAATTATTACTGTAGTCTTGTCTAGATGATTCTGCAATGTTTCTTTAACCGGTGACTCAATTATTTTCTTCAGAACAGAAGTTAAACTAACAGGTCCATAATTATTCTGTCACCCTTTGATCCCCCTTTGTGAATTGGCGATGTATTTGCACAATCTCCTGTCCATGGGGACTTCCCCTGATCCCAAGGATGCTGTCATAATTATGGCTAAGGGTTTGCTTACTTCCTTTGCCACCTATTTTAATATAACTGGATAGATCCCATCCACACCAGGTGTTTTTTTATGTTTAACATCAATAATTTCTCCTTCACTTTGCTCTCAGTTATTACAAAATCATTAAGTTCTCTGTTAGAGTTTAATAAGCTTCTGTCCACTTTCCTACAGAATTCTTCATGTGTGGATGTAGATGCAAAATACTCATTCATCAGCTATCTGAGCAGGATAATCAACTGTTGAACCATCAATATCAAATGGACCAATCTGATTCATCCCCTTTCTTCTAGAGTTTATATAAGCAAAGAAGTTTAATTTTGATAATTATACAAAAGTTTGCTTTCTCTGTTACTGGAAAAACAGGGCAGAAGAAGCACTACAAGAGATGAGAATGGCCTGCCCGATTTGAGTTGCTGGCTAGAGCACACAGTATAGTACACATTCCTTTAGTGTCAAGAAACAAGGTATTGGTTCCACCACTCTGCACTAAGCAGGAATTGGTCAAAAAATTTGTTAAAATAAACTCTTAAAGGTGAAAACAAGTATATACAATCTATGTTTCCAAAACTGTCATGAAAAACACTGGCCTACTTGTTGGTTCACAAAATGACTGATGCTGAGTGACATGCCTGACAGTTATTTTGTCTTGTAAGAAATTATTTAAGAGTAAAAATTACAAACTAATTCACAAGTTGAATGAAAACAATGTAGAATTCAAGCTCTGTTACTTGCATGCTTTCCAGGATTTGTTCAAGCCAAATCTGGGTAATCTTAGTGGAGTCCACAGGGAGAGAGATTGCATCAGGACAAACAGTCAATGTAGAAGAGGTACCAAGGAAGGTGTGATAAAGCTGTGATAGGGGATTAAGTCTGGTTTTTAGACCACAAAAGACAAAGACATTTAAATGTGCATTTTTAAAGAAAAGTTTTATTTTTATTAACCTCAGGAGGGTTTCTGCATTTTAATTTGTGATATTTTTAGTTTGTTGTTTACTTGTATTAATAGTTAATAACCTGTTCTGAACAGAAATTAAACAGTGTTAACAAATCTTGTGAATCAAGCGTATTGAATTTGGGACCAGTCTGGTTACTCTGTGCCAGCCAAATCCCCTGCTTTCACCTTCATGATGGCAGGACTGTTAGTAACCTTGGGTATATTCCCAAGGTGCAAGATTCACCTACAACATAGAAGATTCAATGCTGCAATTACTATATTGTAGGTGAACCTCCCAGGTGTGTGTGTGTGAACCAATGTAAGCAGAGATCAAGCACACAGAGGAATGGCAACCTGTGTCACCAGGCAAAACTAAGTGGTGGTATTGCTCTCACCTAGTACAATACCACCATGTTTCTCATTGGAGGCTTGAAGTGGTGAAACCAATGTTTTGTCTCCAGAGCAAAGATTTTGATTTGGTAGTTGTTGGCGCATCGGCTTCCGTGGCCATATTGCACCTCCCAAGGTTTTTGCAGTACTTTGATCCAAGCCCGAGGCGCGACCTTTGGATTGCCGGGCAGGTACTTTACCCACTCGGCTAGCCCGGTCGGCATCCCAGAGCAAAGCTGTAGCAATCCCCCATCTCTTTTAATCATGTAGTATTAGTAATGTCTTTTGAGGTTATGATAGGCATCACGTCAGGGTCCAATGTCCCTTATTTTGAGGGTACAGCTTTAAAATGATTTTTTTTGCAGGCCAGCTACAAGATAGGCCACTAGAATAAGACCTTTTAACCCTCTAAGAGGCATCTAGATTACCTAGTGCACAATGCCTAGTGAAAGGCAACCAGATCGCCTCTTGTTACCTAAGAGACATCTGGATCACCTGTTTGTTTGTTTGTTATTTGGTTTTTAGGAGCATTCCCAGCTTCCTCATTCCCTTTAATCCCTGTATGTCCAGGGATCCAACAAAAGATTAGGTTTTGTTTTCTTTTAAGGAGCTTGTTCAGAGTAACTTGAATTTGTCTTAAAGTTGGATGGAGATTCTTTGTGTTGCACTGTATTGTTTGAATTACACTGAGGGAGTATGTGAAGATCAGACTATGCGGTAACTTTTGGGGCCATATTCGGTCTATTGCTAACTTCACTGCTTGTAGTTCAGCTGTGAAGATGCTACATTATGTTGGGAGAATTTGGGTTATTCGTATAAGATAAAACTGCTGCCTTACTTTTGTATCGGTTTTTGATCCATCTGTATATATATTTGAACATATTGTGGATATTTCTCTAGATATGCAGCATGTAGTTGTTGAAAGCTGCTTCCTGGTAGGGAATGTCTTTCCCGAGTGGAAGTAGTCACAGATTGGTGATGTTATTTCCCGGGGGGGGGGGGGGGGGGGGGGGTCTTGGTGCATTTCTTATGATGGCTAGTTTGTTGAAATCAAGAGACCAAATTGGAAGTACTCCTTGATGCATACGTTTGCTTGTTTATTTGCTGTTGGAAGTACTCTGTACAAATGTTCCCATATTGGTGTATATAATGTTTTGTACACAGGATGATTTGGAATACACTTTATTTTAGCTGCATAGGACAGTAGGAGTTCTTGTATTCTGAGGTGGAGTGGAGGTTCATAGGCTTCGGCATACAGACTTTGAACCGGAGAAGTACGAAACGCTCCTAGGGCTATACATAGTCCATTATGGTGTATAGGGTCTAACCATCTTAAGGTGCTGGGTCTTGCAGAGCTATAAACTGGTGCCCCGTAATCAAGTCTGGATCTTATCAAGGTTCTATAAAGATGTAACAAAGTGTACCTGTCTGCTCCCCACGTTGTTGCAGATATAACTTTCAGAATATTCAATTTCTTTAGACAGTTTGTTCTAAGACATTTTATGTGATCTAAAAAGGTCAGTTTCTTATCAAGGGTTAGTCCAAGAAAAATTGTGCTGGATGTTATTGGGATTAGTTGTTCTCCGAGCTTTAGTTCTGGGTCTGGGTGCAAGTTTCTTTTCCGACAAAAGTGTATTCCAACTGTCTTTTGTTTAGAGAGTCGAAAGCCATTGTTTTGGGTCCATGCTATTACTTCATTGATTGTTGTTTGCAGTTGCCGCTCTATTGTTCGCATATTTTGGGAGTGACAAGAAATGGTGAAATTGTCGACATAAAGTGCTGCATCTATGGTACTTGGTATTTGTTCAGCTATTGAGTTGATTTTTTAGGCAAAAAGGGTAGCACTGAGTACTGATCCCTGTGGTACCCCTTCTTGTATAAAAACCTGCAATAGTGTGGTTAATATCCTAACTTGGAAAGTTCGTTGTAGCAAAAAATTATGGATATATATTGGGAGATGTCCTTTCATCCCAAAGTTATAGATGTCTTTAAGTATTCCATTTCGCCATGCTGTGTCATAAGCCTTTTCTATATCAAAAAATATCATTACTAGATGTTGCTTTCTTACGAAGGCATTTCTTATGTTGTTTTCTGATTTTATCATTAAGTCTAGAGTGAACCTGTTCTTTCTGAAACCACATTGAGCTGTGTTTAGTAAGTTATGGGTTTCTAGAAATCACATTAATCAGGCAGTTACCATTTTTTCAAGTATTTTTCCACGGCAACTAGTTAAGGCTATTGGGTGATAGTGGTTCGGATTTGTGGGATTTTTATTTGGTTTTGGAAAGGCTAAGACTATTGCATGACGCCACTGATTTGGAAAGGAATTTTCTAGGTATACCCTGTTATACAACAAGAGTAACGATATCAATGATTTCTCATCTAATTGTTGTACCATCATGTATACTATTTCATCTGAACCTGCTGCACTTTGCCTCGTCTCTGAAATGGCTTTATGAAGTTCTCTGAGATTGAAAGGTTGGTTATAGGTTTCTCTACTTTTACTGGAGAAATTTAATTTATATGTTTCTGTATTTGCTTTATGTTTTTGGAAAGCTGGTTCATAGGAGCTACTGCTTGATATTTTTTCAAATGTTCAACCAAGGGCATTGGCTATGTCTTCAGGCTTTGATATATCTTTTCCATTCCATTTTATAAAAAGAGAAGAAATTCTTTGGTATTTGTTGTTTATTTTATTTATTTTGTCCCAAACATCCTGTTGTCTGTTTTTCTAGTAGTTGTAGATGCAAAACGAATCCAAGATTCTTTTTTTACTGATCTTAGTAATGCATCTGACATTTGCCCTTGCTTTTTTTTTTTTTTTTTTTTTTGAAATGTATCAAGTTAGATGTGGTAGGGTATCTTCGGAAATTATTCCATGCCTTGATTTTCTCTCTTTTTGCTAAAGTACATCATCGTTCCACCATGGCTTTGGATGTGTGGGAAACTTTGAAGGGGTTTTTGGTATTGTTTGTTCTGCTGCATGGAGGGGTTTATCAGTTACATATTTCACTGCAGAGTCAATTTAAACCTGTTGTATTTGTTGTTCTTCTAATATGGCCAGCTGCTTATATCTTGTCCAATTCGCTTTATCTAATCTCCACTTTGGAGTTTGTTTTGGTTGACAAGGGGTCGGTTTGTTTGAAGTAATCTTTACTGGAAAATGATCGCTATCGAGTGGATCATTGTGAACTGCCCACTCCAGTAGAGGGTATAATGATGGAGTGCATATGGAAAGGTCTATTGCTGTACTAGTTCCTGTGGATAGACATATATATGTCAGTGTCCCATCATTTAAGAGTATAAGATTGAGCTTATCCTAGTAGTTTTTCCTATAATTTGACCTCTTTTATCTATGTTTTCATTTCCTCATAGAAGATGATGGCCATTCATATCTCCCATGATAAATAAAGGAGGTGGTAGTTGGACTACCAGGTCTTCTAGATCTGTATAGCTTATATCTTGGTTTGGTGGCAGGTACATGGAGGTAACTGATATATGATAGTTTACTGCAATTCGTACTGCTATGACCTCTAGATTAGTCTGCAAGGGAACCTGTTGGGTAGGTATACTGGAGTTTACTAAGACTGCTACTCCTCCATGTGCTGTATTGTTGGTAATCCTGTTCTTTCTGTATATATTGTAATGTTTTAGTGTAATTTTATTCTGAGGTTTAAGATATTTTCTTGCAAACATAGACTAATTGGATTGTACTGCGATGGGAGATTGTGGATATCTTCAAAATTGCTGTGAAATCCTCTACAGTTCCACTGTAAAAATGTATTAATTATTTGGTTTTGTTAGTATTTTCAGCTTGTTTTCTTGAGGTTGTTGGCTTAGGGTTTTCTGTTTTTTTAGGGAAGTATGGCTTTCTAGTATCCATCTCTTCTTCCTCAGCAAAAATTTCTAGCATTGTTTCTTCCATCTGATTCTTTTCTTCTACTTCCATGCTATCTATTTTATTCCCATTTACTTCAGTGATTCTATCTTGTTTTGTGGATTTGCTGGTTTCTCTAGTTGGTGGTATTGTAATGGGTGTGTTTATTGCCTGTTCTGCTTTTTGTCTTGGTTTTGGGTCAATGAGCAGTGAGCGTCCAATCTGAAATGGACTTTTTTGGTGGAATCGTTACTTCTGTCTGTGTTTCTATTGTTTTATAAGTTTGTGTTACTTGTGCATAAGATGGTCTATTCGTTCGTTGTGGCTGTATTGTTCTTTTTGATATGTTACATTGTTTTCCACTTTATATTTCTGTATTCTCTTTTCTCTCTTCCACTCTTCACATCCTTTCGTGTAGGAATTATGTTCTCCTCTGCAGTTGGGACATCTTGAATTTTGTGCTGTACTGTCTTGTTGGGTATATTCTCGTGACCCGCATTTTGCACAGATAGCGAAACTTCTGCATACTGCCTGAGAGTGTCCATACTTCTGACACTTAAAATATCGGACAGGATTTGGAATATATGGTCTCAGTGGGCAGTTTAGATATCCAGCTTTTACAGTTTTTGGTGGTTTTGGAGTGTTGAAGGTCAGAATTATATTCCTCGTAGGGATAATTTCTCCATCTCTTTTAATTGTTATTCTTTTGACTTTAACCCCTTGATCTTTCAGCTCTTCTTTGAATTCATCTTCAGGGACGTTGAGGAAGTCCCATTCACTAATTACTCCTCTCTAGGTATTCATGGTGGAATGGGGAGTAACTGTTATTGGAATATCTCCAAACGTTTTTGCTTTCATTAGATGCTCAGCTTGTTTTTGGTTTGTCATCTCTACTAGCAGATCCCCTGATTTTAGTCTTCTGACTTCTTTAGGGAACTAGCTATGCTTTCAAGAGTTTTTTTTTGAATTCTGAAAGGTGACAAACCCGATCGGTTGTTCATTATTAGAATGAATAACTAGAAACAGTGGTGCAACTAGAGGAAGATCCTTTGTTCTTTGTCTCTTAGCTGTATATGAATCCACTTGATCTAATTTTCTGCTAGTTTGAGTAGCAGAAACATGGTCTGTGCTTGCCATGTTTGCTCCTTTTGGCCCTTGGCTGGAGGACTTTTCTGCCAAGATTTCTGGCCCCGTCACAGGGAGGCAGGATCAGTGCTGCTAAGCGGTTAGGGTTAGTTGGTTAGTGCTACTAAAAATACATGAAAAAGGAAAAGAAAGGTGAGTTTCCTTTCTGCATTCTGACTTGTAGTTTTCAAGTATGGAACTGTTTTTAAATGAAACTGTTGAGAGAAAAACAGGAACTTAAAAATAACGTTATTCACTTATCAAGAGCACTCTAAGTCGCAGTAACGTCGCTTGGCAAGGAGATAGGTATATTCTTACTGTGTGTGTGCCATACCCAGAATTTAATTAATTCATACATCATGTTCCCCTCTTCTACTTTTACTTTTATCTATTCAACACATCACGAGCAGTCACACAAATAGAGATTATTTTTTTATTTTATGTAAAGAGATTATTTTATAAAAAGATCTAAACTTCTCAAAAAATTCTTAATTCGCTTCACTAATATGTGCTTCCAATTATCATCTCAATGACATCCATTTCCACCTACAATCTCCCAAGTCCCACTTACTTTTTCTGATAGAATCTCAATTATCAGTTACACTCAATACTCACATTTATTTGTCTGATTACTTTACTTTACTTTAAAGGTGCTGCTTGTGCATATGACTACTCTGATATTCTTTGTCAAAGACTTCCTAATCTGGAATCTCCTCCTTTTCATTTCCTCTAGAACTTCTGAGGTTATGATGAGGATCATGAGCTGCTAATTAACTTGAACTGATATTATCAACAGTCATATTATGAAAACTATACGTGCTACGAAAAAATCAAGAACATATTTGAAATCGGCAGACAAAACTGTCATAGAAGAGTGTGTTTACATCTTTGATAAACATGTAGCAATAGCTTAACAACAGCTACTTCAACTGAAGTAGCTGCTGTTAAAATACTGTATCTATGTTGTGTTTATAGTTCTTTGTTATGAAGAAACTGAAAACAAGCCCAAATTCATAGGATATGAAAAAAGTAACCAGATGTGTAAGGACTATGGGATGAAAGAACAATTTTTAACCACATATTCCTGATTTTGTAAGAAAAAAATGTTTAAGAAGTTTTCCTTGAAAGCAATGACATTAAACTTTACAGTTTAACTTCCAAGCACCAACATTAAACTTTACAGTTTAATGTTGGTGCTTGGAAAACTGTTGGTTGTAGAAAACATATGAAGGTGGTTTATGACACGAAGCTGTGCACAAACAGTAAGTGCATGAATATTCAAGCAGCATTTAGTAGTGTGATGGTTACGTGGTGTTGAGCTTCAGGCAGATGATAACAAACTTGGAAAATAATCTGTATATGTTTATCAAACTGAAGTCCTGAAGGTTTCTCTTGTGGACAATGCATTGGGGACTTTATCATAAAGGTTTTGGAGAATGGAAAAGACAAAGCGGAGGATATTAGAAAGTGAAGGACTGCAGAACATCCACAACTATAATCCTAAGTCTGCCATATTCAAATAGAGAACCCCATTGGAAGAAGGTGAAGGTCTGTACCTTTTCAAATGGTTAGAACAAAATCCTCTGTGACAGGGATGTGGATTGCATTTGAGGGGTTAGTACTAAAAACTCATTGGAGGCTGGTGTATGTGGTTTCACTGAAGACAACACTGATAAGTAGGAATCTGGTACAGAATCTTACTGAGGTAGGGATTGCTGCCATTGAAGACAAGGACACAGATGAAGAAGAGGGGACCATCTTCAAGCAAAAGCTGTCAAAGGTCAGAGAGGTATTCTCAGATTCTTAGGGAGATAATTGTTTGGAATTAGCAAAGGAAACCATCAAGCAAAGTTTGACTGTTTCTTCAAGTCCTTCTACAAGTGCACCCTTTATGGGGTGCACTTGTAGAAGGGGTGCACCCTTTATGGGGTGCACTTGTAGAAGGGGCGCACCCTTTATGGGGTGCACTTGTAGAAGGACTTGAAGAAACAGTCAAACTTTGCTTGATGGTTTCCTTTGCTAATTCCAAACAATTATCTCCCTAAGAATCTGAGAATACCTCTCTGACCTTTGACAGCTTTTGCTTGAAGATGGTCCCCTCTTCTTCATCTGTGTCCTTGTCTTCAATGGCAGCAATCCCTACCTCAGTAAGATTCTGTACCAGATTCCTACTTATCAGTGTTGTCTTCAGTGAAACCACATACACCAGCCTCCAATGAGTTTTTAGTACTAACCCCTCAAATGCAATCCACATCCCTGTCACAGAGGATTTTGTTCTAACCATTTGAAAAGGTACAGACCTTTTCAAGTTCACAGCTGCAAAGTGTGCCAAGTATCCAGGAATTTCCTCACATAATCCTCTCAAGTGTGTCACACATCAGAAAGAGCAATCAAGAGCTCTTCAAATTCTGAATAAATTTTATTTCATAATACAGCAGTTTTTCATACTATTATAACAACTTTGGCCATATGCATTTCTTTTGGGTTTAATGTACATTCAGCGTTAGCAGAAAGGCTTTGTCCAATACAGTCCATTAAAGCAAAGTTTTGCTGCATTTTTATTTATTCATTACATGTCAATATAATCATGCAGCTATGGAAGTTTAAACAGTGAATGAACACAGAGTCTCATAGTGTATAATTTTATAAGTTTTAAGTTTGCAGATCAGCTTGCCTGTCTGCAAACTCAAAACTTGCCTGTCCTGCAACCTCTGTGTGAGAGGGACCAACTCAGCTGAACTTGAATAAAATCCAGAAAAGTGCCAAACTCACAACACAGAAGAAGAATTTAAAACAATAAATAATTGATGTATGATAATCACATTAGACTGGGTATATTTTGCATCATTTCAACTACATATATTATTTTGATTTTTTAAAGTATAAATATCTGGCTCTTGTTATCAAAAGTATTTAAAAAAAAAGTTATTCCTAGGAAGAAATTTTGCAATTTTGAAATACTTGCCTGGTATATTTGAAAATCTGGATTCTTTTCTGCTATTATTAGAATCCTGACTTGTAAAATTAGATGGCCACATCTGTTTCTTATCCAGCTGTTTTCTTTTATTCTTAAGAAATTTTATGATATTTGGATCTGAGAAAGAGTACACAATTTAGTATTATGCAAAACAATATTTCTATATAATTTACACTTCTATTAATTTCATTTTGAAATATTTTGGTAAAATCTTACAATTACAACAAATGTCTATATTTAATTTTGGTAGGGGCTGAAATACTAGTCTGCATTTTAGGAAAAGGAAAAGTTCTCTGATGATAAGTAATCTGAACTACATTTTTAACAGAAATTTGAAAGTTACTTGAAATTTATGCTATAATATCAGGTAAATTCCAAAATTTCTATTAAAAATATAGTTAATAGAAATTTTGAAATTTACCTGAAATTTGTGCTATCATGTCAGAATTTTTTACAAATAAAACAAAAAAAAAATTAAACTATTGGTGGAAATGCATGTGGTTTATTTTGCATTTATGCATTTTACAAATATGTTATTTATGAATAAAAATATCTGAAAATGGAAATATCAAAGGCTATGTCCTCCTGTGAAGCACAGATGAAGACAAACTGGATTACTTATACAGGTAGTTTCCGAATTTACGAGTTAATTCGTTCCTCATGCACGTGCTTGTAAAGCGGAATTTATTTCCCATAGACATAATGTTAAAAATAGGGGTTACATTATCAACAATGAAATTAGTTAGCTAATTAGTTTACGTTTAAACAATGATTGATTTATACAAAGAAAGGAAAATGTGGCCTTTAAAATCAAGCAAATTATAATAACAGAGAAATTATTTATGACTTACAAATGTTAAAGAATATTTATTCTTCATCATCATCATCGATTAAATGATGATGATGAAGAATAAATCTCGTTGATCACTCATTACTGGTTTGGCACTCGTTGGTTTGTTGCACAAGGAGTCCTCTTCTTAAGAAATGCTTCAAGAGGTGTTTATTTCCAAGATAATCTTCTCTTTTCTTAATATATTTCAATAGCATACATAAGCATTTTTTAACGAAACGCACAAATTGCACCTAACACGATTTGCACAGAGTAACAAGTTTACGAAGCTTAAAAAAAAGGAATGAAGAGAAGATTCTGAAAATTTATTTATGTTTTTTATACGATTGAAGACTTCAGTAAAGGTGAAACATGTTTTACCATAATAATGTAAAAAACCACACGATTCCAGCTATCGGCATTTTCGCAAGTGCAATAACATTGAGTTTACTATCCGTTTATAATTGCTTGCAGTAACAGAAAAGCCCAATGAACCGCAAAGTGCAAATTGATTTTGTTTTGTGGTCGTGACCTCCAGAAATGTGCTCTAGAAAAATATCACAAAGGTGTTCAAAAATTGGTTCTTATAACAGAACATATGATAACGATAAAGTGTAATGCATTTTAATGATTTGAATTCGTAACTAATAAATTTACACTATAAAAATGACCTTTTAGAGAGTTATATAGCGAAAATTTCAACTTCTGAGGTCACGGAACAAATTACCAAAAAACAACGTGTTTTTGGGTTCACATTACGATATTTTCACAATACAATGGTAACGGTGTCCCCGTAGCCAGGTGGGAAGGAGCAGCAGTGCGTAGCATATGCTTCTTGATTAGACTGGGATTCGAGCCCGTCACCACCAAATACGGAGGATACGGAAAGGTCAAGGAATGACCACCGCATATCTCCGGAGCAATATGGCCTTAGTTGCTAATGCTCCTAAAAACCAAATAACAAACAATAACAATGGTAACGGATTAATATCGAAAGCAGGGTACACTGTATTGTGTAGCTGCACGCGTGGTTTGAAATGCAGCATTTATGAATGTTTAACATTCATTTTTTGCAATCAATGTTCATATTTTCGATTTTGTTGATACTTGATACATGGGAAAAAAAAAAAAACCTTGTAAATCCGGAAACTCGTAAAGCGGAAACTGCCTGTACACTAAATTGGGCACTTGAACCTCTTTACCTTTCTCAGGCAGCTAGTTTTGGTGGCTGTTTCTCATTTTTAGCATTCAACAGTAGTAGCCATCATATTGACATTTCATCCTCCATGGCATCTTTTTTCCATTTTTTTTTTTTTTTATCTTGATGGAATATGAACCCTCTACTCCTCACTTTACCTAAATTTTCTGAACTTCTTCAGCAAGTTACACATGATCATTTCATAATCTGGATGTTCAATGTTTCCCAAAAAATTGCCTACATTTTTAATGTCAGTCCAAACATCTCTGAGGTCCAACAAAAATTAGTGGCTCATCAATTAGTGGCTCATCTTTAATGTTCTTTGAATTGGCATTAAAGACTATCGTGGTGGCCACACTTTTCTTTTCCAATGTTCACTTTTTTGGATGACTATCTCACTAGCAGAGAAACAAGGCATTTCTGTGTAACCAAGCTGTTGGCTGAGTAGCAGATTATTAACTTTAAAATCTTCAACAACCAATCATGATACTTGTAGTGAATTTTTTCCAAAAGCTTAACATTTTCATAGTTTTCTTCTAAGTATGCTGAAAGGGGGGCTACAGGAATGGAGGCATACTTGTTTTCATTATGAAAGAGAACTTTGAGGCTTTACTTCGATGAGTAAATAGTCCTTCCCCTCTGTTGGTTGGTAGAAAATTCCCAAAAAGCTGATCCTATTTTTTGGAAAAAGGGTCAGCTTTTTTCTGAGAAACTAATTAATTTTCACAGTCTATATCATGAAAAGACTGTTCCCGAGATTCTTGGATTTCAGTCTTGACCCTAAAAGCTATGCAGATAGACACTTTGAACGGTTTTAAAAATCTCACAAGACCACTGAGTTAATTTTGTGTAAACAGCTGTTTCCTGGCAGACAGGCCAGCAGGACAGCTTGTGGGATTTTGTCAATGATATACAGAAACTGCAAGCAGGGATAAGATGATTATCCCCCTGTACAAGGTCATGGTTAGGTCACATCTTGAGTACTGTATACAGGTCTGGAGACCTCACTTAGGAAGGATGTAAATGTGCTGGAACTGGTGTGGAGAAGGGCAACCAGATTGGTGAAGGGAACAAAAGGGTGCTCTTACCTAGAAAGACTTCAGTTCTGCAATTTGCAGTGTCTTGAGACTATGCAATTGTGGGGAGATCTGATTGGGATGTTTAAAGCTTTGAATGGATTGAGTCAGCTGAACATTGATGGCATAAATTCAGGTTGAAAAAGGACAGCAGCAGGATAGATGCGTAGAAGTTTGCTTTCAGTCAGCAGGTGGTTGATTGTTGGAAAAACTTCCATCTGTTGTAGAAGTGGATAGTTTGAATAAAATAAATTCAACGAAGAATTAGACAAATTCTTAGAGGGTATGGTGTGAAGCATGTGTGTGTGTGTGTGTGTGCGTGTTTTTTTGGATGATACTTTATAAGCTTGTTTTCTTGCATCATTTGCCACTACTAATACTAATCTGGTAAATTACTATGATGTAGTTATTAAACAGTTGTATGCAGGCAATTTTGATATTATATATCTTGACTTTAGTAAAGCTTTTGATACTGTATCTCTATGGAAGGCTGCTATATAAATTGGAAGATGTTGAAGATACTGGTAAGAACATATGCCAAATTGCAGGCTGTTTAAAAGATAACAGACAAGTTTGTTGTAAATGGTCAGTCTTCAACGTAACAAGTGGGGTTCCTCATTGATTGGTGCTGCGTCCCCTCCTATTTATAATTTTCACAAATGATATTGATGGGGGTATGCTGTAAAAGTTTGCTGATGATTTGAATGTTGGAATGGTGGTTAACAATTTGAGCCAAGCCATGTTCCTTCAAAGGTCTTGGATTGGTTGCATATATATTGTCCAAAATGTGACAACTAAAATTTAATGCTTATAAATGTAAGATTATGCATGTGGGGGCGGGGAGCTAAATGTTCGAGAAAAGAGTTACGTGTGATTCAAGCTGACATTAGACCGGGGTTCGAGCCCATGCCTACCAAATACAGAGGATGAGGAAAGGTCAGGGAATGACCACCGCATATCCCCGGAGCAATATAGCCTTAGTTGCTAATGCTCCTAAAAACCAAATAACAAACAAGCAGTACACAAACAGGAAGGCACATAATGTCCTGTCTATGATTTATAGGGCTTTTCAAGGAGGGAGAAGATTATCATTACCTATCTCTTTTTATAAGGTGATAGTTACACTGCACTTGGAATACTGTATTCAGTTCTGGAGACCACACTTTAAAAAATCACAGAACTTCTGGAGAGGGTTCAGAGCAGGGTGACTAGATTGGTGAAGCATGCAAAGCAATGCACATATGAAGAACAGCTTAGAAATTATGGTCTGAAAAGTTTTGCAATTAGACATCTAAGGAGAGATCCAATTGAAGAGTATAAGGCTCTAAAAATGAATAAAATGAATGAGCAAAATGAATCAGTATTATAAGTAAAGCGAATGAGAAAAGTCTGTTATCCATTGTGGGTGAGACATTAAACCAAGGGACACAAACAGTGCTGGCCAAAAAGCGTGTTCAACCGGTTATGTCAAACAGGGCCCTCCCACTCAAATGGTCAGAACAATATTGTTGATTAATGTATTAAATGTTATTCGTATATAAAATTTTGAAAATTAAAAAATCACTATTACAAAAACACCCAGTATAAGTTTTCATAGGGCCCCACAACCTCTGGGGCTGGCACTGGACACAAATATAAAATCTTGGGGAAAAACAGAAGACTGGATCTGATCTAGTTCACCAATGGGTAGAGAGAGTTATCAAACAGTGGAATAAGCTGCCTCCAACATGGTGGAGGTAGTAAGTCAAGCTAAGTTTAGAGCAAAATTCGAAAATTAACTTGTGAAAATCTGTTTTATTTTTATTATTATTATTTTATTTTATTTATTTATTTTTGGCTGATGCAGAAAAAGTTAGCTTCTTGCATCATTTGGCCTTACTAATATTAGAAAACATAAAAAAAAATTTAAAAATTTAATTAAAACTAAAATATAAAAAATAAAATTAAACTGTGAAAAAAGAAAAAAAATGCTAAAAACTGACTACAAAATAAGAAATAATCATATGGCCTTATGGGAAATCTGTGTTGGAGGCAGCCTCACTGTTTTCACCTGATGGGTGAATTACATCAGTGTGTTCAATTGGAGGCAGCTTGTTCTTGGCGCTGATAATGAACTTAAAAAGTCACTATCGGAATCTTCTTCTCCCTATAAATTTACCTGAAACATTAAATTGACTAATTGTAAACATTTGAGAACAACGGTTTACTATGGATTCTATCGCTTCAATAATTAACAGAGCCTCATCAATTAAAAGTGAAAACTTGGCCTAATTTCTTTGTTGTAATTTGATGAGTGACCTGTCTTTTTCTTTCTCATTTAACAAAGTTGTTTTAATCCTCTCAATTCAAGTAAGTCTTCATTTGACAGATGACCTACTTGAACTGACCAACTCTATCACATCTCCTTTCACATCATGTTGTGAATGTCTGTTAAACATTCACAACATTGATTGTTGTTGTTATTTGGTTTTAGGAGCATTAGCAACTAAGGCCATATTGCTTCGGGATATGCAGTGGTCATTCCCTGACCTTTCCGCATCCTCCGTATTTGGTGATGATGGGCTCGAACCCCGGTCTAATCAAGAAGCGTGTGCTACGTACTGCTGCTCCTTCCCACCTGGCTACGGAGGCACCACAACATTGATTATTACAGCAGTATGTTCAACAAAGACTTGGAAATTGTACTCAGTGCTCACAGCCATATTATGCCACGTTTAATTTTGCACCAAGATTCACCAATGTTAATGGCATGTATGATGTTGCAATTTCGGCAGAATTTTTGAACTGCCAACTTGCCAACACTTTCTGTTTCAAAATCATCTTGGCTAATGTTTTTTTTTTTTGAGAGAAATTCAACTCATTATCAGACTTCTCATTTAAAGTTAATTGAGAGTCTAGAGGCATTGTCAAGCAGCAACAACACCTTGTGTGTGATATTGTTATTTTTGTAATATTTCTCTGCAGAAGGGCAGAAGTAAACCATTATGTGAACATCTTTCTAGTTACTCATCCCTTTTGAGTTGATTGCCACACAACAGGAAGAGAGAAGATTTTTTATATCCTTTAAAAGCCCTTTCATTTTCTGTGATATACTAGCATGGGCTTCAACTTAAAATTCCCTTCTTCATTTGCTCCTAAAAATGGTCTCATCTACAGAGAAGACTTGACGTAGAAAACATCCTCCTCCTCCTAAAATAGTGTGAAAAGTTTCACGATATGCTTTGGCTGTCTCAAAGTCACTAGCTCCCTCACCAGTTAATTTCAAGCTGTATAGATTAGCTCTATTTTTTTTTTTTTTTTTTAACATTCAAAGCATCCAGAATGTGCCCGAAACTTCAGTGGGCGTAGATGCACTTTTTGAATATTCAAAGAGATCTTGGCTTTCTCTTGAATTATTGTTGTCCTTAACAATTCATTGTTGTGTTTGGCCTTTAACCCAAACTATTAACAAGGCTTCCATTTTTTCCATCATCAACTTATGCAAATGTTGCAATTTCACAGCTGATGATGAAATTATATCTTGACCACATTTCTTTATTTTATCTTTATTTTTCATTATAGTATGCCAACTCCAACTCTTGTTGTACTCATCAGAATCATTAGGCCTACAACACACTACTACTGTAATTTTTGCTTTCCCAACAAAATCGAACTGGCTACTCATTTTCCAAGTATCTGAGGCATAACTGTTCCTGCAAGCGTGCATAAGAAAGTTACAGGTGTTTTATGAAATTTAGGAATAAAATTATAATTATTGAGGAAAATCATAAGGAAAATTATAATTATTTATATTTAGTTCTAATTTTTTATTTAATGCCAAGATTTTTTTTTGGTAATAATACTGAGAGGTTTATAAGTATCACTGTACTGAAATCTTTCCTTAAAGTATTAACATAAAAAGCTTTGCAAATAAATGCATAATTATTAGAAGCTTTGTCAACAGAGTAATTACAAAATGTTTTTGTAGTTCTTGCAAATGAATTTTTATTTAGAAAAGTTGTGGTGCCCAACTCAAGCACACATTTTTGAACAGATTTGGATTTTTATAAGTACTCAGAGAATACAAGATTAATCTCCACATCTGGTAAGCTTCAACAGATGTACTGAATTTA
The DNA here is from genome assembly GCF_048544385.1 of Mastigoproctus giganteus. Classification (NCBI taxonomy): domain Eukaryota; kingdom Metazoa; phylum Arthropoda; class Arachnida; order Uropygi; family Thelyphonidae; genus Mastigoproctus; species Mastigoproctus giganteus. The sequence goes on from NC_143580.1 coordinate 168,468,189, forward strand.
TAGGAAAAAAGTATATAATATTCTAATAGGTCATGATAGAGATTTTTATTTTTATTTTTAAGTTTTAAAGAAGTGAAATATACTTTTAGAGCCAACATAACTTATATTCAAATGAAAGAATTTCTTTAAGTTCGGGACGTGCCACAATTCCCAAATTTCCAGAAATATTATGACTGCAGTTGGAATCAATATAAGAATGTAAATTTTATTAGTCTTATATTGATTGTGTTATCACATCCATATTTAAGGTATCAATACCAATGTTAGCGGGTACAGTTTTATAGTTGCAAGCAATTAAGTCAAAAGGTTCAAAATATTTATAAGTATTTAAAATTTTAATATGAATATTTTGACTATTAATTGGCAAGTAAATAATTATGTAAAATAATACATGTATTACAATAAATCCTCGATTTATCGAACTAACAGGGGAGAAGGGGTGTCCATTAATGCTGAAAGTCCGTTAAATCGAATGTGACATGGGGGGGGGTATTTTTTATTGTTCTTAATGTAAAAAAAAAGCTTTAATACAATATACAGTACAATATAAAATTATGTTGCAATTTGGCCTTTGATTTACGGATATCAGAAACAGTTTGTTTTTTTACGCCATAAATTTCATAAACACGTGATACTGGCTTTGTTCAACAAGATGCCTTGTTCTAAATTTCTATGCCACATTTAAGTTCACACGCTTTCTTTTAACTCCTCTATCACTTGATGCCATTTTAAATTGTAAGGAATGCAAAATTATTTAATAAATAAAGTCACAATTCAGAAATCACAGAAACACTCTGTATACAACCTGACCGCATGATAGCTTGAGGCAGACTGAGACCGAAACAAAGCGAGTCGGTAGACCTGCATTTAATGTCTCAAATCACATTCAGCTCGCAAGTCATTGCCTGCTCTTATCTGTTATCTGTAATCTGGGAAAATAGCTATTTGAACACATTTTCAGAAAGAATAAAAAACAATTTCCTGAATTTGATTATAAAAATAATTATCAAAACACTAAATGAAATAGGTAATTATTATAAATTTTTTATTAATAATAACACTGAAGTTTGTATAAATAAAAAAAAAAATAATATGGTCGAGATTAATATGTACATTACTGTATTATTATTTGTCCGGCCAGTTAAATGCGAAATCTGTTATATCGGGGTCTGTTAAATTGAGGTTTACTGTACTTGATATAATCCATAAATTTATTTTCTATAGATTGTTCTAATTGAAGATATTTATGATGAGACTTCAAGTTAAATTTCGAAATTTCATTTATAAGATGAAAAAAGATGTTTGAACTTGCAAGTCAAAAGTTGATTGATTGTTTGATTGATTTGGGTTTTATTGGCGCACTAGCAACTAAGGCTATAATGCGCCAAGACCACAAGTCAAAAGTACAAATGATCCTGTGTAAAGCTTTAAATAGCACTGAATAATACAACTGGTGTAGACTGTACATTAATGTAGTCATTATCCCAATTTTTAAGTAAATGAACAAAATTACTTAATTAAATTTTTTTTTTAATCCTTGGATTTTTTGTAGGATCTATTAATTTTAAGTTTGATAAAGAATTTAACAATTGAAATTTGTCATATATACAATTATCATGTATGTGATTAGTGATAAATTTATGATTAAATTTGTTGTTAAGTCCATATTGGTTATAACAATCAATTTTAACATAAAAAGCTGTTCCTGACTTATCCTCAAGTTTAATATGATTAATTTTGATATATGTGTTTTTAATGATTTTGTGTTTTAATAATTTTTTTTGATGGTATAAGGGTTTACCAGAAATTAAAGACCCATGGGCAGTCCTATCTATTGTATTATTGCTAATTTGTATCTACACTGATCTGAAGCCACTTTACCACATGATATTTTTATCTTTAGGTATGCTGATGATTTATGCGTGCTTAATTGTCCAAATTTTCTCCATGATTTTAGATTTTTCTGTCCAAATTTTGTTCATTTACATCCTCAGGAACTTCTTTTTTTTTTTTTTGAATAAAATTAACAGTAACAACCAAAAAAGGAAAAAGGAAATTATATAGACTTGGATATTATATTGATAATGGTCACAGAATTATTCATCTCTATAATTTTAATGTGATTAGTTTCTCAAGTTGGCTATCAATATTTCCAAAAGTGTACATTTCAATGTTTCTTTTTCCAGATGTACAAGGATTGCTACTATTTACAATAATACTGAAATTGCAGCTGCACATATTAGAAGGTTTGATTCTACACTTATCAGCAATCTATTTCCATTGACTTATCTTCAATATTACTTTCATAAGGCACTGAATATTATCGATTATATAAAGCTATTATCAGGTTATGTATACAAAAAATCATATTTTCAGTTAGCTTCCACATATGTCAACCAGTTAACTTTCATTTATTTCCTTCCCATCTCAAATTCAGGTTTGTATGTTTTGTTATTTTTGTATATTATTATCATTATTATTAGTCACATGGTGAAAGGAAGCCCAAGGCTTTTGCTGCACCAGCAAAAAAAATATTTCTGTTGTTATTTGGTTTTTAGGAGCATTAGCAACTAAGGCCATATTGCTCCGGGGATATGCAATGGTCATTCCCTGACCTTTCTGCATCCTCTGTATTTGGTGGTCACGGGCTCGAACCCCGGTCTAATCAAGAAGCGTGTGCTGCTGCTCCTGCCCATGGAGGCGCCAAATATTTCTGAGTTACCCTGCGTGTGAGTGAGAGAGAGAGAGAGAGAGAGAGAGAGAGAGAGAGAACTCGAATCAGAAGAATGGAATCACTAAGAAAGAGTAAAATGATGTTATTCAGCTCAGGACCCTGGGTGTGCCAAGCCCATCCCTGGGTATAATTAATATTCAGTATAGTAAATATTCACAGCTCATACAGTGGTGAGCTGTGAATATTTTAACAATGGGCTCGCAGTTTTTCTGACTTTCTATCAAGTAAATTTTATCGGTCATGGAAGTGATGTCATCCGCAGCTTCCACAGGCACTTCCCATACTCACACTACTAGTAGTATGATTAGAGCGTGTTCCGCATTTTTTGTTAATGATATATCTCAAATCAGGGGCAGATTCAGGAAGGTGGACAGAAGCAGCTTATTACCCCCTTAACCATGCATATAAGTGAATGTTTAAAATGTTCATAGGTCTATCTAAAAAAAAAAAAAACTTACTACTGCAATAATACAAATATTTGTCAATAATTCCTTTTTTTGTCTCGCATTTTCATTTCATTCCATTCCACTGTTAGGTGCCCCTAACAGCTGCGTATGACGCTTCAATTACAAGATCGGTACATCAATCGATGCTGTTTTCCAGAGACATTTAGATACGTTGCAATCACAAGTATACATCTCTTACTTTAGTTATCATAAATCCATTGTATCTTGTCTTCCAGAAGTTATGAAAATTTGTGAATGAGCAATAAAATATTTACAATAAAAAAGCTCTTTTATTTCATAATCAATATATACAAATCAAAATACCTAAAATAAATGCGAAGGATGTTTCACATAAACTACCTACCATGCGTGCTCAGCATGCATGCACCTTTTTTTATTAATTTTTTTTTAACAACTATGGAAATATAATGGATAAATTTTTTCATGATAAAATTTTAATATTGCGAATAAAAAATAACATGAAATATTTCCCATATCGCAAATAATATAAAAACTACCACAAAATATTCCACAATATAAAGAAAAACATTACATAAAAAACTAACTTTCTAGAAAAAGTACACAAAAATCACAGATTACATGAAAAAAAATTATTACATAAATATTCAAGAAAAATTTATTCTAAAAATTGTCATATAGAATTTACTTCTTTATTAATATTTGTTTTTTTTTTTTTTTTTTATGAGAACCCCAAACACGAGAGGTATTAGAACCTATAGTACTTAGTACCGTGCTTGGGTTGGAGGTTGAGAAGACAAAAGAAGATATTTGTTGACATTGAACTTCTGTAGATTGTAATTTTCAGGAAATACGTTTGAAGGAAGGTTGTTCCACAAAACGGCAGTTGAATGAATAAATGAGGAAGATGAAAAGTTGGTTCTGTGGGTTTGAAGTTGGACAGTAAATGGGATGTTGGCTGGTGGCGGCACGTGTTCGGACTGTTTTGAAACAGAGAGCGGGAATTATAGAAGCCAATTCAGAAGAACAGTGCCCATGGAAGTACAGTCGGTCCTCGTATAACACGTGTTTACATTGCACGAATTCGATCATACACGATTTATAAATAGGGGAACGTTATCTTATATAACACGAACCGAATTCGCTTATACACGATTCGCCTTTGTGTTTACAAGAAATGGCAGTCGAACGCGGAATCACCCCAACTGAACGCAACACGTAGGAATGAAGAAGATTCTGAAAATGTATTTATGTGTTTTATATCAGTGAAGGGGAAACACATTTCACCATAATAACATAAAAACCAACTCAATTCCAGTTATCGATATAATAGCAAATGCAATTAGATGGAGTTTACTACCAGTTTATAACAGATTTCACTAGCAGAAACGCAACTGGAAATTGTTTTTATTGTTTTATGGTAGTAACCCCCAGAAATGTGCTTTAGTAAAATGTGAGGTGTTAATAGTGTATCTCGGCCTTTACGGTGTTGTTTATTCAGTTGCTACACGCGCGCAGCTTTGTTTATGTGTATCAAGCGTGCCTCCTCGTTTTGTAATTGTGCTTTATTCCCTAAAAATGAGTAAAATACTTAAAAGGTGTGAAAAGGAAGCGTTCTGGCTAAGACACTGCAGATTCAGAGAAAAAAAAAAAAGCAATATCGATAAACAGAGGCGGACTGGATCAAAAATTCTTAACCGGGAAAATTTATAGTGGCCTCATACTACGGTTTATGGCCAAAATCACACCGGCCTCCGGCCCACCGTGGTTTCCCCCGTAAGGCTTCTGTCCGCTTCTGTCGATAGAGAAAAAATATGAAATTGTGAAACGCTTTGAGCGAAATGAAAGGCCATGTGATATTGCACGTTGCACGTGCTATAGACCTAAATCAGGCAACGCCGAGAATTACAAAGAATGCAGAGAAAATAAAAACAACTTTCATAGCAGGAACAACTCAGTGTAATTAAAATCCATTAGATTAAGACACAAGAATTGGAAGAGATGGAACGGCTGTCATCTGTTTGGATAGAAAATCAAACAAAAAGCAAGTTTGCTTACGATAGAAGCAAAAGCATTAGCAATATTTTATTACGACTTATGTATTATAATTTATACTTACGTATTATAAAATACGTATTTTATTACGACTATTTTATTTAATATAATAAATTTTTTACGAATAAAATATGTATTTTATTCGTAAAAAATACTTTTTTAGTATTAAAAAATACTAAAAATACTTTATTATAATATTTTTATTACGTATTTTAATCGTTATAAAATACTTAACGTATTTTATAACGATTAAAATTACCCGATTATTTATTGTTTGGTAATGTTTTGGTTCCAAATGTGTGTTCAATCTTGGGTGGTCAGCACCTAACCCTACTTTTCCCATAGGGCCTGTTGTTTATATTGCACGATTTCGCATTGCACGAGGGTTTCTAGGAACGCAACTATCGTGCTATACGAGGACAGACTGTATCTGTAGAAGAGGCATGGAGCAGAAACAGTACGTCTATGAGAAAGCGAGTGGAGAGACTCTGTTAGAGATGAATCATTAATTAACCTAATTGCCCTCTTCTGAATGGAATCAAGAAGCCTGAGAGAGGTTTTGGGGGCACCACCCCAGATGTGGGAACAATATTCCATGGCAGGGCGGATTTGAGATTTATACAGAGTGAGCAGCTGTTTGGAAGAAAAGTAACGCCGAGAGCGAAAGAGAAAACCAAGTTTTTTAGATGCAGAGGAAGCAATATTTGTAATGTGCTTGTGCCAAGGGAGATTAGAAGTCAGGGTAATCCCCAAAAGAGATATATCATTTTGCCTAGAAATTGGAGTGTCACTAAAGATAAGCATAGGAGCAGAAGAATCCTTTTTGCAAGATATAAGACAAGACTGAGTTTTAGAAGGGTTGAAATCAACTAAGTTGTCTTTGCCCGACTGGAGAATTACCTGAAGATCGGCGTTTAAGGAATTGGCAGCAGATTTTCGAGAACTTGAAGCTGATTGAGCAGGACAAGGTTTCTCAAAATGGAAAGTTGAAGGCAATGTGCTATCATCGGCAAAACTATGGATAGGATTTCCAGTCAATGGAAGAAGGTCATTGATATACAAGAGGAAAAGAGTGGGGGAAAGAACTGAACCTTGGGGGACACCGGCATTAGTGGAGAAGTTAGAAGACAGAGAGCCATCTACCATCACCCTCAGTGAGCGATCAGAGAGAAAACTGGATAACCAATTACTAAAAACAGTTGGCAAACCATAAGATGGAAGCTTGTTTAGAAGACCTTTATGCCAAACACGATCAAAAGCCTTTGAGATGTTAAGAGCAACTACTTGTGTTTCACCGAACTTTTCCATTGCATTAGTCCATAAATGGGTAACATAAGCCAGAATATCACCAGTGGATCGACACTGACGGAATCCATACTGGCGATCGTTGATCAGACGGAAGGTTTCTAGGTAGTTTAAGAGTTGCCGGTTAATTGATTTCTCCATTATTTTAGAAAGAGTAGAAGTAATTGCAATGGGACGATAATTGGATGGGAGGGATTTGTCACCCTTTTTAGGAACTGGCTGGATATGAGCAAATTTCCAAGCAGAAGGAAAAACACCTTTGGTATAAGAAAGTGAAAAAAGGCGACGAAGAATGGGAGTAAGTTCAGGAGCACAGGTTTTGGGAACAAGTGGAGAAATACCATCAGGACCTGGAGCTTTCTTAGCATCAAGATTCATCAAAATCCTTCTGATATCCTTTTGACGGAAGACCACAGAAGGCATTGAATGGAGCGTGTTAGGAATGGTGGGAGGTGTTTTACCAAGATCATTAATACATGAGCTGGAAGAAAATTGGGATGCTAGAAGGTCAGCTTTATCCTTGGCTGAAGTGACAACAGAACCATCTGGTTTGGACAGAGGTGGGAGCAGAGATGGGCAAAAGTTGCGGCCAATAGCTTTGGCAAGAGATCAGAATGCTCGGCCACCATTAGGGCAAGAAGCAAGTTTTCTACTCTTAGACTGTTCAAACTCTAGTTTGGACTGATTAATAACTGCTTTACAATTGTTGCGAGCTTTGGTGTAGGCAGAAAATGAAACTGAAGAATTAGAAACAAGCCAATTACGATATGCAACATTCTTCTCTTGGACAGCCTTAGTACATTTGTTGGAGAACCAAGGTTTAGATAAAGGACGAGATTTTAAAGTGGAGTGTGGGATAAAGGATTCCATTCCTGCAAGAATAATTTCACTGACACGATCTGTCCTTGAGGTTGTCACAGACATTCTCTCAGATATGCCAGACTAGCTGTTCTTGCTACCAGGGAGTCTAAAACGCTGATGGAACTGATATTCGGGTGACACTTAAGTCAAGTGGATCCAATTTCGGCGAAGTCCGGATGGTCTATGACAGCCAAATCCTCTGCTTGCACCTTCACGATGGTGGGACTGTTAGTAATCCTGGGTTTAACCTCCATGCACAAGTACATGGTGGGTGACCACCCAGGTGTGAACCAACGTAAGCAGGGATCGAGGTGTGGCGCCCACACCACATGGAGGAACGCCACCCCTCTATGTTACCAGGCAGTACTAGGTGGTAGATGAGTCTCATCAACCGGTGAAATACCACCACTTTGCTTATTGGAGGCTTGAAGTGGTGGAACCCATGTTTAGTCTCTAGAGCTAAGTTCCGGCCAACCCTTCCCTATCTCTTCCATCATGCAGTATGAGTGATGATTTTTGAGGTTATGATGAATGTCGTGGCGAGATCCAATATTCCTTACATTTCGAGGGTACAGCTCTAAAACGGTGTTTGCAGGCCGGCCGCTAGATAGTACACCGGAACAAACCTATTGGTAACTCTCTAGGAGGCTTCCGGATCAGCTAGTGTATAATCATGCTACCTCTACTCTGCCAGATAGTGACTGGAGGGAGTCCGAGTAGTGTGTATGCGGGGAGCATTGTCGAGGCCACGTTATGTCAAGGATCTGGGTATATTCTTACCACATGTACGTCATATCCAAAAATTTCATTACTTCAAACAGCATGTCCCACCCACTTTTTCTTACTATTGAATACACCATGAATTGTCAAAATAATAGAGCAAGCTTATCTGCCAAAAGATCTAAACCTCCCAAGGACTTCCTAATTCATTTCACAAATATATGTGGTCTCAATTCCAATCTCAACGATGTCCATTTCTACTTGCAGTCTTCCAAACCCCATGTACTTTTTCTGACTGAATCTCAGTTATCAGTTGATTCAACTACTGCTCATCTCAGATGTCCAAATTATTTGCTGTATGATTCCTTTTGCCTCAAAGGTGGTACTTGTGCATATGTCCGTTCTGATATTCCCTGTCAGAGACTTGGCAATTTGGAATCTCCTCTCTTTGATCTTCTCTGGCTTAAAATCTCTCTACCTCATTGTGTCAAATTCATCTGTTGTCTCTACTGTTCTCCCAACTCCACTAATCACTTGGAGCTCTTTGACTTCCTCTCTTTGCAACTTTATTTTCTCCAGTCCAACTTTCCTAACAGTGAGGTAATTTTCCTTGGTGATTTTAACGTTCACAACTCCAGCTGGCTTCCGTTTTCTAGTTACACCGACCCAGCAGGTCGAGATGCTGAGGCTTTTGCAATTACTAATGACCTTGCACAGATTGTTCATTTACCTACAAGAATACCGGACAATCCTAATCATACAGCCAATACGCTTGATCTTTTTCTCACAAACAACCCTTCTAAGTACAAGGTCGAAGTGAGAGGTCCTTTAGGCACTTCAGATCACAACTTGGTGATTGTCTCTTCTCCAATGGAACCTTTATCTCATGGCTATTCCCAACCTCGTATTGTTTGGCACTACAAGAATGCAAAATGGGATGACCTGCGAAACTTCTTTTCTTCTTTTCCTTGGTCTGATTACTGTTTCAAAACTTCTGATGTCAACGTTTGCTCAGATCGTCACAAAAGTTGTTGTCGATCTTCTGCTTTGCTCAACGGCTGAACGATGATTACAAAGAATGATCTGACGTAACGATTTGGATCAAATTGAAGCAATGTTTTTCCATTTAGATGTATGGTCATCATAACCTGCAATTGGTTTAATTGTCACAATATTATTCATTATGCTGAAAGCTCACTGAGCTTCAGCAATGCTAATCGCAATGGTTTCAAAGATATTTTCTGGCTTTCTTAACTGAAAAGGGAATTTCACTCAATTTTAAAGATTAACTGCCTTCAACAAAATCTCTAAAATCATTAATTTTTATTTCACATTTTATCAGAAAAATTTAATTTCTTATTAGGTTTTCAACATCTTGCCACCGAGATGAAAGTTAGCATTGGATTAGTAGAGGCATACGATGCAGAAAGCAAGCTTATGAGCATCAGAAAAAAAAAAAAAAAAAAAACCCTGCCATTTCACCCTTCCATTCATTCCAAAAGCCTGTCCAGCTTAGCCTTAAATTTATTTAGGCTATCAACTTCCACAACAAAAGACGGAAGTCTGTATATGACCCACTTATGAAATTGCTCACAGTGCACAAAATTGATCTGAGCAAATTTGTATATATTATTATTACAGATGGTGCGCCTTCCATGACAGGTAAAAATAAATCTTATCCTAATAGAAATGAAAGGATAGCTAATTTTGTGCATTATAACTGTTTGATTCATACTGAGGACTTGTGTTCACAAATGAAAAATAACAAATAAATTATAAGATGTGTTGAAGTCATTGTTAAAGTCATCAATCATTTTATTGCTAAATCCCTAAATAAGCGACTCCTAAAAATATAATTGGAAGAATTTCAAGCACCGTATTCTGATCTTGCCCTTTCTGCCAATATATTCAGAGCAAATATTGCTTCTTTTGTACCAACCACCTTTTTAAAACCCATCTGGTCTTTTCCAATTTGTTCTTGAATCGTGCCTTCAATTCTGCATAGGATCATCTTCAAGAGGACTTTCATGGAGTGGCTTATGAGGCTTATTGTGCAGTAGTCTGCACATTTTGCTGCTCTTGCCTTTTTTGGCATGGGAATAAAGATGGATCTCAGAGTGTCAAGGGGTAGTTTTCCTCTTGTTCTGAAGTATTTGAGCATTTTGGCTGGGATGTTATCAATACCAGTTGCTTTGTTATTGTTCACTGACTTAATCACTTGCTCCAGTTCTTCCATCAGAAAGTCTTGATGTTCACCTTCTGTTTGGATGTTGTCATTTCCTAGTTGTCTGTCCTCACAGTATAGTTTCCTCAGTTATTTTTGCCATCTATCCTTTTTCTGTTGCTTGCCCACAATTTCCCTGTTGTTTTTATCCAGAATGTGGCCTCTTGAGCAGTTTTCCTGATGTTGCATAGTTCCTTCACTTCTTTGTGGACTAGATGTTCCTTATGCTCATTTTGCAGATATTCAATCCTTTCACATCTCTTCTCCATCCATATCTGTTTTGTCTTCCTTATTTCCTTTTTAATCAAACTGTCATACATCTTACAGATTTTTTTCTTAAAGTTTTTCCTGCACTCCATTAGATGTAGTATCTCGCTAATCATCCATTGCTATTTGGTTTTCCTTTAGGCCCATCCAAAAATTGCACCTGCAGCATCTATCATTGTCTTCTTCAACAAGGTCCATTCAGATTATGGATCTCTATCTAATAGCCATAACTACATTATATAAATTAAAAAAAAAAAAAATTATTATTAATATACTAAGTGAGATACAAAACTAAAAAAGTTTTTTTCTAACAAATACTGATCAGGATTTGTTATGCAAACAATTCTTACAACCAAACACTTCAAATATGAACTATCAAAATGGCAAAGAAAACTGTGACATGGGGTGAGGATATGTTGTCACGTTGAGTACAAAGAGTGCACACTGTTCAACTGCAGTAATCTGAAGCCAGAATGGGAAAAATACATGCTCTATCAGACTTTGAAAATGTGAGTGCACATTTAGCAGGAGCCATGATTCAAGAAACAAAAGACATAACTGTTACTCAAAAGCATCCATCTCAAAGGTTTTTAATGACTGGAAAGTAAGCAGTTCATCCACATCTCAAAGGTGCAAGTATGGCAGAAAAACAATACTTCAAGAGTGAAGCCACTGTACTCTAAGGCAGTGTTTCTCAATCTTTTTACTCTTGTGGCACATTTTCCAAAGAAGAAAAATTTCGCGGCACACCTACGTAGTCATAGAAGAAGAAATTTCTAAATTAAATAAATAGAACGAAAAATAATATTAACAATTTTTTATTTATACTTATATTATATCTGTGTTATGCAAACAATTCTTACAACCAAAATAAAATATAAAAATAATTAAATAAATAATTACAAAAAGAAAATATGTACGCCTTCAGCAAAGCTTTAAATTATTCAAATATTTGATAGAAATCAAATGAATTTTTATTTAAAAAATTATAGTCAATGTGAAATATATGATTGGCGATGTTTTGTTATTTCTGCTATATCAGGTCTTATTTCAGACAGAGCAACTCGCAGTCATCTTCGACATTTTCCAATCTTGATCGTTTTTTATTTTTCATGTTAGTGAGAGTTGAAAATCCTAACTCGCATAAATACGACGTAGAAAATTGGATATTCATCTCTGACTGAAATCCAAAAAGTATCCAAATGAAATTCCAAATGTTTGATTGATCGGATGAAAGGGAAATCAGTTCTTCCTCTTCTTCAAGACAAAGATTCCAGTTTGATGTATCATTAATAAAAGGATTTCGAATCCAGTCATATTTTTCCAATTTAATAGATGGAAAATATGTTTTTATTGCCTTTTGAAGCAATTCCAAATGGTTTTTCGCCACTGGTGCAAGAAAATTTCTCATCTGTTCAGGAATCTTGGGAAACATAGCTAAATTATTTTCATCAAGTTTATTCATCCAAAAGCATAATTTTTTATCAAAAGCAATTAACTTATCTGTTGACGTTAAGATATTTTCGTTTCGCCCTTGTAAACTAGTATTTAAAATATTAAGATGTGCAAATATATGTTCTATGTAAGCCAGTTTTGCACACCACAATTCATTCTTAAAACAATCATAAAATTTTTGTATTTTCATACGATTCTTTTGTTTTCCTGCTGTATTTATTTCATTTTTAAAAAATGTACAAAGTTCTGCTCTCAATTCAAATACACGGACTAAAACCTTTCCTCTAGAAAGCCAACGAATATCATTATGTAGTAATAAACAATTGTAGTTAGATTCCATGCTGTCGCATAATTCTTTGAAAATTCATGATTTTAAAGGTCTGCTTTTAATATAGTTAACAATTTTTATTACGTCATCTAGTACAATGCTTAATTCTGTCGGGAGAGTTTTGCCTACTAAAGCTTCTTGATGAATAATGCAATGTGTAGAAATAAGATTTGAATTTTTTTGTTTTGCAAACGCCAAAAAACCTTTTTCAGGTCCGATCATCGATGCAGCATCATCTCTACAAATGCCTGTATAAAAATTCCATGATAACTTTGTCTTTTCGAAAAAGTTATCTACACAATTAAATATTTCCTTTCCTGTCGTTCTTCCTGGCAATTCTTGACAAAATAAAAATTGGTTCATAATTAAATCTCCGTTAATGAATCGAACAAATCCCATTAATTGTGCTTTTCCGCTGATATCTGTTGACTCATCTATTTGCAGAACAAAAATTTGACCATCAAGTTTTTGTTGAACATTTTATACTATATTTTCTGACATATCGATTATTCTTCGACTTATAGTATCGTTGGAAAGAGGAATTTTATTTATTTCAGCTTCTGCATCTTTGCCAAACATACATTTCACCATTATACGACAAGCAGGACTGATCAACGTTTCTCCAATCGAATGAGGTTTCCCTTTTTGTGCAATAAGTTGCGCTACTTCATAGGAGGCAATTTGTGCTTTGTCAGACACTTTTATTGTGTTTTCCAATTTTTGTGTTTGTTTGGCACTATTTGTCATTAATCGTTCAAAATACCTTTTGTCTTTAGACATCAAATTTCGATGAACTTTTTCCATATGGCGTTTTAGCTTGCTAGGAACCACTGCACTGTTTGCTTTTTTATGTCCACATACAACACATAAAGGTAAGGGGAAATTTATGTCCCCTGTCCACGTAAAACCAAAATTTAAGTAATCTTCATTATATTTTCTTGTACTAATTTTCGATCTTTTTGGCTGAGATTCATCGGCGCTGGTATTGTTCATATTATCACTATTTTCAATGGATATATTTGTATCTGCTGCAGAACTACTGTCGCCGACATCAATAGTTTTGTTTTAATTTAAAAATTTTCATATATCCATTTTCAGTTTTTTCTAATAAACAAAAAACGGTTTTGTAGAATAACCCTAAATTATTTACTTTACAACACAAACACAGTTTAATATGACAATATTAATACGATATATATAAACACGTAATACGCCGCATGCCTAAGCGTACAACTCCCTGAGAACTAGAGAGAGAGACTAGAGATGGGATCCCTTATTTTGACTTAATGAGGTAATTCAGGGGCGCTGTGCACATACAGTATCGCGTCGGTCCGATTCACGTGGTCTGCGGGCGACAGATAATTGGTCTTTATTCAAATAGTGTTGGCGCCTGAACTGCAGACGCCCCTGTATTCGGATATGTCAATTTCAATTCGTCATAAAAAGATCCTTCATGTACTTTATTCTTATTAATGGTATTGTACGTACCATTAATGGTAATACTTATTAATGGTATTGTATGTACAGTGGTACCTTGGTTTGCGAGCATAATTCGTTCTGGAAACGTGCTCATAATCCAAAGCACTCATATATCAAAGCGAATTTTCCCATAAGAAATCATGGAAACCCAGATGATTTGTTCCAAAACTCAAAAATATTCATATACTGTAAAAATGATTAATACAAAATACATACCTTTTCATATTTTTAATATTTAAATTTAATATACATAAAGCAATGGAATTTATGGTAGGATGACTTTCCCTGTCACTAACGGAATCACTGCTATCTGTAGACTTTCTTTTTGTGCAACTTTAAAAAGGAACCTCTCCAATGACACTTGCTTTTGCCTCCTCTTGAGGATTTCACGAAAATATGACATTGCATTGTCGTTAAACAGATTTATCGCTTGCACTATTACAAAATGAGGGGGCACACTTGATACACATAAACAAAGCTGCACGCGTGTAGCAACTGAATAAACAACACCGTAAAGGCAGAGATACACTATTAACACCTCACATTTTACTAAAGCACATTTCTAGGGGTTACTACCATAAAACAATAAAAACAATTTCCAGTTACGTCCCTCCTTGTGGAATCTGTTATAAACTGGTAGTCAACTCAATCTAATTGCATTTGTGAATGTTGGTTTTTACGTTATTATGGTGAAATGTGTTTCCCCTTCACTGATATAAAAAACAAAAAAAAAATACATTTTCAGAATCTTCTCTTCATCCCTATCGTGTTGCATTTGGTTGGGGTGATTCTGCGTTCGACTGCCATTTCTTGTAAAAACAAAGGCGAATCATGCATAAGCGAATTCGGTTCGTATTATATAAGATATCGTTCCCCTATTTATAAATCGTGTATGATCGAATTTGTGTAGTGTAAACACGTGTTATACGAGGACTGACTGTACTCGTATTGCAAGACCTCGCTCGTTTATCAAGTTAAAATTTATTAAAAATTTTTGCTCATCTTGCAAACCACTCGTAGACCAAGTTACTCGCAATCCAAGGTACCGATGTATATTCGGACAATGATGTTAAAATAAAAACGACGCTAGTTTTTTTTTTTAAGATTTTGCGGCACACTTGGAAAATTTTGCAGCACACCCTTTGAGAAACACTGCTCTAAGGAGGAGTGTATAAAAAAATACATGCAGTGTACAGCAAATAACATCTGAATTTAAAAAAAAAAAAAAACAAAAAAAAAAAAAAACCAGAATTGTCCTATTTCAATATGCAGGGAATTGAAGAAATAGGGTACTGGCAGTCACCTGCTTATTCAGAAGCCATTTGTTTCAGAGAAAAACAGAAAAATCTGCATGCAGTGTCGCTGAGAATATCGTGATTGGGTAATGGAACGATGGAAAAAAATTATGTGGTTAGTGAATCATGATACTCTTTGTTTTGCACTGATGGTAGACAGAGAGTGTGGTGAAAACTTCATGCGTTGTTCAGACAACCTAAGTATCTGGAGGTGGTATCATGGTAATGGAATGTTTTGTTGGCATGGACTGTATCCGCTGATACTGGTGGAAGATCGGTCATCCAGGGAGATGTGAATCCTGTATCAGATCAACTGCACCATGCAATGGTACATTTTTTCTATTGAGAATGTGTACACAATCCTATTGCGAATGTGTAGGATATGTTGGAGAGAATTATTTGGTAACAAAGTCCTCTCGTCCTTTAACTTTATCACAGCTACGGGATATTTTGCTGGAAGAATGGTTACAATTAGACTAAAATGCACCTTACAGAATCCATGCTGTGCTGCACAGTTGCTGTTATTTGAAACAAAGGCTGTCTGATTCAAATTCGAATAAAGGTTTGTATTTTTTGGCCAGTGCGTGTATTAATAGTAATGCAGGTAACCATTCTGACATATAATGTCAAAATGGTTACCTGCATCCAACTGTTTAATGACTACATCAATTTTAATTTACCAGACTAATCAGATTTGGAGGTCAGGCATGATCTCCCCTTAACAAAGCCATGCTGGGATCTATGTAAGACACCATTCTTGTCAAGATAGTTACCTATAGTTACCTACCTCCTCTTTAGCATCACCTTTGTGGACTGGGGAGACATTTGTAGTTCTTCATTCAAAGGGAATCTTTCTGGAGACCAGTGATGTTCTCATTCACATTTCCAATGAGTTGAAACATTCACATGAAGCCTTTTAATAACAACTAAATATATACCATCGGCTAAGGTAAAGAAAGCCAACATGAGAACGACGAGAATCGTCGGATAACTTACGTGGAAAATTAGTTTCCTGACACTGGACTCTAGTGCTGCTCGCTCAGTAAACAGATGGTAGGTGTTATCGGTCTGGAGTCGAAATTGAGAAGGATATATTGATTGACAGGTAGGCGTGGCAAACGATCAAATGATTGGTGGTGGGCGCGACAGACAATAAGCTACTGTGTAGTCATTGGTTGGCATTATAATGTGTATTTATGAGTAAAGAACAGTGCATAATAGTTTTGTGATGAATGGTAAACAGATAATAGTAGCAATGAATCTTTTAAAGATAGAAGAAAAAATTTGTAAGGAAAACAAAACGTTGGTTGATTTTTTGATGTAAACTAAATTAATACAAGTTTCGTTCTGTTAATTTTTTTGTTCTTCATTATGTTTTTTTCTCATTATTAAAAGCAGATATTTGGAGTTCATGAGTGTCTTTACTATATTGTTGATTTAGGTTTGGTTAGAAAAAAGTTCTTTATTTTTCGTTATATTTTGTAGCCTGACCTTAAATGGTAGGTTAGGAAACAATAGGAAAAGAAAGAAAGATTCTTTATACATATACATTTTTATATATATATAAAAAATGAAATTACGAAAGTCTTATCAAACAGGAATCAGATATAAGAGTTTATGCAAAATTTATAAAATGTATATAAGACAGGGTTATGTATTTGGATGTTATGGTAAACACAGAAAGGACTGGCAACCAAATGAATAATAGACAAAAAGGTAAAAATCAGCACGTTTGTGTATATGGTAGGGGAGTTGAGCTATCAGGTGTTTCTTCCTTTGCTGGCTTTTTGCCTCATCTGTTTAACTGCTCACTTCCCCGTTACATGGGTACAGTTCCAGTTTACGATTTCACCCCCCCCAACACGGGGCTACTTCAACTATATACACCACATGTGAATACTCAGCTCTCACCTTCAATCACCATTGACTTTCAAAGTCTTCCGGTCCATACAGACTAAGTTTTCTTGTTTTTGCCCCATCTCTTAGTTTTTTTGAGTTTACATTTCATTCTTCTCTTTCTACAGGATTTTATTTATCATTATTATTTTTTATTTTATAGTTTATTTATTCTTTTATTCTTCCTTCTGGTCTCTGTCGGGTCGGCTGTGATGTATATGTATACCGTTTATGTATACATCATAAACAGAGACCTGGCCTATGGTTGTGGCTCCTACGATTTTTGCTGTCGACCCCTTTGAAGAAGTAGTTAAAGTCCTAAGACCCACAGCTTTAGGTTCTTACAATAATTATGCCCTTATTAATTGCATTTTATTTTTATTTCAGGTAAATTGATTTTTTACTTACAGGTTCTCCCTATTCCTCCATGGTTACTACACCTGATAGCTCAACTCCACTACCATATACACAAATATACTGATTTTTACCTTTTTATCTATCTATATATATATAAAATTGTTTAGATTTAAATTACTTAGCATATGTTGATCAGAAACAGAGACCCTCTTGTCGTTTTTTGCCTTCAGTCTGGGTGGTTGGCCCCAGTTGAAGTCATCTGGATTGGGGGTAAAAAGCGATAATTTTTTTTTTTTTTTGCGTTTTCTTAAATCCCTGAATGTATTATTTGATTTACTTTTTCTATTATTTCCTATTATCTTTAATATTTTATAGACATTATAGGTGTAATGCATGTTTGCTCTGCAACTGCATTGACCCAAAAATATTAGTTACAGTTACAGTCGTTATAATTATTAACTTTCTTTTTTATCACTAATATATATATATATATATATATATAATGAATAGCTATTGAGGTGTTGATTGACATTATGATACGTGTGTATTTGCACGTGTGTCTTTAAAAATAAAAGTACAGTAATAAAAAATTAATATTTTGTTAATAAACAATTTATGCACTAGTCTACCCATGATTCTAAAGAAAAAAGGTTAGATTACCTCCTCCATTCCGGGAGGGGTTCAAGTTCCCATGGGATTCAAGTGGAGGTAACCTGACCTTTTTTCACCCTTAGGGCATATTATTGAACAAGAAAATAAAAATAAAGTCATAAAAATATTTATTTTTTTTATGAATGTATTTCTAAATATGACTGTGATTCTAAAGAAAAAAGGTTAGGTTACCCCATCCACTTCGGGAGGGGTTCAAGCTCCCATGGGATTCAAGTGGAGGTAACCTGGCCCTTTTTCATCATTATGGAAAGCTTTCATTAGGGTATGAGCAATTAGAGCAAGTGACCATTAGTGCTTCTGAGTGCTACTAAAGTGATACTAAACTGATGTTATCGTGTGTTGTGTTCACGCACCAATCATTTGCCATGCCTACCTGTCAATCAGTATATCGTTCTTGACTTCTGCTCCAGACTAATAACACCTACTGTCTGTTTACCAAGCGAGCAGTGCTAGAGTGCCATACTGGAAAACTAATTTTCCGCGTAAGTTTTCCGTTTCTCGCCGTTCTCATGTTGGCTTTCTTTACCTTTGCCATACCATTTTCTCCTGGAGCCTTGCTCCTCCTTTAATCTCAGTACCTTTTCCAATTGTGATTGTGTTCAATTCTTTTGTAAAAACTCTGTGTGAATATATATACAGATAGTTCTTTAGACTACCCTTCCTTATATCCTTAGGCCTTATATCTTTTATATATATACAGGGTGTTTCAAATATGATGGTCAATAACTTAAAGGTGAAATGTACAGATTACAATATGCAAAAAAAAAAAAAAAAAAAAAAAAGCCTAGTAAACATGGGCTCTTAAGTGAATCATTTTCGAGATATTGCACATTTCTACTTGGGATTCACCACTGAAAAGGTGAACTGAATAGAGTTGGGATTCACCACTGACTTGTTTGTTTAGGTTAAGTTATACTCATTCTTCCCCTTTCCCCTCTCTCTCAATGTGCTGAGACATAGCAGGCATACTAGTACTTGTCAAAGGACAGTCAACATGGATTGCAGCAATGAAGAGTATGTGGAGATGCACTTCATGTATGGTAAAGCCAATGGCAGTGCACTCGAGGCTGCACATTTGTGCCAAGAAGCATTTCCCCGCTGAAGGCAGCCCAACAGGCACACATTCAACAGGGTACATCAACGCCTTAGATAACATGGGTGCTTTGCACATGGAGCACGAGCAGGTAGGCCCAGAAGCATAACACCTGATGTTGAGGAAAGGGTGTTAGAAAGAATAGAACAAAATCCAGGAATTTCGACAAGGAGGGCTGCTCTGCAAGAGCATGTACTGAGCCATCGCAGTGTGTGGCAAATTTTACATTACCAATTACTGTACCCCTTCCATATCCAGCATGTACAAGGTCTCAGCAATACAGACTATCCTTCCGGCGTGAGCTTCTGCCAGTGGATGCAACAACCGTGTGTCCCGAACCCCCAATTTCTAAACAACATTTTGTTCACTGACGAAACTGAGTTTACTCGTGATGGTATTTTTAATTTTCATAACTGTCACATTTGGTCCAACGAAAATCCTAATGCAATTCACGAGTCACAACACCTGCAACGTTTCTCATTGAATGTCTCGGCAGGACTACTAGGAGGCCATCTAATTGGACCACACTTTCTGCCAAACAGGTTAACAGGAAAGCTGTACCTTCAGTTCCTGCAGAATGTTCTTCCAGACCTATTTGATGATGATAATGTTCCACTTCAGCAACGCAAGAACATGTGGTTTATGCATGATGGTGCACCAGCACATTTTGCCCGAGTTGTGTTGCTGTTGTTTGTTATTTGGTTTTTAGGAGCATTGTCGCTCATTAATGTCACCATGTCACTCATTAATATAATTAATGAGTGACATGGAAGCCTATGATATATATAAGCTGGTCTGCAACCAAGTCACAAAGGAGGTTAGGCAGGCAAAGGCAGATTATGAGAAAGAAAAACAGCAAAGAGTTCTTTACCTATGTAAACTCTAGAAGGAAAGAGATGATTCAGATTGGTCCACTGGATATTGATGGTTCAACTGTTGATGATCCTGCTCAGGTGGCTAACAAACTAAATGAGTATTTTGCATCTATATTCACACATGAGGAGTTATTGAGGGAGGGGAATGACAGAGGTGAACTAAACTCTGGCAGTGAGCTAGATGATTTTGTAATAACTGAGAGGAAAGTGGAGGAGAAATTGTTGAAGATAAACATAAGAAAGGCATCTGGGATGGTGGGATCTATCCAGTTGAACTGGATGCAGGGAATAACTTTGATATTATATATTTGGATCTTAGAAAGGCTTTTGATACTGTTGCACGTGGAAGACCGCTGCACAAATCGGAGCAGTGTAGCACTGGAGGCAAATTGCTGCTATGGATAAAGGGATGGTTGAGTGGGAGAAGACAGAGTGGTAATCAATGGACACTGCTCTTTGTGAACTAATGTTATTAGTGGAGTCCCTCAGGGTTCAGTGTTGGGTCCATTGTTGTTTTCTATATTTATAAATGATACTGATGATAGTATATCAGGCTTAATGTCCAAGTTTGCAGAAGATATGAAGTTGGCAAGGTTGTTAATGACACTAATGACAGTATGCTGCTGCAACAGGATCTAGAAAAGTTGAGCAGATGGGCTGAGAGGTGGCAAATGAAATTTAACATTGACAAACATAAAATACTAGATAAATTTGATAATTGAGAGCTATTAAATGCTGAATAATTCCTATATTCTATTATATTATAAATCAACAGGGATTACCTTTGTTTTAGATATAGGAAGCTTCTTTTCCAACTCCCCTAGTCCAACTCACTAATAATTCTTGAGAATGGCGATATCTATTTTGTAAAGCAGGTGGGACATCTTCCCCACTGTCAGAACCGTAGTGTTCAGACTGTGCGGTCTCAACAATGAGCCCTCATGGCTGCTGTCTACAAACACCATACTTCTGGCAGCATGGAAACCATTACTTGGATTGGCATAAAATTAGATTTTGAGGTCTAAACTGTTTAATAAATATACAGACCGATTATTTCTTTCGATCCTATAACTGGACTTGAAAGTTTGATTTAGGGTTCTAATAAAACTGGATATGGGGGGGGGGGGGTTATTCTCTACATTCCTTAAGTCGGACTATTCCTTCTAGTCACAATTCCATTCATTCGGAGAGAATTTTTAGTAATATTTTTGAGGAATGGAAAATTAAACTGATTGTCCTATAGTCGGTACAATCCGTTGCATTCTTCTTCGTTTCTAATGGGATTTTAAATTTATAGATTTCTAATTATGGATTTTAAAGTCTTTGGGCCAGCTTCCACATTCATAGATTTTCCCATAAATCCTGAACAATTCTTTCTTTGCCTCTTCTCTAAGTTATTTTATAATTTCTACTGGTATATCATGCAGTCCAGCTGCTTTCCCACTTTTTAAAGAGGCCACTGCCTTTTCAAATTCGTCTCTTATTAACTTTGGTCCTAAGGTCTCTTCTTCAATTTCTCCTGCTGTCACGAGCCAGAGTTTTCGTTTATGTTTTATCATATAGCTCTTCTATATATTCCTTCCATCTTCTCCTTATGCATTCTTTGTCATATAGAAATTTTACATTCATGTCTTTTATCTTACCACAAGTCTTATTCTTCCTGTTCATTATGCTCTTGAGTTTTTCTTACATTAGATCACTTCTTCCTCTCCATTTCCTCTAGTTCTTCCCACCATATTTCTCTTGCTTCATCTGTTGCCTTTCTAAGTTCATTATTTAAGCTCCTATATTTAATCCTTGTCTCTTCTGAACTTTGGTGCTTCCATTTTCTTCACTTCTCCATTTTATCTATTTCTTCTGTGATCCACGGTGATCCTTTTCTGATCTGCTCTACCTAATTTGTTTTCTGCTACTCCTACTACAATCTTTTTAAACTTTTCCCAACTCCCCTTCACTTCTTCTATTTCCTCTCCATCTACTCTCTCCCTGTCAATTGCCTCTCTGAAATCTCCAGCTAATGCAGCCTTCAGTACATTTAAATTCCATTTCCTTCTTTTTCCTTGAATCCCTTATTCTCTCGAGTGTAATCTTCATTTTCATCGCTACCAAATTGTGGTCAGAATCAGCATCTGTACCGGCATAGCTATGTGAATTCTGCTCAGCTTGTACCCTTTGTTGACTAAAATATAGTTGATTTGGTACTTGTCAACATCACTGGTCTTCTCCAAGTGTATCTTCTTCTCTTCTCTTCTCCTGTCTAAATCATCTGTTTGATGCAAACATCTCTACTTTTGAAAAATTCTAATATCTTCTTGCCTCTTTCATTCCTTGTCCCAAGTTCCCTACCTCACCTCCTTCCCTCCCTTCACTGAGGACAGCATTCCAATCTCCCATCACCATGATCATGAATCTGTCACTCCCCAATTCTTCTTCTTACATTATTTCCTCTATCTGTTCATAAACCTCATCTACTTCATCCTCAATATGACTACTTATTGGTAAATAGACTTGCATACTCAATAAATCTATTGGCCCAGCTTTAGAGCTATAATCCTGTCACTGACTTGCATCACTTCCTTGAGGCTTTTCTGTGCAATTTTTATCAAGTATGGCTGCTTCTTGCTGGCTGTCATTCCCTCCTTTGTATATAATCCTTATATTTTCACTTACAAAGTTTCATTTATCTTTCCATCTAGTCTCTGCTAGACCTAATATATTCAGTCTATTTTTGTTCATTTCTCTCTTCACATTTTTCACTTTTCCTATCCTCAACTTTTCTCTTACATTCTTATATGTGCCGATCTTCATAAATGGATAATTATTACAAGGATTTGGCTGGTTTTCGGCAGGAGAAGCTTTATTTCTTCTCCTGCCGAAAACGACACATCTACCTGCTGAGTCCTGTTTATACTAATATTTGATTCAGACATCATGAAGCTACTAGAGGCAGATGTACAAGGTAGTTTCCAACTGCCTTCATTGCCAGCAATGGCCCTCAACAGGGTTGGGTGAACCAGCCGTTTCTCAGACTTCTGATCCTCCACCTGCTGCTTTTCCATTCCACCATTGTAGTAGTGGCATGTGATGCAAGAAAGCATGAGCTTATGCAGCATCAGCCAAAAAAAAAAAAAAAAAAAAAATCACACCATTCCCTCCAAATACCTGTCCAGTTCCTCCTTAAATTTATTTAACCTGTCAACTTCCACAACGACAGATGGAAGTTTGTTCCAGCAATTAACCACCGCTGGCTAAAGGCAAATTTCCACACATCTATTTTACACTTGCTTTTCTTAATTTGAATTTATGCCCCCTTAGGTTTGTAATCTGAACAAGTGGAAGGATCCCATCAGAATTCAGCTTGCTCAACCCATTCAAGGCCTTATACACCTCAATCAGATCACCGCGCAGATGCCTAGTCTCCAGCCACTGCAATTTGCAGAACTTAAGCCTCTCTTGCTAAGAGGATCCCTTCATTCCCCTCACCAATCTTGTTGCCCTTCTCTGTACACGCTCAAACAAATCTACATCCTTCCTAAAATGAGGCCTCCAGACCTGTATGCAGTGCTTAAGGTGTGGCCTGACCATTGCCTTATACAGAGGGACAATCACCTCCTTTTCCCTGCTAGCAAAATTCCTATATATCATTGACAAAACCCCATGACCTGCCTTGGCAGCCTGTCTGCATTGCTCAGAAAACTTCATATCTGACTGCACAATTACTCCCAGGTCTTTTTCATTTTCTACCACCTTAAGTGTAGCACCGCACAGTTGGTATGTTTCTCTGGGGTTACTTCTACCCAGCCGACCGGGTAAAGTACCTGCCCGACAACCCAAAGGTCACGGGTTCGATTCCCGCCTCGGGCTTGGATCAAAGTACTGCAAAAACCTTGGGAGGTGCAATATGGCCACAGAAGCCGATGCGCCAACAACTACCAAATCAAAAAAAAAAAAAAAAAAACTTCTACCCATATGCAGTACTTTGCATTTGTCAAGGTTAAACTTCAGTTGCCACTTCTTAGCCTATCTGCCCAAATTATCTAGATCCTGTTGCAGTAGCACACTGCCATTACTGTCATTAACAACCCTGCCAACCTTTGTATCATCTGCAAACTTCGACACTAAGCCTGATATACATTCATCAATATCATTGATAAATATACAAAACAACAGAGGACCCAATATCGAACCCTGTGGGACTCTATTAATAACATTAGTCCACAAAGAGCAGCACCCATTGATTACCACCTTCTGTCTTCTCCCACTCAACCATCCTTTTATCCATTGTAGCAACTTACCCATAATACCATTCTGCTCCAATTTGTACAATAGTCTTCCATGCGCAACAGTGTCAAAAGCTTTCCTGAAATCAAAATATATGACATCAAAATTATTTTTTGCATCCAGTTCCTTTGTAACCATATCATAATATCCTATCAAATTTGTCAGACAAGACCTTCCCTTAACAAACCCATGCTGTGTCTGAATTATTGCTGCAGTCTTGTCTAGATGATCCTGCGATGCATCTTTAATCAGTGACTCCATTATTTTACCCATTCTGTTTTAACAAAACAGAAGTTAAACTAACTGGTCTGTAATTACTCGTGTCACCCTTCGATCCCTCTTTGTGAATTGGACATCTCCAGTCCATGGGGACCTCCCCTGAGACCAAGGATGCTCTCATAATTATGGCTAATGGTTTGCTTAGTTGCTTTGCCACCTCCTTTAATATAACTGGATAGATCCCATCCACCCCAGGTGCCTTTCTTATGTTTAACTTCAACAATTTCTCCTCCACTTTGCTCTCAGTTATTACAAAATCATTAAGCACCCTGCTACAATTTGATAACCTTCTGCCATTTTCAAACCTTAATAATTCCTCATGTGTGAATGTAGATGCAAAATACTCATTCGGTTTGTTTGCTATCTGAGCAGGATCATCAACAGTCGAACCATCGATATCAAGTGGACCAATCAAATTCATCCCCTTTTAGTTTATATAAGTAAAGAAATCCTTGCTGTTTTTCTTAGCATCTTTTGCCAAAGATTTCTCGTCATCTGCCTTTGCCTGCCTAACCTCCTTTGTGACCGGATTACAGACTAGCTTATCTGCCATAGGCTTCTGAGTCACTTGATAATTTATATGCATCCCATGCATTTTTCTTCTCTCTCGCGAGTCTCAATAGTTCATTTGATAACCATTTAGGCCTAAACCTTGAACAATATTTCTTAATAGGTATGAAACTTTTAGTAGCATCCATGATTAAGGATGATCACAGAAGATCACTTCTGTGATCTTCCACTGGTCTTCAACATCCCCACAAAAAGAAGTCAGGCACCATAAAAGCTGGAGAGTGTGTGGAGGACAAGAAATGTTTCCAAATCAAGAAATAAGAGTTCCCAAAAACAAGTTTCATGATGCCATAAAAAATCTAGCTATAAGGAAAGTGAGCCTGTCCTGTTGAAGCAAGACAGATTTCAATCATAGAGTGGTAAATATTTAGTTAAAATTGTTTCATTTTGGTAATTCAAAAAAAAAAAAAAAAAAAGTAGTCTAATCATGCCAAAGGATGAAACCATACAGCTATGTTAGCTGAATGAAGAAGAGCTTAACACATTTCATGTGTATTATCTTTTGCCCAATAATGACAGTTCTTAATTACGAACCACAAAATGAGCTGGATGCAGGAAGTGTATAATCCCTTTTGCAAGAACTTTTATTATTAGGCTAGAAGACTGACTTCATCTGAATTTGAAATGTTGTATTAAGTATGTTTTGAGATGACTACATTTCAATAAACACATGGAAAGAGTATTTTTCAATTAACCTTAGCTTTTCATACAGCTCACATGATTGGTCATAATATGACATAGTATATATTAGCTCTTTATAACTTTCACTAATCATGCCTGACAGCTGGATGCCTCCCTCATTAACTTTCACTAACTTTGAGGCATTTCCTGTTTCATCTGCATGTTAAAAAATTAACATGACACACTTTGCTGTGAATTTTATGAAGAAAACGTTCCCTGAATGGCTTTTAAAACATTTTCGAAACTTACATAAATGATACACTGCACATAAGGGTTTGGAGTGCCAAGTTTAGCAATAGTAATAGAAGGCTCACTGTCTTGAAGATCGGGTTAGATTTGGAATGAAAGTAATGTGACACACTTTTTCAAGAACTGATACTTTGCTGATGCATTTTAACATCAAACAAAAATAACAATAGTAAAAGATAAGCTGTGAATCAGAGTAAGAGTTGGGATGCTGAGTTTACTGAAGGAATTTGCTCCTGGTGTTTTCAACATACTGCCGACAGAGCATGTTACTACACATGAGTTGCCTATTTTGCCCTTAAAATTTACAGCAACAATATCAATTCCTGATCATGTTCTTTTTGGTTTATAAATGTCAACATCAAGTGCCACTGCCTGCCTTGTTTTCTGTCACATTACTGATGGAGATTACAGTGTGAAAATGATGGTAAGCAGTATCATGTAATTGAGCATAATCCTCAAAAAACTTGCCTGCATTATTCATCACACAACAATCTGTCATAAAAAGAAAAGTACACTACATAAATAAAGAAAAATGGTTTATTTTATTTGAAAGAATGACTCAAAAGTTTTGCAGAACTTCACATGTAATGTAATTGTTATGTGGCAGGGCTGAAAAAAAGCTCTTTCAAAATTTTATTGATGCAACAGAAAGCAAAGAGTGCATGTATGCTGTGATATTCAGAGTTTAAATTTTGTCATTACAATGCAAAGACATTACTAGTTGAAA
This sequence comes from Mastigoproctus giganteus, assembly GCF_048544385.1. Lineage (NCBI taxonomy): Eukaryota > Metazoa > Arthropoda > Arachnida > Uropygi > Thelyphonidae > Mastigoproctus > Mastigoproctus giganteus. The sequence goes on from NC_143580.1 coordinate 168,495,017, forward strand.
CAAAAGCTCCTATAAGACAATCCAGGTGGTGGCTGACAGTTTCAAGAAATAAGTAAGTATTTTATATCAGAAAGTGGCATAAAACTGGATATTGCTGCAACATTCTTTGAGCCCATGTGGAAACCTATTCAAGTCTGTATGAAAGCTTTTTAATTTGTTCTTTCAAATAAAATAAACTAGTTCTGTTTATACAGTGTACTTTTTATTTTACAGTGGTTTGTAATGTATGCTCATCCTACATATATATATACATACAGACAATTACAAACTATTTACTTTACAATAACTCATAATAATCAAATGATATTACTAACTTCAAGTTAATAATACTTGAAGTGTCATTACTTAATTGAGAAAGTAACTTCTGTTGTTGTTCTTGAATTTCTTCTTCTGTCATAGATTTAAGTTTAGATATATTGCTCTCATGAATTTCTTTGGCTATCAAATGACCATCTGCAATACCAAGTCCACTACCATCAATGACAGCACTGCCTGTTAAAAAATAATTAAGTTTTATTAGAAAATCTAGTACAATACACATTTAAACCTCAAATTTAATTTGTTTTTTCTTTTCAATTGCTATCCCCCTTTAACTAACTCCTTTTCTAAAAATATATGCACAAACATTTAACTATCTTGTGATGTCATCAAGTTTATTATTTAGTAAAACTTTTTGTCCATCTTGATGGGTTAACAAAATGGACAAAAATTAAAATTGTGGTGAAATTACTTCATCATTCTTCCCAGGTAGAAAACATCTAGACTCAAATTCCCTTTACCACTTTTTGTTAGGCAAAGATGTTATATTTATAATGCATTATTTTTTTTATTCAGTTATTTTTGATATTTTACTTCATATTTAAGTAAATAATTTTTATTGCACATGTAAGTACTGTTCAACTATCCCTTTTCATGGCAGTGAATTCCAGAAGCTTTACAAACGTAGAGATGTATGAACACTACATGTTCACACATCTCTACTTATACAGGGTTATTCAAAATGAAGTTCGGGGTTTCAAACAATTCCTGTACACACATGAGCAGACATAAGAAGAAAGAAATATTTCCAGAATGCAAGTACAGTAATGACGTTTTTTTACATACCTCATAAATGTTCAATATGAGAGCCTTTAGTGAATCGCCCAAAATCGCACATTCTGCTTATTCACTTTCCTGGACAAATGGTAGGTCGATTCATTAGAAAAAAATCACTCTGTCAGCAAAGTAGCGTTGCACAACGGTAACAGATTTACTTACATGAAACTCCAACACAGTAAAAGCCTTCTCATTACATTCCGAAGCTGTGTCGCAACAGAGCAGAACTGGAATCACAGGCAAACGAACGACTGCATGGCGGTATGCATCCAATGCCATCTGGTGGTTAGCCGTACAGCATACCGAACATCGCGAGCGTGGGAACGAAACTTGAGATATTATGCATTCTTTCAAGATGGCTACAAATGATTATGACACATGCGCTTTCTCAAAAAAATATTCTGAAACCCCGGACTAAGTCTTAGTTTTGTCTTAGTTTGACTTCATTTATTGTAGTGTATTCCAAGAATGCTAATTAATAGTCGTGTTATGAAAATCTGTGCTGTATTGATATCAATTATATGATACTGGGTGAGTATGTTAGACAGTTTGGCAGAATTAATGTGCAGCATTCTAAATCTGAGTTAATTTTCCTCAAGTTTCATCCATATTAAGTCTCAGATATGGCAAACTTCCATTTGCTATATACGAGAACCTCAGTAATTTTCAGATATTTATATTCTGCAATTGCAGCAAAAGAGGTCAAAAGAAGAAGCACAAATTATCCTTTTAAGGCTGCTCTAACCGGGTGGTCAAGCTCAAGGATACAAAATACATGTGCTCTGAGTGACCTTGGTTTGAGCCCGTGTGATTACTAAATATGGTGATGTTTCTTGTATTCTATCTAATGAATTCCTCTGACTGTGTGGTCATCCTGGAGAATAAACAGAAACTTTTTCTCAAAAATATTGTAAGAGAATTTAAATGCAGTTTCATATATAACTTCAGGATCAAATGCTTTTATCAAAACATTAGGAGTCTAAATAATAAACTGGCAACTCTTGTTGAAGAACAAAAGGAAGCAATCTTCATCTGGTTATTAGTGGGGACTCTCGTGTATTAAGAATTTTCAGGTAAATGATTGTATATTTTACTTCATATTTAATAAATAATTTTTATTGCACATGTAAGTACTGTACAACTATCCCTTTTCATGGCAGTGAATTCCAGAAGCTTTACAAAAGTAGAGATGTATGAACATGTAGTGTTCATACAACGTTGCATATCGTAATTGGCTTGTTTATAATTCTTCAGTTTCATTTTCTGCCTACACCAAAGCTCGCAACAATTGTAAAGCAGTTATTAATCAGTCCAAACTAGAGTTTGAACAGGCTAAGAGTAGAAAACTTGCTTCTTGCCCTAATGGCAGCCAAGCATTCTGGTCTCTTGCCAAAGCTATTGGCCGCAACTTTTGCCCATCTCTGCTCCCACCTCTGTCCAAGCCAGATGGTTCTGTTGTCACTTCAGCCAAGGATAAAGCTGACCTGCTAGCATCCCATTTTTCTTTGAGCTCATGTATTAATGATCTTGGTAAAACACCTCCCACCATTCCTAACACGCTCCATTCAATGGCTCCTGTGGTCTTCCGTCAAAAGGATATCAGAAGGATTTTGATGAATCTTGATGCTAAGAAAGCTCCAGGTCCTGATGGTATTTCTCCACTTGTTCTCAAAACCTGTGCTCCTGAACTTACTCCTGTTCTTTGCCACCTTTTTTCACTTTCTTATTCCAAAGGTGTTTTTCCTTCTGCTTGGAAATTTGCTCATATCCAGCCAGTTCCTAAAAAGGGTGACAAATCCCTCCCATCCAATTATCGTCCCATTGCAATTACTTCTACTCTTTCTAAAGTAATGGAGAAATCAATTAACCGCCAACTCTTAAACTACCTAGAAACCTTCCATCTGATCAACGATCGCCAGTATGGATTCCGTCAGTGTCGATCCACTGGTGATATTCTGGCTTATGTTACCCATTTATGGACTAATTCAATGGAAAGGTTCGGTGAAACACAAGTAGTTGCTCTTGACATCTCAAAGGCTTTTGATCGTGTTTGGCATAAAGGTCTTCTAAACAAGCTTCCATCTTATGGTTTGCCAACTGTTTTTAGTAATTGGTTATCCAGTTTTCTCTCTGATCGCTCACTGAGGGTGATGGTAGATGGCTCTCTGTCTTCTAACTTTTCCACTAATGCCGGTGTCCACCAAGGTTCAGTTCTTTCCCCACTCTTTCTCTCTTGTATATCAATGACCTTCTTCCATTGACTGGAAATCCTATCCATAGTTTTGCCGATGATAGCACATTGCATTCAACTTTCATTTTGAGAAACCTTGTCCAGCTCAATCAGCTTCAAGTTCTCGAAAATCTGCTGCCAATTCCTTAAATGCCGATCTTCAGGTAATTCTCCAGTGGGGCAAAGACAACTTAGTTGATTTCAACCCTTCTAAAACTCAATCTGGTCTTATATCTCGCAAAAAGGATTCTTCTGCTCCTATGCTTATCTTTAGTGACACTCCGATTTCTAGGCAAAATGATATATCTCTTTTGGGGATTACCCTGACTTCTAATCTCTCTTGGCACAAGCACATTATAAATATTGCTTCCTCTGCATCCAAAAAACTTGGTTTTCTCTTTCGCTCTCGGTGTTACTTTTCTTCCAAACAGCTGCTCACTCTGTATAAATCGCAAATCCGCCCTGCCATGGAATATTGTTCCCACATCTGGGGTGGTGCCCCAAAAACCTCTCTCAGGCTTCTTGATTCCATTCAGAAGAGGGCAGTTAGGTTAATTAATGATTCATCTCTAACAGAGTCTCTCCACTCGCTTTCTCATAGACGCACTGTTTCTGCTGCATGCCTCTTCTACAGATACTTCCATGGGCACTGTTCTTCTGAATTGGCTTCTATAATTCCCGCTCTCTCTTTCAAAACAGTCCGAACACGTGCCGCCACCAGCCAACATCCATTTACTGTCAAACTTCAAACCCACAGAACCAACTTTTCATCTTCCTCATTTATTCATTCAACTGCCGTTTTCTGGAACAACCTTCCTTCATACGTATTTCCTGAAAATTACAATCTACAGAAGTTCAAGTCCAATATCAACAAATATCTTATTTCGTCTTCTCAACCTCCAACCCAAGCACGGTATTAAGTACTATAGGTTATAATACCTCTCGTGTTTGGGGTTCTCATAAAAAAAAAAAAAAAAAGCTGCCAGGATGAGCTTATTCGTAGTGAATTTCGATTCTGCATTATCTGTTCTGTACTTAAAGCCTAGTAGCTTTCAAGATGAATTCTTTGAATGCCTCTCATTTTGATTTTGCTGTTTGGTAGCATCAACAGTTGGTCCCGCCTTATAGAATTTAAATACTGTCTCAGACCACCGTAGTCACCTTTACGAAAGTAAAATCCCTTCCCTTTACCCTTGACGGCAGTTACCTCTTTGAGTAAATCCCACTTCAGCACACTGTTCACTGCCACCTAGTGGTTCCTTTATATGCAGATTCTTAATGCATGAAGAATCACTACTGATAATCAGATCAAGAGTTGCCTCCTCTAGTTGCCTCCTGTACATGCTGATATAGAAAACAATCAACCAATAAATCCACAAAAGCCTTGCTAGTGTGTGAGTGACAAACCCACAAATTCCAGTCAATATCTGGGAAATTAAAATCCCCCATTATAAGACGCTCTGATTTACTGCCCCACTCTATTTCCCTGTACAGTTTCTCATTATACTCATCACAGTTATTAGGCCTATAACACACTCCTACTCTCAATTTTGATCTCCCACTGCTTATGTCACACAAAACTGACTCGACACTGCACTGTCCAGCGATGTTGACTGGCTGCATTTCCTTGGATTTTATGTGTTTCTTAGCTAATAGCATAACTCCTCCTCTCTTCCTATTCTGTCTGTCGTTCCTGTACATATTGTACTCCCCAAATTCCAGTTCTGCATTCCTTATATCTATGTGCCACCATGTCTCTGATATCCCAACAATATCTCCCTTTGATGTTTTGACCAACACCTCAAATTCATCAAATTTATTTACTAATCTCTTAGCAATTGTGTATATGCAAGTATACATGCACCTGTTCCTATTCTTAGCTACCCCAACACAATCCATGTGTTTACTTTTACCGCAATGACTCGCAGCAGTCTCTGAAATATCCTGCATCTTGTTTTCCAGCCTGATGCTCATTCCAATAGAAGCAGTGCAAGAATCACTTTCATCTCTGCCAGCGGCTATTGTTAATCTATTAGTCCTTGTATCCTCCCCCCAAGCTAGCAGTTTTCCGACCCACCTAACACTGACTTGATAGCAAATATTCTTGCACCCTTTCTATTTAAGTGTATCCCATCCCTGTAGAAGCAATCTCTCCTGTTAACAAGTACAGAACAGGCTGAAAAAAATTCTATCCCTCAAACCTTGCAAAATCTTTCCAGGGCCGAATCGATCGAAAAGGCTCTCATCATATACTCCTTTCTGTCGTGTCTGGACACTTTCAAATTCAACTCTAATTCATGGCTTTTTTTCAACAGTAACCTGTACTTGTTAACTAATTCCGCCGGTCTCTTACTCTTAATATCATTAGTGCCAACGTGTACAACAATATCACCTTTTGTGCTCTTAAAAGATGATATCTGCTCTACAATGTCATCAACCTTTGCCCCTGGCAGACATACCCTGGCCCTGTTCCACCTATCCTTTTTACATACCACGTTCCCCGTTTCCCTGACAACAGTGTCACTGATATTTCAAGAGCTGGTGGGAGTCATCATGGAACAAGTAAATACACAGGCTGTGTTTTTAATTAACAATTCATTTAATGAAATTTAATCCTTATTTCAATCTTGCTGAATTAACAGCTGTATTGTGTATAACTACTAATATCAGGTTTATGGCCAACATGCTTTCATTATAAAGCTAAGGTGTGCCTCTAATTTCAGAGATAAGGTACAGGGAAAGGCGAACAAACAAATTATATATTTAATTTATCCACAATAGCAACCAAAATTACATATCAATTAGAAATTTACACTATATAAGAATATTTTCAAAAATAATGTGCGATAATGCAAAAGTTAAAATATTACTTACTATCAGACTTATCCATGGCAAAATCTGGGAGAATCTCACATAATATACTTGGTTGTGACACTTTTTTTTTCAATAAATCCATTTTTTGAGCAAATAAGCTTTTTTTCCCAACATTTCGTCCTACATAAAGCTAATAAATGAAACAATACATCAATTTGGATGTTTGTTATTTTATCACTGTCTAATGAATGTGAAACAAATAAAAAAGGGAAAAAATCAATAATACAGGGATAACTACTTTTAACAACATGGGAGGTGCTCAAATTTTTATGGCATTAATTGCAAAACATCATTAAAAGCAAAAATCATATTCATCACACAAAAATAATCAGTTATAGGAGTTTTAACACAACAATTTATCTTGATTATCTTATTTCCAAAATAGGAGACTTTCTTGTTCTCTCTTTTGTTTTTTGGCCAGCAGGATTTAAGCTGCCTGGTACATGCAATGGACTTAATGCTAACAGCAGAAAAATCTTTACCCATGAGCTGCCTAGATACTGAATTACAGTCGAACTTGGTTATAACGAGATCACGGCTATAATGAGCAAAAAAGCCATAATGATTTTAATTTATGTATTGTATTCCCATTTGGTCCTTGAGGTTGTCTCAGACATTCTCTCAGATATGCCAGACAAGCTGTTCTTGCTACCTGGGAGTCTAAAACGCTGATGGAACTGATATTCGGGTGACACTCAAGTCAAGTGGACTCAATTTCGGCGAAGTCCGGACGGTCCGTGACAGCCAAATCCCCTGCTTGCACCTTCACGATGGTGGGACTGTTAGTAATCCCGGGTATAACCTTCATGCACAAGTACATGGTGGGTGACCACCCAGGTGTGAACCAACGTAAGCAGGGGTCGAGGTGTGGCGCCCACACCACATGGAGGAACGCCGCCCCTCTATGTTACCAGGCAGTACTAGGTGGTAGATGACTCTCATCAACCGGTGAAATACCACCACTTTCCTTATTGGAGGCTTGAAGTGGTGGAACCCATGTTTAGTCTCTAGAGCTAAGTTCCGGCCAACCCTTCCCTATCTCTTCCATCATGCAGTATGATTGATGATTTTTGAGGTTATGATGAATGTCATGGCGAGATCCAATATTCCTTACATTTCGAGGGTACAGCTCTAAAACGGTGTTCGCAGGCCGGCCGCTAGATAGTACACCGGACCAAACCTATTGGTAACTCTCTAGGAGGCTTCCGGATCAGCTAGTGTATAATCTTGCTACCTCTACTCTGCCAGATAGTGACTGGAGGGAGTCAGAGTAGTGTGTATGCGGGGAGCATTGTCGAGGCCACGTTATGTCAAGGATCTGGGTATATTCTTACCACATGTACGCCATATCCAAAAATTTCATTACTTCATACAGCATGTCCCACCCACTTTTTCTTACTACTGAATACACCATGAATTGTCAAAATAATAGAGCAAGCTTATCTGCGAAAAGATCTAAACCTCCCAAGGACTTCCTAATTCATTTCCCAAATATACGTGGTCTCAATTCCAATCTCAACGATGTCCATTTCCACTTGCAGTCTTCCAAACCCCATGTGCTTTTTCGGACTGAATCTCAGTTATCAGTTGATTCAACTACTGCTCATCTCAGATGTCCAAATTATATGCTGTATGATTCCTTTCGCCTCAAAGGTGGTACTTGTGCATATGTCCGTTCTGATATTCCCTGTCAGAGACTTAGCAATTTGGAATCTCCTCTCTTTGATCTTCTCTGGCTTAAAATCTCTCTAACTCATTGTGTAAAATTCATCTGTTGTCTCTACCGTTCTCCCAACTCCACTAATCACTTGGAGCTCTTTGACTTCCTCTCTTTGCAACTTGACTTTCTCCAGTCCAACTTTCTTAACAGTGAGGTAATTTTCCTTGGTGATTTTAACGTTCACAACTCCAGCTGGCTTCCGTTTTCTAGTCACACTGACCCAGCAGGTCGAGATGCTGAGGCTTTTGCAATTACTAATGACCTAGCACAGATTGTTCATTTACCTACAAGAATACCGGACAATCCTAACCATACAGCCAATACGCTTGATCTTTTTCTCACAAACAACCCTTCTAAGTACAAGGTTGAAGTGAGAGGTCCTTTAGGCACTTCAGATCACAACTTGGTGATTGTCTCTTCTCCAATGGAACCTTTATCTCATGGCTATTCCCAACCTCGTATTGTTTGGCACTACAAGAATGCAAAATGGGATGACCTGCGAGACTTCTTTTCTTCTTTTCCTTGGTCTGATTACTGTTTCAAAACTTCTGATGTCAATGTTTGCTCAGATCGTGTCAGTGAAATTATTCTTGCAGGAATGGAATCCTTTATCCCACACTCCACTTTAAAACCTCGTCCTTTATCTAAACCTTGGTTTTCCAATAAATGTGCTAAGGCTGTCCAAGAGAAGAATGTTGCATATCGTAATTGGCTTCTTGCTAATTCTACAGTTTCATTTTCTGCCTACACCAAAGCTCGCAACAATTGTAACCCACACTCCACTTTAAAACCTCGTCCTTTATCTAAACCTTGGTTTTCCAATAAATGTGCTAAGGCTGTCCAAGAGAAGAATGTTGCATATCGTAATTGGCTTCTTGCTAATTCTACAGTTTCATTTTCTGCCTACACCAAAGCTCGCAACAATTGTAAAGCAGTTATTAATCAGTCCAAACTAGAGTTTGAACAGGCTAAGAGTAGAAAACTTGCTTCTTGCCCTAATGGTAGCCAAGCATTCTGGTCTCTTGCCAAAGCTATTGGCCGCAACTTTTGCCCATCTCTGCTCCCACCTCTGTCCAAGCCAGATGGTTCTGTTGTCACTTCAGCCAAGGATAAAGCTGACCTGCTAGCATCCCATTTTTCTTCGAGCTCATGTATTAATGATCTTGGTAAAACATCTCCCACCATTCCTAACACGCTCCATTCAATGCCTCCTGTAGTCTTCCGTCAAAAGGATATCAGAAGGATTTTGATGAATCTTGATGCTAAGAAAGCTCCAGGTCCTGATGGTATTTCTCCACTTGTTCTCAAAACCTGTGCTCCTGAACTTACTCCTATTCTTTGCCGCCTTTTTTCACTTTCTTATTCCAAAGGTGTTTTTCCTTCTGCTTCGAAATTTGCTCATATCCAGCCAGTTCCTAAAACGGGTGACAAATCCCTCCCATCCAATTGTCGTCCCATTGCAATTACTTCTACTCTTTCTAAAGTAATGGAGAAATCAATTAACCGCCAACTCTTAAACTACCTAGAAACCTTCCATCTGATCAACGATCGCCAGTATGGATTCCGTCAGTGTCGATCCACTCGTGATATTCTGGCTTATGTTACCCATTTATGGACTAATTCAATGGAAAGGTTCGGTGAAACACAAGTAGTTGCTCTTGACATCTCAAAGGCTTTTGATCGTGTTTGGCATAAAGGTCTTCTAAACAAGCTTCCATCTTATGGTTTGCCAACTGTTTTTAGTAATTGGTTATCCAGTTTTCTCTCTGATCGCTCACTGAGGGTGATGGTAGATGGCTCTCTGTCTTCTAACTTCTCCACTAATGCCGGTGTCCCCCAAGGTTCAGTTCTTTCCCCCACTCTTTTCCTCTTGTATATCAATGACCTTCTTCCATTGACCGGAAATCCTATCCATAGTTTTGCCGATGATAGCACATTGCATTCAACTTTCCATTTTGAGAAACCTTGTCCAGCTCAATCAGCTTCAAGTTCTCGAAAATCTGCTGCCAATTCCTTAAACGCCGATCTTCAGGTAATTCTACAGTGGGGCAAAGACAACTTAGTTGATTTCAACCCTTCTAAAACTGAATCTTGTCTTATATCTCGCAAAAAGGATTCTTCTGCTCCTATGCTTATCTTTAGTGACACTCCGATTTCTAGGCAAAATGATATCTCTCTTTTGGGGATTACCTTGACTTCTAATCTCTCTTGGCACAAGCACATTACAAACATTGCTTCCTCTGCATCTAAAAAACTTGGTTTTCTCTTTCGCTCTCGGTGTTACTTTTCTTCCAAACAGCTGCTCACTCTGTATAAATCGCAAATCCGCCCTGCCATGGAATATTGTTCCCACATCTGGGGTGGTGCCCCAAAAACCTCTCTCAGGCTTCTTGATTCCATTCAGAAGAGGGCAGTTAGGTTAATTAATGATTCATCTCTAACAGAGTCTCTCCACTCGCTTTCTCATAGACGCACTGTGTCTGCTGCATGCCTCTTCTACAGATACTTCCATGGGCACTGTTCTTCTGAATTGGCTTCTATAATTCCTGCTCTCTCTTTCAAAACAGTCCGAACACGTGCTGCCACCAGCCAACATCCATTTACTGTCCAACTTCAAACCCACAGAACCAACTTTTCGTCTTCCTCATTTATTCATTCAACTGCCGTTTTCTGGAACAACCTTCCTTCATACACATTTCCTGAAAATTACAATCTACAGATGTTCAAGTCCAATATCAACAAATATCTTCTTTCATCTTCTCAACCTCCAACCCAAGCATGGTACTAAGTACTATAGGTTCTAATACCTCTCGTGTTTGGGGTTCTCATAAAAAAAAAAAAAAAAAAACAATCACTCACCGTTATAATGAGTGTACTACACGGATATACCATACAAATTTTGGTAACTATGCAAACATTCTTAATTGCTCGTGTAGATGAAAAAACCCAATTCTTGGAATAGACAAAACCAAAAAGGGTGCCTTAGCTTCAATGACCACCCGCATCGGATTAGTGCCAGTTTATGACCTTGTCCTTTTGGTGATGGGGGCCATACAGTAGTGCATTGGCATTCCACTTGTCCCATTATCCTATTTACAGATTGTCTTGTATTCATTGAACCAAAAATTTATTTCGGGACTTCTATGAACTTTGTATGCAGACCATTTTACAATCATTTTAAAGTAAAATCAGTTACCAACGAACCCTTCCTTCGGAAACATGTCTACTAACAAAAGAAAGTCTCTCATGATTCGTGAAAAAGTTGAAATTATTTGTGAGTTAGAACATAGTGCAAAAAATGTTGAAATGTGTAAAACGTTTTCTTTGTCCTCTTCAACAGTATCAACACTGTGGAAGAATAAACATGTTTACATATTGGTACTGGAAAAGAACATAACTGAAAAAAAAAAAAAAAAAAAAAATTTAGAAAGTGAGGTTACAAATGTCAATGAAGCATTGCTTGTTTTTTTTTTTTTGGAGCATTAGCAACTAAGGCCATCTTGCCCCGGGGATATGCGTTGGCCATTCCCTGACCTTTTCGCATCTTCCGTATTTGGTGATCATGGGCTCAAACCCCGGTCTAATCAAGAAGCGTGTGTAACGCACTGCCGCTCCTGCCCACCTGGCTACGGAGGCACCTATGAATGAAGCATTGCTTCAATGGTTCACTACACAAAGAAGAGCTGGATTTGCAATAGGTGGTATGATTTCAAAGATTGAATGTAACAACGGTTGGCTGGATCGATTTAAAAACCGACATAACATCGTTTGCGCAAAAATTAGTGAAGAATCTTGATTTGCAGATCCAATAATGGAAAATGAATGGATTGACCGTGTTCGGGCAGAAATCAGGAAAGATTTCAGTGACAAAGACATCTAGAGTGCCGAGAAAACAGCAATTTTTTATAATTTGACACCTGACAATACATTTAAGTTCAAAGGGGAAAAATCAAATATCCACTTGACGATGCTCGTATGCGTAAATATGATAGGAACTGAAAAAAAAAACTGTTTGTTATTGGAAAATTGTGAAAACCTCAGTGTTTTAAAAACATAAAGAAACTTCCTGTGTATTACACTGAGAATTAGAAAGCTTCGATGACTTCAGATATTTTTCGGCAATACGTAAATGATTGGAATAAGGAGCTATTCAAAAAGAAGAAAAATATTTTGTTAGTTGATAACTATCCTGCACATCCCTAGATTCAAAATTTGTCCAATATTAAGCTAGTGTTTCGGCCTCCCAATGCGACATCAATTTTACAACCAATGGATATAGGAGTAATCAAAAATTTGAAAGGATTTTATAAAAGATTTCTAGTTCTACATCTGATCAGTCAAAGAGAACAGAAACTTAACAAGTCTATATCGATATCAGATGCTATAAATTTATTGAATGATGCATGGAACAACGTTACTTCGACAACCATATTGAATTGCTTCAAGGAATCAAAATTAAATTCAAATGAAATTTTAATCGTAGATAAAGATGATGGAAACGAAGAAAACAACTTACCATTATCGGAATGGTTGCTACATAACAACGTTGTAGGTTTTAATACAGATAACATCGATGAATTTATACAAGTTGATGACTTGTTAACTAGTGGTCTTCCTACAGAGAGTGACAATGTAGATGCTGTGCTCAACAAAGACGATTGTAATGGTGATATGATGACAAGTGAAAGTGAACCAAAATCAGTGCTGACAATCTCCTAAGTTCAAGGTGCAATGGACAAATTAGTCAATTTTTTTGAAGGAATTGAGGCAAATAATGACTTTTTTAAAATGCATTCAGTGTTTTAAGGCAAAACTTGAGAAATATAAAGTGAAATCTTTAAAACCAACATCAATTTTAAGGATCATAACTAAAAAAGACTAACTGAAATCGTGTTTATTATCAATTAGTATTGTTTTTAATTATGGAGAAATCAATTGTGTTTAGTATTAAGAATACAGTTTTAAAATTACAGACAAATAAATTGTGTTTAATATTAATACAAATAATATGAGGTATATTTGTATTGTTGCTCGCCCAGTAAACACACAGTGGGTGCTATCGGTCAGGAGTAGAAACTTAATCCCATGGGAGATTGAAATCCTTCCGAAGTGGAGGAGATAACCTGACCTTTTTTCTTTAGAATCATTGGTGGACTAGTGGATAAATTGTTTATTAAGAAAAAAAAAAAAAAAGGCAAAGGTAAAGGAAGGCCACACAAGAAGCATGGCAAACTTTGATAAAGTTTACCGGTGAAACTATGTTACGAACATTTTTTACAACGCCAGAACTTCCAATATGACTTTGTTCGTGATTCAATTAGTGATTCTAAAGAAAAAAGGTCAGGTTACCCTCTCCACTTCAGGGGGGTTTCAAGCTCCAAGTGGGATTCAACTTCTACTCCAGGCCGATAACACCCACTGTCTGTTTACCGAGCGAGCAGCAATACGAATGCCGTAATGGCAAAGTACTTCTAACCGGTAAATTTCATCGAACGTTTGCATGCTTCTTGTGTGGGCTTTCTTTACCTTAGTCGTCTTTTGATTTTTGAATCTATCTTTTTATTAAGTTATTGAGAATTTAAAAAAAAAAAAAAAAAATAGGAGGTAGATTTAACCCATCACTAATATAGTGAGTAATGGTAATAACAAGGAAATTTTGGCAGTCACTTGATGCTGCTTGTTATAACCAAGTTTGACTGTACTTTTAAACAATTGGCATCACCAAAAGGTTTATGTGCCACTTATTTAAAAAATGAGATGTCACTATTACAGCAGCTTGTTTCAAGACCATATATAACATTAGCTATTTTATAATTTCAAAGTTATAACTTCACCTACTGCATGGCAGCTCACTTTGAACAATTTCATTACTACAGTTTTGTCATGAGATTGTCATGATAGACCGCCTTTTTCTCATGAAGGACCAATAAGTCCAGCAACAGGATGTCATAGCTGTGCTGCACCTTTTAAATAAATGGCAGATTAAGCATTTAGCAATGCCATTTGTTTAGAAGTAGTACAGTATTAAGGTAACTTGAAGTAAAGTAAATGTTCTCTGCTGTAAGCATTTAAGACTATTTTCTTTTCTTTTCTATGTAGTTCTTGCCAAAAAAGTAACAAGAGAATGAAAGTTTTTTTTTTTTTTTTTTATGAAAACCCCAAACACAAAAGGTATCAAAACCTATAGTACTTAGTACCATGCATGGGTTGAAGGAGAAGTATGGGGGGGAGGGGGATGCTGGAAACTTTGCTCTAGAGACTAAACATGGGTTTCACCACTTCAAGCCTCCAATAAGCAAAGTCCTACTTTTCATATTGTTTTGATAAAGAAATGTGCATCTGTTAACATATACTTAGTCCATGACAGGATACAAAAAGATACATATATTCTATTCACTTGTAATAAATTGAAGTATACTATAACAATATAATATTGAAATGCATGCAATAATCTTTCATTTTTGGGGGAGAAAAAAAAAAAAAAAAAAAAAAAAAGGACTTTATTATGAAAACGTATTGTCATAAATAAAATTGTCACAATAGGGTAATACAGGTGTAATATCTAAAGTTTGACAACCTCAGAACCAAGGGAATGCCAGTTTTGGATAAATAAATCTAACTAAATGTATGTCAAATTCAAGCCCAGATAAAGGGATAATGCACTGGAAGTGCAGTCTCTACTTTTTCATAATTTTGACACACTACTAACTTATTTTTATTAACTACATTATTTTACTCTTATTATTCTTTTTATCTCTTAGGCTATTGATCAAAATTTTTTACTTTATTTTTACTTATCTAGAGTACAAGGCTAGAACACTAAAAAATAAAAATTTTACTCTACCATCTGATAAACATATCCAAAATCAAATTATAAAATTATTTTAACAGTACTGGAGCTTGTAATCTTAATAATTTTAGTAAAACTTAGTTGTCTGAGACAAGACACCAGTGCCGTCCACCACAGTCAAGATCAGATCCATAAGTTACTCTTCACAATTCAAGCCTCTCTCTCTCTCTCTCTCTCTCTCTCTCTCTCTCTCTCTCTCTCTCTGTCTCTCTCTCTCTCTCTCTCTCACTGGCTATCCTACATTCCCTCTCCATTCCACAACTCATAATTCATTACCATTGGCTTTCCACCAGATTGTTGTAATCTTTAATCTGTTACTTTAGATCTCATTTGTCTCCTCAACAAAATCCTTCCTTTTAAAGATAACATTATTCTCTGGGCATTTTAAGACTTCATCTCCCTGTTGCTCCCTTAGGACTTTCCTAAGGTTTTATAAACCTGTATTTCCACTTGCTCTCCAGTTCCAGCAGTTCAATCTAGATCAATCCATGAGCCAGTCAAACAGATAAGCCTTACCTTATTTTCTGAAGTTATTAGCTGTACTTTTCTTGATAATTTTCCATTTTTTTTTTCAGTCTGTAATTTAAGGAGGTTATTAACTGTACTGTTCATCACTATAAATTGCTATTCTGTAGTTACTTTTTGCAGTTCTTACAGCAGTTTCCAATCTCTTCATAGTCACAAGTATTTAATTTAATGTGGATAGTATTCCAATGTTGGGCATTACCTTTCTTTTCCAACCTTCTCACTTCTCCACCCCTTCCCCAAAAGAATAACCCAATCATTTCAGTAATATGAATCTGTTTTTTTTTTTTTTTTTTTTGTTGTTGTTGTAATTTTATGTATATACAAGTAATCAATGTAATCATATTCAGTGTAATTAACTGACAACGATAAACAATGACTTTGTGAAACATTGCCTAAGTGTTTCTGAGACATATACAATTTAATTGCAACCATTTCAATAAAACAGCTTAATATTTCATACCGCAGATTGGTGTTGCTTATTTAAGTTCATTCCCATAAAATAAATACAGTGAAACCTTGATATAACATGCCTCCCCATGCGATGGTTTTGGATTTAATGCAGGTATGATCATGACCCCCAAAACAAATTATGAAAAAAACAAAAACACAAAAACAAAAGTAGTGTGTGTACAAAGAACTAGCAATGTCATGTTGGAAACTGGATAAAGTGTACATACTCATATCTACTGTACATTCTACTACCGTATTTCCAAGAGGGGAAATTAGTTAAAAATTGGCTATATTTGCTATATTTAATTGCAGAGTAATTTTTGTAAACAACAGGACTCGTCAGACACTAAGTACTGTAGATACCCAGTTTCTAACGTTAGCTAAAGATGCAATAAAAGAGAATATAGGTGCAATACTAATAAAAACAGCTACCTCTGGAAGGGAATATGGCTACCATTCATCAATTGCACTACATTAGTTACAAAGTAAATTTTTGTAAACAGCAGCATAACATAATTTTTTTGACAAGAAGTTACACTTAGGATAACAAAAATATACACAAAGTGAGAAGTGATTTATGGAGAAATCACATGACTTCACTTCAGCAATATGATAAGCCAGACAATTTGGTTTTGATTTAGTTTTCTCAAAACATAGTAAATTCTGACATCAGAAATAAATACACAGCAAAATTAGTAACTCAGTAAGACTGAGGTAATGACCACCAAAAGAAAAAAATTATACAGTTAAAGAAAAGTTAATAATTAAAGAGTTAAGAGTGGCAAAACAAAATGCAGTATATTTTGGGAGTGTGGAATTCCAGAAGGAATGATCTATAGTTGGATAAAAGAGGAAGAATAATTGCATTCTTTGTACAGAGGCATAGTAGAGGAGTACCAATAAATGGGGTAATTTTGAAAGCACAGACACTTAAATTTCGTAAGCTACCTGATAGAGATGTAGTAGTAGCAGTAATAGAGGCATGCAATGCAAGGAAGCAAGCTTATGCAGCATCAGCAAAAAAAAAAAAAAAAAAAAAAACATTTCATACATCCATTCCCTCTAAAAGCCTGTCCAGTTCCTTGAATTTATTTACGCTATCAACTTCCACAACGACAGATGGAAGTTTGTTCCAGCAATTAATCACCTGCTGGCTAAAGGCAAATTTCCACACATCTATTCTACAACTGTCATCTTTCCTCAATTTGAATTTATGCCCCCACAGGCCATAAATTCCACTTGCTCATTTCATGAGCAAGCGGAAGAATCCCATCAAAATTCAGCATGCTCAACCCATTCAAGGCCTTATAAACCTCAATCAGACCACCTCAAAGGTGCCAAGTCTCCAGCCACTCCAACTGGCAGAACTTTAGCATTTCTTGGTAAGAGGACCCCTTTGTACCCCTCACCAACCTTGTTGCCATTCTCTGTATACATGCTAAAGCAACTCTACATCCTTCCTAAAATGAGTCCTCCAGACCTGTAAGCAGTACTAAGGCATGGCCTGACCATTGCCTTATGCAATGGGATAATCACTTCCTTTTCCCTGCTAGCAAAATTCCTGTATATCATTGACAATACCCCATGACCGGCTCTGGCAGCCTATCTTCATTGCTCACAAACTTCAAATCTGACTGCACAATCACACCCAGGTCTCTTTCATTTTCTAGCCACTCAAAGTAGTAACACAAAGTTTGTATGTTCCTCTGGGGTTAGTTCTACCCATATGCAGTACTTTGCATTTGTCAATGTTAAACTTCAGATGCCACTTCTCAGCCCATCTGCCCAAATTTTCTAGATTCTGTTACAGTAGCACAATGGCATTACTGTCATTAACAACCCTGCCAACCTTTGTATCACTGCAAACTTTGACACTAAGCCTGATATAACTTCATCAATATCATTGATAAATATACAAAGCAACAATGGGTTGAACACCGAACTCTGTGAGACTACACTAATAACATTAGTCCACGAAGAGCAGAATCCACTGATTACCACTCTCTTGTCTTCTCCCACTCAACCACCCTTTTATCCATTGTAGCAACTTACCCTTAATACCATACTGCTCCAATTTGTACAGTAATCTTCCATGCACAGTATCAAAAGTTTTCCTGAAATCCAAGTATATGATATCAAACTTGTTTTGCACCTAGTTCCCTTGAAACCAAATCATAGTATCCAATCCAATTTTTCAGACAAGACTTTCCATTTAACAAACCTAAGCTGTGTCTGAATTATTGTTGCAGTTTTGTCTAGTTGATCCTGCAATGCACCTTTAACCAGTGACTCTATTATTTTACCTGGAACAGAAGTTAAACTAACTAGTCTGTAATTACTCATGTCACCCTTAGATTCCACTGTGTAAATTGGGGATGCACTTGTACATCTCCAGTCTGTGGGGACTTCCCCTGAATCCAAGGATGCTCTCATAATTATGGCTAAGGGTTTGCTCCCTCCTTTAATATAACTGGATAGATCCCATCAACCCCAGGCATGTTTAACTTCAACAATTTCTCCTCCACTTTGTTCTCAGTTATTACAAAATCAATAAGCACCCTGTTACAGTTTAATAAACATCTGGCATATTCCTCCCTTAATAACTTCTCATGTGTGAATGTAGATTCAAAATACTCATTCAGTTTATCAGCTATCTGAGCAGGATCATCAACATTCGAACCATCGATATCACTTGCCTAATCTTCTGTGTGACTTGATTACAGACTAGGCATAGAATGCCTAGTCTGTAATCATTCTATGCCATAAAAAATGCATAATTTATACACATTCTATGCATTTTTCTTGTCTGCCACAAGTCTCATTAGTTCATCTGACATCCATTTAGGCCTAAACTTTGAACAATATTTCTTAATCAGTATGAAAAGCCTAGCAGCTTCCATGATTAATTCCTTGAATGCTTCCCACTTAGAATTTGCTGTTTGTAACATCATCAGTTGGTTCCACTATAGAGAATTTAAGAACTGTCTGAGACCACAGTAGTTACCTTTACAGATTCAAAAGTCCTTTTCTTTACCCCTGATGGTAATTGTACCTTTAAGTAAATCGAACATCAGTACACTGTGATCACTGCCACCTAATGGTTCCTTTATCTGCAAATTCTTAATGCACGAATAATCACTGCTGATAACCAGATCAAGAGTATTACCCTCTGGTTGCCTCTTGAACATGCTGCTGCAGAAAACAATCATTCAATAAATCCACAAAAGTCTTATTAGTGTGTGAGTGACCAACCCACAAGTTCCAGTCAATATCTTGGAAGTTAAAATTCCTCATTATAACACTATCTGATTTACTGGCCCATTCTATTTCTCTGTACAATTGTTTGTTGTACTCATTAGAGTCATTAGGCCTAAAACACACTATCATTTTTGCTTTCCCAGTGCTTATGTCACACCAAACTGACTCAACATTGCGCTGTCTATCTATGTCAACTGGAAGCACTTCCTTAGATTTTATGGTTTTCTTAATTAACAGCATAACCCCTCCTCCCTTCCTATCCTGTCTATCCTTTCTGTGCACATTGCACTCTGCAAATTCCAATTCTACATTCCTAATATCTGTGTAACACCACATCTCTGATATCCCAACAATATATGCCTTTGATGTCCTGACCAGCACTTCAAATTCATTAAATTTATTTACTATACTTCTAGCATTGGTATACATGCACCTACTCTTATTCTTAGTTACCCTAATATAGCCCATGTAATTATTTGTTTCATGATGACTGCCATCAGTCCCCGAAACCCACAGCATCCTACCCTCCAGGCGGCCACTGCTCATTCTAATAGAAGTAGTGCAAGAATCTTCTTCACCTCTGACTGCGGCTACTTTTACCTAAGTCTGTGAATCCCCCCAAGCTAGCAGTTTTCTCCAATATCTTAATCCTTTCTCCCCATACATTTTCTTTACCGTGGAAATGGAGGTGCTCTTTCATTCTTGAATGTTTTGGTCTGTCATGCTGGTCATTGTTCAGTTGTTTCAGTTTACAGAAAACCTACATGTCAGGGGCAGTTTACTAACTATAAATCTGCACACACTCCTGGGCATCTTCATAGCATGGCAAGGACAGTGCTCAATCGTTCATGGCCACACTGTGACTATGCTACAGACAGGGAGACTGAGTTTGCCAGAATCAGAATGAATCTGTCCAAATGCGATGAGCCCACTCACATTCTAGATAAGTTTAAATTTTGTGGTAGTGGGTCTATTTCCCACTGTAACCAGGATGGCTCACTCATTGCCACTGCTTTTTTACATTCCTCACTTTGGGCTTGCACGTTTTTCCAGGGTGCTGCACCAATATTGTTTTGGATGTGTGCAGCTCCAAGGCAGGATATTACAGCCAATGTTATTGAAAGCAAAATTGACTGCTCCACTACTGCATTGTGCAAATGTGGTTTATCACATTATTTGCCCAGATTGTGGGGTTTGTTATGTTGGTGGGTCAGATGCAGATTATGTGATTGTGTCTCTAAGCACAAGGGGCAATACACCAGGTTGATTTAGCTGACTTAGCCATTGCAGAGCATTATTGGTGAGAGCAGCATTTTAATTACAATCTGTGACCCAATGTTGAAATATTATACCGTGTCCATGATTCTTGCAATCTCTCATAGATGAGGCCCTCCATATAGCTGTGGTGGGTCCCATCATTAGTTGCAATGCCGGGACCTACATACATCCTATTATGGAGGCCGTTATTTTATATTATGATGAGAGATGGCAGGTTAACAACAGGGCTAGTGTATGCCGCACCATTCCTGTGGAGTCTGATAGTTGAGTATTTTGTTATTCCCCTTCCCTTAACTTTCTTTTCCTTCCTTTTCGCTGCGGTAAGGCTATACCTCTGCATAATATAAGGACTTGTTATTGTGTACCTTGTTTAACCTGATAAAGAGGCGCTCATACTTGACTCATCATCCTTGAAAGCTTCTTTGTGCTTATTTCATTGTTTTCATTTTCTTTTTATTAATAGTTTATCTAATATTATTTTTATTTTCTTTATATTGATAGTTTCTCTATTATTATTATTTTTGTATATTTATTGGCTGTTTATAAATTCAGTTTTAATTTATACATAGCATATTTATTTATCAATTTTTTTTTTATATTTTACATTTATTTTATCTATCAACACCTGTACTTAATTTAGTTTTAATAAACTTTACGTATTTTGACTCTCATCGGTAGAAGCTATATTTATTTTATTATGACTATACCTGGTGTTCAAGGCCTTTTCTCTAATATTGACTTAGGTTACTCATCTATGGATAACATAAGCCAATGGAAAAGATTGGCAAAAATCAAGCAGTTGCACTTGACATTTCCAGAACTTTTGATCATGTTTTGCATAAAGGTCTTCTAAACAAACTTCCATCTTATGGAATGCGAACTATTTTTTGCAATTCGGTATCCAATTATCCACATATCAAATCCTATCCAGTTTTTCTAATGATAGCACATTGCATTCCATCTTCCACTTTGAGAAACCTGCCCTGCACAAACAGCTTCATCTTGAATATTCACCACCAATTCCTTAAATGCTGATCTCCAGGTAATTCTTCAATGAGGTAAAGATAACTTAATTAATTATAATCCTTTTAAAATACAGTCCTGTCTTATATCTCACAAAAAGAAATTTACGGCTGTGATGCTTATCTTTGATAACGCTCAGATCCCTATACAAGATCACATATCTCTATCAGAGATTACGCTGACTTCTAATCTTTCTTGGCACAAGCACATCGCAAATATTGCTTCCTCTGCATGTAAAAATCTGTGTTGTCTCTTTCGATCTTGGAGTTACTTTTCTTCAAAACAACTACTCGCTTTGTACAAATCTAAAATCTGCTCAACCATGAAATATTACTCCCTCATCTGGGTTGATGCACCCAAAACCTTTCTCAGTTTAAAGAAGTCTGAGAAAGCATGCTTTCTCAGACTTCTAGACTCCATTCCAAAGAGGGCAGTCAGATTAATTAATAATTAATCTCTTACAAAGTCTCTCCACTCTCTATCTCACACTCTTTCTGTTTCTGCTGCATTGCCTTTTCTACAGATACTTCCATGGCACTGTTCTTCTGAATTGGAATCTATAATTCCCTCCTCTCTCTTCAAAACCAGTCCAAACATGTGCTGCAACCAGTTAGCATTCATTTACTGTTCAACTTCAAACTCACAGAACCAACTTTTCTTCTTCCTATTTTATCCCTTCAACTTCTGTTTTCTGGAACAACCTTCCTTCATGTGCATTTCGTGAAAATTAGAATCTAGAGAAATTTAAGTCTAATGTCAACAAGTACCTTAATTTGTTCTTGTTTGCAGTTTGCATAAAAAACATAATTATTTACATAACATATTACAATTTTCTGGGCAAAATGCATGATGACAAAAATCATTTCACTGGTGGTGAAAATATAAACATACACAATATAAATAACAATCTTGCAATAATGATTTTTTTTTCAAACATCAGGTAGTGATACATTTACATTCATAATATGAGTAAAGTTATATAGTTTTTTTTTTTTTTTTTTTTTGGTAGTTGTTGGCGCATAGGCTTCTGTGGTCATAATGCACCTCCCAAGGTTTTTGCAGTACTCTGATCCAAGCCTGAGGCGGGAATCGAATCTGCGACCTTTGGGTTGCCAGGAAGGCACTTTACCCACCCGGCTAGCCCGGTTGGCTGTTATATAGTTAATATATATTAATTAAAACCAATTATTACTGATATATTAATACATTTTATATAAATAAGCATTGTGTTTTGCTCACAACATGAATAAATTAAATTACCTAATAGGCAATAGTCAGTTTCTTTTTAAACGAATTAGAACTTAGCAGGTTCCTATTTCTTAGAGTGGAACTAATTGACTATTTTTTGGAACATTCCAAGCATTGATTATATCCTGACTTAAAGTAGCATATTTGTTCACAAGCTTCTGATTAATTTGGTGTATTTATTCTTTACTCGGCCTTGTAATTGCATAAAAGTATCGGTAAAGGTTTCCACGTGTTTCAACTCCGCTAACCGTTCGTAATTTTCCCGCCTTTGTGATACGATATACCGTACTAGATAGCGTTAGTTGAACTTCGTTAGCAGTTAAATTGTACGTTTAAATAAATACATATAACGACTTAGATTACAAACGTAATATAATTAATTATATTTAACATAATTAATTATACATATAACCCCTTAGGTTACGTAACATAAATAATTAGTAAAAACAAATAATTAATACATAACTTGATACGAAAGTTATAGAAAGGGATTTCGCAGATAACACTCGTTACTGAAACGTAAATATTTCGTAGATAACACTCGTTACTGAAACGTAAATATTCCGTAGATAACACTCGTTACTGAAACATAAATATAGCGTTATAACTGTGTTTGGATACAAGTTTAGGATTTAATTTTGTACAGAAATTGAAATTTTATTGAAAGTAAATCTAAATCATGACTCAAACCAGAGCAGCAAAGCAAAGGGCTCAAGCTAATGGGAATGCTGTGGCCCAGGGGAGAACTGAGGGGGCCAGTTGTCCTCTGAATCACAGCCTTGTAAGATGCACTATTTGCTTGATGTTTGCAGAGCAGTCAAGTATGGGACATGATACTGCCATGGGGGATGTCTTTGTGTGTGTGCGATGCAAGGAGTGTAAGGAGATAAGGCGACAACTCAGCATTGTTATGGGCCTATATGAGAGCTTGAAGGATAGGGTGGATGCCCTCGAAGGATTACAAGTGAGGGGCCCATCAAGCTCTCAGCTGCCCACACCAATGCCAGAGCTTGCACTTGGTCATCGCGGAACACAGCGGCAACCCCCAAGGCAGAATGCGCTGGTCCCAAAGGAACTAGTAGTTGTTGGAGACTCTATTGTCAGGGAAACGGGAAACATGCTTTGTAAAAAGGACAGGTGGAATAGGACCAGGGTATGTCTGCCAGGGGCAAAAGTTGATGACGTTGTAGAGCGGATATCATCCTTTAAGGGCACAAAAGGTGATATAGTTGTACACGTTGGCACTAATGACATTAAGAGTAGGAGACCGGCGGAATTACTTGACAAGTACAGGTCACTGATGAAAAAAAGCCGTGAATTAGGGTTGAAATTGAAAGTGTCTGCAATTCTGCCCAGACACGATAGGAGGGAGTATATGATGAGAGCCCTGTCAATCAATTCGGCCCTGGAAAGATTGTGCAGGGCTCAAGGGGTAGAATTTTTTTCAGCCTGGTCTGTACTTGTTAACAGGAGAGACTGCTTCTACAGGGATGGGATACACTTAAATAGAAAGGGTGCAAGAATGTTTGCTGATGCTATCGAGGCAATGTTAGGTGGGTCGGAAAACTGCTAGATTGGGGGGATACAAGGACTAATAGATTAACAGTAGCCACTGGCAGAGGTGAAAGTGATTCTTGCACTGCTTCTATTGGAATGAGCTGCAGCCTGGAAAATAAGATGCAGGATATTTCAGAGACTGCTGGGAATCATAGGGGTACAAGTAAACACATGGGTTGTGTTAGGGTAGCTAAGAAAAAGAACAGGTGCATGTATACTTGTGTGTACACCAATGCTAGGAGTTTAGTAAATAAATTTGATGAATTTGAGGTGTTGCTCAAAACATCAAAGGCAGATATTGTGGGGATTTCAGAGACGTGGTGTCACACAGATATAAGAAATGCAGAACTGGAATTTGGGGAGTACAATGTCTACAGAAAGGATAGACAGGATAGGAAGGGAGGAGGGGTTATGCTATTAGTTAAAAAACACATAAAATCCAAGGAAGTGAAGCCAGTCGACATCGCTGGACAGTGCAGTGTCGAGTCAGTTTGGTGTGACATAAGCATTGGGAGATCAAAATTGAGAGTAGGAGTGTGCTATAGGCCTAATGACTCTGATGAGTATAATAAGAAACTGTTCGGAGAAATAGAGTGGGCCAGTAAATCAGAGAGTCTTATAATGGGGGATTTTAATTTCCCAGATATTGACTGGAATTTGGGGGCTGGTCACTCACACAGTAGCAAGGCTTTTGTGGATTTATTGGATGATTGTTTTCTACATCAGCATGTTCGGGAGGCAACTAGAGGGAGTAATACTCTTGATTTGATTATCAGTAGTGATTCTTCATGCATTAAGAATCTGCAGATAAATGAACCACTTGGTGGCAGTGATCACAGTGTGCTGAAGTGGGAGTTACTCAAAGAGGTAACTACCATTAGGGGTAAAGGGAAGGGGTATTGCTTTCGTAAAGGGGACTACAATGGACTGAGACAGTATTTAAATTCTATACAGTGGGATCAACTGATGATATTGCCAACAGCAAATTCAAAATGGGAAGCATTCAAAGAACTTATCGTGGAAGCTACTAGGCTTTACATACCAACTAAGAAATATTGTTCAAGGTTTAGGCCTAAATGGTTGTCAGATGAACTAATGAGGCATATGGCAGAGAAGAAAAATGCATGGGATACATACAAATTAACACGTGACACGGACGCCTATGATAGATACAAGTTGATCTGTAACCAAGTTACAAAGGAGGTTAGGCAGGCGAAGGCAGATTACGAGAGATCCTTGGCAAGGGATGCGAAGAAAAACAGCAAAGAGTTCTTTACTTATGTAAACTCTAGAAGGAAGGGGATGAATCAGATTGGTCCACTTGAGATCGATGGGTCAACTGTTGATGACCCTGCTCGGGTAGCTAACAAACTAAATGAATATTTTGCATCGACATTCACACATGAGGAGTTATTCAGCGAGGGGAATGCCAGAGGTGTATTCAACTCTAGCAGTAAGCTAGAGAATCTTGTAATAACTGAGAGCAAAGTGGAGGAGAAATTGTTGAAGATAAACACAAGAAAGGCACCTGGGGTGGATGGGATCTATCCAGTTATATTAAAGGAGGCAGCAAAGGAGGTAAGCAAACCCTTAGCCATAATTATGAGAGCTTCCTTGGACTCAGGGGAGGTACCCATTGACTGGAGATGTGCAAATGTGACCCCATTTCACAAAGGGGGATCAAAGGCTGACACAAGTAATTATAGACCTGTGAGTTTAACTTCTGTTCCCGGAAAATTAATGGAGGCACTGGTGAAAGAAGCACTGCAGGATCATCTAGACAAGACTTCAGTTATAGCTAGGACACAGCATGGTTTTGTTAAGGGGAAGTCTTGCCTGACCAATTTGATTGGATACTATGATGCAGTCACAAAAGAACTGGATGCAGGGAATAACTTTGATATTATATACTTGGATCTTAGAAAGGCTTTTGATACTGTTGCACATGGAAGACTGCTGCACAAATTGGAGCAGGGTGGCATTGGAGGCAAGTTGCTGCTATGGATAAAGGGGTGGTTGAGGGGGAGAAGACAGAGAGTGGTAATCAATGGACACTGCTCATCGTGGACTAATGTTATTAGTGGAGTCCCTCAGGGTTCAGTATTGGGGCCTTTATTGTTTTCTGTATTTATAAATGATATTGATGATGGTATATCAGGCTTAATGTCCAAGTTTGCAGACGATACGAAGGTTGGCAGGGTTGTCAAGGACACTACTGACACTATGCTGCTGCAACAGGATTTGGAAAGGTTGAGCAGATGGGCTTCGAGGTGGCAAATGAAGTTTAACATTGACAAATGTAAAGTACTACATATGGGAAACAGCAACCCCAGAGCAACGTATCAACTCTGTGGTACTACACTGACAGTGGTAGAGAATGAAAGGGACCTGGGGGTGGTGGTGCAGGCAGATATGAAGTTCTCTGAGCAGTGCAGACGAGCTGCAAGAGTAGCTCATGGTGTATTGTCAATGATATATAGGAATTTTTCTAGCAGGGATAAGGAGGTGATTATTCCCTTGTATAAGGCAATGGTCAGGCCACACCTAGAGTACTGTATACAGGCCTGGAGGCCTCATTTCAGGAAGGATGTAGAGCTGCTGGAACGAGTACAGAGAAGGGCAACTAGATTGGTGAATGGGACAAAGGGGTTCTCTTACGAAGAAAGGCTTAAGTTTTGCAAATTACAGTGTCTGGAGACTAGGCACCAGCGGGGTGATCTGATAGAGGTGTACAAAGCCTTGCATGGTTTGAGCATGCTCAATGCTGATGGGATTCTTCCTCTAGCTCAGAAAAATCACCTGAGAGGGCATAAATTCAAATTGAGGAAAGACAGATGTAGGATAGATGTGCGGAAATTTGCCTTTAGCCAGCGGGTGGTTGGTGGGTGGAACAGACTTCCATCCCTTGTCGTGGAAGTTGATAGCCTAAATAAGTTTAAGGCTCAGCTGAACAGGTATTTCGAACGAACAGAGGGGTGAAGTGGAAGTGGTTATTTTTATTTATTTATGTTACTTTTTTTTTTTGTTTTTTTTTTTTGGCTGATGCTGCATAAGCTTGCTTTCTTGCATCAAATGCCTCTACTAATGCTAATGCTAAATGCTAATGCTTTCACTGTCAGTTACATGAACCTGTTAAGTCAGTGCCCATAATAAAAAATTTGTCTATCTTGGTAAATTTAGCAAAGTGTGGCAGTATAGTAAAACAAAATAAAGAGTGAGGAATGCTGTCAAACATTACTCTACAAAATATGTACATTCGGTTATGTAGGTCAATTCAAAAAAGTAACTTTTCTTACCTCAGAATCCATGGATGTAAC
Source organism: Mastigoproctus giganteus (assembly GCF_048544385.1). NCBI lineage: Eukaryota > Metazoa > Arthropoda > Arachnida > Uropygi > Thelyphonidae > Mastigoproctus > Mastigoproctus giganteus. The sequence goes on from NC_143580.1 coordinate 168,522,445, forward strand.
CTCAAGAAGGGACAATGAAGCAGAAGACAGACTGTTCACCTTGAAACCACTCGTGTCATGTTCCTAAAAAAAAATATATAATTATATATATTAAATGTAATTTAAAGTCAGAGTTACAGTTTATGGAAAAATAAAAATAAAAAATAAATAAGCAAGGTATAACAAATGCACCAAAATGTGCAAAGCAGCAGTAAAGGATGCAAAAGTATATAAGCATGTAAGAATAGATAAGTCTGATAAAGTTTGCATAGATGGAGGTGAAAATTACACAAAGTGCCAAGGACTAGAAGGGTAAGGATAGTAGAAAAAAGAAGTATGTAGATTTGAAAAAGGTGAAAGAATGTTAATATCCCAAAAGTTACGATGAATTAAGAAAATTATGGGCTGAACTGCAAAACCAATTTTGAGGTGAAGGAACTGTACAGTAAAAATATTAATATTAAATGATTAAACAAAATCAAGTAAAATAGAATAAAAGGTGGTAGAGCTGTCGTCAGATACCGGTGGGCAAATTTAGTTATAAGTCGAATACAGGGAGCGCAAAAATGCTAAGTCTGATGTCAGCAGAAGTAAATATTGATATATGGTCAGTTATTTCATCAGGGGACTACACCTGACCATGTATCAGGAACTGCATTTCTGTACATGTCCATAACAGTAGAAGAAATGTGATATAAAGCCAAAAAGCAAAAAATAAAGAAATAAAAATAAACAAATTCAAAAAGCAAAAAAAAAAAAAAAAAATAGCACATTCTTTTATAGTATGGACAAGGTACTCCCAACGCAGTGTCAATGATATGAAAATTATTAAGATAAAAATAAGGATAAGGCTAAAAAATATAATTAAGTGTTTTCAGAGTGTGAAAAAGGTTCTGAAATACAGTCGAACTTCCCTCTAACGAATTCGATAAATCCAGCGAAAAAATTCGTTATAGAGAAATTTCGTTATACAGAGAATATCTTTTTTATTAGAAATTATCTAATTAGATTATGAAAATGAATCTATATTCATTTTTAATGTATTTTATTTTAAAAACATACTCATTTAAATCACATTGACACAATTTTCGCCAGTAAGTATCACAAATTAAAAAAAAAATCTGTAATTTTCGTTTGCACAGTACAATTAAAAAATTGTCTGATTCTCAAAGAAAACCTCACATTTGTTCAGAGCATTAAAAACATTATCAGAAACATTTTCACAAAACTGTAGACCCATAAGAAACATTTTAAAAGCGTTAATCATTTCTTTGCGAGTTGGCTTTTCTACGGGTTGTTCTGATGCGTCTTCAGCGCCATCATTAATTTCTTCGTGATCATGGTCACGTCTAACACTGTTTAGCAGTATTTCATCTTCATTTGGTGTTCTGCTGTGATCTACACAAACATAACTATCCAGTGTTATTTCATTTTCGATGTTTCTGGATGATTCTAATAATGTCCAAAAGTTTTTAAGTTGTGAAAGAGGCAGTTCATCTTGTTCGCCCATCGTTGTTCGACTTCTGTATTCAATGCAAATCCCACTTTCGAAAAACAATTTTGAATAGTGTATTCAGTGACATCGTTTGTCCAAACTTTTGCCAGTTCAGAGATGCAATCTGTAAGGTTAACTGTAACCTCCAAGTTTATATTTTCTGATAACGCATTGACAATCTTCATTATTATTCTCTTTCGATAATGAAATTTAAAATTTTTAATAATGCCTTGGTCCATTGGCTGGAGTTTTGATGTTACGTTTGGTGGTAAAAACAACAACTTCGCACTTTTAAGTTTGGCAGAAATACTGGCAGGATGTGCCAGAGAGTTGTCAGTTACCAACACGATTTTCCTTTTTTCTTTCGTTAAAAAAAAAAAGATTTTGTGCCTCTAAAACATCTTGGGTTTTTTGATATTCCGATGACTAAAATTCTTAATTTTTCACTTCCTGTCATATTTGCTCCAACTAGCACAGTGATTCTTTCTTTGCTTTGTTTTCCGCCAAAACATTTATCATCCTTAAAAGCAAGTGTTCTATTCGGTAAACATTTAAAGAATAAACCCATTTCGTCAGCATTAAAAACATCCTTACGCTCATATTCTTCCAAAATCTTCTTTAAGATATTGTTCCTCCAACTGTTGCAATCTTCTTCGCTTACATTAACACTTTCTCCACAAATAACCTTTTCCATGATTCTGTGGCGCTTCTTAAATTTATCTAGCCACCCAGTGCTCGCATTAAATTCTATATTTGCACAGTCCCTTGGAATGAAATTTCAAGGGACTGTGCAAATTTCAGAGCTTGTTGCTTAATTATTAGGCCCGATATTGGTATATTATTTTCAGGTAAAAGAATCTGCACCCATTTTAGAACAGCTTTATCAACATCTTCGTATATACACAACTTAATTCCCTTCTTGTCTGCTCCTCCTTCAATTGCATTTAAAATTGATTCTCGATTTTTTAAAATCGTAGATAAACTGCTTGTAGGTATGCCAAATTTCTCTGCAAGATCTTTTTTCTTAAAATCCTGGTCAATATCATATCAATATTTGCTTTATCATTAATACTTAAACACTTTCTCTTCGACATTGTTTCTGCAATTGTAAAAATTACTCTACTGCAGCTCTTGCTGATACATACATACACCGCAAACTTCGCTGTACTGGCCATATAGTGAATTGTTAGTACCGCCTACTCAATGATGTTCACTTGCCAATTCAACAGTAAGTATCACGTGACCTTTCCTATCAATCACTTTAAAGAAATATACAACTTTGTGAATTTCTTTTATTCTGCTTTCATTCATATATACATGAAAGAAAATTTATGATTAATGTATGCTGTATGTTACTTTTCAGAAAAAAAAAAAAAAAAATACAAGAGCATATAGCCTATGTGATTGTTGACGAACGAAATTAAAAAAAAAAAAAAAAAAAACATTCACGAAAACCATCTACTGGGAGTCCAGTTAGATGAGAACGGATATATCATATAATGATTGACAGGAAGGTCACGTGGTACAGTTGAGGTGAGAAGCAAGTGTCACTCAGTAGGCATTACTAAAAACCGACTATGGTAGCATTCTATGTATTGCCGCTGCAGCATGCTAAAGTTTACCGCAACGAATTTCGTTTTCCCCTGAGTCAACATCAATTTACAAATCTACCCTATTTATTGTAAAGTCTACGACCACTTTTAAGAAAACCCATTTGGTTTAATAACTGTTAAAAATGAAACAAAGACCCTCCCCTACGGGCCGTCAATGGCCACAAGTGTTTACTAAAAGGATGATCATTTAATTCCAGATACTAATGTGCAATTTTGGAAGGAAGGAGGCAGTATATTTGAGCAGCTGTTTAGCAGTAAATGCTTGAAAATCTTCAAAAATGATTTTACTAATTTTTTTAAAAATTTGTTATAGAGAGACTAACACTTCGCTATATGGGGTTAATTTTACATGTAATTTCGTTTCAAGGTGCAATGTTTTGCAAAAAAATTCGTAATATAGAGAAATTCGTTAAATAGAAGTTCCACTGTATATGTAGATTTTTGAGTAAATATGGAAAAATATTTTAGTCTTGGAATTTTGTAGAGATTAGAAGAATTAAAATAAATAGTAACAAGCACATTGTATAGGGAGAGGTATTAAATTGAGAATGGAGAAGGGATAAAGGCGTAGTTAAATAAAGATGAAAATGGCGATAGAATGAGGATAGTTGGAAAGTTCATATCACCCTCGTATTGCACTAATAGCTCTATGAACAGGAAGAAAGGTAAAAAGTATAGAAAAAGTTATTAAAACATACTGAGCTAGCTGGGGTTGTAAAATTCAACCTTTTTGTAAGGGACCTGGCTTTGTAAGAGTTAGTACATATATATAAATATACATACAGGAACTCCCAGACTTACATAAGGGTTGCGTTCTGTGGAATGCTATGTAAGTCAAATTTTATGTAAGTTGGAATTTCTCCCATGCTTGTGCAGCACTCACAACTGTGCTCGCTGAATTGATTTAATCAAAAAAAGAAAAGTTCAATAAACATGTAAATAGAATTTATATGTAAATTGTATTACATGTAAATTTATACTTATATTTATATTTCATATTATACTTATATTTTTTATATTTTATATTATACTTATATTCATATATTTTAAATTTTATATTATACTTATATTTATACATGTAAATTGTATTTATTCAATTTTTTTATCTCATGCGCAGGAAAAATTACAAAAGGGTGCAAATTAAAAAAAATTCAAAATTATAAAATTACAAAAAAAAGAGAGGAGACAGGCATAAGGTCTGTAGGTTTCACCTCTCGAGCATCGTTACCAGAATCGACATCTTCAGCTGATAAGTACGCCACTGCAGAGGTTGAGAGCTGTGCAGATTTAGAAGGGGTCGGCCGCTCAACCTTACGAAAGAACATATTAATGGATGGCTGGATGGTGGCTTTTTTTCTTGTCATCGTAGATTTCTTTGTAGCAAGCAAGCATATGGATTTTTGCAAGCAAGCAAGCACCACTCTGTTAACTTTTAAGAATCGTTCGCTGTCAGGATTTACCTTCACAAATCCTCACCATTGACGATGCAATTTCACGAAATGCCATTGCCATATCTCTCTCTCTAGTGATGAAGCATCTCGGCTTCTCATTTAGTTCATCTTGAGCTTCGTCAGCATTTTCTTCTTTCACTATTGTTGCCTGCAAGTCAATAAGTTCTTCGTTAGATAATTCCTTCCTCTATTAACTCCTCCACGTCTTTGGCACCAACCTCCAACTGAAGTAGCTCTGCAACCTTTACAATCTTATCTGTAACCTCTTCATATGATTTGTCTTTTTCAAATTCTTCGAAGCCTTTTATGCAGTGGGCATATTTTCTTCCATTGCCATTTAAACAACTTTTAGTAATTTCCGCCCAGGCCTTATTAAACTTTTAAGATGGAGTGGTAAATATTGTAAAATTTCCAAAACTCTCTTAATGTAAAATTTTTCTCATCATCTACTGCAGACAATGCCTGAGCAAATGTTGTGCATAAATAGTATGCTTTTAAATTAGAAATAACACCCTGATCCATAGGTTGGATGAGTGAAGTTGTGTTTGGCGGTGGAAATATGACTCTCATGTTCAAATTTAAATCATTTAGATGCGTAGGATGTCCAGGAGTGTTATCTAATAGAAGCAAAATCTTGAAAGGTACGTAGTTGTCTTTACAATATTTTTCAACCTTGGGAATGAAGCAGCATATAAACCAATTCTCAAAGAGAGATATTTTTATCCATGCTCTCTGGTTCGATCGGAAATGCATGGGTAGGGTGGCTTTATTGATGCCCTTAAATTTACGAGAATTTCCAGAATGGTACACAAGCAATGGTTTTTAATCTGTAATCTCCTGCTGCATTAGCCCCAAGCAAGACCATGGCCCTATCTTTTGACGCCTTGAAACCTGGCATTATATTTTCCTCTTTGGCAATGTATGTTCGATCAGGTATTTTTTTCCAATACACAATAGTCTCGTCAACATTACAAATGTGCTGTGTTGAATAGACAGCCACCTTCATCAATAATTTTTTCCAACACATCAAAAAATTTCTCTGCAGCTGCAGAATCGGCACTGACGACTCCACTGCACAATTTAACGTTGTGGAAACCAGTGTGATGCTTGAACCAAGTTTATTTAATGAAAAAACTTTCGAGCCTACAGACCAGTAAGGCTCCGGAAGTTGATGGAATATAATCTTAAGGGAAGCGGCAAGCGAGTGCATTGAACCATTGAGGCTAATTATGCGAGCATCACTACCCATATGCAAAGTACTGCATATGGGTAGAAGTAACCCCAGAGAAACGTACTAACTGTGTGGTACTACACTTAAGGTGGTAGAAAATGAAAAAGACCTGGGAGTAATTGTGCAGTCAGATATGAAGTTCTCTGAGCAATGTAGCCAGGCTGCCAGGGCAAGTCATGGGGTTTTGTCAATGATATATAGGAATTTTGCTAGCAGGGAAAAGGAGGTGATTATCCCTCTGTATAAGGCAATGGTCAGGCCACGCCTTGAGTACTGCGTACAGGTCTGGAGGCCTCATTTTAGGAAGGATGTAGATTTACTTGAGCGTGTACAGAGGAGGGCAACAAGATTGGTGAGGGGAATGAAGGGATCCTCTTACCAAGAGAGACTTAAGTTCTGCAAATTGCAGTGGCTGGAGACTAGGCACCTGCTCGGTGATCTGATTGAGGTATGTAAGGCCTTGAATGGGTTGAGCACGCTGAATTCTGATGGGATCCTTCCACTTGTTCAGATTACGAACCTAAGGGGGCATAAATTCAAATTAAGAAAAGACAGATGTAGAATAGATGTGCGGAAATTTGCCTTTAGCCAGCGGGTGGTTAATTGCTGGAACAAACTTCCATTTGTCGTTGTGGAAGTTGATAGGTTGAATAAATTTAAGGAGGAACTGGACAGGCATTTGGAGGGAATGGTGTGATTTTTTTTTTTTGGCTGATGCTGCATAAGCTCATACATTTTCTTTCTTGCATCACATGCCACTACTACTACTACTCTGCAGAGATTCCCTTGGATTGGAAAAGTGCAAATGTATCTCCCATACATAAGGGTGGCTCTAAAAGTGAAGTTGGAAATTATAGACCTGTCAGTCTGACTTCAGTAGTAGGGAAAATCATGGAGGCAATGATCAAGGGTGGAATTCAGGATCATTTGGATCGAATTGAAATTCTCAAGGATACTCAGCATGGTTTTGTAAAGGGAAAATCATGTTTAACAAACCTGGTTTGCTATTTCGAAAGGGTCACTCACGAGCTGGATTTAGGGAATAATTTCGACATTGTTTATTTAGATTTCAGCAAAGCTTTTGACTCAGTCCCACATGAGCGGTTGCTTTATAAGCTGGAACAAGTTGGAATCACTAGGAAAATCCTTAGATGGATAGAAGGATGGCTTCAGGCAGGAGGCAGAGGGTTGTGATAAATGGCTATTCCTCAGATTGGGTTGATGTAAGAAGTGGGGTTCCCCAAGGATCAGTATTAGGACCACTGTTGTTTTTAATTTTCATAAACGACATTGATTATCAGCAGTGATTCTTCATGCATTAAGAATCTGCAGATAAATGAACCACTAGGTGGCAGTGATCACAGTGTGCTGAAGTGGTATTTACTCAAAGAGGTAACTACCATTAGGGGTAAAGAGAAGGGTTATTGCTTCCGTAAAGGGGACTACGATGGACTGAGACAGTATTTAAATTCTATACAGTGGGACCAACTGATGATGTTACCAACAGCAAATTCAAAATGGGAAGCATTCAAAGAACTTATCTTGGAAGCTACTAGGCTTTACATACCAACTAAGAAATATTGTTCAAGGTTTAGGCCAAAATGGATGTCAGATGAACTAATGAGGCATATGGCAGAGAAGAAAAATGCATGGGATACTTAAAAATTAACACATGACACAGAAGCCTATGATAGATACAAGTTGATATGCAACCAAGTTACAAAGGAGGTTAGGCAGGCGAAGGCAGATTACGAGAAATCCTTGGCAAGGGATGCAAAGAAAAACAGCAAAGAGTTCTTTATGTAAACTCTAGAAGGAAGGGGATGAATCAGATTGGTCCACTTGATATTGATGGGTCAACTGTTGATGATCCTGCTCAGGTAGCTAACAAACTGAATGAATATTTTGCATCGACATTCACACATGAGGAGTTATTCAGCAAGGGGAATGCCAGAAGTGTATTCAACTCTAGCAGTAAGCTACAGAATCTTGAAATAACTGGGAGTAAAGTGGAGGTGAAACTGTTGAAGATAAACACAAGAAAGGCACCCGGGGTGGATGGGATCTATCCAGTTATATTAAAGGAGGCAGCAAAGGAAGTAAGCAAACTCTTAGCCATAATTATGAGAGCTTCCTTGGACTCAGGGGAGGTACCCATAGACTGGAAATGTGCAAATGTGACCCCAATTCACAAAGGAGGATCAAAGGCTGACACAAGTAATTATAGACCTGTGAGCTTAACTTCTGTTCCAGGAAAATTAATGGAGGCACTGGTTAAAGAAGCACTGCAGGATCATTTAGACAAGACTTCAGTTATAGCTCAGACACAGCATGGTTTTGTTAAGGGGAAGTCTTGCCTGACCAACTTGATTGGATACTATGATGCAGTCACAAAAGAACTGGATGCAGGGAATAACTTTGATATTATATACTTGGATCTTAGAAAGGCTTTTGATACTGTTGCACATGGAAGACTGCTACACAAATTAGAGCAGTGTGACATTGGAGGCAAATTGCTGCTATGGATAAAGGGGTGGTCGAGGGGGAGAAGACAGAGAGTGGTAATCAATGGACACTGCTCATCGTGGACTAATGTTATTAGTGGAGTCCCTCAGGGCTCAGTGTTGGGTCCATTATTGTTTTCTGTATTTATAAATGATATTGATAATGGTATATCAAGCTTAATGTCCAAGTTTGCAGACAATACAAAGGTTGGCAGGGTTGTCAAGGACACTACTGACACTATGCTGCTGCAACAGGATCTGGAAATGTTGAGCAGATGGCTGAGAGGTGGCAAATGAAGTTTAACATTGACAAATGTAAAGTACTACACATGGGAAACAGCAACCCCAGAGCAACGTATCAACTCTGTGGTACTACACTGACAGTGGTAGAGAATGAAAGGGACTTGGGGGTGGTTGTACAGGCAGATATGAAGTTCTCTGAGCAGTGCAGACGGGCTGCAAGAGTAGCTCATGGAGTATTGTCAATGATATACAGGAATTTTTCCAGCAGGGATAAGGAGGTGATTATTCCATTGTATAAGGCAATGGTCAGGCCACACCTAGAGTACTGTATACAGGTCTGGAGGCCTCATTTCAAGAAGGATGTAGAGCTGCTGGAACGAGTACAGAGAAGGGCAACAAGATTAGTGAATGGAACAAAGGGGTGCTCTTACGAAGAAAGGCTTAAGTTTTGCAAATTACAGTGTCTGGAGACTAGGCACCAGCGAGGTGATCTGATAGAGGTGTATAAAGCGGAAATTTGCCTTTAGCCAGCGGGTGGTTGGTTGGTGGAACAGACTTCCATCCCTTGTGGTGGAGGTTGATAGCCTAAATAAGTTTAAGGCTCAGCTGGACAGGTATTTTGAACGAACAGAGGGGTGAAGTGGAAGTGGGTTTTTTTTTTTTTTTTTTTTGGCTGATGCTGCATAAGCTTGCTTTCTTGCATCAAATGCCTCTACTAATGCTAATGCTAATTGATGAAGGGATAGAGGGCATGATGTCTAAATTTGCAGATGATGTTAAAATTGGTAGAGTAGTTAATGATCACTGTCAAGCTGAGCTTCTTCAGAGAGACCTAGATAGACTTCAAGAATGGTCAGAAAAATGGCAGCTGTGCTTTAATCCAACAAAGTGTAAGGTATTACACCTGGGAAACAGTAATCCCAAAAAAACTTATTCACTTGGTGGAGTTCAACTAAACCCAGTACTGGAGGAAAGGGACTTGGGTGTTACGATACGGTCAGACATGAAATTCTCTGAACATTGTAAACAGGTTGCAAGGAAGGCCCATGGTGTCCTATCGATGATCTATCGAACTTTTGCAAGTAGAGATAGGGACGTGATAATCCCATTATATAAGGTTTATGTTAGACCACACTTGGAATACTGTGTTCAAGTATGGAGACCGCACCTAAAGAAAGACATCGAGCTTCTTGAAAGGGTGCAAAGAAGGGTAACTTGCCTGGTGAGATCGGCAAAAGGGCGTCCTTATGAAGAAAGACTTCGAATATGTGGGTTGCAGAGTTTGGAAACTAGACACCTTAGAGGAGATTTGATTGAGGTGTTTAAGGCTCTGAGAGGCATCAGTAAAATGAATGAGGACGAAATTTTCAAGATTATAAATGATGCTAGAACTAGGGGACATAAATTCAAGTTATGGGGGGAAATGTTTAGATTGGACTGCAGGAAGTTTTATTTTAGCCAGTGATTTATAAATTACTGGAATAAGTTAACTTCATGGGTGGTAGAGGCCGACAGTTTGGGGAAATTCAAAGGTCATCTGGATAGTACTTTCGGGTAAGGGAAGCACATAGGATGATAGGTTTAATTTCCTTTTTTTTTTATTAATTATTATTATTTAGTTATTTATTTATTTTTTTTTTTTTTGGCTGGTGCAGCATAAGCCATAGGCTTTCTTGCACCATGCGGCCGTTACTAATACTAATACTAACCTATTAAACCATCCGTTGCTTGCCATGAACTTGGGTTGGGGTTTGCCATACATACCCTTAATATCTTCATAAATAATTCTTGCTTTTGCTTGAATGCCCATTGGACTCAGCGGCACTTGCTTCTGAATCTGATTTTCCATCCATATTATTAACAGCTGTTTCATCTTTGACATAGAAACTGAATGCTGTTTTACGATCACTGTTGATCTTAAGTGCATTGATCCTTTGATAGTGCACGTATAGTGCACTGTTCTTTAAAACAGTATTCACTGTTGAAGCAGCGAGACCTAATTCCCTTCCAATAGATGACAAACTTTGTCCCGCTTCCTAATTAATCATCTTCATTTCTAAATCAATTTTGTTTCGTTTCCTAGCACTGTCACTATTTACACTTTTTGCTGGTTGCTTTCCCTTCATCATTGTAAAATGTAAATAGGCATGAAGAGAAGTTTCTGAAAATTTGTTTTTTATATGACTGAAGATTTCAGTGAAGGGGAACACATTTCACCATAATAACCTAAAAACCCACACAATTGCATTTATCGGTATTATCGCAAATGCAATAAGATCAAGTTTACTAACCATTTAGTGCAAAAACCAGAAAGTGCAAATTGTTTTTATTGGTTTTGTTGTTTTATGGTCGTGACCTCCAGAAACGTGCTTTAGAAAAATATCACAAAGGGGTTCAAAATTGATTCTTATTGCAATTTTCATTATAAATATGACCTTTCTGTGTGATAAATAGCTTAGAAATATAGCAAAATTTTCAACTTCCAAGGACTTTGAAAGAATTACAAAAAAAAAAAAAAAAAAAAAAAATGTGTTATTGGGTTCAACATTACAATATTTTCACAATACCTCCATTTCTTCCTACAAAATACGTTTTCACATATTTTGTAGGAAAATACATGAAATTCAAAATACGTTTCCATGATTTTTTAAAGTTTTCACTGGCTGTCTAACACTAACATAAAGTCGAATTTCCGTAAGTCAAGTATTAAGTAATATAAATATATATATATATATATATATATAAAAAAATGAAAGGATTCCATATAGTTGTACTAGCATCTTTGCTGAATCTGAATAGTTGTGCTAGCACCTTTTGCAAATCTGAATCTTCCATAAAACCCAAATAGCTTTAAAAATAGTAATAATTAACAATAAATTAAAAACAATATACAGATTAATTAAAAGTCAATGATAAAAAAAAAAAAAAAATTAATGCAACATTTGTAGAACCTTTGGTATCCGTTTGTTGGTCCCCAGTGGTTTTTGTAGAACACACTTCAAGTACAACTGTTCCTAGACAACCTTGACTCTCAGATACTACTTACTTTGTATTAAAATGTTGTTAATATATTTCAAATCCTCATTTCAGATTTTTTTTAAAATTATATATCTGTCCCTCTTTTATTAAAAAGAAAAAGTAAACACAACAAAGATCATAAAATCATCTCAATTTTATTAAAAATCTCACAGACCCCACTTTGAAAACCAATGTTCTATACGATTTAAGAAAAAGATTAACATGTTTTATCACGAACTCTTGCATGGAATTCATTAAAGGTCAAAGACTTTCCAAGATAACCGAATGAGCTTGGGAGCTAACAGAGACAGGTATGTTATTCTTTCTTGGTTAAACTTTTATGTCAATCACTATAATGTTGTTAGCAGTTTCTGATAAAGGGGTAATTATAAAGTTGGCAGCCATTTATTGCATATGTAATATCCACATTAAAACTTTAGTTGCACACACACACACACACACACACACACACACACACACACACACACACACACACACACACACACACACACACACACACACACACACACACACACCTAAGTTAGTACACATCTCAAATGTACCTGAGAAAACAATTAATATAAAAAAAAAATTTTTTTAAAGTCAATTCCTACTTAGGTCAACAAAGGAAAATTTTATTTTAGTTACTTTTTATTAAATAATTACAATTAATATAAATATGTATATACATATGACAGAATCACAATATTAAGTGGCAAAATAGAAAGCGAATTTCCTTGCAATTTTCATTTTCCTTTCTATATATGGTGTTGGACTATTATTTTTATTCACATGTTTCATTTTCCATTTTGTTCCCTCCTTGACTCAGACTAGAACCCAGAATGAAAAAAGAATCTGAAAAAGAAATTTTTTTCCAGCGATTTACACGCTTCGCCACTGACGGTATTTATTCCTAAATTTACATCCTGCTAAATATCTTATATAAGAGAAATTTTTTTCTCCCATATAAAACTAAAATTAATTAATTAAATTTAATTAATGAATTAATATTTGAAAAAACTGTATTAACATCAAGTGTCATCCACTACAAGTTTAAAAAAATGTATTTGAACTTGAGTGGATGAATAACAAAAATTTATCAAAAAATTATTGATTTTCGCAAGAATTGAACTCGCATTCGTCACCTTCACGTGAAAAATACTGAAATCCTTGCATTTTACCGATTGAGCTACTGCCTGTTGATTTCAATTTTATTCCTAAATTTATATCCTGCTAAATATCTTATATAAGAGAAATTTTTTTCTCCCATATAAAACTAAAATTAATTAATTAAATTTAATTAATGAATTAATATTTGAAAAAACTGTATTAACATCAAGTGTCATCTACTACAAGTTTAAAAAAATTTATTTGAACTTCAGTGGATGAATAAAAAGTATTTTATTAACGATTGAAAATTTGAACAAGATATATAAATAAATATAGGGAGAGTGTGAACTAATAGTAGGAATTGAATAATGCAACACAACAGGAAAACATTAACACAAGTAGCATGTAATAAAACTACTTAACATAACCATTTACATCACGATCATGGTTGGTGGCGGGGTCAGACTGGAAGACTGGCCAAATCAACATTGCTGCCATTGTAAGATTTTAAGGTACATGAATTACCAGGTCATAAATCACCATATATAAGATTATTTGCAGATCAAGATGAAATAAGAGTGAAAATTACAGTATCATGTATTACTAAATAAGTGAATCTGTTTTACAAAGGAGAACTTTAGCTTTGTCAGATTCATCATTTAAGAGTTATCACAACACTTAAAAGAGTATGGGGATGGGGCGAAAGGTCTGCACATTGTAAGTTGAAATCACCAAATCGATGCACAATATTATATTAAAAGGGGTTAGCCATTGCTAAAATCCACATGCTCAGATCTTCTATCACTAAAGGTTTATGGGAGGAGAACAGTAGATTACTGTTAGGAATACAAGAATGCCATTAACATTGACTCCAATGGCAAGGGCTTCAAGCACCAAAGATTTAGCAGTGTATGTTTTTACTGCAGAAAATTAGGCATATGCATTCTCCTTTCTTTACATTATTACAACAAATGTAAAAAATTGTAATTAAATAATGAGAAAGTGGAGCAGGTCAATTTCTTGAGTTTATTGCATGGTATTAACTCAAGACTTGAAGGACTCTGCAAGGCTTTTAGGGGGAAATTTCTATCAGCATGGCCCACACTTGTAGGTAGAAGGAATACACTTAAACAAAGGTGGTGCAAAGGTTTTTGCCGGTATTATTGAGGATACCTTAAAGGTTCAGGGAAACTGCTAGTTAGGAGGGAATGTGGGTAATACTGACACGCATTTATCTGATAATATTGGTCAAAGTAACTCTTCCACATACCTCAAGAGCTCTTATCTGTTACCCCAACTGGGCATATTATCTAGGTGTTCTGAGGACAGAAACGTTTCAAGTGAGCGGGTAGCTAATTCCAGGGAAGAGAGCCTAAAAAACTTCAAGGGTTGTGTTAGGGTAGTTAAATATACAAGAACAGTAAGTCATAATTGTTTATATAGTAATGTTAGATGTGTCGTCAATAAAATGAGCGAATTCAAACTGCTGGTTAAAACAAGTAACACGGACATAATAGGGCTTACAGAGACGTGGTGCCACCCGGAAATTGGGGACGATGAGTTTCAGTATGGCTTGTATAATGTATTTAGGAAGGATAGGGTAGATAGAAGAGGTGGTGGGGTTAAGCAGCCTGAGTGCGACGATAGCTTTACTGGATTCAGACGTTTCACATGCTAGTATAGAATCTGTATGGTATTGAGATAGTTGGAAGTAAAGTGCAGCCATTATCAACCCACTGTAGGATGGAAGCCTCCTCAACAATTCATGCTGAGGGAAATGGACCATAATCTGCCACGCTGGTCCAGTGCGGGTTGGCAGATCGACCGTATTCAGCAGTCAGGGGCTTGAACCCCGGTCTACTCAAAGAGCAGCGTGTGCTACTGCACTCCCGCTCCTGCCCACTTGGCTACGGAGGCCTGGTATAGTTGGAAACAAAGGTATAATGCGAGTAGGAGCAATCTACAGACCAGGTGATTGTGAAGATTATGACGAAAGCCTATACAAGCAAATGGAATGGGCAAGTAAGCGTCAATGTCTTATTATGGATGATTTCAATTTGCCTCTAAATGATTGGAGTAAATGGGAAGGTAAATTAAGAGTCTTCTAGATGAGCAGAAAACCCACTACGCTATTATTATGGGGGACTTCAATGCTAAGGTTGGAAAAAGACAAAAGAGCACAGAAAGGGGAACTATAGGAAATTTCGGAATTGGTGAAAGAAATGAAAGAGGTGAAAGACGTGGAATTTGCAGAATCTCAAGGATTGTCAGCAATGAACACTTTTTTCAAGAAAAGGGTGAACAGAAGTGGACATGGAAGAGTCCAAATGGATTAACAGCTAATGAAATCGACTTCATCTTCACTAACAGAAGATATATTGTGAATGATGTTACTGTCCTGAATAAGGTAAATGTTGGAAGTGATCACAGAATAGTAAGATTTACACTTGATATAGATGTAGGAAAGGAAAGGAAAAAAACTGACTTGAGTAAATAATACAAAGGTCTTTGAGATAAGAGAAGAGGAGAAAAAGCAGTATGTACTGGAACTTAAAAACAAGTTTGAGCTTCTGCAGACTGCACAAGACCAAGATATCGACGAGGAATATCACAACTTTCTGAAAGTGATAAAGCCCAAGAAACCTATAGGGAAAAAGAAATCCAAAGAAAAAATTAGTCAAGAAACACTTGTTATGATGAACCGAAGGCGAAAAATGAAGAGCAAGATAAACACTGACTAGGAAAAAATTGAGTATACTGGTTATGCGAAGCATTAGAAAGAGACTGAGAGGACATAAGGAGATTTAACAAGAAAAGTAGAACAAGCATTAAGGGAAAACAAACGATTTAAATCAGCAGCCATGAGCAGTAATACAGAAAGACAAATGATACTGAAATTGAAGAACAGCGATGGTGTACTTATAAACAGCAGAGAAGGCATAATTCAAATAGCAGAAGACTACTATAAAGAATTATACAAGGAGCGAGGGAATGATGCCAGCAGTGGGGAGAATGGATTGTAAATTAGCAACACATACGACATACCCAATATTCTTCCTGATGAGGTAGAACATGCACTGAAGAAAATGAAGAATCAGAAAGCCCCAGGGGAAGATGAAGTTATTGTAGAGTTGTTAAAATTGGGAGGAAGAGACATAACAAAAACTGGCAAGGCTCTTCACAAAGTGCATTGGAAAATGTGATGCCTAAGCAGTGGAATAATGCAATCATAGTTTTGCTGCATAAGAAAGGAGATAAATCAGAAATTGGAAATTATAGACCAATTAGCTTGTTATCCCACATCTGTTAGTAATGACCCTTGTTCACAAGGGTCATTACTAACAGATTAGAAAGAATAAAATAAATAACTAAATTTCCGGCACAACAACCAAGTCAGTAGATTTTAAAATAAATCATCGATACAAATATTTATTGTTTAGTAGTCACGGGCTTGAACCCCGGTCCACTCAAAGAACGCGTGTTACACTCTCGCTCCTGACCACTGGGCTACGTCAGGCCTAATACTTGATGGGAATCAACCGAAAGAGCAAGCTGGCTTTAGGACAGGATTCTCAACTATGGATCACCTTCACATAATATCACAGCTAATGGAGAAAGCAAATGAATATAAAACACCATTATGCCTGGCATTTGCGGATTATGAAAAGGCATTTGACTCCATACAGCATAAGGCAATGTTTCGGGCACTGCAAAGACAAGGCATAGATACCCCACATATTATGATTTTGAAGAAAATATATGAGAATGCTACCTCCTTTATTAGACTAGACAAAGACAGTAGGAAATTTAAAATCGAGAAAGGAGTTCAACAAGGTGACACAATATCTCCAAGCTGTTTACTGCTGCCCTTGAGGAAGCTTTCAGAAGATTAGACTGGTCGCAGAAAGGAGTCAATGTGAATGGAGAGTACCTAAGCCATTTACGATTTGCAGATGAGATTGTGGTCATAAGACAAGATCCCAAAGAATTAGAGGAAAATCTTAATCAGTTATGCACAGATAGTAAGGATTTTGGACTAAAGATGAATATGGCTAAAACAAAAGTAATGATGAACAAGTATGCCACAGAAAGGGAAATAATGATTGAAGGAGCAGTAATTGAAAAGGTGGAGTCATATACTTATCTGGGACAAGTTATTAGCTGTAATAATGATAAATGGCTGGAAGTCAAGAGAAGAATAAATTTTGGATGGATAGCATTCAGGAAATATAGTCACATACTGAAGAGCAGTTTGTCTGAAATGTAAAATAATGAACCAATGTATACTCCCCATCATGACTTATGGAAGTGAAACTTGGGCACTCATCAAAAGAATGGAAGAGAAGCTGAGAACTACACAGCGAAGAATGGAACGAATTATATTGGGAATCAGACTGTTAGATAAGAAGAGAAACACATGGATTAGGCAGCAAAGTCAAGTAAAGGACATTCTTATCAAAACTAAAGAACTAAAATGGTCTTGGGCAGGACACATAGCTCGAAGACATGATGACAGATGGACTAAGAAAATAACAGAATGGTACCCAAGAGGAGCTAGAAAAAAACCTGGAAGACAAAGGCGGAGATGGACAGATGAAATTCAGGAGTTTGTTGGTAGTAAATGGATGGCCAGTGCTCAAAACAGAAGGACCTAGAAAGTTGCTGGAGAGGCCTTCATCCTGCAGTGGACTGAAAATGGCTGATGATGATAATGAAATGGGAAGGAAACTCGACATGGGGAACAAAATTTTTAAATCAACTAGACTATTATTTGTATCAACATATCAGGGAAAGTACTAGAGAAAAGAATATCCAAGACCTCATCATCACCCATGAATCAGATGACATAACAGGGCTGACAGAAGAGGAACCAGTAGCAGGAAGTGATCACGGAGTTCTACGTTCGACGATGATGAGAAGGGTAGCAGTAGCAAAAGGCAAAGGAATGGGTTATAATTTCAAAAAAGGAAATTATGATGCCTTAAGGTACTACATGGCCTCTATTAACTGTGTAGATATCGCACAGAGAATGAATACATTTGAACTGTGGTATGCTTTTAAAACATTAATCACAGATTCCTTGAATGCATATTTACCATTAAAAAAATACTCCATGAGGAGGGCTCCAAGTTGGATGAATAGTGAAGTTGCCACATTACTTGAGCAGAAAACGGTGGCATGGAAAGGTTACAGAGCAAAGTACTGAAGCCTATAACAGCTACAAGATGATCTGTAATAGAGCCACAGAAAAGGTTCGAGAGGCAAAGGCAGTTTATGAGAAATCACTAGCAAACAGAGCAAAGAGAGGGGGGGGTTAAGGAATTCTTCACATATACAGTAATACCCCGAAGTTACGCGATAGATGGGTCCGACGAAAATCGCTTGTCGAATTCGCGTAAGTCGGGGTACAACTTTGCATATAAATACATATAAATTTTGTTTAATTGGGACCAAGGACTAACAAAAACACTAGTTTAGAAGAAAAATATTAATAAAATTGCAGTTCTTTATACATATTAATACAAAATATGTATTAAAAAAATAAATGACTTATGTAAAAAAGTTATTTCGATGTCGATGGCTTCCTAAAATCTAACAAATTCGTCTGACAACACAGAGCCTTCTTTTTTTCACACAGAATTTCTTCGTAGCAAGCTAATAATTTTTTTATTTCTTGCTTTGTAGCTATAACGCGTTCTTCATTGGAGTCTATGTTTTCTAAAATTTTTAAGCCCTTTACAATTGAGCCCTTTTCAATTTTCAACCTGTCAAGTTTGCAATTGTCATGTGCTTTTTGCCATTGCTTCATTTAGGCCTGTAGCACGTGCAATATCACATGGTCTTTCATTTCGCTCAAAGCGTTTCACAATTTCATATTTTTTCTCTATCGACAGAGGAGGACTGGCCATAAGCCTTACCGGGGAAACCCCGGAGGCCTGTATGATTTTGGCCATAAACCATAGTATGAGGCCACTACAAATTTTCCCGGGTAAGAATTTTTGACTCAGTCCGCCTCTGTTTATCGATAATTGCTTTTCTTTTTCTCTCTGAATCTGCAGTATCTTCACCAGTACACTTCCTTTTCACACCTTTTAAGTATTTTACTCATTTTTAGGGAATAAAGCAAAATTACAAAACGAGGAGGCACGCTTGATACACATAAACAAAGCTGTGCGCATGTAGCAACTGAATAAGTTGTTGTTATTTGGTTTTTAGGAGCATTAGCAACTAAGGCCATATTGCTCCGGGGATATGCGGTGGTCATTCCCTGACCTTTCTGCAAACTCCGTATTTGGTGGTGACAGGCTCGAACCCCGGTCTAATCAAGAAGCGTGTGCTACGCACTGCTGCTCCTTCCCACCTGGCTACGGAGGCGCCAGCAACTGAATAAACAACACCATAAAGGCAGAGATACACTAGTAACACCTCACATTTCTAGGGGTTACTACCATAAAACAATAACAATCCAGTTGCGTTTCTGCTAGTGGAATCTGTTGTAAACTGGTAGTAAACTCGATCTAATTGCATACCGATAGCTGGAATTGTGTTGGTTTTTACGTTATTATGGTGAAATGTGTTTCCCCTTCACTGATATAAAAATCATAAATACATTTTCTGAATCTTCTCTTCATTCCTATCGTGTTGCGTACGGTTGGGGTGATTCTGCGTTCGACTGCCATTTCTTGTAAACACAAAGGCGAATCGTGCATAAGCCAATTCGGTTCATGTTATATTATAAGATATCGTTACCGTATTTATAAATAGTGTATGATCGAATTCATGTAGTGTAAACACGTGTTATACGAGGACTGACTGTATACGGCTCGACCAACGCGATCCATTTCTCTCATGAAAACGATGTAATTTCCGACAAAAGTTGAGCACGAATTCGAACGCACCATATAAATACGACAGTTGGAATACAAATTCTTGTATGTGTGTGCAGCTCATGCACAGTAAAGTTGAATTTTGTTCATCTTTCGCTCTCATTCTCCGCCGTCGCACAGTATATCGATAACATGAAAAAGACCTTGAAGATAGTGGGCGGCAGTGCTGAAAAACGGAAAAATCAAAACCGCGTAACTCCGAGTTCGCGTAAGTCGGGGTATTACTGTATAAATGCCAAGAAGAGCAGGACAAACCAAATCAAACCTTTACATAAGGGAAAGGGGATAGTATTAAATACACCAGGTGCCATTGCAGATGAACTCAACAGTTATTTTGCATCGATATTTACAAATGAAAAACCTTTTGTGGCAATGGGAAATTGTGGGAGCAAAGTTGAAAAATATGTAATTAATGATATTAAAATTTCGCAAGATTATTTAATGAAAAAACTTTCGAGCCTACAGGCCAGTAAGGCTCCTGGAGTTGATGGAATATACCCTATAATCTTAAGGGAGGCGGCAAGTGAGTGCATTGAACCATTGAGGCTAATTATGCGAGCATCATTAGACTCTGGGGAGATTCCTTTGGATTGGAAAAGTGCCAATGTATCTCCCATACATAAGGGTGGCTCTAAGATTGAAGTTTGAAATTTATCGACCTGTCAGTCTGACTTCAGTGGTAGGGAAAATCATGGAGGCAATGATCAAGGGTGGAATTCAGGATCATTTGGATTGAATTGAAATACTCAGCATGGTTTTGTAAAGGGAAAATCATGTTTAACAAATCTGGTTCACTATTTTGAAAGGGTCACTCACGAGCTGGATTTAGGGAATAATTTCGACATTGTTTATTAAGATTTCAGCACAGCTTTTGACTCAGTCCCACATGAGCAGTTGTTTTATAAGCTGGAACAGGTTGGAATCACTGGGAAAATCCTTCGATGGATTCAGTGCAGGAGGCAGAGGGTTGTGATAAATGGCTATTCCTCAGATTGGGTTGATGTAAGAAGCGGGGTTCCTCAAGGATCAGTATTAGGACCAGTGTTGTTTTTAATTTTCATAAACAACATCGATGAAGGGATAGAGGGCGTGATGTCTAAATTTGCAGATGATGTTAAAATTGGTAGAGTAGTTAATGATCACTGTCAAGTTAAGCTTCTTCAGAGAGACCTCGATAGACTTCAGGAAAGGTCAGAAAAATGACAGCGATGCTTTAATCCAACAAAGTGCAAGGTATTACACCTGGGAAACAGTAATCCCAAAATAACTTATTCACTTGGTAGAGTTCAACTAAACCCAGTACTGGAGGAAAGGGACTTTGGTGTTACGATACGGTCAGACATGAAATTCTCTGAGCATTGTAAACAGGTTGCAAGGAAAGCCCATAGTGTCCTATCGAACTTTTGCAAGTAGAGATAGGGACATGATAATCCCATTATATGAGGCTTTTGTTAGACCACACTTGGAATACTGTGTTCAAGTATGGAGACCGCACCTAAAGAAAGACATCGAGCTTCATGGAAGGGTGCAAAGACGGGTAACTCGCCTGGTGAGATCGGCAAAAGGGCATCATTATGAAGAAAGACTTCAAATATATGGGTTGCAGAGTTTGGAAACTAGACACCTTAGAGGAGATTTAATTGAGGTGTTTAAGGCTCTGAGAGTCATCAGTAAAATGAATGAGGACGAAAGTTTCAAGATTATAAATGATGCTAGAACTAGGGGACATAAATTCAAGTTACGGGGAGAAATGTTTAGATTGGACTGCAGGAAGTTTTATTTTAGCCAGCGAGTTATAAATTACTGGAATAAGTTGCCTGCATGTGTGGTAGAGGCTGACGGTTTGGGGAAATTCAAAGGTCATCTGGATAGTACCTTCGGGTGAGGGAAGCGCGTAGGATGATAGATTTAATTTCCTTTTATTTTATTAATTATTATTATTTATTTATTTATTATTATTATTTTTTATCATTGTTTAATTCGGGGTTTTTTTTTTTGGCTGGTGCCGCATAAGCCATAGGCTTTCTTGCACCATGCGGCCATTACTAATACTATTATAATATTTTATATGTTTAATTTTTTAGTTGTAACTATGAATATGTCTGGTAAACTGGGTTTGATTTGGAGAGCTGCTGCAGACAGTTCTCCTATGGGTTAAAATCTTATTACTTGCACTAACTTTGTTTGCATTCAGAGCTGCCTCTAATACGATATTAGTGCTTTGATGGAGGAAATTAAATTGGGGATTCATGAGGTACTCAGGGGATGCACCAAAACATTGATGTTCACTCCCATGTGTATGGTTGCAGGAGTGGATCAGCACAACCTATTTTGGGACAGAAAGCTGTGGTTGCAAAGAGATTGTAATTCTAGGCAATTCAGTTGTTAGAAAATGGAAATATATTTCCTAACAAGGATAGAATAGAACAAGAGTACTGGGACAAAAGTTAATGATATTATAGAATAAAATTATCATCACAAATGGTGATAATGTTGTAGATGCAGGTTCTAGTGATAACAAATATAGAAAATCTGAGGTCTTACTTCATAATTATGATATGGTGTTGACAAAAATGTGTCTGGAATTTCACCCAGGAATGAACAGCATATAGTTTATGGCCTAGCCTTGTCAATCAATTTCAGCCTGGAAATGGTGTGCAAGACCCATAAGATAGAATTTTTCTTGTTATGCCTGCTTCCTGCACCTGTCTACAGAAAAGACTGCTTTTGTAGTGATGGAATTCACTCAAGAGAAGAGGTGCAAGAATATTTGCTATATTGAGATAGAGATAATTGTTTTGGAGATGGGGTGAGTGTAGGGGGGGAAGGGTTACGCACTAGAAATACTATGGCTAAAAGCACAGGTGGATTGAATTCTTGCACTACTTAGAACCATTATATTGGGATAAATAGTAACTTGCAAAGTGGTAGGATGAGTACAGGACCTGAAAATTGGGTTTATCTAATATCACCACATTTGCTCCTGTTGTAGCTTTTGAGGGTCTTTTCGTTCAGATCATGTTCATTAGAAGTTGGTTTTTCTGTTGTTACCTCTACCAGCTCTGATAAACATTTTTAGATAAAGGTAAACAAGGTGTTTATATAAAGGAATTAGATTACCAAAATCTAGTCAGTGTTCATTCTGCATTTTTCTTTTGGTCAACTTGTCATTGGATTGATTTATTAGATGCATAGTTGTGGAATTCTCATCACTCTCCTTCATATCAAAGACCACCAAGTTAAAAATCTGGTATATTTCCCACCTAAGAACCATGGTGGAATACATGTTTGTCACTATTATTTAAACAGAAACAGAGAGTAGAGCATAGGCATACGATGCAAGAAAGCAAGCTTATGCAGCATCATCCAAAAAAAAAAAAAAAAACCTCCTAATTCATCCCTCTGTTCGTTCTAAATGTCTGTCCAGCTCAGCCTTAAATTTATTTAGGCTATTAATTTCCACAACAAAAGATGGAAGTCTGTTCCACCAATCAATCACCCGCTGGCTAAAGGCAAACTTACGTACATCCATTCTACAACTGTCTTTCCTCAATTTGAATCTATTCCCTCTCAGGTTCTTAATCTGAGCAAGTTAAACTAACAGATCTATACTTACTTGTGCCACCTTTTGAACCCCTTTTGTGAATTGGTGATACATTTGCACATTTCCAGTGTATGGGGACCTCCCCTGAGTCCAAGGAAGCTCTCATAATTATGGCTAAGGGCATGCTTACTTCCTTTGCTGCCTCCTTTAATATAACTGGATAGATCCCATCCAACCCAGGTGACTTCCTTATGTTTAACTTCAACAATTTCTCCTCCACTTTGCTCTCAGTTATTACAAAATCACTTAGCTCCCTGTTAGAGTTAGTTAAACTTCTGGCATTTCCCTCATTGAATAACTCCTCATGTGTGAATGTAGGTGCAAAATACTCATTCAGTTTATCAGCTGCCTGAGCATGACCATCAATAGTCAACCCATCTATGTTAAGTGATTCCAATCTGATTCATCCCTTTGCTTCTAGAGTTTACATAAGTAAAGAACTCTTTGCTGTTTTTCTTTGCATCTTTTTCCAAAGATTTCTCGTAATCTGCCTTTGCCTGCCTATCTTCCTTTGTGACTTGATTACAGACAAGCTTATATCTGCCATAGGCTTCTGTGTCACCTGATAATTTATATACATCCCATACATTTTTCTTCTCTGCAACAATCCTCATAATTCATCTGACATCCATCTAGGCCTGAACCTTGAACAGTATTTCTTAGTTGGAATGAAAAGCCTAGTAGCCTCAAAGATCGCCGTAACCTAGTGGTCAGGTGCGCGGGTGCATAAGTACACGTGCCTTGAGTGACCGGGATTCAAGCCCGTGACTACTGAATATGGTGCTGTTTCTTGTAATCTGTCTATCTTGTGAACTCCTCTGACCGTTTGGTCGTCCGAGTATAAACAGAAAATTTATTTATTTATTAAGTCCCTGAAGGCTTCCCATTTAGAATTCAAAGTTGGTAACATCATCAGTTGATCCCACAGTACAGAATTTAAAAATTGTCTGAGACCCCTATAGTCACATTTATGAAAGCAAAAGCCCTTCTCTTTAGCCTTGATGGTAGTTACATCTTTAAGTAATTCCCATATCAGTACATTGTGATCACTGTCACCCAGTGGTTACTTTACCTGCAAATTCTTAATGCATGAATAATCACTGCTGATAATCAGATCAAGAGTATTACTCCCTCTGGTCGCCTCTTGAACAGACTGCTGTAGAAAACCGTCATCCAATAAATCCAAAAAAGTCTTGCTAGTGTGCGAGTGACCAACCCACAAGTTCCAGTCAATATCTGGAAAGTTAAAATCCCCCATTATAAGACATTCTGATTTACTGGCCCATTCTATTTCTCTGCACAACTGCTCATTACACTCATCAGATTCATTAGGCCTATAACACACATCTACTCTTGTTTTTCCTTTCCCAGTGCTTATGTCACACCAAACAGACTCAACACTGCATTGTCCACCAGCATCAATTAGATTCACTTCCTTAGATTTTATGTTTCTTAACTAACAGCATAACCCCTCCTCCCTTCCTATCCCATCTGTTGTTCCTATACACATTGTACTCCGCAAATTCCAATTCTGCACTGCCGATATCTGTGGGACACCACATCTCTGATATCCCAACAATATCTGCTTTTGATGTCTTGACTACTACTTCAAGCTCATCATATTTATTAACCATACTCCTAGTATTGGTGTACATGCAAGCGTGCATGCACTTGTTTCTACTCTTAGTTACCCTGACACAGCCCATGTATTTATTTGTTCCACTATGATTCTCAACAGTCCTGGAAATCTCCATTGCCTTGCTTTCCATGCTGCTGCTCATTCTAATAGAAGCAGTGCAAGAATCACTTTTGCCTCTGCCCGCAGCCACTGTTAACCTTTTAGTCTGTGTATCCCCCCCCCAGGCTAGCAGTTTTCTGACCCACGTAACACTGCCTCAATAGCATCAGCAAATATTCTTGCACACTTTTGACTGAAGTGCACCCCATCCCTGTAGAAGCAGTCTCTCCTGTCAACAAGCACAGACCATGCTGAAAAAAGTTCTACCCCTTGAGCCCTGCACAGTCTCTCCAGGGCAAAACTGATCAGTAAGGCTCTCACTCCCTCCTATTATGTCTGGGCAGAATTGCAGACACTTTCCCATTCAACCCTAACTCATGACTTTTTTTCAACATTGACCTATACTTGTTGTGTAAATCTGTAGATCTTACTCTTAATGTCATTAGTTCCAACATGTACAACAATATCACCTTTTTTGCCCTGAAAAGATAATATCTGCTCTATAACGTCATCAACTTTTGCCCCTGGCAGACATACCCTGGTCCTGTTCCACCAATCTTTAATTAAATTAAAGTGTAATTAAAAGAGTAGAAGATGAAATAAGATTCAAAACTATGTTAATGAAAAAGAAACAGCAATTATATTAATGGATCAAATTAACAAAGTTGCTGCACAAGACTGGATATAAACCAACGAATGCATGAAAGTGCATTCTTTACTTTATAGCCACTTTTGTGTTCTTCCAAAAAGTGTTAAATGCTTAGCAAAAAGATTGTAAAGAACTCACACTCATAAAATGTGCATATTGTTTAACTATATAATATCGGTGTTTAGATACACCATAGACACTCTTAAAAAAACTACAAAGTAGTTGTTGTGGGCATCATTTGCTCTTTCTCATATTGTGCTCTGCCTTCACGACGAGTTGCCATGATACTGCACTACCTCAAATAAGTAACACTTCACTAATAGAGAAGACTATTGTTACTTATTCTCAGTGAGTACCACCACCCAGACATGTTTCAAGGCTATTGGCCTATCATCAGTGGGTGGGCAGGTACCCTAGTATTGCAGACATGACGACCCAGTTGTGAAGTTAATCGCACAATATGAGAGATGCCAAAAGGGGTATAAGATAATATTTAAAATAATTAAATGCACAAGGCATAATACTTTAAGAGTTTAGTATCTATATAATATCGCTGTTTAGATACACCATAGACACTCTTAAAAAAACTACAAAGTAGTTGTTGTGGGCATCATTTGCTC
Source organism: Mastigoproctus giganteus (assembly GCF_048544385.1). Classification (NCBI taxonomy): domain Eukaryota; kingdom Metazoa; phylum Arthropoda; class Arachnida; order Uropygi; family Thelyphonidae; genus Mastigoproctus; species Mastigoproctus giganteus. The sequence continues at coordinate 168,548,587 of NC_143580.1, forward strand.
TTTCTCATATTGTGCTCTGCCTTCACAACGAGTTGCCATGATACTATATAGATACTAAACTCTTAAAGTATTATGCCTTGTGCATTTAATTATTTTAAATATTATCTTATACACCTTTTGGCATCTCTCATATTGTGCGATTAACTTCACAACTGGGTCGTCATGTCTGCAATACTAGGGTACCTGCCCACCCACTGATGATAGGCCAATAGCCTTGAAACATGTCTGGGTGGTGGTACTCACTGAGAATAAGTAACAATAGTCTTCTCTATTAGTGAAGCGTTACTTATTTGAGGTAGTGCAGTATCATGGCAACTCGTCGTGAAGGCAGAGCACAATATGAGAAAGAGCAAATGACCCACAACAAATACTTTGTAGTTTTTTTAAGAGTGTTTATGGTGTATCTAAACACCGATATTATATAGATACTAAACTCTTAAAGTATTATGCCTTATGCATTTAATTATTTTAAATATTGTTTAACATATTTATGTTTAAGTCATTCTTTTGACAGACATTATCATGAACATTAAATTTTTATTGTTTGAAAACCTAAATTTGTTTATTTTCACCTTAAATATTGTTGTTCCATTTTTCAAAAGAAATTGCTGTTCTCAACCAAATCAAAACACAGAAATCATAAAAAACATGAAAATACAATTCAACTTTGGAAAACTGATTGGTGTTGATGCAGACAATTTCTCACTAAGATGAAAAACAGCCCTTGTGAGAAGTTTAGTAGCTGTGTACTAGTGACACAAGGCAGATACACAATATGGACGTCTGAATATATTATGTGAACCACACAGATATATGTCCACAGATAAAAGTGGGCATATTTACTAGATCACAACATGATCAAGTATATATATTGATACACAGTATAGACAACATTTGAATATATTACGTGAACTACATAGATATTAATAAAAGTGGACATATATACTAGATCACAACATGAAGAATTCCTTATATCAGCTTTCTCCAGAAAAACAAAATAAAACAGAAGCATTAAAACAGTTGCATCTCCAAAATCTGGCAGCCTTAGAACCTAATAAATGCACATTTAAACTAAATTGAATTGTTAATCACCTTAACTGTGTTTATTATTCTCTTAACAATATTTATTAATAATCATAAAACTAATCATATTTACCAATATTTCTGCAAGAACTGTTGATGGCGGTATGTCATGATCTAGAAAGAAAAATTACTGTATATGTAGTACTATAATATTTGATGGTATGAACAAGACCTATAATGCTCAATACGTTCTACATTGATATCAAAATTTGTAAAAGAATCAGAGAAGTTTACCTGAATACACGTAAAACACTTCCGCATAATACTCTCTAGAAATTAAAACGAAAACAATCTTAAATTACAGTAAGAAATAATTAACAATATATATATATATTTTTTTATGTAAACCCAAAACTCAAGAGGTATTAGAACCTATAGTACTTAGTACCATGCTTGGGTTGGAGGTTGAGAAGACGAAAGAAGATATTTGTTGACACTGGACTTGAACTTCTGTAGACTGTAATTCTTAGGAAATACTTATGAAGGACGGTTGTTCCAGAAAACAGAAGTTGAATGAATAAACGAGGAAGATGAAAAGTTGGTTCTGTGAGTTTGAAGTTGGACAGTAAATTGATGTTGGCTGGTGGTAGCAAGTGTTCGGACTGTTTTGAAAGAGAGAGCAGGAATTATAGAAGCCAATTCTGAAGAACAGTGCCCATGGAAATATCTGTAGAAGAAGCATGCAGCAGAGACAGTATGTCTATGAGACAGAGAGTGGAGAGACTCTGTTAGAAATGAATCATTAATTAACCTAACTGCCCTCTTCTGAACGGAATTAAGAAGCCTGAGAGAGGTTTTGGGGGCACCACACCAGATGTTTGAACGATATTCCATGGTAGGGTGGATTTGCAATTTGTACAGAGTGAATAGCTCTTTGGAAGAAAAGTAATGCAGAGAGCGAAAGAGAAAACCAAGTTTTTTAGATGCAGAGGAAGCAATATTTGTAATGTGCTTGTGCCAAGAGAGATTAGAAGCCAGGGTAATCCCCAAGAGAGATATACCATTTTGCCTAATAATCGGAGTGTCAACAAAGATAAGCATAGGAGCAGAAGAATCCTTTTTGCGAGATATAAGACAAGACCGAGTTCAATAAGTCTAACTTTGTCTTTGCCCTACTGGAGAATTACAGGAGATCGGCATTTAAGGAATTGGTAGCAGATTTTTGAGAAGTTGAAGCTGATTGAGCAGGGCAAGGTTTCTCAAAATGGAAAGTGGAATGCAATGTACTATCATTGGCAGAACTATGGATAGGATTTCCAGTCAATGGAAGAAGATTATTATTATACAAGAGGAAAAGAGTGGGGGAAAGAACTAAACCTTGGGGGACACCGGCATTAGTGGAGAAGTTAGAAGACAGAGAGCCATCTACTATCACCCTCAGTGAGCGATCAGAGAGAAAACTGGATAACCAATTACAAAAAACAGTTGGCAAACCATAAGATGGAAGCTTGTTTGAAGACCTTTATGCCAAACACAATTGAAAGCCTTTGAGATGTTAAGAGCAACTGCTTGTGTTTCACCAAACCTTTCCACTGAATTAGTCCATAAATGGGTAACATAGATCGACACTGGCGGAATCCATACTAGTGATCATTAATCAGATGGAAAGTTTCTAGGTAGTTTAAGATTTGGCAATTAATCGATTTCTCCATTACTTTAGAAAGAGTAGAAGTAACTGCAATGGAACGATAATTGGATGGGAGGGATTTGTCACCCTTTTTAGGAACTGGCTGGATATGAACAAATTTCCAAGCATGGGAACAGCTTTGGAATAAGAAAGTGAAAAAAGGTGGCAAAGAACAGGAGTAAGTTCAGGAGCACAGGTTTTAAAAACCAAATGAATACAATTAAAAATCAATTTACCCCAATTTAAAATTAAGTCAAAAATTAATATAACAAAAAAAAATTGCAAAACGATTTTCTTTCCTGAAGCTGACAATGCTTTTCAACTGTATGTCGTGATCACAGGATTGAAAATTACAGAATAGGGGTGAGCATGGAATTTAAATAATGATTATTTGCCTTCGCGCATGCAAGTAAAGGACCATGAGTTGGAGATTAGATATGGCTGACTAACATTAATAGAATTCTCATGTAATTTAATTCCAACGGTTTCTACAATTCGAAACAACGGTCTCATATAAATAATTATGTTGGACACTAAGTATTTTGGCCTCGTTAAATAAAAAAATATGTTTTTCATTAATGACATGAAAGGCTAATTCAGACGCTGCTGGACGAGAAGCATGAACTGAGATTATGTGTTGATTAACACGAAAATTCAGAGGAAATGCGTAGAACCCTGGTAAGACGAGTCACAATCATCACAAGAAATGTTGTATACTAGGTCATTTATTTGTGTTGCGAATGAGGAAAGGACTGAGTGATTGTTCAGTATAGTGTGTAATTTCCGTATTGGCCTGGCTACTATTTTCAATTCGTTATCTTTAAAGAATCTTTTAAGTTGTTTGTGCCACTGTTTAACATATGGGAAAGAAATAAAATATTTTTTGATATTACTATTGTTGGTTGGTGTATTTTTATGTATTCTATCCTGAGCTTGTACCCTAATTCTGTCTATTGTAATAAGTGGGTAACCCCTGTTTAAGAATATGCTGGTTAATATTTGTATTTCTGAGCCCAAAGCAGATTCCATCGTTTAATATTTATAAGCATTGAGATATTGATCTTTTGTAGATGAACGGGTGATGGCTGTTATAATGCAGAAGCATACCGGTGTTTGTAGGTTTACAATATATGTTAAATTGGATTTTATTCACGTCCCGAGTAACCGTGAAATTTAGAAAATTTAATGACTCAGTATCCATATTCTCCCTCTCCAATGTAAATTTGAGTCTAGAATGAATATTATTAAATGAATGTAAAATGTGTTGGATAGTGCTACTATCGGTAATGACTAGAACATCGACTAAATACCTCCCAACCTCTACGGGGTAGAAAAGGCGTCAAATGTATATGTTCAATTGTTGAGAGATAGATCTCCGATATTAGGCTACTCAGACTTAATCCCATTGGCAAACCAAAAATTTGTTTGTTTGTATACGTTTGTTTGTATACTTTGTCTCGAAAGGTGATATAGTTGGCTTCAACTAAAAGCTTAATTAAGTGAAAAATTTCCTTAATAGGAAGCTTCATATAATTAAGCGGTATCGAGTTATTATTTAACATATCTCAAAGAATATCTACTATATATTCCAATGTAAATTTTGAATACACATTTGCACAGACAGAATTAGGGTATAAGCTAAAAAATAGAATAGAAAAAAAAATACACCAACCAACAATAGTAATATCAAAAAATATTTTATTTCTGTCCCATATGTTGAACAGTGGCAGAAACAACTTAACAGATTCTTTAAAGATACCGAATTGACAATGGTAGCCAGGCCAATATGGAAATTACACACTATACTGAACAATCGCTCAGTTCTTTCCTCGTTTGCAACACAAATAAATGACCTAGCATACAGCATTTCTTGCAGTGATTGTGACTCATCTTATCAGGGTTCTACGCATTTCCTCTGAATTTTCGTGTTAATCAACATGCAGCCCTCAGTTCGTGCTTCTCGTTCAGCAGCGTCAGAATTAGCCTTTCATGTCATTAATGAAAAACATATTTTTTTATTTAATGAGGCCAAAATACTTAAGTGTTCAATGTAATTATACGAGACTATTAATTTCAGAAACAGTTTAAATTAAATTACATGAGAATTCTGTTAATGTTTGCCGGCCATATCTAATCTCTGACTCATGGTCCTTTACGTGCATGCGCGAAGACAAATGATCCCTATTTAAGTTCCGTGCTCACGACATACGGTTGAAAAGCATTGTCAGCTTCAGGAAAGAAAATCATTTTAAATCATTTTGCAGTTTTTTTCATTATATTAATTTTTGACTTAATTTTAAATTGCGTTAAACTGATTTTTAATTGTGTTCATTTGATTTTTAATTATCGTTAATTATTTCTTACTGTAATATAAGATTTTCAATTTTTATTTTTTTAATTGTTGTCTTTTTAATTTCTAGAAAGTATTATATGGAAGTGTTCTACGTATCATACTGAGGTCAACTTCTCTTATTCTTTTACAAGTAGTACAAAAATGAATGAATGTTATTAACAAATACACAAATTACATAATATACTAAAACAGATAAACCAATTATTGTGTTCATTTCTGCTTTGCTAAATTTCCTTCGTAAATTCAACAAAGTAAACTGAAAAACCCTATTATAATATCATTTAAGAGAACAATCACATAATAACAATTATACATTTTTTAATGTTATTTTGAAATTGTTGTTGTTATTTTGTTTTTAGGAGCATTAGCAACTAATGCTATATTGCTCCGTGGAGATGCGGTGGTTATTCCCTGACCTTTCCGCATCCTCCATATTTGGTGGTCACGGGCTCGAACCCCGGTCTAATCAAGCAGCGTGTGCTACGCACTGCTGCTCCTGCCCACCTGGCTATGGAGGCGCCAATTATTTTGAAGTATGCAACAACTTTGATGTTCATGCTTTCCCCATTCAAAGAGAATTATTTTGAGACTATACCTTGCCCATTATAGGTAACGTGTAGTCTCAAAATTGTTCTAAATATTGAGAAAAGTTCTCTGAATACTGGCCTATTCAGAGAACTTTTCCATTTTCTTACAAGCCTTTAACACTGCTGAGGGCTTGTAAGAAAGCTTATTACATAGATCTAAATAACAATGAAAAAAAAATACACATGCTATAATACATATCCTACTTCCTGATCATGGGCCACATGCTAAGTAATAAATTAAAATTTAAGACAATACTTAGCGATTGTTGTATAATCAATATAAGCATACCAATGATGTAATACAAATCAGCTACCTACCAGACGTAATTATTAATTATAATAATATATAAAATATAATAGCAATAAAAAAACAAAGATTTCTTTGTCCTTTTTTTAAAGCCATAATATTATTAAAAATAAAGCCATATTATTAAAAAAAAAATACCTTCATGAAGCCATTTATTAAAAATAAAAAAAACTACCTTTACAAAGCCATATTATTAAAAATAAAAAATTACTTATGAATATTCAAAGAAACTTGACAATATATTAAAACAGAGGTAGCTGAAAGTGATTATCACAGGTATTACACATGCTGCTCATTTTACAGAACTCTGCATTCCTTAAAATTTTTTAAAAGGATTTAGAAAAGCCTCATAAAAGAAGTCGCATTTGCTTGCTATCATTATTTTGTTTTTTTTTCTGACTGCGTGTCTTTAAAGAGTGTAAAAATAAAACTTGCCTTTCATCCTAGCCCAGTGGCTAGGTTGAAAGGCAGTGACTTTATGCTATACAGTAAACCCACACTATTTGTGGGGTTACGTTCCTGATAAATGGCGCAAATACCGAAAAAGTGAATACTAAGTTATAGCACCCATAGTAATAAAAGGGTTCCATTCCAAAGTATGAAATATATAAAAAAAAACTAGTCTAAAATTTTGTCTATGTATGTATTATATATACACAGACAAACATAGACAGTACCTAGTGAAATACAAGCATAAGGTATCGAAATGAAAATAAGAAACAATTTAATATTAAATGTAACATTTATTAGAAATTTCAAGCAAATCTTTCAAAAACATATCAAGAATATGGGTTTCTGGGGAAAAAATAACTCGTAATCGAAGTTTGTTTCTTCGTTTTTTTATTGAGAAAGGCAATAAAAAACTATTGAGTAAGCAAGAGTAATTGTTCTAGGTCTCATTTAAACTTGATGCTTCTTTCCAAATTAGGATCCATTTCCACCACCTTTTCTGAAAGTTGTATGGAGAGGCTAAAAAAAAAAAAAAAAAAAAAGTAAAGTGCAGCCATTATCAACCCACTGCAGGATGGAAGCCTCCTCAACAATTCATGCTGAGGGAAATGGACCATAATCTGCCACGCTGGTCCAGTGCGGGTTGGCAGATCGACCGTATTCAGCAGTCAGGGGCTTGAACCCCGGTCTACTCAAAGAGCGTGTGCTACTGCACTCCCGCTCCTGACCACTCGGTTACGGGAGAGGCTAAAGATTTCCTTTAATGATCTGTTATTTAATTCTGCTCTAACAACGTCAAGATCTTCCTCCTCAGGATCATTTTCGTTCTAATTTGACCATGTCATTAATTCACCCAACTCTTCTATTGTAAGTTCATCTGCATGAGTCTTAATAAGTTTCTGAATGTCTGTTACATTGATGTTTTCAAAGCCCCTGCCTTCTATTCCCTGTGCGATTGCTACAATATCGGCAACTAGTTCATTGACATTGGGGACTGTTTTAGCAACAACCACTTCTGGCCACAATTTTTGCTAACACGCATTAATTGTAGATACTCATATCTCATCAACTGATGCCATGATGTTGATCAGGCAATCTGCAATGTTAAAATTTTTCAAACTTTGACTTACAGTTAAGTCCGACTCCCATTCCATTTTTTCAATTAAGCCAGTAAAATCTCCCCTAACATAGGACGTACAACACAGCAATCAACCTTGGTCTAGCAGTTGTAAAAGTGATGTGGTGTTGGGTGGCAAAAACCCAATTTCAACATTTGGGTGTTCAAATGCTAGCTTGCTTGGATGTCCTGGTGTGTTATCAATAAGAAGCAGAACTTTGAAAGTCAAATATTTTGAAGCTAAGTAACTTTCCACCTCTCGCACAAAGTTATCATTAAACCACTCTCTAAAAAGTGTAGTTGTAACTCAAGCTTTTTTATCGGATTTCCAATAAACTGGATGATGTTCTTTATTCTTTTCCTTCAAAGCATGTGGATTCTGCAATTTATACAAGGGCATCAGTTTGATCATGTGTCCACTAGCATTTGCTAAAAAGGGTAAGCCTATCTTTGGAAGCTTTGAATACAGGAGCAGATTTTTCATTTTGTGTTAAGTATATTCTGGTTGGCATTCTCTTCCAAAACAAATTAAAAAAAAAAACATCTTCCAAAAAAAAACATTTCAATGCAGACAAAACCCAGTTTCATCTGCATTGAACTCCTGTTCGGGAACATATCCTTTGTCTGTAATTAATTTTTTTAATGCAGAAAACTTTCTGCGGCCACGAAATCTGCTAATGCAGACTCACCTACAAGTTTCACGTTATGAAGGCCATATTTTAAACCTTACTTCGGGTGAGACTCAAGTCAAGTGGACCCAAATTCAGCAAAGTCTGGACGGTCTGTGACAGCCAAATCCTCTGCTTGCACCTTCACGATGGTGGGACTGTTAGTAATCCTGGGTATAACCTCCATGCACAAGTACATGGTGGGTGACCACCCAGGTGTGAACCAACGTAAGCAGGGGTCGAGGTGTGGCGGCCAGACCATTTGGAGGAATGCTGCCCCTCTATGTTACCAGGCAGTACTAGGTGGTAGATGACTCTCATCGACCGGTGCAATAGCATTAGCATTAGCATTAGTAGAGGCATATGATGCAAGAAAGCAAGCTTATTCAGCATCAGCCAAAAAAAAAAAAAAAAAAAAACAAAAAAACACACCACTAGGCTATCAACTTCAACAACAAGTGATGGAAGTCGGTTCCACCAACCAACCAACCACCCGCTGGCCAAAGGCAAATTTCCGCACATCTATCCGACATCCGTCCTTCCTCAATTTGAATTTATGCCCTCTGAGCTGATTATTCTGAGCAAGATGAAGAATCCCATTGGCATTGAGCATGCTCAAACCATTCAAAGCCTTATACACCTCTATCAGATCACCTCGCCGGTGCCTAGTCTCCAAACTCTGTAATTTGCAAAACTTAAGCCACCACTTTGCTTATTGGAAGCTTGAAGTGGTGGAACCCATGTTTAGTCTCTAGAGCTAAGTTCCGGTCAACCCTTCCCCATCTCTTCCATCATGCAATATGATTGATGACTTTTGAGGTTATGATGAACATCGTGGCGAGATCCAATATTCCTTTCATTTCGAGGGTACAGCTCTAAAACGGTGTTTGCAAGCCGGCCGCTAGTTAGTACACCGGACTGAACCTATTGGTAACTCTCTAGGAGGCTTCCGGATCAGCTAGTGTATAATCTTGCTACCTCTACTCTGCCAGACAGTGACTGGAGGGAGTCCGGGTAATGTGTATGCGGGAAGCATTGTCGAGGCCATGTTACGTCAAGGATCTGGGTATATTCTTACCATGTGTACGCCATATCCATATCCAAAAATTTCATTACTTCATACAGCATGTCCCCCCCCCCCACCTTTTCTTACTATTAAATACACTATGAATTGTGAAACTAATAGAGTACGCTTATCTGTGAAAAGATCTAAACCTCCCAAACACTTCCTATTTCATTTCACAAATATACGTGGTCTCAGTTCTATTCTCAAAAATGTCCACTTCCACTTTCCACTCCCAGTCTGCCAAATCCCATGTACGTTTTTTGACAGAATCTCAGTAATCCGTTGATTCAACTACTGCTCATCTCAGTTGGCTAAATTATTCGCTGTGTGATTTCTTTCAACTCAAAGGTATTACTTGTGTATATGTCCATTCCGATATTCCCTGTCAAAGACTTGATAATTTGGAATCTCCTCTTTTCGATCTTCTCTGGATTAAAATCTCTCTACCTCATTGTGTCAAATTCATCTGTTGTCTCTACCGTTCTCCCAATTCCACTAATCACTTGGAGCTCTTTGACTTCCTCTCTTTGCAACTTGACTTCCTCCAGTCCAACTTTCCTAACAGTGAGGTAATTTTCCTTGGTGATTTTAATGTTCACAACTCCAGCTGGCTTCTGTTTTCTAGTCACACCGACCCAGCTGGTCGAGATGCTGAGGCTTTTGCAATTACTAATGACCTTGCACAGATTGTTCATTTACCTACAAGAATACCGGACAATCCTAATCATACAGCCAACACACTTGATCTTTTTCTCACAAAACCCTTCTAAGTACAAGGTTGAAGTGAGAGGTCCTTTAGGCACTTCAGATACAACTTGGTGACTGTCTCTTCTCCAATGGAGCCTTTATCTCATGGCTATTCCCAACCTCGTGTTGTTTGGCATTACAAGAATGCAAAATGGGATGACCTGCGAGATTTCTTTTCTTTTTTTCCTGGGTCGGATTACTGTTTCAAAACTTCTGATGCCAATGTTTGTTCAGATTGTGTCAGTAAAATTATTCTTGCAGGAATGGAATCCTTTATCCCAAACGCCACTTTAAAATCTCGTCCTTTATCTAAACATTGGTTTTCCAATAAATGTGCTAAGGCTGTTCAAGAGAAGAATGTTACATTCATAATTGGCTTGTTTCTAATTCTTCAGTTTCATTTTCTGCCTACACCAAAGCTCGCAACAATTGTAAAGCAGTTATTAATCAGTCCAAACTAGATTTTGAACAGGCTAAGAGTAGAAAACTGGCTTCTTGCCCTAATGGTAACCAAGCATTCTGGTCTCTTGCCAAAGCTATTGGCCACAAGTTTTGCCCATCTCTGCTCCCACCTCTGTCCAAACCAGATTGTTCTGTTGTCACTTCAGCCAAGTATAAAGCTGACCTGCTAGCATCCCATTTTTCTTTCAGGTCATGTATTGATAATTTGGTAAAACACCTCCCACCATTCCCAACATGTTCCATTCAATGACTCCTGTGGTCTTCCGTCAAAAGGATAGCAGAAGGATTTTGACGAATCTCGATGCTTAGAAAGCTCCAGGTCCTGATGGTATTTCTCCACTTGTTCCCAAAACCTGTGCTCCTGAACTTACTCCTATTCTTTGTCGCCTTTTTTCACTTTCTTATTCTAAAGGTGTTTTTCCTTCTGGTTGGAAATTTGCTCATATCCAGCCAGTTCCTAAAAAGGGTGACAAATTCCTCCCATCGAATTATCGTTCCATTGCAATTACTTCTACTCTTTCTAAAGTAATGATGAAATCAATTAACCGCCAACTCTTAAACTAACTAGAAACCTTCCATCAGTGTCGATCCACTGGTGATATTCTGGCTCATATTACCCATTTATGGACTAATTCAATGGAAAGGTTCGGTGAAACACAAGCTGTTGCTCTTGACATCTCAAAGGCTTTTGATCGTGTTTGGCATAAAGGTCTTCTAAACAAGCTTCCATCTTATGGTTTGTCAACTGTTTTTAGTAATTGGTTATCCAGTTTTCTCTCTGATCGCTCACTGAGGGTGATGGTTTTCTAACTTCTCTACTAATGCTGGTGTCCTTCAAGGTTCAGTTCTTTCTCCCATTCTTTTCCTCTTGTATATTAATAACCTTCTTCCATTGATTGGAAATCCTATCCATAGTTTTGCCGATGATGGCACGTTGCATTCCACATTCCATTTTTAGAAACCTTGCCCTGCTCAATCAGCTTCAACTTTTCGAAAATCTGCTACCAATTCCTTAAATGCTGATCTTCAGGTAATTCTCCAGTGAGGAAAAGGCAACTTAGTTGATTTCAACCCTTCTAAAACTCAGTCTTGTCTTATATCTCGCAAAAAGGATTCTTCTGCTCCTATGCTTATCTTTAGTGACACTCTGATTTCTAGGCAAAATGATATATCTCTTTTGGGGATTACCCTGACTTGTAATCTCTCTTAGCAGAAGCACATTACAAATATTGCTTCCTCTGCATCTAAAAAATTTGGTTTTCTCTTTTGCTCTCGGCGTTACTTTTCTTCCAACGCTTTACTTATACAGAGTAAAGCGTTACTTTACTCTGTATAAATCGCAAATCCACTCTACCATGGAAAATTGTTCCCACATCTGGGGCGGTGCCCCCAAAACCTCTCTCAGGCTTCTTGATTCCATTCAGAAGAGAGCAGTTAGGTTAATTAATTATTCATCTCTAACAGAGTCTCTCCACTCGCTGTCTCATAGACGTACTGTTTCTGCTGCATGCCTCTTCTACAGATACTTGGGCACTATTCTTCTAGATTGGCTTCTATAATTCCTGCTCTCTCTTTCAAAACAGTCCCAACATGTGCCACCAATGGCCAACATCCATTTACTGTCCAACTTCAAACTCACTGAACCAACTTTTCATCTTCCTCGTTTATTCATTCAACTGCTGTTTTCAGGAACAACCTTCCTGCATACGTATTTCCTGAAAATTACAGTCTACAGAAGTTCAAGTCCAATGTCAACAAATATCTTCTTTCGTTTTCTCAACCTCCAACCCAAGCACAGTACCAAGTACTATCGGTTCTAATACCTCTTGTGTTTGGGGTTTACATTAAAAAAAAAAAAAAAAAAAAAAAAAACCCAGCCTTTGCTAGCTAAAAAAATCCTGCTAGTGCTATCACCAGTTTCGCTAAAGTGTTGATAAAGGTGTTTTGTCTTTTCATGAATGATGAGTGAACTTAACGGAATTTTATTTTGAGTTCAGTCTTCTATCCACAAATTTAAAGCCTTTTCCACATTTTCTAATTTAACATCACGAATTACAGAGCAAATTTTTAAAGCAATAGCGCATTTTCATGGACACTACGGTGGAATTTTTCTTCCAATTTCTTAAATGATCATACCATTGACTCATTGATTTTATGTTTTGTCACTGACATGACACTTTCACCATTAGAAATTTTGTCTAATAACTCAATTTTACTCACTAATGTCACCACCCTCTGATCTTTTCACAATTTCCTTATTATTTGTAGCCTCATAAAAATATGTGGCTACGAATTTCTAACCCACTATATTTTTTTCTTTTCTAACCCCTATATTTTAATAGGGGTTAGAAAAGAACTTGTCCACAATAGTCACTTTCTTTTAACTGTTAATACAGTCGAAAAAGTCTGTTCACACTAACACATTGCAAAATGATAGATTTTTCACTTTTGTAAGCATATCAATTAAAAGTAAATGATGATACCTTCCATAACAAGCACATACAAACTGAACAAGGATTCGTGGGAAATATCCATGCTAGCGATTGTGTTACCCCTCTCCCTGCCCACTTGAGCGCTGTTTTGACCAGGCAAGATGATTTTAGCCACACCCATATTTTTTATGGCGAAAATGTTCACAGCACTTTAAAATTCACATTTTTTTTAGGTTTCATTTTATATTAAATCAGTGACCACGAATACGTAAACCATAAATAGTAGGGGTTTACTGTGTTATGCTGTTATGAGATGGTGTTCTATTGATGAAAACTTAACTTAAAGATGTTGAAACGAAAACATTTCCTTTTTTTTTTTTTCTTTGTTTTTTTGTTTTTTCCAACATACAGTCAGCCCTCGTATAACACGTGTTTACACTACATGAATTCGATCATACACAATTTATAAATAGGGGAACGATATCGTATATAATACAAACCAAATTCGCCTATGCACGATTCGACTTTGTGTTTACAAGAAATGACAGTCGAACGTGGAATCACCCCAACTGAATGCAACACGATAGGAATGAAGAAAAGATCTGTATTATTGCAAATGCAATTAGATTGAGTTTACTACCAGTTTATAACAGATTCCACTGGCAGAAACGCAACTGGAAATTGTTTTTATTGTTTTATGGTAATAACCCCCAGAAATGTGTTTTAGTAAAATGTGAGGTGTTCATAGTGTATCTCTGCCTTTACGGTGTTGCTTATTCGGTTGTTACACGCGCGCAGCTTTGTTTATGTGTACCAAGCATGCCTCCTCATTTTGTAATTGTGCTTTATTCCCTAAAAATGAATAAAATTCTTAAAAAGTGTGAAAAGGAAGCGTTCTGGTGAAGACACTGCAGATTCAGAGAGAAAAAGGAAAGCAATATCAATAAACAGAGGCGGACTGGATCAAAAATTATTACTTGGGAAAATTTCTAGTGGCCTCATACTATGGTTTATGGCCAAAATCACATCGGGGTTTCCCCGGTAAGGCTTATGGCCAGTACGCCTCTGTTGATAGAGAAAAAATATGAAATTATGAAACACTTTTAGCAAAATGAAAGACCATGTGATATTGCACGTGCTACAGGCTTAAATGAGGCAATGCCGAGAATTACAAAGAATGCAGAGAAAATAAAAACAACTTTCATAGCAGGAACAACTCAAAGTGTAATTAAAATCCATTAGATCAAGACACAAAGAATTGGAAGAGATGGAACGGCTGTTATCTGTTTGGATAGAAAATCAAACAAAAAACAAGTTTGCTTACGATAGAAGCAAAAGTATTAGCAATATTTTATTACATAATAGTCATAATAAAATATTTACGTATTTTATTACGATGATTTATTGTGTTTGGTAATGTTTTGGTTACAAATGTGTGTTCAATCTTGGTTGGTCAGCACCTAACCCTATTTTTTCCATAGGGCCTGTTGTTTATATTGCATGACGGTTTCTAGGGACACAACTATCATGTTATATGAGGACTGACTGTATTTGATTTAAAATTTTTCATCAGAAAGTTGTTGCCATCTAGGGATCTATAATATTTTATTTCAAGGTTATTCCTTCTGCTAGTAAAAAGGCACAAATGTTTTGCTGTTGCAATAAAATTCATAAGTCTGTACACATGGGCAAATGTCTCAATATTTGAGAACAGTTAATATCCAAGAGGTACACCAAGTATTTGCCTGCACTACTTAAAGATGATGCAACCAAATTAGCCAACATAAAATTAAACATATGAACCAGAAAATAAACCATAAGTTTGTGACACTACAGCATCATAGCTGATATGCTGGTAAATATTTAAGCAAACAGCAACCTAGTTATAGAAATTTCTGCCACTTCCCTGTTTCAGTGCAAAATGGTACTTCATCAGTGGGAAGCCTGGCACTTGTATGAAGGATTCCTAATGAAAAACTATTGGAAGCATTTATATTATATTGTGCTGAACAAAGCCATTTAAAACTTTAGGTGAAAACCTAAACTGAACTACCAATTTAGACTGAAGATGAGAAGGGTATTAAATAGTAAAATTTAAGTTAAAAAGAAGAAAAACGTGAGCAAAAAGAGAATAAGGATTTTCAGGGCCCATATGCAAGGGTTTTGAAGTGACAAATTAAATATGCTAATCATAACTATTACATATTAAATATTACATCTATGACAAAATAAAAATAAAGCTAAATTAATATGCAAAAAAAAGCAGGAAAACAATAAATTAAGAAGGTAATGAAGTAGTAACTATAACTTTCTATTCAATTTTATTAAATTCACTGGTAACTGAAAGAAATCATATATAAAATATTATCAAGTTTGATGCATATTTTCACAAAAGAGACTTTTTGAATTTTCAGGATTCACTAGCCAAAAATTAACCCTAAAATGGTGAGTTAGTCAAAGTTAAAAGAATGGTATTCCAGTAAATTCAGAGTGAAATTGGGAGGAAAAAAATAAAATAAAATAATAAATAATAATGCGGAGGTTAAAATGGTCTCCATGTGAAGTAGGTGACTGCCAATTCTTAATTATATTTAATATATAATTAGGTAAAACAAATCACTAGTAAAAAATATGCTGTGATAAACTTTACAACTGCCTCACAACTGTACACACGGACAAATGTCTCAATTTCCAAGACCTTCATTTGCCTAGAATCACGGCCTAACAAAATGTAACTTCTGCAAATGTTGGGAAATCGGACCTTGCTGGAACAAGAAATGAATAGTTCAGGAGGTGTGTGTGTGTGTTCAAATTTATTCACACTTTCTGCACTGTGCATGCGCTCAGTGCAGAAAGTGTGAATAAATTAGGCAACAACTCAGCATTGTGATTGGCATTTATGACAGTCTGAGGAATAGGGTAGATACACTCAAAGGAATTAAAATGGGGCTCATCAAGCTCTAAGCTGATCAACTCAAAGGCATTGCTCACACTTGTGCATCAGGCAATACAGTGGCAATCTCCAAGGCAGAATGCACTAGTCCCACAGGAGGTTGTTATTGTCGGTGCCTCTACTTTCAGGGAAATGGGAAATAGGTTGTGCAAGAAAGATAAGTGGAATAGGCCCAGGTATGTCTGCAAGGAGCAAAAGTAAGTGAACCTGTAACGCAGATATTATCTTTCAAAGGCACAAAAGGTGATACTGTTGTATTTTGTGTATACCGTTGTACACACGGGCACTAATGATATTAAGAATACAAGTACAGGACAATGCTGGGAAATTAGGACAAAGTTAGGACTGAATTTGTAAGTGTCTGCACCTCTGCCCAGACATGACAGGAAGGGAGTACATGCTGAGAGCTTTGTTGTTGTTGTGGAATTTAACAATACATTGTCTGCCAGGGCCATATTCTGTCTTTCTAATTGTTAATACATTTTAACTTTATTGTAATAACTATTATATATACCAATACAATTTAGGAAGGTAAACAGTTCTTTCTTATTAGGATCATCTCCAAGAATCTGCAATAATGTTAAGGATGACTGTGCACTAGTAATTGATTTAAAGGTGTTTGAGTGGATATTAAAAAGGTGAGGGCGGTCCAATAATAAATGACGAACAGTCAGTTGTACGTTGTGCATTGTGGGGCACTGTCACTCGCTAAGGCTAAGGGATACACGTGAGTGAAGTGAGTTGTATGCCCAATTCTTAACCTTCTTAGAATTATTTCTTCTTGCCTGCTTTTCTGGAAACTTGAGAGCCATAGCCTTGGATCCGGTTTTATTTGGTAATGTTTGTTTCCTGGATAACCACTCCACATTATTGACCAGCTCTTATAACAAGCTTTTTGGATAATGTGTTTGTAATCGGTATATGGAACTTGAAAAGTCTGTGAAATAGTAGTATCTGGTTGCTTGGCTGCAAGATCTGCTCTTTCATCTCCTGCTATCCCAGAATGCCCTGGGATCCAGCAGAATGTCACAGTTTGGTTGTAGTTTGAGTTTTTGATGTATAGATCTTATAGGCCTGTGAATTAGAAGCAGAGTGAGTTTCGTGTAACTGTGCAATATTGAATGGATATTTGTCCATGGTGGATCAGGCGGCGTCATGTCCTGATATATATTGCTGATTTCTATATTCCATGTTTGAGTCAGTTCTTTAAGTCTAAGTGCAGCAGGTCAGTTTTCATTTGGTTTATTATTGTAAAATGACTTCCATTCGGTATTGTACAGGAATCTCCAACCAGAGTGAGAAGGAAGACTGGATTTTTGTGACATACATCAAAAGTAATGTTTTCCTCTAGAAGATGTAGGGGAGGCTTGTGGGCTTTGATGTAAAGGCTCTGAACTGGAGAAGTTCTGAAAGCCCATAGAGAAACTCTCAGGGCACTGTGCTAGATCGTGTTCAATCGCTCTAAAGTACTTTTCCTCACAGAGTCATACACTAAAGAGCCATAGTCCAAGTGAGACCTGATGAGAGTTCTATAAAGATGGATCAAGGTATGTTAATCAGCACCCCATGACATGGATGACACACAACGGAGGATATTTAACTTCTTAAAACAGAGAGTTCGAAGGCAGGCCACATGGGCTTGAAAGTTCAGTTTATTATCCAGTACCAGACCAAGAGGAATTGAAATGTTATTGATCTTTAGCTCAGGATCAGGAGA
Organism: Mastigoproctus giganteus; assembly: GCF_048544385.1. NCBI lineage: Eukaryota > Metazoa > Arthropoda > Arachnida > Uropygi > Thelyphonidae > Mastigoproctus > Mastigoproctus giganteus. Next base: position 168,566,156 of record NC_143580.1, read on the forward strand.
AGTGATCATAATTTGCAGAAGTGAGTAGTGGTGGATTTCTGTAATGGACCTTATGTAATGGATGGTATCCATTACATAAGGTCTAAGATTCTATTCTGGCAAGAGCAATTTGTAATTATCTTTCAACAGTATTTATCAACTTTGTGACTGGCAGGATATGGTGAGGTCATCTTCATACATGTATATTTGAATGGTTTTTGGAAGATTTTCCAATATGTTGTTGATCCAAATCGCAAATACGGTAGCACTCAGTGTGGAACTCTGCGGGACACCCTCTTCTTGAATGTGAGATGCTGATAGTACGTTTCAATAACAGACTCGAAAGGTGTGCAAGCTTAAAAAGTTCTGAATGATTTGAGGAAGGTAGCCTCTCAGCCCTAACTGCTGTATATCTTTAATAATACCATGATGCCAAATGGTATCAAGGCTTTCTGAATATCTAAGTTCACCATCACTATAGCTGCCTCATGACGAAGGCGTTATGTATGTTCGATTCAATTTTGACAAGTAAATCAAGGGTAGATCTGTTTTAAGGAAGCCATGTTGGTGTCGGAAAGAAGAAGGTTTTGGGATTCTACGATCTAAGCGAGCCTCTTATGCACCATCCTTTCAAAGATTTTGAACAAACAGTTTGTCAAAGATATTTTGGTCTGTAATACTCAACTAGAGAAGGATGTTTGCCTGGTTTTAGAATAGCACAAATATAGCAATGATGCCATGACAGAGGATATGTATGCCGTAGCCTAGTGGTCAGGTGTACAGGTGCATAAGTACACATGCCTTGAGTGACCGGAGTCCAAGCCCGTGACTGCTGAATACAGTGCTGTTTCTTGTATTCTGTGCATCTTTAATCACAGATGCCTTGAATGCGTATATACCATTAAAAAAATACTCCACGAGAAGGGTTCCAAGTTGGATTAATAGTGAAGTTGTCGCATTACTTGAGCAGAAAAAGGTGGCATGGAAAGGTTACAGAGCAATAAAAAGTACTGAAGCCTATAACAGCTACAAGGTGATGTGTAATAGAGCCACAGAAAAGGTTCGACAGGCAAAGGCAGTTTATGAGAAATCACTAGCAAACAGAGCAAAGAGGGGGGATAGAGAATTCTTCACATATATAAATGCCAAGAAGAGCAGGACAAACCAGATCGGACCTTTACGTAAGGGAAAGGGGATAGTAATAAATACACCAGCTGGCGTTGCAGATAAACTCAACAGTTATTTTGCATCGATATTTACAAATGAAAAACGTTTTGTGGCAATGGGAAATTGTGGGAGTGAAGTTAAAAAATATGTAATTAATGATATTGAAATTTCGCAAGATTATTTAATGAAAAAACTTTCGAGCCTACAGAGCAGTAAGGCTCCTGGAGTTGATGGAATATACCCTATAATCTTAAGAGAGGCGGCAAGCGAGTGCATTGAACCATTGAGGCTAATTATGCGAGCATCACTAGACTCTGGGGAGATTCCCTTGGATTGGAAAAGTGCAAATGTATCTCCCATACATAAGGGTGGCTCTAAAAGTGAAGTTGGAAATTATCAACCTGTCAGTCTGACTTCAGTAGTAGGGAAAATCATGGAGGCAATGATCAAGGGTGGAATTCAGGATCATTTGGATCGTATTGAAATTCTCAATTCTCAGCATGGTTTTGTAAAGGGAAAATCATGTTTAACAAATCTGGTTCGCTATTTCAAAAGGGTCACTCACGAGCTGGATTTAGGGAATAATTTCGACATTGTTTATTTAGATTTCAGCAAAGCTTTTGACTTAGTCCCACATGAGCGGTTGCTTTATAAGCTGGAACAGGTTGGAATCATTGGGAAAATCCTTAGATGGATAGAAGGATGGCTTCAGGGCAGGAGGCAGAGGGTTGTGATAAATGGCTATTCCTCAGATTGGGTTGATGTAAGAAGTAGGGTTCCCCAAGGATCAGTATTAGGGTCACTGTTGTTTTTAATTTTCATAAACGACATTGATGAAGGGATAGAGGGCGTGATGTCTAAATTTGCAGATGATGTTAAAATTGGTAGAGTAGTTAATGATCACTGTCAAGCTGAGCTTCTTCAGAGAGACCTAGATAGACTTCAAGAATGGTCAGAAAAATGGCAGCTGTGCTTTAATCCAACAAAGTGTAAGGTATTACACCTGGGAAACAGTAATCCCAAAAAAACTTATTCACTTGGTGGAGTTCAACTAAACCCAGTACTGGAGGAAAGGGACTTGGGTGTTACGATACAGTCAGACATGAAATTCTCTGAGCATTGTGAACAGGTTGCAAGGAAGGCCCATGGTGTCCTATCGATGATCTATCGAACTTTTGCAAGTAGAGATAGCAACGTGATAATCCCATTATATAAGGTTTATGTTAGACCACACTTGGAATACTGTGTTCAAGTATGGAGACCGCACCTAAAGAAAGACATCGAGCTTCTTGAAAGGGTGCAAAGAAGGGTAACTCGCCTGGTGAGATCGGCAAAAGGGCGTCCTTATGAAGAAAGACTTTGAATATGTGTGTTGCAGAGTTTGGAAACTAGACACCTTAGAGGAGATTTGATTGAGGTGTTTAAGGCTCTGAGAGGCATCAGTAAAATGAATGAGGACAAAATTTTTAAGATTATAAATGATGCTAGAACTAGAGGACATAAATTCAAATTACGGGGGAAAATGTTTAGATTGGACTGCAGGAAGTTTTATTTTAGCCAGCGAGTTATAAACTACTGGAATAAGTTGCCTTCATGGGTGGTAGAGGCCGACAGTTTGGGGAAATTCAAAGGTCATCTGGATAGTACTTTCGGGTAAGGGAAGCGCATAGGATTATAGGTTTAATTTCCTTTTTATTTATTTTTTATTTTATTTAATTTTATTTATTAATTATTATTATTTAGTTATTTATTTTATTTATTTATTTTTTTTTTTTTGTTTTTATCATTGTTTTGTTCGGATTTTTTTTTTGGCTGGTGCAGCATAAGCCATAGGTTTTCTTGCACCATGCGGCCGTTACTAATACTAATACTATCTTGTAAAACTCCTCTGACTGTTTGGTCGTCCTGGGGTATAAGCAGAAAATTTATTTATTTTATGAGAAGATTTGGTTATAAAAGAGTAATAATAGCATAATAGCATTAGCAAAGGCACATGATGCAAGAAAGAAAGCTAATATAGCATCAGCCAAAAAAAAAAAAAAAAAAAAAAACCCGTTATTTCACCCATCCACCCGCTTCAAATGTTTGTGAAGTTCTGCCTTGAATCTATTTAAGCTCAACTTCTACAATGACAGATGGAAGTTTGTTCCAGCAATCGACCACCCGCTGACTAAAGGCATACTTCTGCACATCTGTCCTACAACCATCTTTCCTCAATTTGAATTTATGCTTTCTCAGGTGATTATTCTGACCAAGAGGAAGAATCTCATCAACATTGAGTATGCTCAAACCATTCAAGGCTTTATACACCTCAATCAGATCACCTCGCAGGTGCCCAGTCTCCGGACACTGTAATTTGCAAAACTTAAGCCTTTCTTCGTAAGAGCAACCCTTTGTTCCATTCACTAAGCTTGCTGCCCTTCTCTGTACTTGTTTCAACAGCTCTACATCCTTCTTAAAATGAGGCCTCCAGACCTGTATATAGTACTCAAGGTGTGGCCTGACCATTGCCTTATACAAGGGGATAATCACCTCCTTATCCTTGCTAGAAAAATTCCTGTATATCATTGACAAGACACCATGAGCTACTCTTGCAGACCATCTGCACTGCTCAGAAAACTTCATATCTGCCTGCACAATTATCCCCAGGTCCTTTTCATTCTCTACCACTGTCAATGTGGTACCACAGAGTTGATATGTTACTCTGGGATTACTGCTTCCCATATGTATTACTTTATATTTGTCAATGTTAAACTTCATTTGCCACCTCTCAGCCCATCTGCTCAACTTTTCTGAATCCTGTTGCAGCAGTGTTCTGTCATTAGTGTCTTTAACAACCATGCCAACCTTCGTATCGTCTGCAAACTTGGACATTAAGCCTGATATACCATCATCAATATCATTTATAAATACAGAAAACAACAATGGATCCAACACTGAACCCTGAGGGACTCCACTAATAACATTAGTCCACGATGAGCAGTGTCCATTGATTACCACTCTCTGTCTTCTCCCACTGAACTGTCCCTTTATCCATAGCAGCAATTTGTCTCCAATGCCACACTGCTCCAATTTGTGCAGCAGTCTTCCATGTGGAACAGTATTAAAGACTTTTCTAAGATCCAAATATATGATATCAAAGTTATTCTTTGCTCCAGTTCTTTTGTGACTACATCATAGCATACAATCAAATTAGTCAGACAAGACTTCCCCTTAACAAACCCATGCTGTGTCAAAGCTATAACTGAAGTCTTGTCTAGATGATCCTACAATGCCTCCATTAATTTCCCTGGAACAGAAGTTAAACTAACAGGTCTGTAATTACCCTCTCTCCCTTTGATCCTCCTTTGTGGATTGGGATCACATTTGCACAACTCCAGTCTATGGGTACCTCCCCTGAGTCCCTTTCATAATTATGGCTAAGGGTTTGTTTACTTCCTTTGCCACCTCCTTTAATATAACTGAATAGATTCCATCCACCCCAGGTGCCTTTCTTGTGTTTATCTTCAACAATTTTACCTCCACTTTACTCTCAGTTATTACAAGATTATATAGCTTACTGCCAGAGTTGAATACACCTCTGGCATTCCCCTCTCTGAATAACTCGTCTTGTGTGAATTTTGATGCAAATTTCATTTAGTTTGTTAGCTACCTGAGCAGGATCATCAACAGTTGAACCATCGATATCAAGTGGACCAATCTGATTCATCCCCTTCCTTCTAGAGTTTACATAAGTAAAGGACTCTTTGCTGCTTTTCTTTGTATCCTTTGACAAAGATTTCTCGTAATCTGCCTTCGCCTGCCTAACCTCCTTTGTAACTTAGTTACAGACCACCTTATATCTGTCATAGGCTTCTGTGTCACATGTTAATTTATATGTATCCCATGCATTTTCTTCTCTGTCACATGTCAAATTATAGTTCATCTGATATCCATTTAGGCATAAATCTTGAACAATATTTCTTTGTTGGTATGAAAAGCCTAGCAGTTTCCAAGATTAATTCTCTGAATGCTTCCCATTTTGAATTTGTTGTTGGTAACATCATCAGTTGGTTCCACCGTATAGAATTTAAATACTGTCTCAGACCACCATTGTCACCTTTACGAAAGCAAACACCCTTCCCTTTACCCTTGATGGTAGTTACCTCTTTGAGTAAATCCCTCTTCAGCACACTGTGACAACTGCCACCTAGCAATTCCTTTATCTACAGATTCTTGATGCCTGAAGAATCACTACTGATAACCAGATCAAGAGTATTACTCCCTCTAGTTGCCTCCCGAACATGTTGTTGTGGAAAACAATCATCCAATAAATCCACAAAAGCCTTGCTAGTGTGTGAGTTACCAACCCACAAATACTGGGAAATTAAAATCCCCCATTATAAGACACTCTAATTTACTGGCCCACTTTATTTCTCTGCACAATTGTTCATCATACTCATCAGATTCATTAGGCCTATAACATATACTCTCATTTTTCATTTTCCAGTGCTTATATCACACCAAACAGACTTAACATTGCATTGTCCACTAACATCAATTGGATGCACTTTCTTAGATTTTATGTGTTTCTTAACTAACAGCATAACCCCTCCTCCCTTCCTGTCCTGCCTACCCTTTCTGTACACACTGTACTTCCCAAATTCCAGTTCTGCACTACTTATGTCTGTGTGGCACAGTGTCTCTGATATGCCAACAATATCTGCCTTTGATATCTTGATTAGTACTTCAAGCTCATCGAATTTATTAACTATACTCCTAGCATTGGTGTACATGCAAGTATACATGCCCCTGTTTCTACTCTTAGTTACCTTAACACAGTCCATGTATTTACTTGTTCAACTATGACTCCCAGCAGTCCTGGAAATTCCCACTGCCTTGCTTTCTAGGCTGCTGCTCAATTGCATTTCAATAGAAGTAGTGCAAGAATCACTTTTACCTCCGCCAGCGGCTACCGTTAATCTATTAGTCCATGTATCCCCCCAAGCTAGCAGTTTTCCGACCCACCTAACTCTGCCTCGATAGCATCAGCAAATATTCTTGCACCCTTTCTATTTAAGTATATCCCATCCCTGTAGAAGCAGTCTCTCCTGTTAACAAGCACAGACAAGGCTGAGAAAAATTCTACCCCTTGAGCCTTGCACAATATCTCTAGGGCCAAATTGATCAACAAGGCTCTCACCCTATACTCCCTCCTATCGTGTCTCGGCAGATTTGCAGACACTTTCAAATTCAACCCTAATTCACGGCTTTTTTGAGTATTGTCTTGTACTTGTTAAGTAATTCTGCCAGTCTCCTACTCTTAATATCATTAGTGCCAACGTGTACAAGAATATCACCCTTTGTGCCCTTAAAGGATGATATCTGCCCTACAGTGTCAACAACCTTTGCCCCTGGCAGACATACCCTGGTCCTGTTCCATCTATCCTTTTTGCACAATATGTTCCCCGTTTCCCTGACAATAGAGTCACCTACAGCAACTAGTTCCTTTGGGACCTAGTTGTTGTGGAGGTCAGCTTCACAGATGCTTCAGCACACTGTAGTGAATACCATCTGGTTCTGCTGCACTATTTGGGGATTTGCTCAAAGGTTCTTTGAGCTCAGATATAGTAAAGGGCTGGTTATACGGAAGTGACAGTTTAGTTGAAAAATTCAATTTATGGCATTCCTCCCCAATGTTAATGCATTGAAAGGAGGCGGAAATTTTATAAAAAGATTCTGCTAAAGCATTTGCAATATCAGTTGTGGAGGATAGGTCCTGCCATTCCATTGTATTATCGGAGATTGCAGCGGCAGAAATTTCCCATTGAGAGGTTGTATTTTTTTATCATATAATTCGAGTGTCAGTATTTTTGTTAATGGTTGAGGCAAAATTAATCCAGGAGTCACATTTTGCTTTGTTCCTAATATGTCTTGCTTTGGCTCTGACTTTTTTTGTAAACAATTAGGTTGGTAGTAGTTGGAAACTTGCAAAACTGGTTTCAAGCATGGTTTTTTTTCTCATTTCGCTTTGAAGCATTCTTCAATCCACCACTGATTTTGGTGTACAGGCTTGCACTGGTCAGATTTTGGGTTGGAAATTTCTGCTGCAGATAATATTTGGTTGGTAATGTGATCTGTTGTGTCAACAATATGTTGTTGCTGTACATATTGTTCCACTTGTGTCGAGTACGACACAAGTGGAACAGGTTTTTCAGTCTGCTTTGTGGAAATTTGAAGAAATATGGCCTTTAGGACATGATAGGACCTGTATTTGAATTGAACTTATAATAGGAAAATGGTCACTGTGGAATGGATCATTCAGCACTAACTATGCCATGCTTGGGAAAAGAGAGGCTGAACATATGGATAAGTCTATGGCTGATGTAGTACTTGTTGAATATGAGTTGGACAGCCAGAGTTTAACAGAGTCAGGTTATAGTTATCCAGGAATGTTTCGATTAATTGGCCTCTCCTATCCATGGTGGAAGATACCCACAATGGATGGTGCCTGTTGAAGTCACCAAGTAGACAGACAGGAGGTAGCAGTTGTTTGATAACATTGTCAAGTTCAGCCTGGGAACAAGGATAATTTGGTGATATATAAATGGATGCAAGGGTTAACGATATTCCCATTGCTATCCGAACTGCTACAACTTCTAAGGAGGTTTGTAGTTGGAGATGTCTTGAGGGTACTGTAGCTTTCACGAATACAGCTACCCCACCATGAGCAGCAGAGTCAGAAACCCTGTCTCGCCTATACATAGTATAATTTTTGAAGTTGATAGAAACTTGTGGTGACACAAAAGTTTCCTGTAAGCATACACCTACTGCATTAGTCTGAATTAGTGAATAACTCAGGTCATCTATATTACTGCATAATCCTCTAGAGTTCCATTGTATGAATTTATTCATTGCTTAGGTCTGATTGAGGAAGACCGATCTGACTGTTTTAATGAGACGCTATCTGTCTGCTTGGTTTTGGTTTTTCATTTCTGGGAAAGATTGGACGTCCTGTATCCATGATATCATTAGCATGGAATTCTAGTATTGTTTCATGATTCTCTGAATGAAAATCAGTTTTCATGTTGTTATTTCATGGTTTCACTTTTTTCTGATTTTCAACAATAGTTGATTTTGTTGTTTTGGGCAAGGCTGACATAGCATCAGTTGGGAAACTGATAGGCGTACTGCTGGTTTCGTTGACTGTAGGTTTCTTATTGCATGTTAACACAGTTTTGGCCTAGGTGGCAAAGGAAATGCCCAGTTTTATAGAGACATCTGTTTGAGTTGCAGCTGAGTGGCTGCTTCTGGTGACCGATGCGTATGATTGGCTAGGCATGATAAGCAGCACTTGCCTTCTTCTTCAGGGTATGTGACTTTATGCTCGACTTTATATTTCTGGATTTTTTTGCCTGTTTCCCAAAGGTCACACGCTTTAGAAAATGCCAGATGGTTTCCCTTACAGTTTGGGCAGATAGGAGTGGAAGCTGTACAGTCTTCTTGAGAATGCTCCTTGGAGCCACAAAGAGGACACACAGCATCTCCTTGGCACGCTGTCTGAGAATGGCCGTACTTCTGACACTTAAAGAAGTGAATGGGATTCGGGATGTAAGGCCGAATCTTGCAGTTTAAGTAATCTACTTTAACAGAAGATGGAAGAGTAGAAGTACTAAATGTCAAAATGATGGACTTTGTTGGTAGTAGGTTGCCATCTTTTTTTTTTTTTTTTTTTTTGGTCATGATTCTCCATGAATGAGTGACTTTTTTCTTCACTACACTCTTGTATAATTTCTTGTTCTGAGACATTTAGTAAGTCTCATTCGCTGATGATTCCTTTAGAAGTGTTCAGAGTGTTATGGGGCATAACCGACACTGAAATACTGTAAAATGTTGTAAATTTTAACAGTTTTTCTGAATGGCCTGGCTTGGAAGCTTCAATCAGGTCTCCAGATTGGAGATGCTTCACCATTTTAGGGGATCAAATAACTGATTATAAACATTTCTGTATTAGCGAATGCGATAACTTGCCAACAGGTTGTGTGGATAGTGAGTGCATTATGCTGGCATATCTGCATTCTGTTTTTCGGTCTGTTGTCTCTTCAAACGATTCAAGTCATGTTCTGAGACAGAATTAACAAGTCTGGAGCCTGTGGGTTCTAGCGGTGGATATGCATCGCAATCTATTGTTGCTCCTTTACCCCTGGAAGAGGGAATTTCTTCTGCCAGGTTTCCGGCTCCATCACGTGATGGCAGGAGTGGTGCCAACCAGTGACCAAACGATCAGCAGAAGAGGAGAGCAGTACGTTGCAAGCGGGGTTAGCAGTGAAGCAGTGACATTACGAGAAGTGGAAGGTTTATTAAAGCACTATTTAATTTATTAAAGCACTATTTAATTAGTGTTTATTAAAGCACTAATGTAATTATTTCACTATTACTAGGAAAAACGCTACAAAATCGCACTAGACAGATCGCTTGGCACTCGGGGCTGAGAGCCTTGTCAATCAATTTGGCCCTGGAGAGACTGTGCAAGGCTCATGGGGTGGAATTTTCCTCAGCGTGATCTGTGCTTGTTAACAGGAGAGACTGTTTTAATAGCAATGGGGATACACTTAATAGAAGGTGTGCAAGATTTGCTTATGTTATCAAGGCAGTGATAGATGGGTCAAAAAACTGCTACCATGGGGGAAAATACAGATTAATAGATTAACTAAAGCCACAGGCAGAGGTGAAAGTGATACTGCTTCTATTGGAAAATGCAGCAGACTGGAAAGCAAGATGTCGGGATTTCAGACTTGGCTGAGATTCATCATGGAAAACATAAATACATGGGCTGTGTTAGGGTATTTAAGAATAGGAACATGCCATGTATACTTGCTGTACACTAATGCTGCTAGCCTTGTAAATGAATTTGATGAATTTGAAGCACTGATTAAGTCATCTATGTCTCTGCTATCCATACACACATTGCAGGGACAGCAGAGACATAGTGCCACTAAGATTTAAGTGAGGCTGAATTTGAATATCAGAAGTACAATGTGTACAGAAAGGACAGGCCAGGAAGGATGGACGGATTCAGCTCTTAGTTAAGAGCATATTAAATATAAGGTGGTTCATCCAATTGATATGGGTGACCACTGCAATGCTGAGCCAATTTGGTTTATAAGCACTGGGGAAAACAAAATTGAGAGTAGGAGTGTGTTATAGGCCTAATGACAGTGATGAGTATAACAAAGCACTATACAGAGAAATAGAGTAGGCCGGTAAATCAGAATGCCCTATAATGGGGGATTTTAACTTTCCAGATGTTGACTGGAATTTGTGGATTGGTCACTCACACAATAGCAAGATTATTGTAGATTTCTTGGATGACTGTTTTCTTACAGCAGTAGCATGTTAGGCAACAAGAGGAAGCAATACTCTTGATCTGATTATCAGCAGTGATCCTTCAAACATTAAGAATCTACAGGTAAAAGACACTGGGAGGCAGCAATCACAGTGTATTAATGTGGAATTTAAAGTTTAATGTAATTAAATTAAAATTTAATTTAAATTAAATTAGTTTAATTTAAATTTAAATTTAAGTTAATTAAACAACGTAACTACCATCAAGGGCAAAGGGAGGGTTTTTGCTTTCGTAAAAGTGACTTTTTTTTTTTTTTTTTTAAATGTAAACCCCAAACACGAGAGGTGTTAGAACCTATAGTACTTAGTAGCGTGCTTGGGTTGGAGGTTGAGAAGACGAAAGAAGATATTTGTTGACATTGGACTTGAACTTCTGTAGACCATAATTTTCAGGAAATACGTATGAAGGAAGGTTGTTCCAGAAAACAACAGTTGAATGAATAAACGAGGAAGATGAAAAGTTGGTTCTGTGAGTTTGAAGTGGGACAGTAAATGGATGTTGACTGGTGGCTGCACATGTTCGGAATGTTTTGAAAGAGAGAGTGGGAATTATAGAAGCCAATTCAGAAGAATCGTGCCCATGGAAGTATCTGTAGAAGAGGCATGCGGCACTCGCAGTACGTCTATGAGACAGCGAGTGGAGAGACTCTGTTAGAGATGAATCATTAATTAACCTAAATGCCCTCTTCTGAATGGAATTAAGAAGCCTGAGAGAGGTTTTGGGAGCACCACCCCAGATGTGGGAACAATATTCAATGGCAGGGCGGATATGCGATTTATACAGAGTGAGCAGCTGTTTGTAAGAAAAGTAATGCCGAGAGCGAAAGAGAAAACCAAGTTTTTTAGATGCAGAGGAAGCAATATTTGTAATGTGCTTGTGCCAAGAGAGAGATTAGAAGTAGGGCGATTCCCAAAAGAGATATATAATTTTGTCTAGAAATCGGAGTGTCACTAAAGATAAGCATAGGAGTAGAAGAATCCTTTTTGCGAGTTATAAGACAAGACTGAGTTTTAGAAGGGTTGAAATCAACTAAGTTGTCTTTGCCCTATTGGAGAATTACCTGAAGATCACCATTTAAGGAACTGGTAGCAGATTTTCGGGAAGTTGAAGCTGATTGAGCAGGACAAGGTTTCTCAAAATGGAAAGTGGAATGCAATGTGCTATCATCGGCAAAACTATGGATAGGATTTCTAGTCAATGGAAGAAGGTCATTAATATACAAGAGGAAAAGAGTGGGGGAAATAACTGAACCTTGGGGGACATTAGTGGAGAAGTGAGAAGACAGAGGGCCATCTACCATCACCCTCGCCGACCGGGCTAGCCGAGTGGGTAAAGTACCTGCCCGGCAAACCAAAGGTTGCGGGTTCGATTCCCGCCTCGGGCTTGGATCAAAGTACTGTAAAAACCTTGGGAGGTGCAATATGGCCACAGAAGCCGATGCGCCAACAACTACCAAATCAAAAAAAAAAAACCATCACCCTCAGTGAGCAATCAGAGAGAAAACTGCATAAACAGTTACTAAAAACAGTTGGCAAACCATAAGATGGAAGCTTGTTTAGAAGACCTATGCCAAACATGATCGAAAGCCTTTGAGATGTCAAGAGCAACTACTTGTGTTTCACTGAACCTTTCCATTGAATTAGTCTATAAATGGGTAACATAAGACAGAATATCACCAGTGGATCGACACTGACAGAATCCATACTGGCGATCGTTGATCAGATGGAAATTTCCAAGCAGAAGGAAAAACACCTTTGGAATAAGAAAGTGAAAAAAGGCGGCAAAGAATAGGAGTAAGTTCAGGAGCACAGGTTTTGAGAACAAGTGCAGAAATACCATCGGGACCTGGAGCTTTCTTAGCATCAAGATTTATCAAAATCCTTCTGACATCCTTTTGAAGGAAGAACACAGGAGGCATTGAATGGAGCGTGTTGGGAATGGTGGGAGGTTTTTTAACAAGATCATTAATACATGAGTTGGAAGAAAAATGGGATGCTAGCAAGTCAGCTTTATCTTTGGCTGAAGTGACAACAGAACCATCTGGTTTGGACAGAGGTGGGAGCAGAGATGGGCAAAACTTGTGGCCAATAGCTTTGGCAAGAGACCAGAATGGTTGGTTACCATTAGGGCAAGAAGCCAGTTTTCTACTCTTAGCCTGTTCAAAATCTAGTTTGGACTGATTAATAACTGCTTTACAATTGTTGCGAGCTTTGGTGTAGGCAGAAAATGAAACTGAAGAATTAGAAACAAGCCAATTACGATATGCAACATTCTTCTCTTGAACAGCCTTAGCACATTTATTGGAAAACCAAGGTTTAGATAAAGGGCGAGATTTTAAAGTGGAGTGTGGGATAAAGGATTCCGTTCCTGCAAGAATAATTTCACTGACACGATCTGAGCAAATGTTGACATCAGAAGTTTTGAAACAGTAATCCGACAAAGGAAAAGAAGAAAAGAAATCTCGCAGGTCATCCCATTTTGCATTCTTGTAATGGCAAACAACACAAGGTTGGGAATAGCCATGAGATAAAGGTTCCATTGGAGAAGAGACAATCACCAAGTTGTGATCTGAAGTGCCTAAAGGACCTCTCACTTCGACCGTGTACTTAGAAGGGTTGTTTGTGAGAAAAAGATCAAGCGTATTGGCTGTATGATTAGGATTGTCCGGTATTCTTGTAGGTAAATGAACAATCTGTGCAAGGTCATTAGTAATTGCAAAAGCCTCAGCATCTCGACCAGCTGGGTAGGTGTGACTAGAAAACAGAAGCCAGCTCGAGTTGTGAACATTAAAATCACCAAGGAACATTACCGCACTGTTAGCAAAGTTGGACTGGAGAAAGTCAAGTTGCAAAGAGAGGAAGTCAAAGAGCTCCAAGTGATTAGTGGAGCTGGGAGAACGGTAGAGACAACAGATGAATTTGACACAATGAGGTAGAGAGATTTTAAGCCAGAGAAGATCAAAGAGAGGAGATTCCAAATTGCTAAGTCTCTGACAGGGAATATCAGAATGGACATACGCACAAGTACCACCTTTGAGGCAAAAGGAATCATACAGTGAATAATTTAGGCATCTGAGATGAACAGTAGTTGAATCAACCGATAACTGAGATTCTGTCAGAAAAAGTACATTGGGTTTGGCAGATTGCAAGTGGAAATGGGCATCGTTGGGATTAGAGTTGAGACCATGTATATTTGTGAAATGAATTAGGAAGTGCTTGGGAGGTTTAGATCTTGGGAGGTTTAGATCTTTTCGCTAAAAAGATCTGTCTGAAACTACAGTAGTCTCAGACAGTTTTTAAATTCTATGCGATGGAACCAACCGATAATGTTACCAACAGCAAATTCTAAATGGGAAGCATCCAGAGAATTAATCATGGAAGCTAATAGGGTTTTTATACCACCAAAGAAATACTGTTCAATGCTTAGATCTAAATGGATGTCGGATGAACTACTGAGACACTTGGCATGGAAGAAAAGTGCTGGGATGCATATAAATTATAAGGTGATAAAAAAGCCTATTGGTAGATATAAATTTGTTTGTAATCAAATCACAAAGGAGGTTAGGCAAGCTAAGGGATTTTGCATTCCTTGATGCTTATCTTTGCAAAGACTGTAAAGAAAAGCAGTGAAGACTTCTATGCTTAGATTAAAAGTAGAAGGAAGGAAGTTGAATCACATTGGGCAACTTTATGTCAATGGATTAACTGTTGATGACCCTTGAACAGGTTGCTGACAGACTGAATAGGTAGTTTGCATCCACATTCAGACATTACGAATTCTTTAGGGAGAGGGGATGACAGATGTTTATAAACTCCAATGGGGAACCAAATGACTTTCTAATAACTGAAAGAGAAATTGTTAAACCTGAACACAGAAAAAAGGACCTGGGGTGGATGAGATCTCTCTCTCTCCAATCATATTAAGGGAGGCAGCAAAAGTTGTAAGCAGACCTTTAGCCATAATTATGAGAGTATGCTTGGATTCAGGTTAGATCTCTATGGACTGGAGGTGTGCAAATATATATCCAATTCATAAAATGAGATGAAAAGGTGACATGGATAATTACAGACCTGTCAGCTTAAGATCATTTCCAGGGAAAATAATGGAATCAATGGTTAAAAAAGTAATGCAAGATCAACCCAAAGGTCGTGGGTTCGAATCCTGCCTCGGGCTTGGATCAGAGTAGAAAATGCAAAAAGTTTGGGAGGTGCATTGTGGCCACAGAAGCCGATGCACCAACAACTAACCAAAAAAAAAATCAGGATCATCTGGACAGGAATGCAATTATACTGGATCTGTTAAGAGGCGGTCTTGACTAACCAATCTGATAGGTTATTATGATGCAGTGACCAAGGAATTAGATGGAAAAAAATATCGATATCGTATACTTGGATTTCTTGGAAGGTATAGATGGGTGAAGTGTTTAATTTTTTTTTTTTTTTTTTTTTGGCCAAATTCTCACTGTAAGTGGGTTAGCCTTGTAGGTTGTACCTGTTTTGTGCAAATAAATAAATAATAAATACAACTTAAATGGCATAACTGAATAATAAATTTGATTCTCTCTTTTAGGCAAAGTAAGTCAAGTACACAAAACAACAAATAACTTGGGGAGAAAAAAAAAAAAAAGAGGTCAAAGTATCAACTTCATTTTGAAAAAGCAAAGTAAAGTGAAGGGAAAAAGGAATTGGAAAGAAACATTTTCTCATCTCAAGTAATAATGGTTCTAAAAGCACAAATTGAAGAAATTACTCTTGTTATACTAGTATATTATTTTTAGTTTTAGCAAAATTTAACAAAAAAAGAAAATTAAGCCCAAAATTTTCATAGCCAGAAAATTTTTAAAAAATGTCGAACTCATTTTTCATCATTTTTAATAGGTTAAGCAATGTGAGACTGTTTTTGTCTCATTTTTTTTTAAGCATCAGGCTGCATGACATTTTATGTCACAGTTCATTTTATTGTTTGTGATGCTACTCTATTGTGTCACAGACAGCACATTCTTTAATGTAAAACAAATGTAGATAGCATGGCCAACCCAAATATGGTTCCAGTTTCAATTTTTTCTTTTGGATAGGCCATGGTGTATTAGCTGTGGCATAATTATATTTAAGAAAGAAAAAATTGGAGGTCCCTAGGAATCAATTTTTTATTAACATTATGGTGATTAATACTTAACTTACTTTAGGTAATAAATACTTAACTGTCTATGAATTGATGGCTATTCTTTGCTTCCTCGTTTTTATCTCTTTCATTTTCAGCAATGGATTTGCTTTCTGGAGTGCTTAATTTCAAGCGCTTACAATCTGATTTGAAGAAAAAAACTTAATCAATTAAAAAATGCTACAAAAAAAAAAAAAAAAAATCAATAAAATATTTAATGTTTTCTTTATAAGCAGAGTACTGATATTAAATATACTTTAATAAGCTTTATTTAGAATATCTCTAGAAACTAACATAAGGAAATGCTAAATTCAAGAACAATAACACCTTGAAAAATTCAATGTTGCAAGGTTAGGCAAGCCAAGCCAGGTTAAAAGAAGCTTTGGTAAAGAATGCCAAGAAAGGCAGCAAATTCTTTATTTATATTAACAGTAGAAGGAGGGTTGAATCACACTGGTCCACCTGACATTGAGGTTCGTCTGTTGATGATTACCGACAGGCTGAATTCTACATTCACACAGGAGGAATTCTTTAGGGAAGCAGATGTCAGAAGTTTATCAAACTCTAACAGGGAGCTAAATGATTTTGTGATAACTGAGGGAAGTGGAAGAGAAATTATTGAAGTTAAACATAAAAGAAGGCACCTAGGAGGAATGGGATCTAATCCAATAATATTAAAGGAGGCAGCAAAGGAGGTAAGCAAACCCATAGCCAAAATTATGAGAGCATCTTTGGATTCGGGGGAGATTCCTATAGATTGGAAATGTGTGAATGTAATCTTTATTAACAAAGTGGGATCAAAGGGTAACACGAGTAATTACAGCCCTGTTAGCTTAATTTCTGTTCTAGAGAAAATAATGGATCACTGGTTAAAGAAATAATGTAGGACCAACTAGACGGGAGTGCAGTTACACTTCAGTTATGGCGTGGACTTTTTAAGGTGAGATCTTGTCTGACCAATCTGATTGGATACTATGACCCAACGACCAAGGAACACTGGATGCAAAAAATAATTTAATATCATATACTTGAATTTCAGGACAGCTTTTGATAGTGTTACGCATAAAAGACTGCTGCACAAATTGGAGCATTAAGTGAAAGTTACTGCTATGGATAAAGGGATGGTTGTGTGAGAAAACACAAGGAGTTGTTATCAATGGATAATGCTCTTTGTGGGCTAATATCATTAGTGGAGTCCAACACGATTGGTGTTGAGCCCATTGTTGTTTTATGTATTTATTACTGATACTGACATGGGTATATTAGGCTTAATGTCTAAGTTGTTGTTGTTTATAGGAGCATTAGCAACTAAGGCCATATTGCTCCGGGGATATGCGGTGGTCATTCCCTGACCTTTCCGCATCTTCCGTATTTGGTGGACACGGGCTCGAACCCCGGTCTAATCAAGAAGCGTGTGCTACGCACTGCTGCTCCTGCCCACCTGGCTACAGAGGTACCTAATGTCTAAGTGTGCAGATAATATAAAGGTTGGCAGGATGATCAATGATGGCAAAATGTATGCTGCTGCAACAAGATCTAGAAAAATTAGGCAGATGGGCTGAGAAATGGCAACTGAAGTTTAACATTGACAAATGCAAGGCACTGCATATGGAAAGCAGTAATCCCAGGGTAACATATCAACTGTGTAGCACTATACTCAGGGTATTGGAAAATGAAACAGACCTAGGGGAATTGTGCAGTCAGATATGCAGACAGGTTGTAGTTCATTGGATTTGGTCAATGATATACAGAAATTTTGCTAGCAGGCATCAGGAGGTGATCATCCGATTGTATTAGGCAATGGTCAGACCACATCTTGGGCACTGCATGCAAGTCTGGAGGCCTCATTTTAGGAAGGATGTATAGCTGCTGGAATAGATACAGAGAAAAGTAATGAGATTGGTGAGGGTAACAAAACACAGCTGCTCTTACAAAGAAAGGCTTCAGGTCTGGAAATTGCAGCATCTCCAGAAGCTGCAATTTGCACTAGGCACCTACAAGGTGATATGACTGAGGTGTTTAAGGCTTTGAATGGCTTGAGTAAACTCAATGCTGATGGGATTCTTCATCTTGCTCAGACTATGTACATGAAGGATATAAATTTAAATTGAGGAAAGATGGTTTCAGAAATAGATGTGCGGAAGTTTGTCTTCGGTCAACCAGTGGTTGATTGCTGGAACAAGCTTCCATCCACTGTTGTGGTAGTGAATAGTTTTAATAAATTCAAGAAAGAACTATACCAACTATTGGAGAAGAGAGATGAATCAGATTTTCTCTCTTTGTTTTGGTTGATGCTGTATAAGCTTGCTTCCTTGCATAATTTGCCACTATTAATAACTCTAGACTTCAGCAAAGCTTTAATAGGTCACTAAAAAGGCCTCTGTGGTAAGGAAATCTATCCATATTTTATGCCGCCAACTCTGACCAATTATAATTTTATAAAAATATAAATGAAATAAAATAAAATAAAATAAATAAGTAAAATCGACTGTAAAGTATAGATTAAAATTGCTAAACCCGTACTACTATAAAACTGAAAAACAGTTTTATAGTAGTCCAGGTTTAACAATTTTAATCTATACTTTACAGTCGATTTTACGTATTTATTTAATTTTATTCAGTTTTATAGTAGTACGAGTTTAATGATTTTAATCTATAATTTACAGTTGATTTTACTTATTTATTTTATTTTATTTGTAATTTTATTTCATTTATATTTTTATAAAGTTATAATTGGTAAGAGTTGGTGGTATCAAATATGGAAAGCTTTAATATTCAAGACTGCTAGATAGCAAGGCATTTGTTACTTTACACTATTCATAATTTCACTATAATGCTGATGGAATCCTTCCTCTTTCTTAGACACGAGAGGACAAATTTAAACTAAGGAAGGATAGTTGCAGGGTAGAAGTGTGAATGTGCCTTCAGCCGGTTAAATGTTAGAACAAACTCCCATCTTGTGTTCAGAGGGTGGTGGTTTGAATAAATTCAAGGAAGAAGTAGACAAACTGTTAGAAGGGACGTACAGGTGATATGTGAAGTGCTGGTTCTTTTTTAGGCATGTTCGTGCATATACATATATGCTAAGTGCTTGTTGTCTTCACCATGTCAGTGCATCTATCTATCTATCTGTCAGCATTTAATAGAGGGACTTCCAGTGGATGGACTGTATATGCTTGCTTTCTTGCATCATTTGCCACTCTTTGTGCCAACATATTCAACCAGAATACAATTCTTTTAACTTTTAAAATAAAAAAAAAAAAAAAAAAAACTTTCTTTTTATACACTGATACAGAGTGCCAAGCTAGTCAAAATTTATAATTCCATTATAACTGCTTTAAGGCAACTTATATACTAGCATCACAGTTGAAAATAAGTGTTGCATTTTTTATGGTGACATATAAACTTATTCATAAAATATACATGTCAGTGTGTTCCACTCATGGACCATTTGGGTAAGCAACTATTTTTCTGTGCATTAGTCACTGCTTCAGGGTTTCTGCTGAATCATTCCTGATAATTTCTCAAAGTGGCATGTTATTGTTTTCTTGGAATTCATGAAAACTTCTTGGGACAGGTTGAGTTCAAGTACTAATCTTCGTGTTATTTTGTTGTCAGCCTTGTACAAATACATTTTATCAATAAAAAGAAACACAGTAATGCAAGAAGTCAGTTATACTGCATATATAGAGGGTGTTCTTGAAATCAATGTTGATATTCGTTGAGGGAATGGTACATTAAAATACAAGAAAAGTCTACACTAAGTTTGAAGTAGGTGCAACAGGTTTTGAGTTTTAAACATATTAGTGGCTTAGTGTCGAAGTTTGCAGATGATACAAAGGTTGGCAGGGTTTGTTAATGACAGTAATGGCAGTCTGCTACTGCAACTGTAGTTTAACATTGACAAATGCAAAGTACTGCATATCGGTAGAAGTAATCCCAGAGAAAAAAGTACCAACTGTGTGGTACTACACTTAGGGTGGTAGAAAATGAAAAAGACCTGGGAGTGATTGAGCAGTCAGATATGAAGTTTTCTGAGCAGTGCAGACAGGCTGCAAGAGTAGCTCATGGTGTCTTGTCAATGATATACAGGAATTTTTCTAGCAGGGATAAGGAGGTGATTATCCCCTTGTATAAGGCAATGGTCGGGTCAAACCTTGAGTACTGCATACAGGTCTGACGGCCTCATTTTTGGAAGGATGTAGAGCTGTTGGAACAAGTACAGAGAAGGGCAACTAGACTGGTGAATGGAACCAGGGGTTGCTCTTACAGAGAATGGCTAAAGTTCTGCAAATTGTAGCTGCTGGAGACTAGGCACCTGCGAGGTGATCTGATTGAGGTATATAAGGTCTTGAATGGTTTGAGCAGGTTGAATCCTTCCGCTTGCTCAGATTATGAACCTGAGGGGGCATAAATTCAAATTGAGGAAAGTCAGTTGTAGAAGTTAATAGCTTTAATAAATTTAATGAGGAACCGGACAAACTTTTAGAGGGAATGGTTATGTGAAATTCTTTTTTTTTTTGGCTGATGCTATATAAGCTCATACATTTGCTTTCTTGCATCACATGCCTCCATTACTACTACTACTACTGCTGCTACGTCATTTTCACTTCTAGCATTTTGTGAAAATAACAAAGTGAGGGTATGCAATTCAGATTGTTGCACAAAATGTTATGTTAATTGTCATTTATTGGTACCATTCACTATGCTTCTGTAGAAACCACTTGCATAAGTACTGGTCCACATCACTGTTTTCACACAGTCTAGTTTCTTTCTTGAGAGGCCTATTTCATCTTCTATGTACGAATGAATGCAATATTTCTTTGTCTTTCATCCGACCACAGATCATTCCTTCTGGAATTTCATACTCATGAAATATACTGCATTTTGTTTTGGAATTTTTAACTCTTTCGATGATTTTTAACTTACCTTTAACTATATACATAATTTGTTCTTTTGGTGATCATTACTTCAATCCTACTGATTTACAAGTTTTGGCATGTATTTTTTTCTGATGTCCTAGAATTTTCTGTGTTTTGAGAAAACTAAATCAAAACCAAACTGTCTGGCCTATCATAGTGCTGAAATGAAATCACGTGATTTCTCCATACATCACTTCTCACTTTGTGTATATTTTTGTGTAGTTTAGCCCTTAACAATTTTTGATATCCTAAGTATAACTTCTAGTCAAAGAAAAGATGTCATGCTGCTGTTTACAAAAATTTACTTTGTAACTAATGTAGTGCACTTGATGAACAGTGGCCTTATTCTCTCCAGAGGTAGCTGTTCCTAATTAGAGTTTCACCTATGTGCTATTTTATTGCATCTCTAGCTGAGGGAAGAAACTGGATGTCTACAGTAATTTCTGAAAATGAATACTGAATATATATATATATATATATATACACACACACACATATAGAAGTGAACGTACAGCTAATTTTCCCTCTTGGAAATATGATATTAAGATATACAGCATTCACTTGTTCCAGTTTCAGATATGAAATTGCTAGTTCTTTGAACACTATTTTTTTCCCTATGGCCATAGAAGCCGATGCAACTAAAATATTCCCAAACAAAAAAACAACTTTTTTTCATAATTTGTTTTGGTTTGGGGGAGGGGTATGATCATACTTGCGGTATTATCTGAAAACATGGTATGAAGAAGCACATTATATCGAGGTTTCACTGTATTAAAGTAAATTCAACTCAAAATCACAATTAATGTCATAATGATGTAATATTAATTCATATAATCATACAAATTTTTATATTAATAGAATCAATTAAACTAATAAATAAATAAATCAATATAAAATTTTATTTATTTATATATAAAAATAAAATAAATAAATATCAAAATAATGAAAACAGAATTAACAAATTACGCATATATAACTCCTATCCTATACACACACAAACATACATATTCCCATCTTCACTCATATATACACTCAAACAACAACAACACTCTCATACATATTCTCTCTCTCTCTCTCTCTCTCTCTCTCTCTCTCTCTCTCTCTCTCTCTCTCTCTCTCTCTCTCTCTCTCTCTCTCTCTCTCTCTCCCCCCCCTATAATCATGTCAATAGCTTGACCAACATGCATACCTATCCACACACATATGAGCAACTTTTACTGTATTTTCTCAATTATCATTGTATTTTATTATATCCATTTTCTCCTCCATGATTACAATGGAAGTTTTGGTGTAAACATTATATAATTTTTGTGTGACTCATTCAAATATCATAACAATTATTAAGGACAAAGAATGATTTATCCAGAATATTAAAATCTATATCAATGAAACCTATTATTATTACAAAAATGGAAGGTGCAGTAATGAATACGAAAAAAACTTTTAATTTTGTGGTTGGAAGATCAGAATTAGAAATGTGTCTATACATCTTAAGTTATTAAGACATATACACAAGGCTAAATTTGTTGAAATTTTTAGTGAGAGAATATTTAGTGCTAGTCAAGTGATTTACAAAGTTTAAGGTTAGAAATATCATTTGTAATATATGAGTGGGCATTTGGCCTTCCCTGAGACTTTGACAGAAATAATTCACGAGGAAGACTAAAATGCACATAAAAATTTCACTGTAGATGAAACTGGTATACAGGGCATCTCAAAAATATTGGTACAAATGTTTAGGGGAGGTAGATAATATCTAAAGGAATGTGAATCACATAGGAACCCATAACCGGAAACGTCACGGGAAAGTAGTAGCAGAGGCACAAGAAGCAGAAATGACACAAGACAGTAATTAGTGGCAAACATTTATTTGACATAATATTAACAATGGGGTACGAGATGGATGCATTTCATGATGTTACAACAGATGCTCGAAGGTTCCACCATGAGATGCGATGCACGTGTGACACCGATGCAGCATGGATTGACAGACACGGTCGAACATGCATACCTATCCTGGAGTTTCTTTGACAGTATCAGCAGTGCAGACGAGTCTTGCCACGAGATCCATTTCCATCTCCACAGGCGATCCGTGTATGGATTGCCTGTGGAGACAGAAATGGATAAAGGCTCGATAAATCAGGTGAGCGTGGGGGCCAGGCAACGGGTCCACCATGGCCAATCCATCGATGCCCAAAACGCCTGTTTAAATGGTGACGAACACACCTTCTATAATGGGCAGGCGCCCCGTAATGTTGAAACCAAATGTTGCGTCTCGCATTTGCTGAAACATTGTCAAGTAACCCTAGTACAACTTGTTCAAGAAAGAACTTGCGGGATGGTAACAGGTATGGGCCGACTAAGCAGTCACCGACCATACCTACCCACACATTTATTGCGAAGCGATGTTGTGTCGCATGGGGGTGCACACTGTGTGGGTTGTTGTGAGCTCACACATGAGCAATGTGCTGATTGAATAAGCCTTCCCGAGTGAAATAAGCCTCATCCGTGACCAAAACATAGGCTGGAAAATTCAAGTCTTGAACACTTTCTTGGAGAAACCACTGCACAAAAGCCACACATGCAGGATGATCTTGGGGGAGCAGTAACTGAACCCTTTGGAGATGAAAGGGGGGGTGTAAGGAATTGTCATGTCAGACACACTGTACACTGCAACAAGACACTCCTAAGGCAGAGGCAACGGCACGTGTGCTGGTAGTAGGATTATTCTGGATGGCATTCAACACACTTTCTTCCATGGCGGGAGTTCGCATCAAACGTGGTCTGCCCACACTATTCCTGTTACCTCTAAATGACCCATAATCGCACAAATTTTGATGCACACTCGCAAACAAACGGTGGTCCGGTACATGTCTGTCTGGGAAGCGTTCTCCATAAATTCGTTGAGTGGCTTGTCCATTGCCCTCTGCTAATTCATACACTAGGTGCATGTCTGCCAGCTCACAGTTAATATATCGATGCATGCTCTTCGTGCGGCAACTACTGCTTGAATGAGTAAACCAGAAATTTTTCCCTCTCGCGAACTGATGAACAGCGCCATGTACCGACTTACGGTAACGTTTCCGGTTATGGGTTCCTATGCGATTCACATTCCTTTAGATATTACCTATCTCCCATAAACGTTTGTACCACTATTTTTGAGACACCCTGTATATTGTAAGAGGATGCCTGAGAGAACGTACACTGCCAAAGAGAAGAGTAAGGCTGATTTTAAGGTATCAAAAGATAGGCTAACACTCCTACTGAGTGGTAATGCAGCTGGTGATGGCAAACTTAAACCTTTATTAATCTATGACTCAGAATCCAAGGTCTTTCAAAGTAATATGCAGAGCTACTCTTCAAGTGTGTAAATTCTAACACTCGTAATTTTACACAAACTGTCAAAATGGTAGGTGCAGTGACAGTCAGTTTTTGAGGACTGGTTTTATAAACAATGCTGCAGAAGTAGAAATATACTGTAACACTGTAACAGAAAGTTGACTTTCAAGATCTTGTTGGTAACTGATAATGCATCAGGCATCCTGTTTACATGATGATCTACAACTTAATATCAAGAGTTCTTACTTTTTTTTTTTTTTTTTTTTTTTTTTGCTACCTAATATATCCCTCGTAGAGCCTAGAGATCAGAGCATTAGCAGTGGCAAATGATGCAAGATACAGCTTATACAGCGTCAGCAAAAAACAAAAGCCTGACACCTATTTCACCCATTCATTCCCTCCAACAATAGTTTGTCTAGTTTTTCCTTGAATTTATCAAAACTATCAATTTCCACAACAACAAATGGGAATTTGTTCCAGCAATCAACCTTCTGCTGGCTAAGACAAACTTCCACACACCTATTCTGCAACCATCCTTCTTCAATTTGAATTTGTGTGTGTATGTGTGGTCTAAGCAAGCGGAAGATTCGCATCAGCATTAAGCTTGCTCAATCAATTCAAAGCCTTAAACACCCCAATCAGATCACCTAACAGGTGCCTAGTCTTCAAATGCTGCAATTTGCAAAACTTTTTTGGCTGATGCTACATAAGATCATCGTTTGCTTTCTTGCATCACATGCCTATATTATTACTACTACTTTGTGACCACATCGCGGTAACTAATCAAATTAGTTAAACAAGATTTCCCCTTAACAAAACCATGTTTTGTTTGAATTACGTTATAATTGCAGCCTTGTCTAGATGATCCTGCTTTTCTTCTTTTACCAATGACTCCATTATTTTCCCTGGAACAGAAGTTAAACTAACAGGTCTTAACTGCTGGTGTCACCCTTTGACCCTCCTTTGTGAATTGAGGATACATTTACACATCTCCAGTCTGTGGGACCTCCCCTGAATCCAAGGATGCTCTCATAATTATGGCTAAGGGTTTGCTTACTTCCTTTGCTGCCTCCCTTAATATAACTGGATAGATCCCATCCACCCCAGGTGCCTTTCTTTTGTTGCTGTATTAGTGCAAAATTTAAGGTCTGCTATCTTAGAGCAATGTGTAGACTGGATGTTAAGGTAACAGAATAGAATAGCAAGGTGACATTAAACAAAAGACTATAACATTTTAAAAGCTGTAACAAACCATGGTGTCCCCTGGATTGAAATTAAAGAAAGAAATATGAATGGGGTGTGGAAGAAATTGTGCTCACTGTTTACAACTTACTTCAAGAAATTTGAAGCAAGTGTAGAGACATGACCAATGGCCTGGTGGAAATTGGCAGGCAACTACATTTGGAAATGGATGAAGCTGACAAACAGAAATTTATTAATAGAAATTATGGGAACTTTTTTTCAGAATAGCAAAAAGATGAGGTCATGTGAAAGAGGTGAGTGAACAAACCAAACATCAATGGGTTCAATTTCAAGGACAGGATATGGCTAAAGGTTTTAGCCTCTTTGAGGAGCCTTAGATGTGTTAGAAAAACAAGATCCCAACGGTGAATGTTTTTCCAAGATTCTTGCAAGTATTCATGATGGCTGTTATATGTGGAGAAAAGAAGACAATTGTTCAGAAATCGTTTGATACACTGTTCAAGAAAGAAGTAGGTGCACAACTGGTACCATCACGTTCTTACTCTTAAATCCATTCTCAGAAGTCCAGAAACAGTTATATATAATTTCTTCAGTTTATTTTTAAAAAAAATAAATACCCAAAAATTACCTCCACATTCCTCTTTCAATTAAACATCACTCACTGTCAAGTAACATCAGTAGTCCCAACAAACAAAAAAATTCACTAATATTAAGATGAGAAAAAACAGTTTATATTTACAGTACAATACAACATACACGTATAATGCAATATGTGGGCCATACTTTTGGAATCAATTAAGGACCTGAAAACAATGAAAAAAATTTATATAAACACATGTCTGAGTCTCAACAGCTGCAGGCATGTTTGAATTTAAAAAAAAAAATGACTGTGGCTTTCAATTGTAAAAAATAATAAAAATAATAAATGGGAATAAGCAAACATATATCCAGTAAAATGTTTATTCATATGAATAAACATTTAGACTTATTTATTTTTTTATTTAGTTGAAAATAAAACTTATTTAGTTTGTAAATTTAAACCATAGTTCTCTTAACTGTTCAGAATTGAACACATTTATATAAACTATTTTTATTGTTTTGTGGTATAGAATTGATCCTGAAAGTAGAGCTCACATATTACAAAATAGTTCTGCCTTGAATTTATTTAAGCTATCAACTTCTACAACGAGAGATAGAAGTTTGTTCCAGCAATCAACCACCCACTGGCTAAAGGCCAATTTCTGCACATCTATTCTGTAACTGTCTTTCTTTATACAAAAAGGGTGTTGGATAAATGCATCCTCTATTACATCATGATGTGGTGGTTTTGCCATTTGAATCACTTGTTTGGAGAAGTATGGGTTCAAATCCCATCATAGACTGGAGGAATTTCTTAAAGCCCCTCTTCAACTGCGACTGTAGTTAACTGATTTCAGGCAGAGGGAGTAGGGTTTCCACCATGAGTTATTCCAGGTTTTGCAGCCCACAAAACATGCAAACTGGCTTTTGAATATACACTTCTATAGACATAACACAATAAGGCCTCAAGTCATTAATATGCATAAAATCCAACAATTAGATGAATATCGGTAACGGTATCAAATCCACATGTTACAAATTGAACGAGAGGTCTTTTTTTTTAACCAAATTTTGTCGATTTATTAATCAATTGTTACATTAAATTATCTTCTATAAGTAGATTATAGACCTAGGCAGGATCCTTAGTTTATTCTAAATTGAGATAGCGAGATTTGGAAGCTAATCAATACTTACGAGTCCGTAGAAGTACCGTTCGTGAATTCCCGCCATTTTTACACGATAGCATAAGCGTAGTGTAGTATAGTGCATAATATAATATTGTCAATTAATCAGTAAATCTATTAATCTTGAAAAACTTTATTGTCAATTAAATTGTACTTTTAACTCTATATATATATAAAACGACTTAATTGTAACAAATAATTAATACATAACTATAGTGGTACACGTGATACGGAAGTTATATAAAGGGAACTCGTAGAAAACACTAGATACCGAAAAAATAAATATAGCGTTATAACTGTTTTGGGATATAACTTAAGGATTTTAACATTGTTTTGAAATTTTATTGAATTAAATCGGAATCATGACTCAGACCAGAGCAGCAAAGCAAAAGGCTCAAGCTAATGGGAGTGCTGTGGTTCAGGGGAGAACTGAGGGGGGCAGTTGCCCTCTGAATTACAGTCTTTTAAAATGCACTGTTTGCTTAATGTTTGCGGAGCAGTCGGGTACGGGACATGATACTGCCAAGGGGGATGTCTTTGTGTGTGCATGATGTAAGGAGTGCAAGGAAATCAGGCGACATATTAGCGTTGTTATGGGCCTTTATGAGAGATTGAAGGACAGGGTGGATGCCCTCGAAGGAAATAAATTGAGGGGCCCATCAAGCTCTCAGCTGCCCACATCAACGCCAGAGCTTGCACTTGGTCATCAGGCAACACAGAGGCAGCCCCCTAGGCAGAATGCGCCGGTCCCACAGGAACTAGTAGTTGTTGGTGACTCTATTGTCAGAGAAGCGGGGAACATGCTTTGTAAAAAGGATAGGTGGAATAGGATCAGGGTATGTCTGCCAGGGGAAAAGGTTGATGACATTGTAGAGCGGATATCATCTTTTAAGGGCACAAAAGGTGATATAGTTGTACACGTTAGCACAAATGATATTAAGAGTAGGAGACCGGCGGAATTACTTAGCAAGTACAGGTCACTTGAAAAAAAGCCATGAATTAGGGTTGAATTTGAAAGTGTCTGCGATTCTGCCCAGACACGATAGGAGGGAGTATATGATGAGAGCCTTGTCGATCAATTCGGCCCTGGAGGGATTGTGCAAGACTCAAGGGGTAGAATTTTTTTCAGCCTGGACTGTACTTGTTAACAGGAGAGATTGCTTCTACAGGGATGGGATACACTTAAATAGAAAGGGTGCAAGAATTTTTGCTGATGCTGTCGAGGCAGAGTTAGGTGGGTCGGAAAACTGCTAGTTGGGGGGGATACAAGGACTAATAGATTAACAGTAGCCACTGGCAGAGGTGGAAGTGATTATTGCACTGCTTCTATTGAAATGAGCAGAAACCTGAAAAACAAGATGCAGGATATTTCAGAGACTGCTGGGAGTCATTGCGGTACAAGTAAACACATGGGTTGTGTTAGGGTAGCCAAGAATAGAAACAGGTGCATGTATACCTGCGTGTACACCAATGCTAGGAGTTTGGTAAATAAATTTGATGAATTTGAGGTATTGCTCAAAACATCAAAGGCAGATATTGTTGGGATATCAGAGATGTGGTGTCACACAGATATAAGGAATGCGGAACTGGAATTTGGAGAATACAATGTGTATAGAAAGGATAGACAGGACAGGAGGGGAGGAGGGGTTATGCTATTAGTTAAGAAACACATAAAGTCCAAGGAAGTGAAGCCAGTCAACATCGATGGACAGGGCAGTGTCGAATCAGTTTGTGTGACATAAGCATAGGGAAATCAAAACTGAGAGTAGGTTTGTTTGTTATTTGGTTTTTAGGAGCATTAGCAACTAAGGCCATATTGCTCCGGGATATGCGGTGGTCATTCCCTGACCTTTCCGCATCCTCCGTATTTGGTGGTGACGGGTTCGAACCCCGGTCTAATCAAGAAGCATGTACTACGCACTGCTGCTCCTTCCCACCTGGCTACGGAGGCGCCATTGAGAGTAGGAGTGTGCTATAGGCCTAATGACTCTGATGAGTATAATAAGATATTGTACAGGGAAATAGAGTGGGCCAGTAAATCAGAGAGTCTTATAATGTAGGATTTTAATTTCCCAGATACTGACTGGAATTTGTGGGTTGGTCACTCGCACACTAGCAAGGCTTTTGTGGATTTATTGGATGATTGTTTTCTACATCAGCATGTTCGTGAGGCAACAAGAGGGAGCAATACCCTTGATCTGATTATCGGTAGTGATTCTTCGTGCATTAAGAATCTGCAGATAAATGAACCACTAGGTGGCAGTGATCACAGTGTGTTGAAGTGGGATTTACTCAAGGAGGTAACTACTATCAGAGGTAAAGGGAAGGGTTTTTGTTTTCGTAAAGGCGACTATGATGGTCTGAGACAGTATTTAAATTCTATACAGTGGGACCAACTCATGATGTTACCAACAGCAAACTCAAAATGGGAAGCATTCAAGGAACTAATCTTGGAGGCTACCAGGCTTTACATACCAACTAAGAAATATTGTTCAAGGTTTAGGCCTAAATGGTTGTCAGATGAACTAATGAGACATGTGGCAGAGAAGAAAAATGCATGGGATACATACAAATTAATGGGTGACATGGAAGTCTATGATAGATATAAGTTGGTCTGTAACCAAGTCACAAAGGAGATTAGGCAGGCAAAGGCAGACTACGAAAAATCCTTGGCAAAGGATGCAAAGAAAAACAGAAAAGAGTTCTTTACCTATTTAAACTCAAGAAGGAAAGGGATGAATCAGATTGGTCCACTGGATATTGATGGTTCAACAGTTGAGGATCCTGCTCAGGTGGCTAACAATCTAAACGAGTATTTTGCATCTACATTCACGCATGAGGAGTTATTCAGGAAGGAGAATGATGTAGGTAAAGTAAACATTGGCAGTGAGCTGGATGATTTTGTAATAACTGAGAGGAAAGTGGAGGAGAGATTGTTGAGGATAAACATAAAAAAGGCACCTGGGGTGGATGGGATCTATCCAGTTATATTAAAGGAGGCAGCAAAGGAAGTAAGCAAACCCCTAGCCGTAATTATGAGAGCTTCTTTGGACTCAGGGTAGGTACCCATAGACTGGAGATGTGCAAATGTAACCCCAATTCACAAAGGAGGATCAAAGGCTGACACAAGTAATTATAGACCTGTTAGTTTAACTTCTGTTCCAGGTAAATTAATGGAGGCGCTGGTTAAAGAAGCACTGCAGAATTGGTTGGTTGGTTGGTTTGGTTTTATTGGTGCATTAGCTACTAAGGCTATAATGCACCAAGACCATGTCATTTATAAAAAATGTTTAAATTTTCAGTGACCTAATTAGTTAGGTCACTATGTCCAAAGGTATAACAAATATATAAAGGAAAATTGTAAACTTTTTATTCGATTAAAAATATTTATTGATTTTAAAAAGCTAAAAACAGCAGACACATTGTCATTGTCGGATAAAATCTGACCGAGTGTATATGGCTCAGTCAGATGACTAAAAGCGGTAAAACGGATATTTCTAAAATCTGGACAATCAATTAAAATGTGTCTCATGGATAAAACTGTGCCACAGTTCTCGCACATAGGACAGTCATCTGCCCTCAGCAGAAAAGAATGTGCAAGATGACCGTGTCCTATGCGGAGACGAGCTAGAACAACTTCCTCCTTACGATTCCTGCGCAGACTAGACTGCCATGGTTCAATTACAGGCTTTATACGATATAATTTATTCGCAGTCTGTCTATTCCATGAATCCTGCCATTGGGAGTGAATCTTCTCGTGTATTATTTGCCTGTAGTCTGTATAAGGGACTAACAGGCAGCGGTTATTATTGGGAATTGCTGATTTGGCTGCGGCGTCAGCCAGATCATTTCCCCTAATCCCAATGTGGCTGGGAATCCAGCAGAAGCGGATGTCATATTCGCGTTCATGGAGAACGTGAATCTTCTGCTGAATGCTAGACAGAACTGGATGAGAATTATACCTCACAGATATTAAAGCCTGTAACATGCTAAGAGAGTCGGAATATAAAATGAACCGTTGGTATTGGCATTTACTAATATGATCCAAGGCTAACTCTACAGCTTGCAGCTCTGCAGTAAATATGCTGCATTCAGAGGGAATCTGCTCTGATATAGTGCTGTCTGTAAAGACAGCAGCAGATCCCACATATGATTCCGACTTCGAACCGTCTGTGTAGACTGGTGCGAAGTCGGAATATTCAGTTCGGTGTGCTGAATGAAGCTGCAGGTAGACACATGATGGAGTGTCCGGCTTTCCCCAGTTTCTAAGCGACAAATCGCATGCCGGGACACGAGCATGCCAGGGTGGAAAGGGTTGCTTTGATGTTTGGGCAACCTTGTCTACCTTGATATTAAGTTCATTGAGTAGCTCTTGGAGACGAATACCAAAAGGACGATTGGCAGTCTTACGGGTATTGTACAAGTTTTCCCATCGTGGCTCAAAAACGAAGGGCCACGTAGGATGGTCTGGCAGGGATTTCAGTTTTAAAGCGTACTTTAAAGACAACTGCTTCCGTCGAAACGATAACGGTGGTTCGTTTGCTTCGACATATAAACTCTGGACAGGAGATGTTCGAAATGCTCCAGTAGCGATACGTATAGCCTGATGATGGACAGGATCCAGCCATCGAAGTACACTGTCTCTGGCTGAAGAATATACTTGGGACCCATAATCTAATTTGGATCGCACAAGTGCACGGTAAAGCCGTAGGAGGGGGCATCGGTCTGCACCCCAAGATAAAGAGGAGAGCGAACGGAGCATATTAAGGGCTCTTGTGCACTTTGTGCGGAGTTGACGAATATGATCCAAAAACGTTAATTTTTTATCGAATATGAGTCCCAAGAATTTTGTGTTCGCTGCTACTGGAATGGCATTTTGTCCGAGCTTTAATTCAGGTTCAGGATGAAGATAAAGCTTGCAACAAAAGTGTACGCAAACGGTCTTCTCCGGCGAGAACCTGAAGCCATTAGCAAGTGCCCAGGAATTCAGACTATCAATGGCTTTCTGCAGTTGTCTTTCAATAACCCTCATGTTGCACGAATGGCAAAAAATGCTAAAGTCATCAACATAGAGGGCACTGTTTACAGTCGGAGGAAGTTTTTCTGTGATGGAATTTATTTTGATGGCAAAAAGCGTGACACTTAATACTGATCCTTGTGGTACTCCCTCCTCTTGGCTAAAGGAGCGAGAGAGTGAGGATCCCACACGAACTTGGAACGATCGATTGGCTAAAAAGGGGGAGATGCCCTCTAAGGCCTAGGCTATGTAAATCTTTTAAAATGCCAAATCTTCAAGTTGTGTCATACGCTTTTTCCATGTCAAAGAACACCGACACCAAGTGTTCGCGTTTTAGGAAAGCATCCCGGATGGATGCTTCCAATCTAATAAGATGGTCCAAAGTGGACTGGTTCCTTCGGAAGCAGCACTGGATGTTGGAGAGAAGGTCATTTGACTCGAGATACCATATTAAGCGAGAATTAACCATTCTCTCCAGGATTTTGCACAGACAGCTAGTCAGAGCAATAGGACGATAGGTGGTGGTGACTTTTGGATCCTTTCCTGGCTTAGGGAAGGCAAGAACGATTGCCTTTCGCCAGGAGTCCGGAAACTGCCCTTCAGTAAAGATTCTGTTATACAGAAGGAGCAGACAATCCATAGATTTTGGTGATAGATGTTTAATCATTTCATAATGGATGTCATCTGGCCCAACGGCACTTGCTTTGGAAAGAGCGAGGGCTCTTTCCAGTTCCTGAATAGTGAAATCCCCGTTGTAGGGATAAATGCTTTTAAATTTAAAGCTAAGTGCCTGTTTTTCGATTTTATATTTCAGGACCAGGAACTCTGGGGAATACGAAGATGTTGCAGAGATGTTAGAGAATGTTTCCCCAAGAGAATTAGCTATTGCAGTTGGATCTGCAATAGCGCATCCATTATAATCTAGGATTGAAGAAGGGTGGGATGTATATTTTCCCTTCATTTTCCGGATTTTATCCCAGACTACCTTAGAGTTGGTAGACTGCTTAATAGATGATGTAAAACGGATCCACGATTCCTTTTGATTCTGACGGCGGATATATCGTGCTTTGGCTCGTGCACGTTTAAAGGTTATAAGGTTGGTTGTGGTGGGATATCGGCGGAATATCCCCCACGCTTTGTTTTGAGCCTTTTTTGCTGCTGTGCATTGTGAATTCCACCAAGGTTTAGGAAATGGTGGAAACCGGGCAGATGTTTTTGGAACAGCATTCGCAGCTGCTTGGACAATATTTTCTGTGATGTACTTAACTGCATCATTGATAGACTCTTGACTGACTGTGCTAAGATCAAAATTTGCCTGATGTTGGAAGGCAGTCCAGTCAGCCTGATCAATCTTCCACCATGATAACCTAAAAGGAAGACATGGTCTCCCACTGTGTAACAAGGTTATCATGGGGAAGTGATCGCTTCTGTATGGATTCTCCTCCACTTCCCAAGTGAGTGAAGGGGAGCAGATAGAGAGATCAATGGCAGAAAAAGTACGGGTAGGCATGTGGAAGAAGGTGTTTGTTCCAGTATTTAGAAGGGAAAGGTCATTGTCATTGAGCATACGCTCTATGACTCGTCCCCTTCCGTTGATGTTAGCACTACCCCACAGGGTGTTATGTCCGTTAAAGTCCCCGAGAAGTAAGAAAGGGGGAGGCAGCTGCGTTAGAAGATCATCAAGGTCTGCCTGGGAGATGTCAGTCCCAGGTGGCAAATAAATGGAGCACACAGTTAATAAAAATCCCACTGAAAGGCGAATTGCAACAGCCTCTATGCTGGTTGTAATTAGCAAGGGCTGCACTGGGGTCAGGTTACCCACAGGGATAGCCACTCCCCCATGTACAGAGCCATCCGCAATTCTATCCTTTCAAAAAACTGTGATGTTGTGCATGGTGGGATCATCATTTGCCTTTAGATATGTCTCCTGCAAGCAAAAGCAAACTGGCTCGTGCTTTTGCAGGAGGGCCTTGATGTCATCAATGTTTCGCCGGAATCCACGACAATTCCATTGTAGGAATTTAGCCATTATTTTGGCTTGGCGGGTCCATCAGGCGGCTTCCGAGGTGCTGAGGGCTTACTTTTATCAGTCTCGGATTTGTCTTTTTTGGGGAAGAATGGACGCTGTCCCGTGTCCATTTCCTCCTACGTAAAGAGTTCCAAGACTGAATCTTCGGGTACCTCCTTCTGCTCGACATCCATCTTTTCTTGGATACTAGGGGGCACTTCCCCTTTCTTATTCTTTTCTTTCGTAATTATCTTTGTTGCTTGTGGAGCATTAGGAGGTACAGATATAGGAGTGGCAGCTGATTGGTCCTTTTGTGCAGGTTTTTGAGAACTTAAGAGATACCGCGCAATGGGAGTGAAAGACTCCTTTGGAGGAATGGTCATGTCCGTCTGAGTTCCGACGGAACATCTCCCTGCTACCTTCTGGGCGTAGGTAGGTTTGTTGATATTCAGGGGTTTGACCGATTTCCTTGCCTCCTGGTATGATATATTTAGCTCTGCCTTCAGCCTTTGAATTTCTTTTTCTTCTTTCCACCTCTGGCATGCTTGTGAGTAGGCCGGGTGTTTGCCTTCACAGTTAATACAGGTGGGTTTTGCGGCTGAACATGCTGTTGTTTCGTGGTCCTTTGCACCGCATCGAGCGCATGCAAGGACTCCACAGCAGGCCATTTGAGAATGTCCATACTTCTGGCATTTAAAACACCGTAAAGGGTTCGGAACGTATGGACGCACTGAACAGTTGATGTATCCAGCTTTAATCTCGTCAGGAGGTTTAGGAGAGTTAAACGTCAGGATAACGCTCCTGGTTTTCACAATCTTTCCATCCCTTCGCGCAGTAATTCTCTTGACAGCAATAACTCCCTGGGGTTTTAATTCGGAGCAGATTTCCTCCTCGGTTACGTCGAGAAGGTCCCACTCCGAAATGACACCTCTCGATGAATTGAGTGTTCTGTGTGGTGTCACTGTTATGGGTATTCCTCCGATTGATGTTGTTCGGAGTAGATGTTCAGATTGCCTGTCATTTTTAGTTTCAATTAAGAGGTCTCCAGAACGGAGCCTCTTAACTGATTTGGGAGAACCTGCTAACCCATCTAACCCTTTTTGAATAAAAAAGGGCGACATTTTACCAATCGGTGTCTCATTGGTAGAATGCATGATTAAGAACCGTGGGACTGGCCCTGATGGTACTTCGGTTCGCTGCCTCTTTTTAGCAATACTGCTATCTGTATCTGTGTCAATGTTTTCTGATAGGGACCGGGTTGGGGCCCCTGAAGAAGTAAGTTTATCAGGATTCATGAAGTTTTTTATATGGTTCAGTGCCCGGGCTCCCCACCCACCACGGAGCCCAAAGGGACGCCCACTACCTGGCATGCAATAAATGCGCTCGGGAGTGGGACGCCAGGGCTACCCAGACACTATACCCGCACCGCCGCCAGCCTGAATCCTGTCACTCGGACCATGAGGGTAGGGGCATGGCATTGACACGGTTGACCCTCGCAGGCGAGCCTACTAGCCGATTGATCCTAGCCGGGCCTTCCAGGACCACCCGTCTTGTCGAAGCAGGGGCCAAAGTGGTGTATTGAAGCTGGGCCCCTCAACCACCAGGATCCCCCTTTCCGAATTTCCACGGGTCGCAGCGCACGGCAAACACGCCGGATTCCATTGATGTAAGCCTGGAACCTGGGCTGTGGGCGTTGGATCCCAGTGATGCTAGTCTGGAAGTCCAGCAGCGTCACTGGGAGGTCCCCTCACCACGTACAGGTGCCCACGTCGAGGGGGCACTGCAGGATCATCTAGACAAGAATTCAGTTATAGCTCAGACGCAGAATGGTTTTGTTAAGGGCAGGTCTTGCCTGACCAATTTGATTGGATACTATGATGTAGTCACAAAAGAACTAGATGCAGGGAATAACTTTGATATTATATATTTGGATCTTAGAAAGGCTTTTGATACTGTTGCACATGGAAGACTGCTGCACAAATTGGAGCAGTGTGGCATTGGAGGCAAATTGCTGCTATGGATAAGGGGATGGTTGAGTGGCAGAAGACAGAGAGTGGTAATCAATGGACACTGCTCAACGTGGACTAATGTTATTAGTGGAGTTCCTCAGGGTTCAGTGTTGGGTCCATTGTTGTTTTCGGTGTTTATGAATGATGATGATGGGATATCAAGTTTAATGTCCAAGTTTGCAGATGATACAAAGGTAGGCAGGGTTGTCAAGGACACCACTGACGCTATGCTGCTGTAACAGGATCTGGAAAGGTTGAACAGATGGGCTGAGAGGTGGCAAATGAAGTTTAACATTGACAAATGTAAAGTACTACATATGGGAAACAGTAACCCCAGAGCAACGTATCAACTCTGCGGTACTACACTGACAGTGGTGGAGAATGAAAAGGACCTGGGGGTAATTGTGCAGGCAGATATGAAGTTCTCTGAGCAGTGCAGACGAGCTGCAAGAGTAGCTCATGGTGTCTTGTCAATGATATACAGGAATTTTTCTAGCAGGGATAAGGAGGTGATTATTCCCTTGTATAAGGCAATGGTTAGGCCACATCTTGAGTACTGTATACAGGTCTGGAGGCCTCATTTCAAGAAGGATGTAGAGCTGCTGGAACGGGTACAGAGAAGGGCAACAAGATTAGTGAATGGAACAAAGGGTTGCTCTTACGAAGAAAGGCTTAAGTTTTGCAAATTACAGAGTCTGGAGACTAGGCACTGGCGAGGTGATCTGATAGAGGTGTATAAGGCTTTGAATGGTTTGAGCATGCTCAATGCCAATGGGATTCTTCATCTTGCTCAGAATAATCAGCTCAGAGGGCATAAATTCAAATTGAGGAAGGACGGATGTCGGATAGATGTGCGGAAATTTGCCTTTGGCCAGTGGGTGGTTGGTTGGTGCAACCGACTTCCATCACTTGTTGTTGAAGTTGATAGCCTAAACAAATTTAAGAATCAACTGGACAGGTATTTCGAGCGAACGGAGGGGTGAAATGGGAGTGGCGTTTTTTTTTTTTTTTTTTTTGGCTGATGCTGAATAAGCTCGCTTTCTTGCATCATATGCCTCTACTAATGCTAATGCTAATATTTAATTGAAGATTTCTTTGAATAGCATTGGGATAGCATTAATAGAGGCATATGCTGCAAGAAAGCAAGCTTATATAGCATCAGGCAAAAAAAAAAAAAAAAAAACCTTTCTCATTTTACCCACCCATTAAATCCAAATGTTTGTCTAGTTCTGCCTTGAATTTATTTAAGCTATTAACTTCTAAAACAACAGATAGAAGTTTGTTCCAGCAATCAACCACCCGCTGGCTAAAGGCAAATTTCTGCACATCTATTCTGTAACTGTCTTTCTTCAATTTGAATTGATGTCCCCTCAGGCAACTAATCTGGGCAAGAGGCATAATCCCATCAACATTAAGCTTGCTCAAGCCATTCAAGGCCTCATACATCTCAATCAGATTACCATGCAGGTGCCTAGTCTCTAGACACTGCAAATTGCAGAACTCAAGTCTTTCTTTCTAAGAGCAACTCTTTGTTCCATTCATCAATCTCATTGCCCTTCTCTGTACTGATTCAAGCAGCTGTACATCTTTCCTGAAATGAGCCTCCAGACCCGTATAGAGTAATCAAGGTCTGGCCTAACCATTGCCTTATACAAATGGATGATCAAGTCCTTATCCTTGCTAGAAAAATTCATGTATATCATTGACAAGACACCATGAGGTATTCTTGCAGACTGCCTGCAATGCTCAGAATACTTCATATCTGACTGCAACAATTACCGCCAGGTCTTTATCATTCTCTACCATCCTGAGTGTAGTACCTCATAGTTGATACATTACTCTGGGGGGTTACTGCTACCCATATGCAGTACTTTACATTTGCCTGCTTTTGTCATATTATTATTGCCAAATATACTTGATTTACGATAAAATAATGTTTTAGCTTTTCTTCTAGAGAGTAGTTGTTGCAGTTGCTTTAAATGATTTACATAACGTAAACTGGCAGGTAACAGCAATTCAGTAATGGAAACTTCTCTTAGTGAATCAGATTCTGAATGTTTATAATTTATCAAATATTACTAATTCAGAAGATTATGATGATGAGAGTGATTTTAGGAAACTAGACAAGTTGCACTGGTATGATTTTGTTTATATCAGATTGTAAACAGAAGTGTGTCAAACAGACTGCACTTCTATTTCAAGTGCTGGGATTGAACTGTAAACAAAAATTGTGTAAAGCAAGGTAAACAAGGATGGCGATGAGTGTGCTCTGTGGCAATTATGTTAGATGTGGATGTTATGTGGTTATGGTGAAGTTTCGTAACAACTATGTTGCTATGGAGAACGCTCTTCACCATTTACCACCTTCTTTGATAGGTTTAGGTTCAATTCCCATCAGCAACTAGAGGAATTTCTAAAGTCCTCTAATGAAAGGTGTATTTAGCCAATCTCAGGTGGAGGGTGTATGGTTTTTACCCAAGCTATTCTGAGGTTTTCTCAAAATGACATGCAAAACAACTCAAGAATACACACACATAAGCACACACACAGTTATACATGCAAATCTACAATACAGTTTAGGTATTGCTAAAAATAACAATTTTTATTATTATAAATAAGAAGAATAATAAAATAATAATAATAAATAATAATTATTATAACAGTAATAATAATTTTTTTAAGTATGTCATTGGCACTGAGCTTGCTTAATGTCAATGGCATTCTTCCTCTTACTCAGATTGCACTCAAGGGGGCATAAATTGAAACTGTGGAAAGGATGGTTGCAGGACAGATATGAGGAAGTTTTCCTTCAGCCAGCAGGCTGATTTGTAACCAAATGAATTATGTAATGGCTAGCACTTAAATCAAATTATGGCCATTTTGTTTCAAAATGGTGGATAACAAGTCAGTTACTATACACTGTGAGTTACATTGCAGTCATGTTCTAAATTAATAATTAATGATTTACTAGGGGACTTTTCCCCCTGCTCGCCAACACCCGTGCAAGATTTTTATGTAAAATGTACAGGTATGATGGAGTAAGTCAAATCTTTTCTACGTAAAATATACATTTGTTTAAACGCACTGACCAAAATCTAATCAGGAAATGGCCTATGTAATTATTTACCTGTGCAATTGTAGTGACACAATTGCCCCGCCCACTTGTACCATGTGACCCGCACCTCTCTTCTCCCATTGGCTACCCTACCACCTGGCATTCTCAAGGTCGAATAAATACCACTACACAATTATTTACCTGTGTAATAGGTCACTTAGGAAAAGGCCTTTTGCTTCAGGTTCCATAATGCATGAGGAATATTGTTGCATCAAAAGAGCAGGACTAAAATATTTATAAACAATGTTTTAATGTTGTCTTCATTTTACAATGAAGACAACAATGTAATTACTTACCTGCGCATTTGTAGTGACGTAATTTTCCCACGTTCTTCTCCCATTGGATCGAATAAACTTTTTAAATGTACAGAGAGATAACAAAAAAACAAGCAAAAAACAATGACTTTTATGAGAACTAAGAAAATTTCATTTCTGCACATCCACTGTACTGCCCAATCAGCACACAGAAGCAAACATAATATACAGTTGTTTCAGGTACAATATAAGGTATACAGATAGCCTATGTAACTTTTATGAAAACAAGAAATAGTAAATTTCTATTGCTCCAATTTTAAGTAAATTTGGGAAAGCCCAACAAATTGTTCTAAATGAACCAAATATAAAATTTTATGAAAATCCATCAACTGAGAGTCAAGTTATTATATGTGGATGGATGGGCAAAGAAATAATAACTGCCAGATTTCTACTGATCCAATTCGATTAAATTCAGGATGGCCCAAAAAAAGTCAAAATAAAATTCTGGCTTTTGTAAGCCAAAAATAATACTTGCTGGATAATAATTGGTCCTATTTTAATGAAATATTAGATGGCTTGATAAGTTTTTCTAAAAGAGCCAAATATAAAATTTTATGAAATCCATCTACTAAAATTCCAACTGTTATGTATATGAACAGACACAGTGAAGATAACAGGTGCTTTATGCACATAAGCTAATGTGCATGTGTGATAAATTTGGTTTCAATCTGTGTGTAAACAGAAATGATATTAGAGTGGGGATATAGACCCACACACGTTGATCTCATAAGCTAACCAGTTTTTGGAAGTAGGCTAAAAAACGAGAAACTCACATGGCGAGATTGGCAAAAGGGTAACCGTATGAGAAAGGACTGATTATGTGGACTACAGAGTTTGGTAACCGGGAAACTTAGAGGGGAACTGATTGAAGTTCAGTAGCAACTATGTTCCCACGGTATCCTACTCTTCACCATCTACCACCTTCTTTGACAGTAAAATGAATGACGGCAGAATTTTCACTGTTATAAAGAATTCCAGAACTAAGGGCCATAAATTCAAATTAAAGGGGAAGTGATTTAGCCTAGATTGTAGGAAGTTTTCTTTTAGCCAGTCAGTTGTTGATTATTGCAACAAGTTGCCTCAGCATGTAGTTGAGGATGATTGAAGAAATCCAAATGTGAACTTGATACTTACTTATATAAGGGGGGAAGCACAATTTGTATTTTCTTATGTACTTCTTTTTTTCCCCCCAATGTCACGAAAGCTTGTGCTTCCTTGCACTATATGGCCAATATTAATACCAATAGTAAAAGATGAAAGTGTTTGGTTCATTTTCTTGAATAAAAG
This sequence comes from Mastigoproctus giganteus, assembly GCF_048544385.1. NCBI lineage: Eukaryota > Metazoa > Arthropoda > Arachnida > Uropygi > Thelyphonidae > Mastigoproctus > Mastigoproctus giganteus. Next base: position 168,606,824 of record NC_143580.1, read on the forward strand.
CTAACTGTTAAGTAGATAATTTGAATGTGAAGGGTCATTAATTAACCTCAGTGCCCACTTTGATAGAGTCTAGAGTTTTTTAAGAGAAATACTGGCAGCCAGGAAATAGTTTCCATGGCAAAGTGATTCATGATTCATATGGAGACAGCAGCAGTTATAGAAAAAAGTAATGTCAAGAATGAAAGAGAAAACCATGTTTTTTAAATTCAGAGATGCAATATTCCTTCCTACGTACTGAAATAAGAATTAACAAGAAAGGTTAGAATTTGGGGTTATTCTTGGCTTTTAACCTTTCTTGTAAATATGTGATATTATCCAGACATCAGAACATTATCAAAGAAATCTGAAAGTAATGGACATTTTTTTGGAAAATAAGGCCCTGGTTACAAGGATCAAATTTAACTAAGTTTTCTTCTCTCACTTCAAAAATTAAATTCTGGTGAACTATAATTTTTGGGCCATAAATGCTGAATCAAAATTTCTGATTATAGATATAAATAATAAAAATAATACGGATGTAGTCACAAAACTGAACTTCTGAAAATGAAAAAATTAATTTTTTAAACTGGATTATGGATTCGAGGCACTACTAGTTATACCTGAAATACCCAGCAACCATAATGAAATATAGACAAATGTATATGATCAGTGTATTGGGTAGCAGTGCTGACCTGTCAAGTGTAATTACAATGGAATAAGTTGAGAATGCCTGCAAAGTAAAAGCATATTACCTGAAATTAAAGAAAATTAAGATTAATATAAAAATAATAAAAAATAATAAAATAGTACTTAATGCTGTAGGTCCTAAGATTTTAACTATGTCTTCAAGAGGTCAGCAGCCAAAACCGAAGGAACCACAGCAATAAGCAAGGTCTATGTTTCTGTTATGATGTATACGTTTCGTACCTATACATCATAGCTGACCCAACCGAGACAAAAAGGAAGGAATAAAAAGAAAAACATAATTCAAAAATAAATAAATAAAAGTAAAATGCAGAATTATGCTAAAATAATACAGATTAAATCCTGCAAAGGAAAATTTAATGAAAGTTTGAATTAAAAAGTTTGAAATTTAAACAAAGTAAAATGTCTGCCAGGGGCAAAGGTTGATGACAGTGTAGAGCAGGTATCATCTTTTAAGGGCACAAAAGGTAATATTGTTGTACACGATGGCACTAATGATATTAAAAGTAGGAGACTGGTGGAATTACTTAACAAGTACAGGTCAATGTTGAAAATAAACCGTGATTTAGGGTTGAATTTCAAAGTGTCTGCAATTCTGCCCGACACGATAGGAGGGAGTATATGATGAAAGCCTTGTCGATCAATTCGGCCCTGGAGAGATTGTGCAAGGCTCAAGAGGTACAATTTTTCTCAGCCTGGTCTGTACTTGTTAGTTAGGTGGGTCGGAAAACTGCTAGGTTGGGGGGAAACATGGACTAATAGATTAACAGTAGCCGCTGGCAGAGGTGAAAGTGATTTTTGCACTGCTTCTATTGGAATGAGCAGCAGCCTGGAAAACAAGGTGCAGGGGATTTCAGAGACTGCTGGGAGTCATTGTGGAACAAGAAAATACATGTGCTGTGTTAGGGTAGCTAAGAATAGGAAAAGGTGCAAGAAAAACTTGGGAGGTGCAATTTGGCCACAGAAGCCAATGCGCCAACAAAAAAAAAAAAAAAAAATGTATACTTACCTGCACACCAATCCTAGGAGTTTCGTAAATAAATTTGATGAATTTGAGGTGTGCATCAGAACATCAAAGATAGATATTGTTGGGATATCAGAGACGTAGTGCAGATATAAGGAATGCAGAAATGGAATTTGGTGAGTACAATGTGCATAGAAAGGATAGACAGGATAGGAAGGTAGGAGGGTTTGTTTATGCTATTAGTTAAGAAACACATAAAATCCAGCCAGTTGAAATCGTTGGACAGAGCATTATCGAGTCAGTTTGGTGTGACATAAGCACTGGGAAAGCAAAATTGAGAGTAGGAGTGTGTATAGGCCTAATGACTCTGATGAGTATAATAAACAACTGCACACAGAAACAGAGTGGGCCAGTAAACCAGTGTGTCTTATAATAGGTAATTTTAATTTCCCAGATATTGACTGGAATTTGTGCATTGGTCACTCAACCACTAGCAAGGCTTTTGTGGATTTATTGGATGATTGAGGAAATAATACTCTAGATCTGCTTATCAGTATTGATTCTTCATGCATTAAGAATCTGTAGATAAAGGAACCACTAGGTGAGAGTGATCACACAGTATTGATGTGGGATTTACTTAATGATTTAACTACCATCAGAGGTAAAGGGGAGGGTTTTTGCTTTCTTAAAGGTTACTACGGTGGTCTGAGACAGTATTTAAATTCTATACAGTGGGACCAACTGATGATGTTACCAACAGCAAATTCAAAATGGGAAGCATTCAAAGAAATAATCTTGGAAGCTACTAGGCTTTCCATACCAACTAAGAAATATTGTTCAGGGTTTAGGCCTAAATGGATGCCAGATGAACTAATGAGACATGTGGCACAGAAGAAAAATGCATGGGATACATATAAATTAATGGGTGACATGGAAGCCTATGATAGATATAAGCTGTTCTGTAACCAAGTCACAAAGGAGGTTAGGCAGGCAAAGGCAGATTATGACAAATCATTGGCAAAGGATGCAAAGAAAATCAGCAAAGAGTTCTTTACTTATGTAAATTCTAGAAAGAAAGGGACGAATCAGGTTGGTCCACTTGATACCGATGGTTCAACTTTTGAGGATCCTGTTAAGGTAGCTAACAAACTAAAGGAGTATTTTACATCTACAATCACACATGAAGAGTTATTCAAGGAGGGGAATGCCATGGGTGAATTAAATTCTGGTTTTTGTAATAACTGAGAGGAAAGTGGAGGAGAAATCATTGAAGATAAACATAAGAAAGGCAACTGGGGTTGATGGGATCTATCCAGTTATATTAAAGGAGGCAACAAAGGAAGTGCGCAAACCCTTAGCCATAATTATGAGAGCTTCCTTGAACTCAGGAGAGGTACCCTTGGACTGGAGATGTGCAAATGTGACTCGAATTCACAAAAGAGGACCAAAGGGCAGCACAAGCAATTACAGACCTGTTAGTTTAACTTCTGTTCCAGGGATATTAATGGAGGCACTGGTTAAAGAAGCACTGCAGGATCATCTAGACAAGACATCGGTTAAAGCTTGGACACAGTATGGGTTTGTTAAGGGGAAGTCTTGTCTGACCAATTGATTGGATACTATGATGTGGTCACAAAGGAACTGGATGCAAAGGTTAATTTTGATATCATATATTTGAATCTTAGAAAGACTTTTGATAGTGTTGCACATGAAAGACTATTGCAGAAATTGGAGCAGTGTGGCACTGGAGGCAAATTGCTGCTATGGATAAAGGGATGGTTGAGTGGGAGAAGACAGAGAGTAGTAATCAATGGACAATGCCCTTCGTGGACTAATGTTATTATTGGAGTCCTCCAGGGTTCAGTATTGGATCCATTGATGTTTTCTGTATTTATTGATAATGGTATCTCGGGCTTAATGTCTACATTTGCAGACAATACAAAGGGTGGCAGGGTTGTTAATGACACTAATGACAGTACACTGCTGCAACGGGATCTAGAAAAGTTGAGCAGATAGGCTGAGAGGTGGCAACTGAAGTTTAACATTGACAAATGTAAAGTACTGCATATGGGAAGCAGTAATCCCAGAGAAAAGTATCAACTGTGTGGTACTACACTGAGAGTGGTAGAGAATGAAAAGGACATGGGGGTAATTGTGCATGCAGATATGAAGTTTTCTGAGTAGTGCAGACAGTCTGCAAGAGTAGCTCATGGTGTCTTGTCAATGATATACATGAATTTTTCTAGCAGTGAGATGGAGGTGGTTATCCCCTTGTATAAGGCAATGGTCAGACAAAAACTTGAGTACTGTACACAGGTCTGGAGACTTCATTTTAAGAAGGATGTAGAGCTGCAACAATTACAGAGAAGGGCAACAAGATTAGTGAATGGAACAAAGGGCACTCGAACGAAGAAAGGCTTAAATTTTGCAAATTACAGTGTCTGGAGACTAGGCACCTGCGAGTTGATCTGATTGAGGTGCATAAGGCCTTGAATGGTTTGAGCATGCTCATTCCTCTTGCTCACAATTATCGTCTGAGAGGGCATAAATTCAAATTGAGGAAAGGTAGTTGTAGGATAGATGTGCAGAAGTTTGCCTTTAGCTAGCAGGTGGTGGATTGCTGGAACAGACTTCCATCTGTCATTGTAGAAGTTGATAGCTTAAATAGATTCAAGGCAGAACTAGACAAACATTTGGAACGAGTGGATGGGTGAAATGAAAAGGTTTTTTTTTTGGTTTTTTTTGGCCGATGCTGTATAAGCTTGGTTTCTTGCATCATATGACTTTACTAATGCTAATGCTAAAAAGAAAGTGTAATCTTAAGACGAAAGAATAAAGTCGGGTTATGACAACCTGCTGTAGGATCAGAGAGTCACTGAAATTAGCTGAGTGTAGTGAATGCATGGGCTGTATTGGAGACCAAAGAAGTAACCCAGTGTGAGGGGGTAAGGTGTGAATTGGTCAAAGTGAACCATGCCCATGTGATGGGGAAGTAAGCAATTAAACAAATGAGGCAAATGTGCCAGCAAAGCTGAGAAAGAAAGACTAGCAAGGCAGTGTTGAAAAGACACTAAACTTTGTTTAAGATGAAAAAAAAAAGTGATAGTAGAAGAACAGAATCTCAATATTGCTTTCGACCAGCCTAATCACACATGAGAAATAAGTTGTAGAATTTAAGGACGGCTGAAAGTAAATGGAAGAATGGGAAATTAGTTGTGTTCAGGCTGTCCAGGGTTGCCTGGACAGCCTGAGCACAACTAACCTGTACCCAAGTCAGTCCCTGGATGGAGGGCTGGACGTATGTCTCATGTGTTTAAGTCAGTAATGGTATTATTATTACAAATATAGGACTGAACAATGTCAGAGAAGAAATATAAAAATGAAAATAATAATAAAGACGACAGAACAGTAAGCAGAATAACAAAACAAAATATAATACCCCTGTAGTTGGCCAATCCGTGGGCACAAGCTTTCTACACCGTGAGACACGACAGAGGCTAGGGTATATGATTATACATTATGTAGAGACCTGAAAGTAATAAGAAATCAACCAGTAATGAAGTTGTTTATATCAATGTTGTTGCCTATAAGTTTTTTCAATTTCATAATATTTTTGAAATGATGGTAAAGGAAGGCTGCATGGAAATTATTGCCTAGTAAATTATTATGGAGTAGTATGATATTGTCTGAAAAGAGACTGTTGTTATTGCATATTGTGGCAATTCTGATACACTAGGAGAATATTGTGTTTGTATTAATTTTTTTAGAAATGTTAGAGTGCCAATGGGTAAAATTGACTACTTTAAAGTTAAAAGCATCTCTTTTATTATATATGTTGATATCCAGGTCTAAGTAATTGGCTGAATAGTCATTATTATTTGTTTTCTCCAGGGTAAGTTCTGAAGGGTAAATACCAGCAAAGTCCTGTATAAATGTAGGGTAGTTGAATACTAATAAGTCATCAATATATCTGTAAAGCATTTATGTCTGAGGGTAGAGAGGTCTCAGACCAGTATAGATATAGGTTAGCTAAGGCACAGCTAGCAGGGCCACCCATACGGGAAACCTTGGGTTTGTAAGTATACAGATTTACCATAAAAAATGTAATTATTGGAAACGCAAAGATTTATGAGATTGTTCCAATAAACTGAATTACGACCAATAACATGTTTGTAGTTATTGTAAATTTTATTCAAGACTGATTTTAAGTTATTTAGGTCTATGCTGGTCAATAGACTATTAAAGTCAAAAGTTTGAACATGAGAGATGTTGCCAGTATTTTGAGCAGAGGTTCCCAAACTTTCTCGGTTCATTGCGCCCTTAGTGTCCCAGTAATTTTTTCACGGCACCTCTAGGCCAAAAAAAATACCTAACACAGTGGTTTTTGATCTTTTAATATATACCTATATAATAATTTTATTCTTTATATATAGAGGTACTAAATAAAGATCAATTATAGATCACCACAAAATTAAAAATATACGGTACAATGGATGCTGTACACCTTTTTATAATAAAATTTAAAAAAATAATAATAACTTTAAGTAACTTAAACCCAAATTACTCGGCACCCCGGTTGAAAACCACTGATTTAGAGCATTAATAACTGGTATATTATTATTAATTATTCTACTATCAGGAAGGATGTCCATAATAGGTTTAAGTAACCATTCTAAAGTTTTGCCAGGTTAATGAGAGTAACTGTACTTGCAGGAAGTGATGAACCTGAAACCTGTGGGGTTTTTGTGGAACTTAGGTATGAAGTAAATATAAGGAAATTTGTAATTATTAAAGCTGATTTTTAGTTTCTTGCTTAAAGCAATTAACTTCTTTGTAATAATACTGCTGTTGTTGGTGATGGACTTGTAGGTGGCACTGGAATTTAGTTCTGCATTTAATGTTTGAAAATAAAAGGCTTTATAGATTATGGCATAATTGCAGGAGGCTTTATCACAAAAGTGATGATAAAATGCTGTCAATTGTTGTTTTAATGTGGAAAAATGGAATTTTAATCCTGCAGATGGTTGTAGATGTGGTAATGATAATGGTAATTAATTCAGTTCTAGCTATGATGCTACAGCATTATAGCTAGAACTGAATTAATTCAGTTCTAGCTGGAAGTAGCTAGAACTGAATTAAACCACGTCGCTTATTGGAGGCTTGAAGTGGTGAAACCCATGTTTAGTCTCTAGAGCAAAGTTTCTGCCCCCCCCCATACTTCTCCTTCAACCCATGCACGGTACTAAGTACTATAGGTTTTGATACCTTTCGTGTTTGGGGTTTTCATAAAAAAAAAAAATAGTTCTAGCTTCATAGTTGGAAGGCTTCAATGGGGATGATATGATAGTAAGCTTAAAACTTAAAAGTTTAAAGCTTAAAACTTAAAAGTTTAAAGCTTAAAACTTATAAGCTTAAAACAAAAGTTAAGCAGATCATGGTATAACTGTTTTTTGAAAAGTTTAAAGCTGATTTTAGAGTATAACCTATATTTGAAGCCATAAGCCATGATGCTTCTGAGTTCCTGGTTAGGTATAATATCTAAATTGCCTGTTATGACCAAAGTGTGTATCAACAAACGGTTGGAAATTGGCCTGATGGCAAATACATCCATTGGAAACAGGTTCAAGATGTTTGTAATTATAGACTGAGAGTCCAAAAGGTTTAGCATATCTGAATCTGGATATAATGTTCAAGTTTTGGCAGCCAGCTGGAAGCTGGTCAGTAGATTTATTAATGCAACTATTAATGTTGAAAATTTCCGGGCAAGTATTATATTTAAACATGACGGTAGTATTATCTTGGTTAGTCATATTGGTGTTGGATTTTAATTTAAATTTACAGATATCTGTTATAAGGTCAAGTAAATGTTTAGATGTGAAATTAAAGGTAAGGATGAACCTGTAAAGAGCATTTAGGATGCTATATTTAGTACAAAACAGCAGATCACAAATCTCTGTACACTGAACTGACTGTTGTCCCATTCAGTGAGTGTCTGTTGAAAGTCATCCAGCTTGTATTTATGTGTAGTAATGATGATACTGTTGGGTTTGTGTCTCCTAAAAGGTCTAGATATACCAAGGCCTTTGGTGACTTGAAATTTATCATATATGCAAATATCTGTATTATTTATGATGATTTTATGATTTAACTTATTATCAAGTCCACATGGATAGAGAGTTTTTAATACTTCTTGTTATTTTGGGCATTTTGCTAGGATGGAAATATAAATGTTGGTAAAGCAGTGTGACTGGAAGTGATTGTACTCTATTTCTTGCTCAGAGTTATGGACGTTGCAGTTATTGTAATTCTTGATATCAAATCCATGTAGGTTAAGCCTGAGGTGAAGTTTATTATTATTAGCCATATGGTGCAAGGATGTGTGTGTGTGTGTGTGTGTGTGTGTGTGTGTGTGTGTGTGTGTGTGTGTGTGTGTGTGTGTGTGTGTGTGTGTGTGTGTGTGTGTGTGTGAGAGAGAGAGAGAGAGAGAGAGAGAGAGAGAGAGAGAGAGAAAATCAGAAGTAGAAAGGAATCATCAAGGAAGAGAAGAATGATGATATCCAGCTCAGGACCCTGGGTTTGCCAAGCCATACTCACCAGATGTGAGCCACTGAGGTTTATTTCCAGTTTGTCCTACATATTTCATATTACAGGTTCAGCAGGTTAAAAGATAAACTACATTGCTGCATTTGCAGAATATTGGTTCTTCAGTATTGTTAGAAACATGCTGTGGATGCATGTATGGGCATGTAAGACAGAGCTTGGTACAGCATTTTTTAAATTTTAGATAGGAGTGGGGATGATAGGAATCGGAGGTTGTAACTTCAATACAATTCAGGCTAGAAGCACTGAATGCTGTTTTGCTCTGTGTGGTGTGGCTGGCGCATTTGACTCATTTGTTTAATTGCTTACTTCCCCGTCACACGGGCGTGGTTCACTTTGACCAGTTCACACCTTCCCCCCCATACTCGGGGTTACTTTAACTGATATAAATATATAGAGAGCTATCGGCTAACTTCTTTGGTCTCCGATACAGCCCTGCATTCACTACACTCAGCTAATTTCACCGACTCCTGTCTGATCCTACAGTAAGTTGCCATAACTTAACTTTATTCTTTTGTCTTAAGATTACTCTTTTTTTTTACTTTGTTTAAATTTCAAACTGGACAATTTGCCTTTATTTAAATTTTTAATTCAAACTTTTATTCAATTTTCCTTTGCAGGATTTAATCAGTATTATTTTAGCATAATTCTGCATTTTACTTTTATTTATTTATTTATTTTTGAATTATACATGCATTCTTCTTTTTATTAATTCCTTTTTGGTCTCTGTTGGGTCGGCTATGATGTATACATTTCATACATACACATCATAACAGAAACAGAGACCTTGCTTATTGCTGTGGTTCCTTCAGTTTTGGCTGCCAAAGATGTAGTTAAAATCTTAGGAGCTACAGCATTAAGTACTATTTTATTATTTTTATGTCAATATTAATTTTCTTTAATTTCAGGTAATCCGCCTTTACTTTGCAGGATTTTCAATTTATTCCATTGTAATTACACTGTATAAAAACATTATGGGAATCCTGTTGTCTTCTCAAAACTTTACTAGACAAGTTGGACAGACAACTTATGCGATTGAGACCTGCTAATATTCATAAAATCAGACAGATGCCATACTATAGTGATTTTCTCTTGTAGTGAATCTGAGTCCTCATTTTGAATTTTAATCAATGTTTTGAAATTTAACCAAATCAAAAATAAAAATAGAATACTAAATATAATAAATGGGATCTTACGATTATATTTCAAGTCAGGAAATCTCTTACCTGAGATATTTTCCAGGAATAACTGCATCCACGTAAGATGTAATCAGAATAGTTGGAAACTGTTTCAAAGACCTGCTTAAAGGAAGCGAACAACCTTGCAAGAAGACAAAGGAATAAAAATAAGCTTTTACCCTAACTCCATGCATGGCAGATAATTGAGAGTATAATGGGAGAAGATTACCCAAAGGTTGATGGGGGCTTTTCGTCTATACCATCTTCAAAGGGGAAGCGAGCACGTGTCGAAGGCTGCATATATAGCCCTGGCACATTCCATCGTCATATTTCAAAATTGTGGGGGGGAGGGGGTGGAATGTGTAGACAAAAGGAAGAGAGCAGCAGCAGGATAGAAGGAAAATTCCCACCCCCTCGTATTTCACTAATAGTTTTGGAATTTGAAAATCTAGGAACTAAATACAGCTTAAAGGTCATTTAGAGGAAAGAATATGAAAGTTTCCACTTGGAAATCAGGGTGCGTGACTACCCCATCCCTGTTAGTAGAGGTCCTGAATGGGGGGGGATGTTATATTTTATTATTAAACTTGAACCCGTAGGATATTTGTTTTAGATCCCACTCCTCTGAAATTATTATTGATCTATGTATGTTTATTGATCATATGGCTAGAGTTTCACCGGTTTCTAGCTTAAATTTTGTGGCTTCTTGTCTAAGATTATGGTATTTTCAAAGGATGGGTAATGTCCTGTGTCTAGGTGGTGAGTTACAAATTCAGAGCTAAATTTTTATGTCTGGTCTATTTTTTCTTTATTATTTGAGGCTACTTTTAAGCTGCTTTTGAGTTTCTGGATTCTGTTATGTAATGATTTTCTCATGCTGCCTATATGTGTATATATATATAATTATACATATATTTGAATAACGTTTAAAATACAGTGGATTCCGGTTATTTGGGCCACCGGTTAATCGGGGCAGCCGTTTATTTGGGGCAAATCTTAAAAAACAGAGCCCAATCAAGAAAATAGCCAGGGTTTACTTTGCTTAATTGGGACGACATGTTGTTTAATCGGGGCAGGAGACCGCAGCACTGGAGATTACCCTAAGATTGTCTCCGACCGTACCACATGGTTCAGTCAGATTTCTGGAGGTCACAACCATAAAACAATTAGCATTCGCCAGTTTATTGGGCTTTTCTGTTAGCGCAATCTATTATAAATGGATAGTCAACTCGATCTTATTGAATATGTGATAATACCGACAGCTGGAATGCTGTGGGTTATTATGGTGAAATGTGTTTACACTTCCATGGAATCTTCAATCATATAAAAAAATTAATTTTCAAATCTTCTCTTCATTCCTATTTTTAAAGCTTCGTAACTTGTTACTCCGTTCTCACTTGCACGTATCATCGTGTTACTTGCAATTTGTGTGTGTGTGCCGTGTTCTTTGTTACTGATTACTTATCTTTTTACTGTTTTAAATTTTAACCCCCACCCACAAATGTCAACTAGTTAGTATGTACATATTACAGTACGTATTAATTATTCCGATTTTCACATATCATTTAATTTTTGAATTGGTAAGGTAATAAATGGTAAATTTGTGTTTAATATATCTTTACTTTTATAGCCTGTGGATAACATTCCTCCTATTTTCACTAATTAGAATCGCTGTTTAATAGAATTAAAATTCAATTCACAAACGTGATCACAATGACCGGTGCTTACTACACATCGTATAGTGAACGGTACTTTACTATGGTGATGCCATTGTAATGTGATCTGATTGTACAGTGAACCAATTGTAAAGCGGGGGTCCATTGTATTTTTAACTATTTACGTGAAACTTCGGATAATTGGGGCAGCCGCTTAATCGGACCAAAATACACTAGTCCCGATGTGTCCCAAATAACCGGAATCGACTGTAGTTGGAAACTGAATAAAAATAAACCAAAAATTCAAGTCTTCTGCATTGGCGGTTTGATCTGGGGATCGGGTGGCGGACTGATCTTTCGATCAACTCGCCTTTGCAGCAATTTGACTAGGGATTGAAATGCAGCGATTCCCTTACCATTATTGTCCTTGTGGTCCTTTGTTGAGATGGGGAATGGATAGCATCATCATATTCAGCTTCCATACATTTCTGAATAAGTTTTGGTCCATTCCCTTCTTTAGTCAAAAATTTGATGATCCAATCTCATATTTCATGATATGTTTTCCATGTTTTCTTTTTGGTTGACTACTTTAAATCTCAGAGAGGACATAAGAAAATTTAACACAAGAAAAGTACAACAAGCATTAAGGGAAAACAAAGGATTTAAATCAGCAGCCATAAGCAGTAATGCAGAAAGACAAATGATACAGAAACTGAAGAATAGTGATGGTGCTTATAAATAGCAGAAAAGGCATAATTCAAATAGAAGACTACTATAAAGAGTTATACAAGGAGCGAGGGATTGATGCAAGCAGTGGGGAAGATGGATCACAAATTAGCAATACGTACAACATACCTGATATCCTTCCTGATGAGGTAGAACATGCATTGAAGAAAATGAAGAATCAGAAAGCCCCGGGGGAAGATGAAGTTACTGTAGAGTTGTTAACATTGGGAGGAAGAAACATGACACAAAAACTGGCAAAACTCTTCACAAAATGCATTACAAAAGGTGTGTCTAAGGAGTGGAATAATGCAATCATAGTTTTGCTGCATAAGAAAGGAGATAAATCAGAAATTGAATATTATAGACAAATTAGCTTGTTATCCCACATCTACAAGTTGTTCACAAGGGGCATTACTAACAGATTAGAAAGAATTGATGAGAATCAACCGCAACAGCAAGCTGGCTTTAGGACAGGATTCTCAACTATGGATCACCTTCACATAATGTCACACCTAATGGAGAAAGAAAATGAATATAAAACGCCATTATGCCTGGCATTTGTGGATTATGAAAAGGCATTTGACTACATACAGCATAAGGCAATGCTTCGGGCAGTGGAAAGACAAGGCATAGATACCCCATATATTATGATTTTGAAGAAAATATATGGGAATGCTACCTCCTTTATTAGACTAGACAGGGCACCTCCATAGCCAGGTGGGAAGGAGCAGCAGTGCGTAGCACACGCTTCTTGATTAGACCGGAGTTCGAGCCCGTCACCACCAAATACGGAGGATGCGGAAAGGTCAGGGAATGAACACCGCATATTCCCGGAGCAATATGGCCTTAGTTGCTAATGCTCCTAAAAACCAAATAACAAACCAAAACTTAGACTATACAAAGACAGTAGGAAATTTAAAATCGAGAAAGGAGTTCGACAAGGAGACAATATCTCCGAAGCTGTTTACTGCTGCCCTTGAGGAAGCTTTCAGAAGATTAGACTGGTCACAGAAAGCAGTCAATGTGAATGGAGAGTACCTAAACCTTTTACGATTTGCAGATAACATTGTGGTCATAAGCCACGATCCCAAAGAATTAGAGGAAAATCTTAATCAGTTATGCACAATTAGTAAGGATTTTGGACTAAAGATGAATAATGCTAAAACAAAAGTAATGATGAACAAGTATGCCACAGAAAGGCACATAATGATTGAAGGAGCAGTAATTGAAAAGGTGGAGTCATATACTTATCTGGAACAAGTCATTAGCTGTAATAATGATAAATGGCTGGAAGTCAACAGAAGAATAAATTTGGATAGATAGCATTCGGGAAATATAGTCACATACTGAGGAGCAATATCCCAATTTGTCTGAAACGTAAAATAATAAACCAATGTATACTCCCCACCATGGAAGTGAAACTTGGGCACTCACCAAAAGAATGGAAGAGAAGCTGAGAACTACACAGCGAAGAATGGAACGAATTATATTGGGAATCAGACTGTTAGATAAGAAGAGAAACACATGGATTAGGCAGCAAACTCAAGTAAAGGATATTCTTATCAAAACTAAAGAACTAAAATGGTCTTGGGCAGGACACATAGCTCTAAGACATGATGACAGATGGACTAAGAAATTAACAGAATGGTACCCAAGAGGAGCTAGAAGAAAACCTGGAAGACAACAGCGGAGATGAAATTCATGATTTTGTGGGTAGTAAATGGATGGCCATTGCACAAAACAGAAGGAACTGGAAAGTTGCTGGAGAGGCCTTCATCCTGCAGTGGATTGAAAATGGTTGATGATGACTTTATATCTTTTCTGTATACTAAGCTCGATATGCACAAATAAGATACAGACATTTATGATAAAAGTACAGTTTTTTTCCCCCATATCAAGTATATTTATAGCAGAGGTACACAATTTACTGAAAGCCCCCCATATAACAATAGTAGCACTATCATAACTACCCCAACCTATGACGAGGAAGAAAGGAAGACTAGAGAATGGGGGTGGCTCGTGCAATTTACTATCACCCCCCAGCCATCTTGCAACCTGGAATCTGTGGAGATCTGCCAGACCAGTCAAATTTTAACATCAAATTCAAAAATTTCTAAATTTGATGTTAGACAAAAAGGTGCAATGACAAACAGCCTAAACATAAAAATTAGCAAGACAGATAAACTCTATGTAATAAACATACATAGCGTTTATCTTTTATCCCTCTATCATTATAGTTGCCAATTAAATATTCTTTACCATATCTTGATGATTCACATAACTTTTCCTTTTTACTTATACATGTTGCAGAAGGTGCCAATTTTGTTTTAAAAAACTCTTCTTGAGATATGAGTAACTCTTCATCACTGTCCCTTGCAGTTGGTCTTTTAGGAAACATATCTAAGGGGAACAAAATAATTTTCAGTTGAAGCGTTGAGATCACAGGCTGTGTTAAGAAGATGAACATTTTCCAGTTTATATATTATTTCAGAACAATTTGCTTGAGTAAGAAATGTTAATGGTTAACTTTCTCATTAATATTTATATATTGTTTTATTTATTGACATTTCATTGATCTTTATTAATTAAATTTTACAGGTCCTATACTTCATGATAAGCCAAGACACAGTAGAAGATATAATAATAACAGTATTCCTAAAATCAGAATTAATAAATTAAAATACCATTAAACTTTAAAATATCAATGGTATCCACATATCAGAAATCTTTATTGCAATAATAATAATAATAATAATATTGCAATTTTGCCCTTCATGGCCACCAGGCCAGTGGTTAACTATGATAATACAGTATGTAAGAGAAAAGTTAAAATGGATAAATAATAATATCAGAGAACATTCAACAAATCAAACATAGGGAAATACATATATGGAAGCATAAAATGAAGCACAGTTCAAAGTACAGTACAATTAAATACAACACAATATACAAATATAATATAGGTGAGTACAGTAAACCCCCGCTATTCGTGGTATCTGTATTCGCGATCACTGATTTAATATAAAATGAAACCTAAAAAAAAAAAAATGTGGATTTTAAAGCGCCGTGAATATTTTCAGCCATAAAAATACATAGGCGTGGCTAAAATTATCTTTCCCGGGGAAGAGGGGTGACAAAATTGCGAGCGTGGATGTTTCTCGCTAATCCTTCTTCAGTATGTGTTATGCACTTGTCATGAAACGTTTGCTTTTAATTTATATGCTTATAAATTGAATAAATTTATCAATTTATAAATTTATATGCTTACAAAAGTGATAAATCTACCATTTTGCAGTGTAAAACAGACTTTTTCGAGTGTGTTAACGGAATAAAGTGACTTTATTGTGGACAAGTTCTTTCTAACCCGTACAAAATTATGGCTACGAATAACAAGGGAAATGTGAAAAGATCAAAGAAGGTGATAACATTAGCGAATAAAATTGAGTTATTAGATAAAATTTCTAATGGTGAAATTGTCTCCTCAGTGGCAAAACATTATAAAATCAATGAGTCAACGGTACGATCAATCAAAAAATTGGAAGCAAAAATCTGCTGTAGTGCCCATGAAAACGCGCTAATTGCTTCAAAAATTTGCTCTGTAACTCGTGATGTTAAATTAGAAAAAATGGAAAAAGCTTTAAATCTGTGGATAGAAGACCGAACTCAAAATAAAATTCCGTTAAGTTCACTCATCATTCGTTAAAAGGCAAAATACCTTTATCAACACTTTAGCAAAACTGGTGATAGCACTGGCGGGATAAGTTTTTTAGCTAGCAAAGGCACTGGTTTGAAAGATTTGTTTGAAATTTATAATAAATATTACATTTAATATTAAATTGTTTCTTATTTTCATTTCGATGCCATATGCTTGCATTTCACTATGTACTGTCTATGTACATAGTCATATTATGAAGGTACATATAATACATACATAGACAAAATTTTAGATTAGTTTTTCTTGTATATTACATACTTTGGAATGGAACCCCTTTATTACTATGGGAGCCATAACTTAGTATTCGCGACATTTCTCAGGAACGTAACCCCCACGAATAGCGGGGGTTTACTGTACAAATAATTTTATATTGCAATACAAAACAAGTAATGATACAGATGTTTATAAATCATTTCTCTATGTAGAAGAGTGAGTCAAACCATGTATAAATGCCAGAGATGTACAAAGTTTCTCATTACTCATCATCATACTGAATAAGTTAGTAAGCTTCCTTCTTGGCAGATGAAATTGCATTAAGAGGAGCTTCGAGGAATTTCAGGTAGAGATATACAACTCAAGGATGTGGCATCTGTACTGCTTGTCACAAGCAGTACAGAATATTTACAGAATAAGATCAGTATCAATGACTGGGTATGCGACAGCATCTGAAAGGGCAAAAACCTATTGGGCAAGTGAAGCTGGCTGAGATGTCAGCAAAAAGTTGGAGTTGCTCTGAGAGAAGACCGAAGGTTCCTCCAAGAGCACCAGCCTCAGAATGATGGTGCAGAAATCTGGCCAACAGTCATGGTACATAAAGAAATGATATTCAAATTTTAGACTACTGTTTCATAAAGCAAAAGATATTCCCATGTAATAACCAGACTTAGCCTCATTTGAAATATGTGTGTTTACAAACCTCCCTCTTTCAAATGCTTTTTTCATCTGTATAAAAAAAAAGGGAGTAAGTGTGTATATATAATATATACAATTTTTTTTATACAAGTACTTAATATTAAGATAGTTTCCACACCACAGAATTTATATTAAACTACATGCACCAACTACATTTCTGAATCAACAAGACAATCATACTATCAGGACAATAATGGAATAATTAAAATGAATCTAATGACAGGATTATGCAAATGATCCAAAAACACAGCCAGTACTCACAATTTAATATCGTGTTTGTGCATACATTAAATTGCAATGTATGGATGCTAGGACTGCACCTCTATATTCAGCACAAAAAGACATATACTTACTTTCTTTTTTAATGGATAAAGTGGTTATGGTGAATATTTATAAATTATTTTCCTTTTACATCATATCAGTAAGTCCCTTGATGCATTGATCCCATATTGTGAATGCACTTTCCCATAGTTTCCTTAGTATTGCATTACTATAAATAAAAAAAAAAAAAATTGCTCCAGTATATTACTATTTATTTAAAGAGTATATGTTATTACATGTCTAGCAGGGATTACATTTTTCTAGCAGGGATAAGGAGGTGATTATCCCCTTGTATAAGGCAATGGTCAAGCCACACCTTGAGTACTGTATACAGGTCTGGAGGCCTCATTTTAAGAAGGATGTAGAGCTGTTGGAATGAGTACAGAGAAGGGAAAAAGATTAGTAAATGGAACAAAGGGTTGCTCTTACGAAGAAAGGCTTAAGTTTTGCAAATTACAGTGTCTGGAGACTAGGCACCTGCAGGTTGATCTGATTGAGGTGTATAAAACCTTGAATGGTCAATGCTCATGCTCAATGCTGATAGGATTCTTCCTCTTGCCTAGAATAATAGGCAGAACTGGACAAACATTTGGAGCGAATTAATGGGTGAAATGAGAACGTGATGTGTTTTTTTTTTTTTTTGGCTGATGCTATATAAGCTTGCTTTCTTGCATCATGCACCCTTGCTAATGCTAAGTTAATCAGTCAGAGTTATAAGTGTGTGAGTTAATGCTAAACTTGTGCACTTTTTATAGTTTTTTGTACTAACTGAATTTGGATATGCTTTTAAAATATGTTTATGTCAGTGCATTAATTCACCACATAACTTGTTTTGCATGCAGTAATGATTATTCAATTAAAATTTCATAGTCAGTCTCTAGTATAACATATGAACTCAAATGAAGTGATTGTGACGAGAAGTGGACTTATCACATATGCTGCACTAATTGTGCTTCATAGCTCAAGGGCTGGTTAAAAAAAATAAATGCAAAGTAACAGCAATTTGCTATTCCCATGGTGTGAAGGAGTCGACCAGTCATGTCAATGACTGGTACTTTTGTACAACTCAAACTGAATTAAATATTCTTGTGTAAGTTCTATATAAGGCACAGGCAAAGCCTTTGGAATCTAGGCCAAAGGAACAGAATATACTGCAAAAAGATATAATTGCATTTGTATTTTCTATATGACAAAAAGGGCACTCGTCATATTTTGATACAGAAGATTCACTTTGCTACTGTAATGATGTTGATAGATGCCACTGGATGTTGTTATTTTGGTTTTTAGGAGCATTAGCAACTAAGGCCATATTGCTCCGAGGATATGCGGTGGTCATTCCCTGACCTTTCCACATCCTCCGTATTTGGTGGTCATGCCACTGGAACAGAAAAAGGACCAAAGAATGGATACTTTTCATTGGCTGTTTGAAATAAATAATAATAATAATAATAAGCTAGAGGATATCATGAGAATGACAAGGACATTGATGACCAAGAGCCATCAACATCACCTGAAGTCAGCTGTGGAGAGACTGACAATAGCTCAGAAAAGAGGAAGGGCCCTGATAAATCTCACTGAGCAACAGAAAACTGCGATTGCTAACCTGAAGGATTACTTCCAGAAACACATGGCAGTAATCTACCAAACCATAAAGACAATAGACAAGAGGTATACTCCACTCAACCTAAGTGAGGAGTCCCCTCCAACCCAGATGGCGCAAACAAAGCTAGAAAGATGGGCAAAGAAATGCCATGGCCGACACTATAATGACCTCTATTAAGATGACGGACAAAATTGCTTCCAATGCATGGCTCACGAGTGGGACACTCTTTCCCTGAGACTGAAGGATTCGTGCTCGTCATCCAAGCCCAGGTAATCAACACCAGAAACTATAGAAAATATATCGCCTAGGAGCCTGGAGTGTCAGATGGCACATGTCGACTATACCACCTAGCCTCAGAAACGATCCAACACATTGCTGCAGGATGCAAGGTGATCACCGAGCACCTTGCATCCTGCAGCAATGTGTATACATGACCACGTAGCCAGGATAATACATCAGAAGCTAGCAAGGAAATACCAGTTGGTCGAAGAAAGTGTACCGTACTACCAGTATGAATCCCACGCAGTACTAGAGACACCAATCCACAAGCTGTACTGGCCCCGCGCCATAATAACGGATAAGACAATCGGCACACCCCACACCGGACATAACCCTTGTGGACAAGAAGAAAAAGGCTATTTATCTGATGGATAGAGCCTAACATGGCAACCTCCAGAAAACCCATGAGGAAAAAATCAGGAAGTACACGAACCTAAGACATGAGATCAAAGAGATGTGGCATATTATTATTATTAGCATATGGTGTAAGGAAGCCAGAGGCTTATGCTGCACCAGCTAAAAAAAAAAAAAAAAAAAATTCTGAATTACCCTGAGAGAGAGAGAAGAAGAGGAGGAGAAATCAAAAGGGAATCACCAAGAAAGAGAAGAATGATGATATCCAGCTCAGGACCCTGGGTGTGCCGAGCCCATACTCACCAGACGTGAACTCCTGGGGTTAAATTCAACAAGTAACGACTATCACGATTGTGTCAACCACTGGTACAGTGCCAACGACCCTACATAACAGCCTAGAAACAATAGGACTCCCAGAGAACACCTTTAAGGAACTGTCTGATGTTACTCTCTACCTATAGGATAGTCAGAGAGTTCCTCAACCAACAGTAACACCAGACATAACAACCACCCTGTGTACTTGATAGCAATATCTGTCATGAGGTGGAACCCCCAATGAGAGAGAAATAATATGAGAGCAACAATAATAATAATAACAATAATAATGATAATAATTAAATAAATAATATAATAAATAAATAAAAGTATCTTTAAAAATACATCTAAAAACTGCACTACTCTACAATGGTACATCCATTTGTACCATCGGTTATACAGTCCACATCAAAGAATCTAATGAGAATGGAACTTATCTTAAGAAACATAGCACAATAAACAGAAGTAGTACATCTGCAGAGATTTTGAAGTTAGCATTAGCATTAGCATTAGTAGAGGCATTTGATGCAAGAAAGCAAGCTTATGCAGCATCAGGCAAAAAAAAAAAAAAAAAAACTCACTTCCACTTCACCCCTCTGTTCGTTCAAAATACCTGTCCAGCTGAGCCTTAAACTTATTTAGGCTATCAACCTCCACCACAAGGGATGGAAGTCTGTTCCACCAACCAACCACCCGCTGGCTAAAGGCAAATTTCCACACGTCTATCCTACATCTGTCTTTCCTCAATTTGAATTTATGCCCTCTCAGGTGATTTTTCTGAGCAAGAGGAAGAATCCCATCAGAATTGAGCATGCTTAAACCATTCAAGGCTTTATACACCTCTATCAGATCACCTCGCTGGTGCCTAGTCTCCAGACACTGTAATTTGCAAAACTTAAGCCTTTCTTCGTAAGAGCACCTCTTTGTTCCATTCACTAATCTTGTTGCCCTTCTCTGTACTCGTTCCAGCAGCTCTACATCCTTCTTGAAATGAGGCCTCCAGACCTGTATACAGTACTCTAGGTGTGGCCTGACCATCGCCTTATACAATGAAATAATCACCTCCTTATCCCTGCTGGAAAAATTCCTGTATATCATTGACAATACTCCATGAGCTACTCTTGCAGCCTGTCTGCACTGCTCAGAGAACTTCATATCTGCCTGCACAACCACCCCCAAGTCCCTTTCATTCTCTACCACTGTCAGTGTAGTACCACAGAGTTGATACGTTGCTCTGGGGTTGCTGTTTCCCATGTGTAGTACTTTACATTTGTCAATGTTAAACTTCATTTGCCACCTCTCAGCCCATCTGCTCAACCTTTCCGGATCCTGTTGCAGCAGCATAGTGTCAGTAGTGTCCTTGACAACCCTGCCAACCTTTGTATCGTCGGCAAACTTGGACATTAAGCCCGATATACCATCATCAATATCATTTATAAATACAGAAAACAATAATGGACCCAACACTGAGCCCTGAGGGACTCCACTAATAACATCAGTCCACGATGAGCAGTATCCATTGATTACCACTCTCTGTCTTCTCCCCCTCAACCACCCCTTTATCCATAGCAGCAATTTGCCTCCAATGTCACACTGCTCCAATTTGTGTAGCAGTCTTCCATGTGCAACAGTATCAAAAGCCTTTCTTGAAATATACTTGAAATCCAAGTATATAATATCAGTTATTCCCTGCATCCAGTTCTTTTGTGACTGCATCACAGTATCCAATCAAGTTGGTCAGGCAAGACTTCCCCTTAACAAAACCATGCTGTGTCTGAGCTATAACTGAAGTCTTGTCTAAATGATCCTGCAGTGCTTCTTTAACCAGTGCCTCCATTAATTTTCCTGGAACAGAAGTTAAGCTCACAGGTCTATAATTACTTGTGTCAGCCTTTGATCCTCCTTTGTGAATTGGGGTCACATTTGCACATTTCCAGTCTATGGGTACCTCCCCTGAGTCCAAGGAAGCTCTCATAATTATGGCTAAGAGTTTGCTTACTTCCTTTGCTGCCTCCTTTAATATAACTGGATAGATCCCATCCACCCCGGGTGCCTTTCTTGTGTTTATCTTCAACAGTTTCTCCTCCACTTTACTCTCAGTTATTTCAAGATTCTGTAGCTTACTGCTAGAGTTGAATAGACCTCTGGCATTCCCCTCGCTGAATAACTCCTCATGTGTGAATGTCGATGCAAAATATTCATTTAGTTTGTTAGCTACCTGAGCAGGATCATCAACACTTAACCCATCAATATCAAGTGGACCAATCTGATTCATCCCCTTCCTTCTAGAGTTTACATAAGTAAAGAACTCTTTGCTGTTTTTCTTTGCATCCCTTGCCAAGGATTTCTCGTAATCTGCCTTCGCCTGCCTAACCTCCTTTGTAACTTGGTTGCATATCAACTTGTATCTATCATAGGCTTCTGTGTCATGTGTTAATTTGTATGTATCCCATGCATTTTCTTTCTCTGCCATATGCCTCATTAGTTCATCTGACATCCATTTTGGCCTAAACCTTGAACAATATTTCTTAGTTGGTATGTAAAGCCTAGTAGCTTCCAAGATAAGTTCTTTGAATGCTTCCCATTTTGAATTTGCTGTTGGTAACATCATCAGTTGGTCCCACTGTATAGAATTTAAATACTGTCTCAGTCCATCGTAGTCGCCTTTACGGAAGCAATAACCCTTCCCTTTACCCCTAATGGTAGTTACCTCTTTGAGTAAATCCCACTTCAGCACACTGTGATCACTGCCACCTAGTGGTTCATTTATCTGCAGATTCTTAATGCATGAAGAATCACTGCTGATAATCAAATCAAGAGTATTACTCCCTCTAGTTGCCTCCCGAACATGCTGATGTAGAAAACAATTATCCAATAAATCCACAAAAGTCCTGCTAGTGTGTGAGTAACCAGCCCCCAAATTCCAGTCAATATCTGGGAAATTAAAATCTCCCATTATAAGACACTCTGATTTACTGGCCCACTCTATTTCCCTGTACAGTTCCTTATTATACTCATCACAGTCATTAGGCCTATAGCACACTCCTACACTCAATTTTGATCTCCCAATGTTTATGTCACACCAAACTGACTCCACACTGCACTGTCCAGCGATGTCGACTGGCTTCACTTCCTTGGTTTTTATGTGTTTCTTAACTAATAGCATAACCCCTCCTCCCTTCCTATCCTGTCTATCCTTTCTGTAGACGTTGTACTCCCCAAATTGCAGTTCTGCATCCCTTATATCTGTGTGACACCACGTCTCTGATATCCCAACAATATCTGCCTTCGATGTTTTGAGCAATACCTCAAATTCATCAAATTTATTTACTAAACTCCTAGCATTGATGTACACGCAAGTATACCTGCACCTGTTTCTCAGGTGCAGGTATACTGAGTTATCAGGATTCTTCTTGCCAATCTGGCTATACAAATATTGTCGCTTTTTGAGTGAGTGGGACAGCTGAGCCAAAATCATTCATTCGTAATGAATGGTTGGGGGTTGATTTTTGGCTGTCACGCAAATCATTTACCTGAGTAAAAGTGTCATCTATAAGCCATCAGTTTCTAAAACAAACATCGTATTACTACTAGGTAATATCTGACTTCAAATTTAGATTCAGATCAAAATCTAAGAGAAGTAGCATGAAAGGTGCTTGACACTGGAAGAGGTGAAATGACAGTGGGAAACATTTTGCCTTTCCTCTTATAAAATATATCTTGGAAGGCAAATTAATTAATTTTTATTTTTACCATGCCCTACAACACTACATCGATTGAATATTTATTGTATTGTGCAATGTTTACTGTACAGTTAACATTGCACAATACAATGCCAATGATGAAACTATAAAAAAACCTTCATCATTAGAAGCCTTCAGGGAGGTGAGCACTTTAAAACCCTTCAATTATCTCTCTCTCTCTGCGCTTAGCTTATATGAACGTCTACCTCTATATAGTTTTTCCAACTCTGGTAAGGGCATGGGATGCTAGAAATCTCAAAGAACCTTGAGATTTCGGGGTCTAAAGGGGAAAAAAAATCATAGCTTCCATTTTAAAAATCTTGGAAATCAGAGAATCGCGGTTTAAAATAAATACAAAAATCAATACAACCTTACCTATAAAGGATTAATAAAACTTTCGTTGTATGAAATCCGTGGATTATAAAACACGTGTTATAGAAAGCATGTTATAAATATAACTATGAACAAAGTTTTCATATGCAATCCAAATACATCATCGTTTCAATAATCACGCCGTTTCCTTTCTTTCTTTCTTTCTTTTTTCTTTACAGAGAGATAAATCAGAAGCAACGTGCGCTTTACACAAGGATAATTTATTCTTTATTTGTTTACCTTTTGGATTAGTTTGCTTTCTTGGCTATAGATGGCATTGTTTGGTTAAATTGTTGTTTGTTATTAAAGTTTGGGCACATGGACTACAGCGGCCATATTGTGCTTTTATGCTTTTAAATTAATACGGTGTATAATAATTTAAAGTTTGTAAGTTTTTAGAGGTGAGAAAACATCTTTATCTTCTCTAGAAATAAGAGAAGTTCATCTAGTTTTGCTTCATTTCCCAAGACATGCTTCATTGTTATAGGGTCCTGTAAACTTAGCATTAGCATTAGCATTAGCATTAGTAGAGGCATTTGATGCAAGAAAGCAAGCTTATGCAGCATCAGCCAAAAAAAAAAAAAAAAAAGAAAAAAGAAATCACTTCCACTTCACCCCTCTGTTCGTTCAAAATACCTGTCCAGCTGAGCCTTAAACTTATTTAGGCTATCAACTTCCACGACAAGGGATGGAAGTCTGTTTTACCAACCAACCACCCACTGGCTAAAGGCAAATTTCCGCACGTCTATCCTACATCTGTCTTTCCTCAATTTGAATTTATGCCTTCTCAGGTGATTATTCTGAGCGAGAGAAAGAATCCCATCAGCATTGAGTATATGATGAGAGCCCTGTCAATCAATTCGGCCCTGGAAAGATTGTGCAGGGCTCAAGGGGTAGAATTTTTTTCAGCCTGGTCTGTACTTGTTAACAGGAGAGACTGCTTCTACAGGGATGGGATACACTTAAATAGAAAGGGTGCAAGAATGTTTGCTGATGCTATCGAGGCAATGTTAGGTGGGTCGGAAAACTGCTAGATTGGGGGGATACAAGGACTAATAGATTAACAGTAGCCACTGGCAGAGGTGAAAGTGATTCTTGCACTGCTTCTATTGGAATGAGCCGCAGCCTGGAAAATAAGATGCAGGATATTTCAGAGACTGCTGGGAATCATTGGGGTACAAGTAAACACATGGGTTGTGTTAGGGTAGCTAAGAAAAAGAACAGGTGCATGTATACTTGTGTGTACACCAATGCTAGGAGTTTAGTAAATAAATTTGATGAATTTGAGGTATTGCTCAAAACATCAAAGGCAGATATTGTGGGGATTTCAGAGACGTGGTGTCACACAGATATAAGAAATGCAGAACTGGAATTTGGGGAGTACAATGTCTACAGAAAGGATAGACAGGATAGGAAGGGAGGAGGGGTTATGCTATTAGTTAAAAAACACATAAAATCCAAGGAAGTGAAGCCAGTGGACATCGCTGTACAGTGCAGTGTCGAGTCAGTTTGGTGTGACATAAGCATTGGGAGATCAAAATTGAGAGTAGGAGTGTGCTATAGGCCTAATGACTCTGATGAGTATAATAAGAAACTGTTCGGAGAAATAGAGTGGGCCAGTAAATCAGAGAGTCTTATAATGGGGGATTTTAATTTCCCAGATATTGACTGGAATTTGGGGGCTGGTCACTCGCACAGTAGCAAGGCTTTTGTGGATTTATTGGATGATTGTTTTCTACATCAGCATGTTCGGGAGGCAACTAGAGGGAGTAATACTCTTGATTTGATTATCAGTAGTGATTCTTCATGCATTAAGAATCTGCAGATAAATGAACCACTTGGTGGCAGTGATCACAGTGTGCTGAAGTGGGAGTTACTCAAAGAGGTAACTACCATTAGGGGTAAAGGGAAGGGGTATTGCTTTCGTAAAGGCGACTACAATGGACTGAGACAGTATTTAAATTCTATACAGTGGGATCAACTGATGATATTGCCAACAGCAAATTCAAAATGGGAAGCATTCAAAGAATTTATCGTGGAAGCTACTAGGCTTTACATACCAACTAAGAAATATTGTTCAAGGTTTAGGCCTAAATGGTTGTCAGATGAACTAATGAGGCATATGACAGAGAAGAAAAATGCATGGGATACATACAAATTAACACGTGACACGGACACCTATGATAGATACAAGTTGATCTGTAACCAAGTTACAAAGGAGGTTAGGCAGGCGAAGGCAGATTACGAGAGATCCTTGGCAAGGGATGCGAAGAAAAACAGCAAAGAGTTCTTTACTTATGTAAACTCTAGAAGGAAGGGGATGAATCAGATTGGTCCACTTGAGATCGATGGGTCAACTGTTGATGACCCTGCTCGGGTAGCTAACAAACTAAATGAATATTTTGCATCGACATTCACACATGAGGAGTTATTCAGCGAGGGGAATGCCAGAGGTGTATTCAACTCTAGCAGTAATCTAGAGAATCTTGTAATAACTGAGAGCAAAGTGGAGGAGAAATTGTTGAAGATAAACACAAGAAAGGCACCTGGGGTGGATGGGATCTATCCAGTTATATTAAAGGAGGCAGCAAAGGAGGTAAGCAAACCCTTAGCCATAATTATGAGAGCTTCCTTGGACTCAGGGGAGGTACCCATTGACTGGAGATGTGCAAATGTGACCCCAATTCACAAAGGGGGATCAAAGGCTGACACAAGTAATTATAGACCTGTGAGTTTAACTTCTGTTCCCGGAAAATTAATGGAGGCACTGGTGAAAGAAGCACTGCAGGATCATCTAGACAAGACTTCAGTTATAGCTAGGACACAGCATGGTTTTGTTAAGGGGAAGTCTTGCCTGACCAATTTGATTGGATACTATGATGCAGTCACAAAAGAACTGGATGCAGGGAATAACTTTGATATTATATACTTGGATCTTAGAAAGGCTTTTGATACTGTTGCACATGGAAGACTGCTGCACAAATTGGAGCAGTGTGGCATTGGAGGCAAGTTGCTGCTATGGATAAAGGGGTGGTTGAGGGGGAGAAGACAGAGAGTGGTAATCAATGGACACTGCTCATCGTGGACTAATGTTATTAGTGGAGTCCCTCAGGGTTCAGTATTGGGGCCTTTATTGTTTTCTGTATTTATAAATGATATTGATGATGGTATATCAGGCTTAATGTCCAAGTTTGCAGACGATACGAAGGTTGGCAGGGTTGTCAAGGACACTACTGACACTATGCTGCTGCAACAGGATTTGGAAAGGTTGAGCAGATGGGCTGAGAGGTGGCAAATGAAGTTTAACATTGACAAATGTAAAGTACTACATATGGGAAACAGCAACCCCAGAGCAACGTATCAACTCTGTGGTACTACACTGACAGTGGTAGAGAATGAAAGGGACCTGGGGGTGGTGGTGCAGGCAGATATGAAGTTCTCTGAGCAGTGCAGACGAGCTGCAAGAGTAGCTCATGGTGTATTGTCAATGATATATAGGAATTTTTCTAGCAGGAATAAGGAAGTGATTATTCCCTTGTATAAGGCAATGGTCAGGCCACACCTAGAGTACTGTATACAGGCCTGGAGGCCTCATTTCAGGAAGGATGTAGAGCTGCTGGAACGAGTACAGAGAAGGGCAACTAGATTGGTGAATGGGACAAAGGGGTTCTCTTACGAAGAAAGGCTTAAGTTTTGCAAATTACAGTGTCTGGAAACTAGGCACCAGCGGGGTGATCTGATAGAGGTGTACAAAGCCTTGAATGGTTTGAGCATGCTCAATGCTGATGGGATTCTTCCTCTAGCTCAGAAAAATCACCTGAGAGGGCATAAATTCAAATTGAGGAAAGACAGATGTAGGATAGATGTGCGGAAATTTGCCTTTAGCCAGCGGGTGGTTGGTGGGTGGAACAGACTTCCATCCCTTGTCGTGGAAGTGGATAGCCTAAATAAGTTTAAGGCTCAGCTGGACAGGTATTTCGAACGAACAGAGGGGTGAAGTGGAAGTGGTTATTTTTATTTATTTATGTTACTTTTTTTTTTTTTTTTTTTGGCTGATGCTGCATAAGCTTGCTTTCTTGCATCAAATGCCTCTACTAATGCTAATGCTAATGCTAATGCTCAAACCATTCAAGGCTTTATACCCCTCTATCAGATTACCTCGCTGGTGCCTAGTCTCCAGACATTGTAATTTGCAAAACTTAAGCCTTTCTTCGTAAGAGCACCCCTTTGTTCCATTCACTAATCTCGTTTCCTTTCTCCGTACTCGTTCCAGCAGCTCTACGTCCTCCTTGAAATGAGGCCTTCAGACCAGTATACAGTATTCTAGGTGTGGCCTGACCATTGCCTTATACAAGGGAATAATCACCTCCTTATCCCTGCTTGAAAAATTCCTATATATCATTGACAATACACCATGAGCTACTCTTGAAGCCCGTCTGCACTGCTCAGAGAACTTCATATCTGCCTGCACAACCACCCCCAGGTCCCTTTCATTCTCTACCACTGTCAGTGTAGTACCATAGAGTTGATACGTTGCTCTGGGGTTGCTATTTCCCATGTGTAGTACTTTACATTTGTCAATGTTAAACTTAACTTGCCACATCTCAGCCCATCTGCTCAACCTTTCCAGATCCTGTTGCAGCAGCATAGTGTCAGTAGTATCCTTGACAACCCTGCCTACCTTTGTATCGTCCGCAAACTTCGACATTAAGCTTGATATACCATCATCAATATCATTTATGAATAGAGAAAACAATAATGGACCCAACACTGAGCCCTGAGGGACTCCACTAATAGCATTAGTCCACGACGAGCAGTGTCCATTGATTACTTCTGTCTGTCTTCTCCCCTCAGCCACCCCTTTATCCACAGCAGCAATTTGCCTCCAATGTCACACTGCTCCAATTTGTACTGCAGTCTTCCATGTGCAACAGTATCAAAAGCCTTTCTAAGATCGAATTATATAATATCAAAGTTATTCCCTGCATCCAGTTCCTTTGTGACTGCAGCATAGTATCCAATCAAATTGGTTAGGCAAGACTTCCCCTTAACAAAACCATGCTGTGTCCGAGCTATAACTGAAGTCTTGTCTAAATGATCCTGCAGTGCTTCTTTAACTAGTGCCTCCATTAAT
The DNA here is from genome assembly GCF_048544385.1 of Mastigoproctus giganteus. Classification (NCBI taxonomy): domain Eukaryota; kingdom Metazoa; phylum Arthropoda; class Arachnida; order Uropygi; family Thelyphonidae; genus Mastigoproctus; species Mastigoproctus giganteus. The sequence goes on from NC_143580.1 coordinate 168,635,379, forward strand.
TTTCCTGGAACAGAAGTTAAGCTCACAGGTCTATAATTACTTGTGTCAGCCTTTGATCCTCCTTTGTGAATTGGGGTCACATTTGCACATCTCCAGTCTGTGGGTACTTCACCTGAGTCCAAGGAAGCTCTCATAATTATGGCTGAGGGTTTGCTTACTTCCTTTGCTGCCTCCTTTAATATAACTGGATAGATCCCATCCACCCCGGGTGCCTTTCTTGTGTTTATCTTCAACAATTTCTCCTCCACTTTACCCTCAGTTATTACAAGATTCTCTAGCTTACTGCTAGAGTTGAATACATCTCTGGCTTTCCCCTCGCTAAATAACTCCTCATGTGTGAATGTCGATGCAAAATATTCATTTAGTTTGTTAGCTACCCGAGCAGGATCATCAACAGTTGACCCATCGATATCAAGTGGTCCAATCTGATTCATCCTCTTCCTTCTAAAGTTTACATAAGTAAAGAACTCTTTGCTGTTTTTCTTTGCATCCCTTGCCAAGATTTCTCGTAATCTGCCTTCGCCTGCCTAACCTCCTTTGTAACTTGGTTACAGATAACTTATATCTATCATAGGCGTCTGTGTCACGTGTTAATTTGTATGTATCCCATGCATGTTTCTTCTCTGCCATATGCCTCATCACTTCATCTGACATCCATTTAGGCCTAAACCTTGAACAATATTTCTTGGTTGGTATGTGAAGCCTAGTAGCTTCCAAGATAAGTTCTTTGAATGCTTCCCATTTTGCATTTGCTGATGGTAACATCATCAGTTGGTCCCACTGTATAGAATTTAAATACTGTCTCAGTCCATCGTAGTCGCCTTTACGAAAGCAATAACCCTTCCCTTTACCCCTAATGGTAGTTACCTCTTTGTGTGAATCCCACTGCCACCTAGTGGTTCAGTTACCTGCAGATTCTTAATGCATGAAGAATCACTGCTGATAATCAAATCAAGAGTATTACTCCCTCTAGTTGCCTCCCGAACATGTTGATGTAGAAAACATTCATGCAATAAATCCACAAAACCTTGCTAGTGTGTGAGTGACCAGCCCCCAAATTCCAGTCAATATCTGGGAAATTAAAATCTCCCATTATAAGACTCTCTGATTTACTGGCCCACTCTATTTCCCTGTACAGTTTCTTATTATACTCATCAGAGTCATTAGGCCTATAGCACACTCCTACTCTCAATTCTGATCTCCCAATGCTTATGTCACACCAAACTGACTCGTCACTGCACTGTCCAGCGATGTCCACTGGCTTCACTTCCTTGGATTTTATGTATTTCTTAACTAATAGCATAACCCCTCCTCCCTTCCTATCCAGTCCAGCCTTTCTGTAGACGTTGTACTCCCGAAATTCCAGTTCTGCATTCCTTATATCTGTGTGACACCACGTCTCTGATATCCCAACAATATCTGCCTTTTATGTTTTAAGCAATACCTCAAATTCATCAAATTTATTTATTAAACTCCTAGCATTGGTGTACACGCAAGTATACATGCACCTGCTCTTCCTCTTAGCAACCCTAACACAACCCATGTGTTTACTTGTACCGCAATGACTACCAGCAGTCTCTGAAATATCCTGCATCTTGTTTTTCAGGCTTCTGCTCATTCCAATAAAAGCAGTGCAAGAATCTCTTTCACCTCTGCCAGTGGCTACTGTTAATCTATTCGTCTTTGTCTCCCCCCAAGCTACAGTTTTCCGACCCACCTAACACTGCCTCGATAGCATCAGCAAATATTCTTGCACCCATTCTATTTAAGTGTATCCCATCCCTGTAGAAGCAATCTCTCCTGTTAACAAGTACAGTCCAGGCTGAAAAAAATTCTACCCCTTGAGCTTTGCGCAATCTTTCCTGGGCCGAATTGATCGACAAGGCTCTCATCATATACTCCCTCCTAACGTGTCTGGGCAGAATTGCAGAAACGTCTCTGAGATAGGAATGATTCTAGTCTTGCTGATAATAGGAGCAGTCAAGTAAAATACAGGGTGTTTTCGAAATGATGGTCAATAATTTAAAGGTGAGAAGTACAGACTAAAATAAGCAAAAAAGTCCCAGTGAACATCGGGCCGCAAATGAACCGTTTTCGAGATAATGCACATTTTCTGTTAAGATCAACCACTGACTGTGGGAGCACTAGTTTAGCAAAGAGCTGTAAATCCTTTGCTTAGGGTGGTTTTATTAAGCATAAGATAATATATTTTTAATTTTTGGTTTAAACACCACAGGATTTTACAGATGTTACATGTTACAGCATGTTATTAACATCAGGTGTTATGCTTCTGGGCCTTCACGTTCGTACTACATGTGCGAATCGCCCATGTTCACTAAGGCTTTGATGTACCCTGATTAATGTAATAGTAGTAGTAGTAGTGGTGGCATGTGATGCAAGAAAGCAAGTGTATGAGCTTATGCAGCAACAGCCAAAAAAAAAAAAAATTATAAAAAAAAAATTCCTCTAAATGTTTGTTCAGTTCCTCCTTAAATTTATTTAACCTATCAACTTCCACAACGACAGATGGAAATTTGTTGCAGCAGTTAACCACCCGCTGGCTAAAGGCAATTTTTTTCCACACATCTATTCTGCATCTGTCTTCCCTCAATTTGAATTTATGCCCCCTTAAGTTCGTAATTGGTACAAGTGGAAGAATCCCATCAGAATTCAGCATGCTCAACCCATTCAAGGCCTTATACACCTGAATCAGATCACCTCGAGGTGCCTAGTTTTCAGCCGCTGCAATTTGCAGAACTTAAGCCTCTCTTGGTAAGAGGATCCCTTCAGTCCCCTCAACAATCTTGTTGCCCTTCTCTGTACACGCTCAAGCAAATCTATATCCTTCCTAAAACGAGGCCTCCAGTCCTGTACGCAGAACTCAAGGCGTGGCCTGACCAATGCCTTATACAGAGGGATAATCACCTCCTTTTCTCTGCTAGCAAAATTCCTATATATCATTGACATGACCTGCCCTGGCAGCCTGTTCGCATTGCTTCGAAAACTTCATATCTGACTGCACAATTACTCCCAATTTCTTTTTCATTTTCTACCACCTTAAGTGTAGTACCACATAGTTGGTACTTTTCTCTGGGATTACTTCTACCCATATGCAGTATTTTGCATTTGTCAAGGTTAAACTGCAGTTGCTACTTCTCAGCCCATTTGCCCAAATTTTTAGATCCTGTTGCAGTAGCACACTACCATTACTGTCATTAACATCCTTGCAAACCTTTGTATCATCTGCAGACTTCGACACTAAGCCTGATATACCTTCATCAATATCATTGATAAAGAGGCAAAACAACAGTGGACCCAACACAGAACCCTGTGGGACTCCACTAATAACATTAGTCCACGAAGAGCAGTATCCATTGATTACCATCTGCCTGTCTTTTCCCACTCAACCATCCTTTTATACCATTCTGCCCCAAATTGTACAGTAGTCTTCCATGGGCAGCAGTGTCAAAAGCTTTCCTGAAAAACGAAATATATGATATCAAAATTATTCTTTGCATCCAGTTCCTTTGTAACTACATCATAATTGCCAATTAAATTTGTTAGACAAGACTTTCTCTTAACAAGCCCATGCTGTGTCTGAATTATTGCTGCAGTCTTGCGTCGATGATCCTGCAATGCATCTTTAACCAGTGACTCCATTATTTTACCCGGAACAGAAGTTAAACTAACTGGTCTGTAATTACTGGTCATCCTTCGATCCCCCCTTTGTCCACTGGGGATACATTTGCATATCTCCAGTCCGTGGGAAACTCCAATGAGTCCAAGAATGCTCTCATAATTATGACCAAGGGTTTGCTTACTTCCTTTGCCGCCTCCTTTAATTTAACTGGATAGATCCCATCCACCCCAGGTGCTTTTCTTATGTTTAACTTAAACTATTTCTCCTTCACTTTGCTCTCAGTTATTAAAAATCATTAAGCAACCTGCTACAATTTGATAACCTTCTGGCATTTTCGAACCTTAATAACTCGTGTGTTAATGTAAATGCAAAATACTCATTTAGTTTGTTTGCTATCTGAGCAGGTTCATCAACAGTCGGACCATCGATAACAAGTGCACCAATCAGATTCATCCACTTCCTTTAGAGTTTATATAAGTAAAGAAATCCTTGCTGTTTTTCTTACCATCCTTTGCCAAAGAGTTCTCGTAATCTGCCTTCGCCTGCCTAACCTCCTTTGTGACTTTATTACAGACTAGCTTATATCTGCAGAAGGCTTCTGTGTTGCCCGATAATTTATATGCATCCCATGCATTTTTCTTGTCTGTAAGGAGTCTCATTAGTTCATTTGATAACCATTTAGGCCTAAACCTTGAACAATATTTCTTAATAGGTATGAAACTTTTAGTAGCTTCCTCATTAATTTCTTGAATGCTTCCCACTTAGAATTTGCTGTTGGAAACATCATTAGTTGATCCCACTGTACAGAATTTAAAAACTGTCTGAGACCACTGTACCCACCTTTACGGAAGCATAAACCTTTTCCTCTACTCCTGACATTAATTATATCCTTAAGTAAATCCAAAATCAGTACACGGTGATAACTGCCACCTAGTGGTTCCTTTATCTGCAAATTGTTAATACACGAATGATCACTGCTGATAACCAGATCAAGAGTATTACCCTCTCCTTTTGCCTCTTGAACATGCTGCTCTAGAAAACAATCATCCAATAAATCCACAAAAGTCTTAGTAGTGTGCGAATGACCAATACCCACAAGTTCCTGTCAGTATCTGGGAAGTTACTGGCAGGAACTACATCTTCCATTAAAAGACATTCTGATTTACTAGCCCACTCTATTTCTCTGTTCAATTTTTCATTGTACTCATTCGATTCATTAGTCCTATAACACACTTCTACTGTTATTTTTGTTTTGGCAGTGCTTATGTCACACCAAACTGACTCAACAGCACTGTTCATCTATATCAGCTGGATGCACTTCTTTTGATTTTATGTGCGCGTGTTGGGCTGCCTTCGACAGGGAAATGCTTCTTGGTACAAATGTGCAGCTTCGAGTGCACTGCCTTTGGCTTTACCATATCATGAAATGTATGCAGAATCTTTGTTTCTTTAACCTCTTTCGATGTCGACTATCCTTTGACAAGTACTAGTATGCCTCCTACGTCTCAGAGCATTGAGAGAGAGATGAAACGAAGAGAATGAGCATAACGTAACCTAAACAAACAAGTTAGTGTTGGATCCCAACTTTGTACAGTTCACCTTGTCAGTGGTTGATCGCAACTAGAAATGTGCAATATCTCGAAATCGATTCACTTAAGGACCCATGTTTACTCGGCTTTTTTTGAATACTGTATTCTGTACAGTTAAATTTAATTCACCTTTAAATTATTGAACAATAGTTTTGAAACACATTGTATGTTTTACTGAGATAACATTATTGCAGTAAGTGCATCGTGGGGCGCTTTCGTTTCTGAGAAGGTAAAATTAGTTATATGAGACTGACAAATGCGTGCTCTTGCAAAGACCACTGAACCCCAGGGGCTCACATCTGGTGAGTATGGGCTTAGCGCCCCCAGGGTCCTCAGCTGGATATCATCATTCTTCTCTTTCTCGGTGATTCCTCTCTCTCTCTCTCTCTCTCTCTCTCTCTCTCTCTCTCTCTCTCTCTGTCTCTCTCTCTCTCTCTCAGGGTTATTCAGAAAATTTTATTTGGTGCAGCATAAGTCTCAGGCTCCCTCGCACTATAGGACTAATAATAATAATAATAATAATGGTCTTGCCATTCTCTTTCCCGAGAAGGACAAGACCGTTCAGCCCCACCAACTGGAAGTGCTTCCTGCACAACTGCGCTAGTGACCACCCAGGAAGGGAGATAACGCCAACGCATGAAGTGGAGCATCGAAATGAATACGTACTACGAAATAACGAACTACTACTATGAATACTACGAATGTACTACTATGAATACTACGAAATAACGAAGCTGGAGACCGATATTACAACTTACAGGGAGAGACTATATGCCAAGTGGCTGGAACGATCCCCGGATATCGAGGTCACCGAACAGCGAATAGCCGACCAGAGAAGGACCATCGCCACGAAGAACCTGATAGCTCCTGAAATCTTGGAAATTATCAAGCAGGACATGAGAGATCAACTAAAAAGGATGAAGAATACGGAACCAAAGGAGAAAGAACATACCACCACCGAACCAGAGGAGGAAGAACAAGGAGAAATACAACCCACAGCAGCTGAAGTGGAAATAGATGAGGTCATGATATCCGGAAAAGAGGACGAGTGGAAGAAGGCCCTAACAGAATTCGAAGGAATGGACCCCGCAAAGACTCACGTGTTACCGAAGCAGAGGCCGAATAGAACCTTGTGGAGAGTCACAGACCGCTTGAATCGGCACATAATACCGCATTACCTCGACAGCAATGGCGCAACACTGGAGGCCATCCACACAGCCGTGTATCGTGTTGCGGTAGCAGCCACGAGGATTAATGGAAGAGAAGCGAGAGACCAGCAGCAGAAGAACCGAAAACAGAAGGAACTACCAGCTTGGGAAAGAAGACTTCAGCAGAAGATAAAAGAATTAAGATCAAGATAGACCAATTGACCCAGTACCAACAGGGTAATAGGAGTTAGAAATTAATTGGAAAAGTGAAGAGCATCCTCAAGAGAAACAGCATTCACAGCAAGCATGAGACAAAAAAACCAGAGAATAGGAGAGTACTTGGACACATTGAAGCAGAACTTCCTTGCACTTTGCAAGAGACTACGCCGATACAAAGAGAGCTCCCAGACGAAAATAAACAACCGAATCTTCGATGTGGACCAAAGAGGCTTATGCAGGAATCTTGGAGAAGACGAAAAAGAAGGGAACGGACCACCAGAGAAGAACACGATTGAGGAGCTCTGGGGAAACATATTCTGTAGGGAAGTAAGACATAACAGCCAAGCCACCTGGATAGAGCTATAACGCAAGGAAACCAAGGACGTACAAGAAATGAGAAGACGGGAGATCCGGGAAGAAGAAAAACAGACGATGAAGAACTCTCACAACTGGCGAACTCCAGGAAAAGCCTTGAATGGTTTAAGCATGCTCAATGCTGATGGGATTCTTCTTTTTGCTCAGAATAATCACCTGAGAGGGCATAAACTCAAATTGAGGAAAGACAGATGTGGGATAGATGTGCGGAAGTTTGCCTTTAGCCAGCGGGTAGTTGGTTGGTGGAACAGACATCCATCCTTTGTTGTGGAAATTGATAGCCTAAATAAATTTAAGGCTGAGCTGGACAGGTATTTGGAACGAACGGAGGGGTGAAATGGGAGTGGGTTTTTTTTTTTTTGTTTTTTTTTTTTTTTGGCTGATGCCACATAAGCTTGCTTTCTTGCATCATATGCCTTTACTAATGCTAATGGTAATACTAATAGATAACGTCCACAACTACTGGTAGAAGAACTCACTTGCACACACACACACACACACACACACACACACACACACACACACACACACACACACACACACACACACACACACACACACACACACACACACACACACACACACACACATGCACCTGGAAGAGAAGTTAATCCGAATGATAAGGCACCCAGAGACATTCCCGAAGTTTCTCATTCAAGGAATCACATATCTGAAACCAAAAAAACAAAGATACAAGAAACCCAGCGAAATATAGGCCAATCACGTGCCTCCCAACAATGAACAAGATTCTGATCAGCTGCATAACCAGGAAGATATCAGACCACTGGAGAGCCAGAACATAATGGCCGAACAGCAGAGAGGATGCAAGCGGCTGAGAGAAGGATGCAAATAACAATTCACCATAGATGCCAAGGTTATGGAGCAAGCCTACAAGAAATGCCGCAACATGTAAACAGCCTACATCGATTACCGCAAGGCCTTCGACTCCGTGCCTCATAGCTGGCTAATAGAGGCGCTGAACATCTACAAAGTCAATCCGATAGTGACAAACTTCCTAGGATAAACGATGGCGCAATGGAGTACCAACATTAAGGTCGAAAACATCACAACCAGGCCAATCCTCATCAGGAGAGGAATCTTTCAGGCAGATGCCCTGAGTCCATTGTGGTTCTGTCCTGCACTTAACCCGCTATCTACCATGCTCAACAGTAGCAAGTATAGATATAACCTCAAAGAAGAAAATAAGAACCTGTACACCTCCAGCCACCTGATGTACATGGATGACATCAAACTTTACGTGGGAACCGAGAAGCACCTTCAGCAACTACCCCAGATCACCGAAGAATTCAACAATGATATTAGGATGGAATTTGGTCTAGACAAATGCAAGGCTCACGGATTGCGTCAGGGGAAAAGTAGTCAACCGAACCTACCAGCAGCAGAGTGGTAAAGAGATCGAAGCCATGACAGAGGGAGAAGCCTACAAATACTGGAGGATGATGCAGGCTCAGCAGTTACAGCACAAGGAAATTAAGGCCTACCTGACCGAAAAATGACATCAGAGAATCAGAAGCCTGCTGAAAGCATAGCCTGAACAAAGGGAACACAGTTAAAGCCATAAACACCTATGCAGTCCCAGTGCTAACATACTCCTTCGATGTCATAGATTGGACTAACACCGAGCTGGAGGATATCATGAGAAAGACAAGGACAATGATGACCAAGAGCCGCCAATACCACCCGAAATCTGCCGCAGAGAGACTGACAATTTCCCGGAAAGAAGGAGAAAGGGACCTGATAGACCTCTTTGAGCAACAGAACACAGCGATAATTAACCTGAAGGATTACTCCCAGAAACACACAGCAGCAGCACTCCACCAGGCCATAAGGAAGATAGACAAGCGGTATACTTCATTGAACCTAAGCGAAGAGTCCCCGCCCAACCAGGAGATACAAACGAAACTAGAAAGATGGGCAGAGAAGACACTCCATGGCCGACACTACAATGATCTCCATCAAGATCACATAGATTTTTTTTTTTTTTTTTTTTTTTTTGAGTTGGTAGTTGTTGGCGCATCGGCTTCTGTGGCCATATTGCACCTCCCAAGGTTTTTGTAGTCCTTTGATCCAAGCCCGAGGCGGGAATCGAACCCGCGACCTTTGGGTTGCCGGGTAGGTACTTTACCCACTCGGCTAGCCCGGTCGGCCTATCACATAGATAAACTTGCTTCCAATGCATGGCTCACGAGCGGGAAGCTCTTCCCTGAGATTGAAGGATTCATGCTCGCCATCCAAGACTAGGTAATCAACACCAGTAACTACTCCTGAAAATACATTGCCAAGGAACCCGGAGTGTCGGATGACACATGTCGACGATGCCACCTGGCCTCAGAAATGATCCAACACATCACTGCGGGATGCAAGGTGATCACTCAGACTGAATACACTTATAGACACGACCAGGTAGCCAGGATAATACATCAGACGCTAGCAAGGAAATACCAGTTGGTCGAAGAAAGTGTACCGTACTACAAGTACGAACTCCAGGCAGTTCTAGAGACCCTAACCCACAAGTTGTACTGGGATCGCGCCATAATAACGGATAGGACAGTCCCGCACAACAGACCGGACATAACCCTTGTGGACAAGAAAGAAAAGGCTGTCTATCTGATTGACATAGCGGTTTCCGAACACTGGCAACCTGCAGAAAACCCATGGGGAAAAAATCAGGAAGTATACGAACCTAAGACAGGAGATCAAAGAGATGTGGCATATACAACAAGTAACGACCATCCTGATTACCGTGTCAATCACAGGTATAGTGCCAAAGACCGTATATAATAGACTAGCAGCAATAGATCTCCCAGCGAACACTGACAAGGAACTCCAGAAAGTAGCAATCCTGAACACCTGGAGGATAGTCAGAGAGTTCCTCGACCAGCAGTAACACCAGACATAACAACAACCACCACCCTGTGTACTTGGTAGCAATACCCGTCACGAGGTGGAACCCCCAATTAGGAAGAAATAATATAAGAGCAATAATAATAATAATAATAATAATAATAATACAATACAATACAATACAATACAATTTTATTTATCAAGAGAATTCGTTTACAATAAATGAACTTGTTAAGAAAAGTAAATTTCTTGACAACAAGTTGTAGTTCTTCCTTTACAAGTTTTGTACAAATTTGTTATCTTACAGAAAAGACTATGAAGTCACTACACATAGTATATTCCACACTGTAAACAGAGGTAGTTTATCTGCATATCAATTCTAATCTACTGTGTCATTGAGTATCAAGAATTTTCTTATTAGGAATTTTAATTTGGAGATGGGATAACTTCTCCTGAGCCTGAAATCAACACTAGCCAGCAAGTTGTTTATTACATTCGTTGTGTGCCTATCTCCCAATCTATTTAGTATCCTAGGGTGAGGCAAAGTAATTGCTTTTGGGTTCCTTAAATTATGTGAGACATTTCTTTGCAGATTCGACTCTTCAAAAATAGTGTTAAGATTTTTTAAGAATAGATTTAACTTTAGTTTTTGAACTGGATACAATATTTTATGTTTCAACAAAAATTGCCTTCTCTTATTCAGGTCATTCCAAGAGTTTGTCCCCATTAAAAGTTTCAGAATCCTATTCAATAAGTTGTCTATTGCCCTTATTTCTGTTTTATTTGCTCGTGCACATATATTTACTAAATAATTGAGTTGGGAGTCCACTAATGCATAATATAAGGTTACTTTTGTTCTAAGATTTAACTTATTCTTAATGTAGTAGAAAAAGTACACATAAAATCTCATTTTTTTGTACAAGTTTGTTATATGCATTAACCAACTTAGACTGTAGTCGATCCATAACCCAAGGTAACAATGATTTGAGACTTCTTCCACAGTTAGACATTCGCAATTCTGGAAATTCTGTTCATGTAGGCAATCATGTTTGTGCAATTTTATAGAGGGTTGAATGTCCAAGGTTTGATGAGGAGGCCTTATTACCAAAAATTTAGTTTTTTCAAAGCTGAGTGCTAATTTATTATCGTGCAGCCAAGATTGTAAATGTATTGCATCCTGTTGTAAATCATTCTCCATTTTTGTTAGGTCCTTTCCTATTGTATATAAGATTATATCATCTGCATAAATTTTTATAAAGGAGTTCTTAATTACTTCGAATATGTCATTTATATAGATGTTGAACATGATTGGCCCAGCATGAGTGCCCTGAGGTACTCCTCTCTTTACATTATAAGATTTCCCCTTTGTATTTTCTACTTCTACTGTTATTTTTCTCTTGGTTAAATAATTTGCTAGTAGTTGATTGAGTCTTCCCCTTATTCCATATTTCAGTAATCTCTGTTGCAATATTGGGATATCAATTAGGTCATATGCTTTGGTCAAATCTATAAATAAAATCAATATGAAGTTATTGTTGTTTAAATGTAAGTTTAGAGAGTCTATTAAATTCTCTAATAATGTCTGTGTGCTCTTGCCCTTCTGATATGAGAATAGAGAGTTGTTTAACAGTCCATATTGATGTAAATATTTGCTTATATGGGAAAATATATAATTTGCTATTATCTTATTTAAAACTGACTGTATTGTTATTGGTCTGTAGTTGCAAAAGTCATTTGGTGGTCCCTTTTTATATATAGGAATTATCTTAAATGATAGTAAGTTTGTAGGATAGCTTCCCGACTCTAACATCCCTGCTATTAGCTCTACCAAGAGAACAGAGAACTGTTCTTTGTTTCTCTTTACTTCGGTTACTGTAATACAGTCCAGTCCGTAAGATTTCTTGTTCTTTAATTGTTCTATAATTTTAAGAATCTCAGTATAATGTGGAGCTAAGACTACACAAGAGTTCATTATCTGAGGAAGCCTATCTTGTTGAGTAAAGGAATTTTGGCAATAATGTATTAAATATCTGTTGAGATCTAATACAGCTTTGGCAAACCTATTTGCAGCCTCATATTGTTTGTTTGCACCAGAAATCTGTTCTACTAGTGTTTTAATTTGGTTTCCCCTTGACTTTTTCTTCCTTGTACTTAACATGTTATTTATAATGCTCCATTTATCCTTTTGTGTTATCTGCTTATCCATGAAAAGATGATTGTAATAAGTGTTTTTTGCTTTTTTATCATACCTGTCACTTTATTTCTGAGTGTTTTATAATTGTGATAATGTTCTTTCTTTGATGGACAATTTCTATACTGCCTGTAATATTTATCCCTTTGTACCATTAGTTCTTCTATTTCTTTAGTCATCCAAGGTTTCCTAAGCTTAATCCTGCTACTCCCAGTGTTTGTGTTGTTGGCTGTGTGATTAACTTTTCTCTCGGTATTAAACATCGAATTGTTTATAATTTGTATTATCTTATTTGAAAAAAACATTTACATTTGTTGTGTATGATGCTTGCTCTTGTATTAACAAGTTTCCTATGTTCTGTTTCAGTTTCCCTGAAACAGAACATAGGAAATAATAATAATAATAATATTCTTTTCTTACTTTCTTGGTGCTGGAAGTCCAGAAGGATGGTTGGATCTTAATTTCTATAAGTTTATTGTTGGTATGTTCTTTCTATTTATCATATACACTGCTCTACCATTAATATCTGGACACCTACCTTTAGACAAAATAAGAGGTTTTATTGTGTCGTTTAATATTTTGTGCTGAAACCTTTTGCTTTTATGATGGCCTTCAATCTTCGAGGCATACTTCCAACCAGCTTTGTTTAAATGTCAGGTATGTTTCTCCACTCGGCCTTTAACGCAGGCACCAGTTTAAAGGCCTTGTTCTTTGGGCGATCTCGATGTGCACGTATCCGTCGATCCAATACATCCCAAAGATGCTCGATAGGGTTCAGATCAGTACTCTGGGCTGGACAACCCAACTTTTCTTCACCCATGTCCTGACATCACTCTTTTATGACCCGAGCAGTATGGCCTGGCTCGTTGTCTTGCTGATACAGGTATGAGCCTTCCCTGAAATATTACCACAATGTTGGAAGTGCATAACTGTCCAGGCTGTCGTTGTATTGCATAGCATTCATGGTTTTGTCTATAACGACCAATGGGCCCAAGCCAAACCATGAAATGCATCCCCGTACCATGACACTGCCTCCACCAAACTTCATTGTTGGAAGGATACAATCCGGAAGGAACTGGTCCCCTGGCATTCGCCACATTAGACTGGTAGAGCGCGAACCTCGGTTCGTCTGTCCATAAGACTGTTTTTCACTGCTCTAGAGTCCAGGATTTGCGCTCCTTACACCATGTTAATCGGCGTCTAGCATTTGTTGAGGTGATCAATGGCTTATGAACAGCTGCACGACCATTGTAACCCATATCATGGAGTGTCCTTTTTAGCATTAGCATTAGTAGAGGCATTTGTTGCAAGAAAGCAAGCTTATGCAGCATCAGCCAAAAAAAAAAAAAAAAAAACCCACTTCCACTTCACCCCTCTGTTCGTTCAAAATACCTGTCCAGCTGAGCCTTAAACTTATTTAGGCTATCAACCTCCACCACAAGGGATGGAAGTCTGTTCCACCAACCAACCACCCGCTGGCTAAAGGCAAATTTCCGCACGTCTATCCTACATCTGTCTTTCCTCAATTTGAATTTATGCCCTCTCAGGTGATTTTTCTGAGCTAGAGGAAGAATCCCATCAGCATTGAGCATGCTTAAACCATTCAAGGCTTTATACACCTCTATCAGATCACCTCGCTGGTGCCTAGTCTCCAGACACTGTAATTTGCAAAACTTAAGCCTTTCTTCGTAAGAGCACCCCTTTGTTCCATTCACTAATCTTGTTGCCCTTCTCTGTACTCGTTCCAGCAGCTCTACATCCTTTTTGAAATGAGGCCTCCAGACCTGTATACAGTACTCTAGGTGTGGCCTGACCATCGCCTTATACAATGGAATAATCACCTCCTTATCCCTGCTGGAAAAATTCCTGTATATCATTGACAATACTCCATGAGCTACTCTTGCAGCCCGTCTGCACTGCTCAGAGAACTTCATATCTGCCTGCACAACCACCCCCAAGTCCCTTTCATTCTCTACCACTGTCAGTGTAGTACCACAGAGTTGATACGTTGCTCTGGGGTTGCTGTTTCCCATGTGTAGTACTTTACATTTGTCAATGTTAAACTTCATTTGCCACCTCTCAGCCCATCTGCTCAACCTTTCCAGATCCTGTTGCAGCAGCATAGTGTCAGTAGTGTCCTTGACAACCCTGCCAACCTTTGTATCGTCTGCAAACTTGGACATTAAACCCGATATACCATCATCAATATCATTTATAAATACAGAAAACAATAATGGACCCAACACTGAGCCCTGAGGGACTCCACTAATAACATTAGTCCACGATGAGCAGTGTCCATTGATTACCACTCTCTGTCTTCTCCCCCTCAACCACCCCTTTATCCATAGCAGCAATTTGCCTCCAATGTCACACTGCTCCAATTTGTGTAGCAGTCTTCCATGTGCAACAGTATCAAAAGCCTTTCTAAGATCCAAGTATATAATATCAAAGTTATTCCCTGCATCCAGTTCTTTTGTGACTGCATCATAGTATCCAATCAAGTTGGTCAGGCAAGACTTCCCCTTAACAAAACCATGCTGTGTCTGAGCTATAACTGAAGTCTTGTCTAAATGAAGCTGCAGTGCTTCTTTAACCAGTGCCTCCATTAATTTTCCTGGAACAGAAGTTAAGCTCACAGGTCTATAATTACTTGTGTCAGCCTTTGATCCTCCTTTGTGAATTGGGGTCACATTTGCACATTTCCAGTCTATGGGTACCTCCCCTGAGTCCAAGGAAGCGCTCATAATTATGGCTAAGGGTTTGCTTACTTCATTTGCTGCCTCCTTTAATATAACTGGATAGATCCCATCCACCCCGGGTGCCTTTCTTGTGTTTATCTTCAACAGTTTCTCCTCCACTTTACTCCCAGTTATTTCAAGATTCTGTAGCTTACTGCTAGAGTTGAATACACCTCTGGCATTCCCCTCGTTGAATAACTCCTCATGTGTGAATGTCGATGCAAAATATTCATTTAGTTTGTTAGCTACCTGAGCAGGATCATCAACACTTGACCCATCAATATCAAGTGGACCAATCTGATTCATCCCCTTCCTTCTAGAGTTTACATAAGTAAAGAACTCTTTGCTGTTTTTCTTTGCATCCCTTGCCAAGAATTTCTCGTAATCTGCCTTCGCCTGCCTAACCTCCTTTGTAACTTGGTTGCATATCAACTTGTATCTATCATAGGCTTCTGTGTCATGTGTTAATTTGTATGTATCCCATGCATTTTTCTTCTCTGCCATATGCCTCATTAGTTCATCTGACATCTATTTTGGCCTAAACCTTGAACAATATTTCTTAGTTGGTATGTAAAGCCTAGTAGCTTCCAAGATAAGTTCTTTGAATGCTTCCCATTTTGAATTTGCTGTTGGTAACATCATCAGTTGGTCCCACTGTATAGAATTTAAATACTGTCTCAGTCCATCGTAGTCGCCTTTTACGGAAGCAATAACCCTTCCCTTTACCCCTAATGGTAGTTACCTCTTTGAGTAAATTCCACTTCAGCACACTGTGATCACTGCCACCTAGTGGTTCATTTATCTGCAGATTCTTAATGCATGAAGAATCACTGCTGATAATCAAATCAAGAGTATTACTCCCTCTAGTTGCCTCCCGAACAAGCGGATGTAGAAAACAATCATCCAATAAATCCACAAAAGCCCTGCTAGTGTGTGAGTAACGTTGTATTGTACTAGTGCTGACATTAGTCCCAGTACTCTCACAGAGGATTTGTATGACTTGAGACAATAGGAAATTACGATTTTCGCGCACACAGTTCTTCGCAGAATTCTCTTGTTCCGTTCTTTTGCCGTTTTTTGACTGATTCAGTCCCATTTCTTTTCCATTTGCATATGGCCTAAGAATTATTTCTTTCTGCCATGGATGATGTTATTATCTCTAAGCAGCAGCTCATTGACGTGAGAAATGGACTGCTCAACGAAGCTACTAAGGGCTCCGACGGCACACCACTGTTTATAGTTAATGTTTATGTGCTCTGTGTACATTGTGGATCTCCTCCTAAACATATTCCAGAAGATTCTGAAGACAGGCACTATACCAGAAATCTGGAAATCTTATTATGTCAAACAATCCCTAAAATTGTAAACCCCAAGACTCCTAAGGACTTCCGTCCAATCTGCATAGGATGCACATTATTAAAGATATTCGAAAAACTCATACACCCAGTGATTATTCAACACTGTTTTGCTCACCGACCACCCTACCTCCACACAGTCTTGAACCACAGGTCCACGGCCTCTATTCTCCTGAATACTCTCTTCAGAGCCCAAAAAGCCTTGAATGACAGAGCCCAACTGTACATAATCTTTTTCGATATCAAATCTTTCGATGGTGTCTCCATTCCTACTCTTATAGGCATCTTAATAGAACAGTTCAAAGTATCCAACCAAATTGTCAGCATTCTGAAGTCCTTACTACATCGGAGACATTTAATTATAGCCAATAGAACTCACCAGAAAACAACCTATGCAACGAGGGGTATACCTCAAGGTGGAGTGATGTCGACAACCCTCTTTGCAATCTTACTTGAACCATTGTTCCCAAAAAATCCAAATTTTAGCTCCTATGCTGATGGTCTAAAATTCTTTATCAATTCAAAAAGACCCCAAACAGGTACATAAAATTAATAATGAAACCTCCAAGCAAATTCAACGGTTAATTGACTTTTTACAGCGAGCTGGACTCCCACTAAACAATGCCAAGTCATCCCCACATGACAATCACAAAGTGGAAGGTCAAGAATGACATTTGAGTAACAGTTAATGGTGAGACAATCCCCAAAGTTTCATCTCATACTTACCTGGGACTAACGTGGGATGAAGACATAAATTTAAAGGAACACTTCCTAAAGGCAAAGAAGAAGACCTATGCTGCTTTCTGGGCTATCCGCCAAGATCTCACTGGCTGTCACAACACCAAACTAATCGGAAAATACATTAATAGATGTCTCACACCTATACCACTATATGCCTCAGAAATTTGGTCCTCTGCATTTACCTCTCGATGTAACAAATTTCTGTCAATGGAATATTGGATTCTGCGGTGGCTGAACCGTCTGGGTGGAAACCCGTTCACCCTCTCGAAATCCATTCTCCTAGTCAACCTAAGCATGACCTCCTGGAAGCTCACTATCCTGAAAAAAAAAAAAAAAACTGTCAACACTCACCAAGCTGCTAACTAGCGAGACTGATGCCCCATCGATAGAAGATATCATCACACTAACAAGAGGAATAAATAGAAACTATCGCCCACTTAGGATGAAGCTATCAAACTTGGACTCCCTAAAAGGAATGTTCCTATGTAACACCATTGAAGACTTCAACACCTTCTCCATTGATCCGGTAAAGTTTGAAGTCAATAAAACATTCAGAACCCAAATTATAGACCAAATCTGGACTAAATCACCAGGACTGCTGTGAAAATTGAGCAGTATATTCATGAGAAATTTGTATGATATGAACAATTAAATGCAATAATATAACGGAAAAAAATAATAATAATAAATCTGTTATGTTAGTTGCTGAAGAAAAGATATAGAAGTCAACCTGTGTTTTTAACTCTTCAATTATTAAGATCTATTCGAAATTAAGATCTATTTCTATTGTTAATACAAAGTGAATACAATTAAGTAAATGTATATATCTATTTAATAATTATATTGTAAAGATCTGAAAACTTGTATAAAAGTGTATAATGTATATTTCAAAATTTCTGTACACCCTCCTAGCCCAATAGCTGTACGGGGGGTGAACCTTGAGTTAATAAACTGATAATAATAATAATATTCTCTGAAACTCCGTGAATATCAGGATCCCCTGGTGACCATTCAAGGCTTGTTGGCCTTTCATCGGTGGGCGGGCAGGTACCTTGATAATGCAGACATGACATCACGGCTGAGAAGTTAATTCCACAATATGAGAGATGCTAAATCGTGAAGATAACGATAATATTTTGCAGACTAAATGCACAAGGCATAATAAGTTATGGGTTGAAATTAACTATATAATATCGGTGTAAATTACTTCGCAACCGTGATGGCATGTCTGCATTATCAGGGTACCTGCCCGCCCACCGATGAGTAAGCCAACACGATCCGAATGGCGTCTGGTTGGTGGTGCCCACTGAGAATAAATAACAATAGTCTCCTCTATTAGAGAAGCGTTATTTATTCGAAGAAGTGCAATACCTGGTATCTCGTTGTGAAGGTAGTCACAATATGAGAAAATCAAACGATGCCTTTACACTACTTATGTAGTTCAATTTATGGGTAAACAATGTGTATATATATTTTTTTTTTTGGTGTATTTATACCGACATTATATAATTATCTGACTATGTATCACAGTTTGTAAGACGTTTGTTCAGTTATTACAATTTTTAATAAAAATTAAGTTTCCAATAGTTATAAAATTATGTATTTTTGCTAGCTTTTGGAAGGTAACCCCCACTTTTTTTCCGTATTCCGGTTTCGCACTACTTGAGATTTTATGGGAACCTAACTACCGTGTTACGGGGGTTACCTGTACTTCAATTCCCCTCTAATTTTGGTTGTAGTCACGAGATGGCATCACCTGTCAGGTCTATTTGCTTGTCAATACGATGCAAAAAAAAAAAAAAGCCAAACTGAAGGGATAGACCACATAAAAAGAAACTGAACTTTTTTCCCCTCATCAATCTAATCATACACAAATAAATGGGACCATCATTAATTGAGAAAAATAAAGAGAGACAGCTGGTTTGTCTGACAGAATACAAGGAGGATAATTAAGCATGTCTTTAAACTCAATATAGCTAATAACGAACCAAACATAGACAAACTGAAGGGTCCATGCATCAGATAAAAACATTTTTCTTGAGTCGTTCAGCCAAAACAGCCTTCCAGTTGTAAGTTTAAAAACCACGTTGCTAATTGTGTCAGATAAAATAGGATACAAACAACATCAACCTAATGAAAAAAGATGTAGCAGAATCAAAAGACACACATAGCCAAACTGAAGGGGGAGAAGTCAGATAAAAAGAAACTGAACGTTTTCCCTCATCAATCTAATGAATCAGATAAAAATAGAATATAAACAACACCAACCTAAGGAAATCAGATGTAGCAGAATCAAACCTTCAGATATAAAATGTAAAGGTAAGCTGCAGGATGAAAGCCTCCTCAACGATTCTTGTTGAGAGAAATGGACCATAATCTGCCACGCTGGTCTTGTGTAGGTTGACAGATCAACCGTGTTCAGCAGTCTGGGACTTGAACGCCATTCTACTCAAAGAGAATATGCTACTGCACTCCCGCTCCTGACCACTCGGCTTGTGAGGCTAGTCTCAGATATACACATGGTCATTAACTGAGAAAAATGAAGACAAACAGCTGGTTTGTCTGACAGAATACAGATAGGATAATTTAGCTTTCATTTATGTGTTTAAACACATTCTAAAGTTCTGAACCAAACATAATACACACATAGACAAGCTGAAGGGGTATATGTCAGATAAAAAATAAAATAAAATAAAACACAGTGTTTTTCCCTCATCAATATAAAGAAGCTTATCCTTCACAAAAAAACAATTGGTCCAATTAATAGAGAAAAACACTAATCGCAGACTACACATATACAATCAGATGGGAAGAAAATCTATCTGTATCCCTTCAGCCATATCAATCTTTTTAATTTCCCCCATTTATTGAGAAGTTCATTCTAGCTTTATCATAAACAATCCAACAAACTGACAGCAAGTCATTGACATTTGATCTACAGTGGCGGACAAAAATGTAAATTTTGCAAATAATGTGCTTTGCGCTGCATTGTGGGTTGCAGAAATGTTCGAAATGCATTTGTTAGATGGGATATATATCTATGTGAATGAAATCCAATCTAAAGACTCCACTTGATACACCTAATTGCCATAAATATCTACCCAAAGTGTAAAATGCGTAATTAATAGAAATTTGAGAAATCATGCAAATGGCAATCATGACAACCAAACATACATTTTATTGCATTTATGTGTACAAACTGAAATGACAAGTTAACGTAAGAGTATTATGTACTATAAATCAGCAAAATTAGTCCTCAATATTTTGTTGTTCCTCCTCGAGTTGCAATTACAGTCTTGCAACGATCTGGCATAGAGTTAATCAACTTCTGGATATACGATTGCCCAATTTCTTGGTACCACACCCTTACAATGCTCTCCTGCAGCTAAATCTTACTTGTTGGCTTCTTCTGAGCAATTTTAGACGACATTATGTACCAGAAATTTTTAATAGGGTTCAAATCTGACTGTTGCCGGGCCAGTCCGTAATGCCAACATTTCCGAGGTATGACTGCACTTTAAGTGGAGAAAAACGAGGGAAAACATTGATATAAGTATGATTTACGCCTTGTGAGACAAGAAGACAAACTCATCATTAAATCTAAATAACATAAAACTTACCAATTTTGATGTGTGGAAAGGTGCTGAGTACTGTCGAAAAATGCAGTTTTGGACGTCTGTGTAATGATCCCTAATAACGGGTTTCAGGTACTCCTCCAAGATAGTAGTCTAGGTTTCTGCATTAACCATTCCATTAATAAAAAATTCGCCCCACCCCTTTGTTTGTTATGCATCTCCAGATCATCTGACCGGCGGGGAGCTTCAGGATGGTGTACCTCCGATTTCCATCTTCTGACGTATCCCTTCCCATCCGAGCCATGCAGGTTGAATTTCGATTCGTCAGAAAATATGACGGTGTCCCATTGCTCTTTTGTCCATGAAACATGCGTTTTAGCCCAAGCAAGTCGCTTCTTCCTCATTTGTTCCACAGGCGGCATGAACGTTTCGGTGACAGTTTCTGCACGTACTGGTTTCCTTCAAACAGACGCAGCAGGTAGCAGAACCGGAAGCCTCTTCGGTAGACATGTATTCATCACCACTTTTGTTTCTTCGATCGTTGACTACAGTCTCGTCCGTGTTTTGTGCAATAGACTCTTTCTCTTGGATAGGGTGATCTGTTTCTTCTTGTATTGTTTGAACATTTTCCATCATTTTTTCCAGTTGCTCCTCAGTCTGTATGTCTTGTAAAACATCTTGGGGTAAGGAAGGCCTTGACCCACTTTAGCTTTGCAGCCAAAGAGAGCTTCATATAGTGTTCTCTTAATCCCAGAATGAAATGCCCTGTTCTTCATAAGTTGCACGAAACATAGTCCCTCACTCCATCGGTCAGTTTTTTCATCTTGCATCCACGTACACAGCATATTTTCAATGTCCTGATTAGCTCTTTCGACACTTCCTTGGTTTTGTGAGTGGCGAGGCTTGCCATGGACGATCTTCAAAGTCGGCTAGTGCTCCTTTAGACTTCTCACCACATTATTAGAAAATTGTCTGCCATTGTCGGATTGTAGAATCGATGGTGCTCCAAGCAACGTAAATATGTCCACGAGGTTATATGCCACTTCTTCCGCTGTCTTTAATGTCAGAGCCTTGAGAACCACAAACGTAGTGAGATGATCTTGGTATACCATTGTTTGTTATTTGGTTTTTAGGAGCATTAGCAACTAAGGCCATATTGCTCCGGGATATGCGGTGGTCATTCCCTAACCTTTCCGCATCCTCCGTATTTGGTGGTCACGGGCTCGAACCCCGGTCTAATCAAGAAGCGTGTGCTACGCACTGCTGCTCCATCCCACCTGGCTACGGAGGCGCCCTGGTATACCATTATAAACTTGTATTCCTTGTCAGGATGTGACTGAAAATCGATGAGATCGCCCTGACAACGGGAATTGAACTCGGAAAAAATCATAGGCTTCACTGCAACACCCTTTTTAACACCTTTTGGTTTTTTCTGGCACGGCTCATTAATTTCTCTGACACCATTTAGCTGACATCCATTTAGGCCCGAACCTTGTACAGTATTTCTTAGTTGGTATCAAAAGCCTAGTAGCCTCCAAGATTAAGTCCGTGAAGGCTTCCCATTTATAATTCACCAATGGTAACATGATTACTTGATCCCACTGTATAGATTTTAAAAACTGTCCAAAGCTGTCTGAGGCCACTGTAGTCACCTTTACGAAAACAAAAAGTCTTCCCTTTACCCTTGATGGTAGTTACATCGTTAAGTAAATCCCACATCAGTACGCTGTGATCATTGCCACCTAGTGGTTCCTTTATCTGCAAATTTTTTATGCATGAATAATCACTGCTGATAATCAGATCAAGAGTATTACTCCCTCTGGTTGCCCCTCGAACATGTTGCTGTAGGAAACTATCCCCTAGCAAATGTCTTGCTAGCGTGCTAGTGACCAACCCACAAGTTCTAGTTAATGTCTGGAAATTAAAAATCCCCATTAGAAGACATTATGATTTACTGGCGCACTCTATTTCTTTGTACAACTGTTCGTTGTATTCATCAGAGTCATTAGGCCTATAACACACTCCTACTCTCATTTTCCCTTTCCCAGTGTTTATGTCACGCCAAAGAGACTCAACATTCCACTGTCCACTCATGTCACCTGGATGCACTTCCTTAAATTTTATGTGTTTCTTCACTAACAGTATAACCCTTCCTCCCTCCCTCCCTTCGTTCCCTGTCTACCCTTTCTGTACACATTGTACTCCCCAAATTCCAATTCTGCACTGCTTATATCTGTGTGACACCACGTCTTTGATATCCCAACAATATCTGCCTTTGATGCCTTGATCAGAACTTCATATTCATCCAATTTATTTACTATACTTCTATCATTGTTGTACATGCAACTATAAATGCACCTGTTTTTACTCTTATTGACCCTAACACAGCCCATGTATTTACTTGTTTCATGTTGACTCCCAGCAATTCTTAAAATCCCCAGCAACTTGCTCTCTAGGCTGCTACTCAGTGCAAGAATCACTTCCCCTCTGCCTGCGGCTACTGTTAATCTTGTAGTCCGTGAATCCCACTAAGCTAGCAGTTTTTCGACCCGCCTTGATAGTATCAGGAAATATTTCTGCACCCTTTATATTTAAATGTATCGCTGTATAAGCAGTCTCTCCTGTTAGCAAGCACAGTCCATGCTGAAAAAAATTCTACCCCATGAGCCTTGCACAATCTCTCCACGGCGAATTGATTGGCAAGGCTCTCATCGTGTACTCCCTCCTATTGTGTCTGGGAGAATTGCAGACACTTTCAAATTTAACCCTAACTCGGGACTTTTTTTCAGCATTGAACTGTACTTGTTAAGTAAATCTGCAGATTTCTTACTTTTAAGGTCATTAGTGGCAACGTGTACAATAATATCACCTTTTGTGCCCTGCAAAGATAACATCTGCCCTACAAGGTCATCGACACTCGCCCCCGGCAGACATACCCTTTTCCTGTTCCACCTATGAGATGTGGAAGATTGATATCTATTGGGTACTCAGAAGATAGTAGATCTATTGGATACTCAGAATTTGCATGCCAAGGCGCATATTATATTAAATATTCACATTCGGTAATACCCTTCACAATAAAATATTCATGAAAATCATTTTGTTCTGAGAATTTTGTTGAGCAGCGTAGCAGTAGTAGTGGCAAATAATGCAAGAAAGCAAGCTTGTATATCATCATCCAAAAAAAAAAAAAAAAACTACACACTTCAACCTTTCATACCCTCGAAGAATTTTTCTAGTTCTTCCTTGAATTTATTTAAACTATCCACATACACAACAGATGGAAGCATCTACCTGCTAGCTGAAGGAATACTTCCTCATATCTATCCTACAATCTCCCTTCCTCAACTTAAATTTATGCTCCCTCAAATGTGTTGTCTCAGGAAGAGGAAAAACCCATGCGCTTCTAGCTTACTCAAATCCATTCAAGGCCTTAAACACCACAATCAGATCACTCGTAGATGCCTATATTCAAGACACTGCAATTTGCAGAACTGAAGCCTTTCGTGGCGAGAGCACCCTTTTGTTCCCTTCATCAATCTGGTTGCACTTCTCTGCATCTGTTCCAGCAGCTCTACATCCTTCCTGGAGCAAAGAATCCAGACCTGTATACAATAATCCAGATTCGGCCTAACCATGTCCAAAAAAAGCTAGTGCTCCTTTAGACTTCTCACCACATTATTAGAAACTTGTCTGCCATTGTCGGATTGTAGAATCGATGGTGCTCCAAGCAACGTAAATATGTCCACGAGGTTATATGCCACTTCTTCCGCTGTCTGTACAAAAGGATAAACACCTCCTCATCCCTGCTAACAAAGTTTCTGCTTGTCATTGATAAAATCCTAATGGGCTGTCCTGGCGGCATGTCTGCAATACTCAAAGAACATCATATCTGACTGTACAATTACTCCCAGTTTTATTTCTTTTTCCAATTAAAACTGAGTTTAGTACCACACAGTTGATAAGTTACTCTGGCATTACTGGGACCCATATGCAGTATCTTGCGCGTGTCAATGTTAAACTTCAACTCCCATTTCTCAACCCATCGAACTAATTTTATAGATCTTGTTGCAGTAGAATCCATCATTATCCACCTGCCAACCTTTGTATCGGCTGAAAACTTAGATATTAAGCCTAATATACCTATATCAATATCATTAATAAATATTAAAAATAACAGTGGGCTCAGCACTGAACCCTTGATGACTCCACTAATAACATTAGTCCGCGAAGAGCGGTGCCCATTGATAACCACATTCTGTCTTCTTCCACTTAACCATCCTTTCATCCGTAGCAGTGACTTACCCTTAATGCCACATTGCTCCAGTTTGGTCAGCATTCATTTATGTGAAACAGTATCAGAAGCGTTTCTGAAATTCAAGTGTATGATGTCAAAAATATTTTTTGCACCCATTCCTTTGGCATTGCATCATAGTAACCTATCAGACTGGTTAGACAAGACTGCTCCTTGAAAAACCTATGCTGTGATTGCAGTATAATTGCATGCCTGTCCAAATGGTCCTACATTACTTCTTTTCCCAGTGACTCCATTATTTTCCCTGAAACAGACGTTAAGCTAACAGGTCGGTAATTACTCAATTGTCCTTTTCATCCCACTTTATGAATTAGGGATTCGTTCGCACACCTTCAGTCCTTAGGTACCTCCTCTGAATCCAAGGATGCTTTCATAATTATGGCTAACGTTTTCGTAGCTCCTTTGCTGCCACCCTTATTATAACTGTGTAGATTCCATTCACTCTAGGTACTTTTTAATGTTCAGATTCAACAATTTCTTTCCACTTTCCTTTCAGTTATTACAAACTCATTTAGCTCCCCGTTAAAGTTTGATAAACTTCTGATATCCCTTCCCCTAAAGAATTCCTCATGTGTGAATGTAGATGGAAAATACCTTTTCAATTTTTCAGCAATCTCAGCACGGTCATCAACAGTTAACCCTTTGACATCAAGTGGCCGAAGGTGATTCAGTTCCTTTCTGCTGCTGTCAATATAAGCATATAGCATAAAAGTATTTGCTGCTTTTCTTTGCACTCTTTGTCAGAGACACTCATAATCTACATTAGCTTGCCTTTCCTCTTTTGCGACTTGATTACAGATTAATTAAATATATACCGTATGCTCCTGTATCACCTTATAATTTATACGCATCCCATGCACTTTTTTTCTCTTCCACGTGTCTCAATAATTCATCCAACATCCATTTAGCTCTAATCCTTGAAGAGTATCTCTGCTTTGGTATCAAAAGCCTAGTAGGTTCTATGATTAGAGGCAATGATTAGAGTGCAATCCTGAGATATTTAGATAGACATGGCATTCTGAGGGACATACAACATGGCTTTGTTAAGGGAAAATCAGTTTAACTAATTAGTAGGTTATTTTGACACAGTTACTCATGAGCTAGATTTAACGAACAATTTCGACATAGTTTATTTCGATTTTAGCAAAGCATTTGACTTGGTCCCTCATGAGAGGTTACTTTATTAGCTTGAACAGATTGGGATTACTGATAAGATTCTAAGTTGGATTGCCGGGTGGCTGCATGGCAGAAGGCAGAGGGTTGTGACTGATGGCTATTCTTCAGATTAGTGTAACGTGGGGTCCTTCAAGGATCGGTTCTTGAACCACTGTTATTTTTCATTTTCATAAATGAGATCTATGAAGGGATAAACGGCATGATGTCAAAAAATTGCGAAAGATCTAAAGCTTGGCAAAATCTTTAATGATTAGTTCCAAGCAGCGCGCCTTCAGGATGACTTTAACAGACTTCAAAAATGGTCAGAGAAGCGGGGCATGCGTTTTAATGCTTCTAAATGTAAGGTCTTACACTTGGGAAATTGCAACCAACAAATAAATCATAAACAGGGTTGAATCAAGAACAGTGGAGAGGGAAAGGGATCTGTGAGTTACAATACGGGCAGATATGAAGTTTTCCGAACAGTGTAAACAGTCAGCCAGGAAAGCCCATGTTGTTCTATCGATGATTTATCGAACGTTATCGTGTAGAGACAGGGATGTCATAATCCTAATGTATAAGGCAATTGTAAGACCACATTTGGAATACTGTGTTCAAGTATGGAGACCTCATTAGCATTAGCAGAGGTATTTGATGCAAGAAAACAAGCTTATGCAGCATCAGCCAAGAAAAAAAAAAAAAAACCACTTCCACTTCACCCCTCTGTTCGTTCGAAATACCTGTCCAGCTGAGCCTTAAACTTATTTAGGCTAGCAACCTCCACTACAAGGGATGGAAGTCTGTTCCACCAACCAACCACCCGCTGGCTAAAGGCAAATTTCCGCACGTCTATCCTACATCTGTCTTTCATCAATTTGAATTTTTGCCCTCTCAGGTGACTATTCTGAGCAAGAGGAAGAATCCCATCAGCATTGAGCATTCTCAAACCATTCAAGGATTTATATACATTTGCAAAACTTAAGCCTTTCTTCGTAAGAGCACCCCTTTGTTCCATTCACTAATCTTGTTGCCCTTCTCTGTACTCATTCCAGCAGCTCTACATCCTTCTTGAAATGAGGCCACCAGACCTGTATACAGTACTCTAGGTGTGGCCTGACCATTGCCTTATACAAGGGAATAATCACCTCCTTATCCCTGCTAGAAAAATTCCGATATATCATTGACAATACACCATGAGCTACTCTTGCAGCCCGTCTGCAGTGCTCAGAGAACTTCAGATCTGCCTGCACAACCAACCCCAGGTCCCTTTCATTCTCTACCACTGTCAGTGTAGTACCACAGAGTTGATACGTTGCTCTGGGGTTGCTGTTTCCCATATGTAGTACTTTACATTTGTCGATGTTAAACTTCATTTGCCACCTCTCAGCCCATCTGCTCAAACTTTCCAGATCCTGTTGCAGCAGCATAGTGTCAGTAGTGTCCTTGACAACCCTGCCTACCTTCGTATCGTCTGTAAACTTGGACATTGAGCTTGATATACCATCATCAATATCATTTATAAATACAGAAAACAATAATGGACCCAAAACTGAACCCTGAGGGACTCCACCAATAACATTAGTCCACGATGAGCACAGTGTCTATTGATTATCACTCTCTGTCTTCTCCCCCTCAACCACCCCTCTATCCATAGCGGCAATTTGCCTCCAATGCCACACTGCTCGAATTTGTGCAGCGGTCTTCCATGTGCAACGGTATCAAAAACTTTTCTAAGATCCAAGTATATAATATCAAAGTTATTCCCTGCCTCCAGTTCTTTTGTGACTGCATCATAGTATCCAATCAAATTGGTCAGGCAAGACTTCCAATCAAATTGGTCAGGCAAGACAAAAAGGATAGGTGGAATAGGACCAAGGTATGTCTGCCAGGGGCAAAGGTTGATGACGTTGTAGAGCGGATATCATCTTTTAAGGGCACAAAAGGTGATATAGTTGTACACGTTGGCACAAATGATATTAAGAGTAGGAGACCGACTTCCCTTTAACAAAACCATGCTGTGTCCGAGCTATAACTGAAGTCTTGTCTAGATGATCCTGCAGTGCTTCTTTAACCAGTGCCTCCATTAATTTTCCTGGAACAGAAGTTAAACTCACAGGTCTCTAATTACTTGTGTCAGCCTTTGATCCTCTTTTGTGAATTGGGGTCTGTAAGGACCCGTCCTTACATTAATTAATAAAAATTGTTAAATATTATGAGAATTTAACTGTAGTACGAATAGTGGTTTTCTGGTACAAACAACATGGATTAAGAAACACTGGAATTCAAAAATACCTTCCAGTCACTCTCTGTTTAGTAGTAGCTTGTTTGTATAGAAGTTCTTTGACGAGTGAGTGAAAGTAATATACCATGACAAATCCCCCATTAAGACAAAGGCAGATGCACCATAGAAAGGGCCAAGAGTGCTTAAGCTGGCCCTCTTAAAGATTTCACGGTGAAACGCTATTAGAGGTAGGCGACGTCACCAGGTGTGCGCGCGCGTGAGGTCACGGGAGGAGCTGTGACGCTTCTCAGTTGACCTGAACTTCCGCTTCTCTTTCTGGATTGTTCTGGTATGTTCGAGGTCCACGGAAGTTGGGGCACAAAGAATAAAGAAGACCCGCCCACGGAAGAGTAGTGGAGACAAATGAGAACACAGGAAAAACGATGTGCAGATCTCCTATTGGCCAGGAAGAAAATAGAGGGAATTTTGAGAGGGAGATTCTGAAAAGGTTTTCGTGGCAATTCTGGAAAAGTTTTCGTGAGATTCGGAAGAAGTTTTCGGAGGAGGCTGAAGAAGTTCACGGAGCGGTCTGGAGAATGAATTGAAGGAGTTGGAGAACGATACTAAGCAGAGCAGCAGTCTAGTTTGGGTGATAGCTGCAGACCTGAGGTAGATGGAAGCAGTGATAGAAATTCTGCATATCCCGACAGCCAGTAGGAATGTTCACCTGTAAACATGGAAGCCATAGTGAGGAAGAATCACACCCTGAGAATTATATAGGCAAAGCCAGTCGAATGAGTGGTCGAACCATTGACCTACTCGAAAACCCCTCTATCCACGGAAGAAGAAATGCTGACCGGTAAAGAGTATGCGACACTGATTGATTCCAGCCGTGCAGTACCCGGTAGGGAAGCACCATAATCACCGAGATCCCCAAATGAGCGCCCCCGCATTCCAGTACCTGAATGACCGATATGAAAGGAAGCCGAGCAGGGAGGAAAGTTCCAGGCCAAACATGTAAGTGCTATAGAGTTTACCGAAATAGGTGTACTTAATTTATTTAAGAAAGGACTTTAGGAGAAATAGATATACATAGTAAGGAGGGAGGTTTAAGTAATGGATATATGAATAAAAGGGTAATGTATTTAAGACGGACGCAGCCTATAATTTGAAGTGAAGCTCCTCATATTAATGCTTGCTGGAAGGAGAGATTATAATAGATAACTGAGAATTGTTTAAAGTTGAGAAAGGTTTTTATAATATATATGAAATTAAAGGTTGAAATTTAAATTTATTATGAGTTGATTTGTGGAGAGTATTTCTGATTTAAGTAGGGGCTAATTAATAAGTGATATATAACGGTATAGAGGATTATCTGTTCTAAAGGGTAATGTTAAATTGAATTGATTAATATTTCCTGTTGACCTGATTGCAGAAAGGGTGTCTGATTGAATAAATGCAATTTTCTTACAAATTGAGACACGAACTCTGAAAGTTTTTGTGAGCCAGTTCATTGGCTGGTAGTTGGTTTATTATACAGACTGTTCAGAAGAAGAGTGGGAAGAATCTATGTAAAGTGTATGACACGACCTATTGAAGTCCCTGTAAAGAACATGAAGAGACACCATGTCATAATGAATAATAATGTGTATTAGAATAGGATATCAGATGATGAAACAATTGAGTTTGAACAAGATATTTACACATATAAAGGTTAATGAATTAACAAGTCACCAGCCAAATATAGTTTGACCAAATACTATTGCTAATTTCTGTATGATATGTTAATAAACATTGTTTTATTTTACATTCATGTGTTGGAGTCTGTCATTCCGAAACTCAGCCAATCCTGTGGAGAAATACTTAAAATAATTAAGGTCCCCTACGAGTCAGGTAATCTTCTGAGAACAAACAAGTCAGATGCTAAGTGGGAGGATTGGACTACGGGGATATACATATAAAAAAGGGGATAAATTATAATAATTAAAATATAAAGAAAATTAGGGCAACCAAAAAGAAAAACAATAATACCCACAGCCCCACAATAAACAAGAAAATACCCCCACAGGTCACATCTGCAAATCTCCAGTCTGTGGGTACCTCCTCTGAGTCCAAGGAAGCTCTCATAATTATTTTCTTTGCTTACTTCCTTTGCTGCCCCCTTTAATATAACACAAGAACACAAGAAAGGCACCTGGGGTGGATGGGATAGATCCCATCCACCCCAGGTGCCTTTCTTGTGTTTATGTTCAACAATTTCTCCTCCACTTTACTCTCAGTTATTAAACGATTCTCTAGCCTACTGCCAGAGTTGAATACACCTCTGGCATTCCCCTCGCTGAATAACTCCTCATGTGTGAATGTCGATGTAAAATATTAATTTAGTTTGTTAGCTACCTGAACAGGATCATCAACAATTGACCCATCAATATCAAGTGGACCAATCTGATTCATCCCCTTCCTTCTAGAGTTTACATAAGTAAAGAACTCTTTGCAGTTTTTCTTTGAATTCTTTGCCAAAGATTGCTTGGAATCTGCCTTTGCCTGCCTAACCTCCTTTGTGACTTGGTTACAGACCAGCTTATGTCTATCATAGGCGTCTGTGTCACGTGTTAATTTGTATGTATCCCATGCATTTTTCTTCTCTGCCATATGTCTCATTAGTTCATCTGACATCCATTTAGGCCTAAATCTTGAACAATATTTCTTAGTTGGTATGTAAATCCTAGTAGCTTCCAAGGTAAGTTCTTTGAATGCTTTCCATTTTGCTTCCAATTTGCTGTTGCTGTTTGAATTTGCTCATCTGAAAAAAGACATTGAGCTTCTTGAAAGAGTTCACAGACGGGCAACTCGAATGGTGAGATCGGAAGAAAGACGACCATTTGAGGAAAGGCTCGGATTATGTTGGATACAGAGCTCGGCAACCCGGACAGGTGACTTGATTGAGGTTTATAAGGCTCTAAGAGGGATTAGTAAAATGAATGAAGGTGGAATTCTCACTGTTATACAGAATTCCAGAACTAGAGGTCATAAATTCAAATTGCATGGGTTGAGGTTTAGATTGGATTGTAGGAAGTTTTCTTTTAGCCAGCAAGTCGTTCATTGCTGGAACAAGTTGCCCTCGCAAGTAGTTGAAGTTGACAGTTTGAATTAATTCAAATATCAACTGGGTAGTTACCTATGTGAAGCATATAATTTGTATTTTCTTATCTAGTTTTTTTTTTTTTTTTTTTGGCTCCGCAGCAAAAGCCTGTGTCTTCCTTGAAGTATATTGCGAATACTATTATTGTTATTTCCCTAAATGCTATTCATTTTGAATTTCTAAGCAGTTGGAAAAACTGATGATGGAAACATCACCAGTTTTTCCTACTGCTTAGAAATTAAAGACAATGTGAGACCACTGTAGTCATCCATAAGAAAGCAAAAGCCTTTCCATTTATCTTTGCTAGTAGTTATGTCTTTAATTAAATTCCAAATTAGTATCTGGGGTAGGCCTGACGTAGCCCAGTGGTCAGGAGCGACAGTGCATAGCACGCGTTCCTTGAGTGGACCGGGGTTCAAGCCCGTGACTACTAAATACGATAAATATTTGTATTGACGATTTATTGTAAACTCTACTGACTTGGTTGTCGTGCCGGAGTATAAACAGAAAATTTGTATTAGTTATTTAATGTGAAACCCCTAGCATTGTCGCTGTTGTGGGTAACATTGCATCAGGCAAGCATGTATCCAATCACTGCCTGCAATAAAAGATATTTATCCGGATCACTGATGATAAATAAATCAAGAGTAACACTTCTTGTGTTTGGTTCCCTCATAGATAGCACGGTTGGTAGAATCGTCACTCGCCCCACACCGGCTTGAACATACATGAGTTCCAGTCGATAAAGTGAAGAAATTTTTTTGGCCTTTTTCACAACATGGCTGAGTAAGTCGGTCTTAGGCGAGAGTAGCATGATTTTTTTCTTTCGGAAACTCGAGCTTTTTTTGTTCTGGAAACAGAAAAACCGATCACAGAATACACGCAATTTACATACAGGATATACATAGCAATACGGCCTTAGTCACCGAAACTCTACTACTCCTCTTATTGCCTTTCTAACATGCTACTGTAGAAAACAGTCGTCGATAAATCTACAAATATCTTGGTAGTGTGTGTGAGTGACCAATCCACAAATTCCAGTCAACATCTGGAAAGTTAAAATCCCTTGTTATAAGACATTCTGATTTACTGCCCCAATGTATTTCTCCGTTAGCTGTTTGTAACACGCATCATTAGGCCTATAACATACCCCTACTCTCAATTTTGTCTTTTCTCAATGCTTATATCACACCAAACGAACTCAACTAATTCACTGGTCACTCATGTCTACTGGATGCACTGCCTTAGATTTAATGTACTTTTTAACTAAGAGCATAACCCCCTCCTGTCCTTTCTCTCCTTACTGTATACATTTTTGTACTGACCATATTCAAATTCAGCATCGCTTATATCTGAATGACACCATGTCTCTGCTATCCCTACAATATCAGCACATTGATGACTGAATGAGTACTTCAAATTCATCAAATTTATTTTTAACGCTCCTGGTATTAATGTACATGCACATGTTCTTACTCTTAGTTACACTAACACAGCCTATGAATTTACCTGTTCCATGATGATCCACAGATGGGCCTGAAATCCCCCATATCTTGCTTTCCACTCTGCTGCATTTTCCAATAGAATCAGTGCAAGAATCAATTACACCTCTGCCTGCAGCTCTAGTTGCAGGCCACGGGGTGCCACGGCACCCTAGGGTACCAAAAGAACATTCCATGGGTGCCACATTATTTGGGTTTAAGCTACTTAAACTTATTTAAAAAAATACTGTATATATATTTATTTCATTATAAAAAGGTATAACCTTTTCTTACTTATGTGAGTTAGGATTTTCTGTGCTTGCCACTATAAAAACTAACAAGAGAAAAAGACTACACGCGATTGAGGAAGGAATGAGAGCATGTCTCTCTAATATTCAACATAATATCAAAAAGATCTGCGAATCACACCATGCACAAATATCTATTGAAAAGTTACGTGTTTAAATACCTTCCATTGTAAGGTATCTATTTAATTTTGTGGTGATCTATGATTGATGTTTATTTAGTACCTCTATATAAAGAATAAAATTATTATATAAGTATATATAATTTGTGTTATTAATTGTAATTTTGTTTATAATTATATTGTAATAACTACCTTTTAACTATATTAATAACTATTAATATTTATACTATATTAATAACTATCAATAAACAGATATAATATAACATATATTTTTAATGTTATATATACAGAGAGAGAGAGAGAGAGAGAGAATCAGATCTAACAGACAGAAAAGAAAATTGAGTAGGGGTGCCAAAAAATAAAATAAATTACTTAACGGTGCCATTATTAAAAAAGGGTCGAAAACCACTGAGTTAAAAGAGTTGAATGAAGCTATGGTAATGAGTGTCTTGGTAGGACGGCCATATTCCGGTGTGATCGAACTTTCCATTGTGAAGTAGTTCTCCATCAGTACAATGCAGGTCTCATATGGCTAATATTGTGCAGGCAATGATCACTACCATATGCCGAGTGATTTACAGGAAGAAATCACACTTAGCTCCGTGTGATTTCTTCCTCTTTCCACGTCTGAAGAAAGCTCTGAAAGGCAAGCGTTTCGCGTCGGACACAACGATGCTCGCAAAGCCACAACGGAAGCACTTCGCAGTCTTTCGAAAAATGGTTTGCAAGGAGCATTTAATGCGTGGGTAAGACGGTGGTGAAAGCGTGTAAAGGTCAAGGGAGAGTATTTCGAGAAGGAGAAAGCCACAGAAGATTCAGATAATGACAACTAAGATAAGATTTTGCACCAGTCAAGTCCGTGAATTAAATAATCACCCCTCGTATTTTATTAACACTTTATTGATTGGTTGTTTGTTTTTGGGTATTAAGCGCATCAGCAACTTAGGCCATGTTGCACCGTATGTAATATGTCTGTAAATTGCGTTTTTTCTGATTTGATTTGATTTGCTGTTTGCTGGACGAAAAACCTGAGAGTTCCCAGGAAATAAAACCATGCTACCCTCACCTAAGAACGACTAACTCCACCACGTTATGAAAAAGGTTAGTAAAAATCCCCACATCATTGACGGGATTCTAATTCGATTCTTTTCGAAGTGGTGTGGGTGGCAATGATTATACCAACTGTACTCCCCAACAAGGCAAATCATATTGATTCCTTATATCATTTATTGTATGATAATCGTATCAGTGATTATAATGTTATTAATTTTGATAATGATGTTGATAATTATAATGTAATTAATTTTATGATAATCGCATAGCTTTATCATAATCATTAATTTTATCATAATCATATCCATCATGATTTCTCTATTCTGTAAGCCTGAATGTGGAAAACAACAAAAATGCATATTTTAGAAACATAACATAAACATAATAAAAAATTATGGAAAAAATTATTGTAAACACGAAAAAAGACATTAAGAAAACTGTAGGGTTTGGTATGCTAATTGAGTAATTATTCGTAGTATAGCTTCAATTCCAATATGGTGTCTTTAAGAACTTAAATTACTGTATAATTTTTTTCTGAAAAAATTACATTCATATTATAAGCATACACTCGTATGCAACACATTCATAAGTGTTCGAGGTTGAGCTGGATTTTTTCCCACCCAAGGGAATGTGTATTACAATGACAGAAACTCTTCGTGGCAGATAGTATAATACTGCTCTCAGTTTTTGACGTATAGCTGTGACTCCATTTATGCAAATGCATTAGACTGTCACTCTAAGTGTAGTATGGCGCTTTATCATCATATTCCTTCAAAACTGGGAGTGAAACCAACCGAAATTCTTCACATGTTCACATGTGCACGTTATGGGGAAAGTCTCTATTATGTAAAAGTGTATACGATTAGTGCAACAAGTTTTTCGGAAGGCATTAAGAAGTTACTAGTCTATCGCGTGACCATGAGCAGCCATCAGCTACCCCCAAGATGTTTCATTTATCGAACATACTTGTTTAGTTAATTTACAGAGGTAGCGCTCTCTTACCCGCATCTTCTCTCTTCCGTCAAGTGGACTTACCATCATTTCCTTATTCGTATTTAGCAATCTACTAATGTTCAGAAGCAGGCTTATATTTCTACCTCATATGTACGCAGAATTCTTCTCAGGTGAGTGTTTTCGGCATTAGTTATTAATTATTCTAGTATTTATTTGAGAATTATTAACAAAAACACGCTGTGCTGTATTTTTGTTAATTCGACAATACTAAAATTTCATTTTAAACTGCTAAATTTGGCAAAAACGCGTTGTCACATTTCTCGTGTCAATTTTCGAAAATCTGCTATCGGTGCTTTTCCTCAAGGGTCCGGGTTTCAATGAAAAGCCGAATACATTACCACACCTCTTATAATTTCGCTTACTAAGAATGCTATAAATCGACACGTACAATCAGAAATATTGTCCTTTGATTGATAAATTTCAAATTCTTATTCTCTGTCTCTTACCCATCACTTTCCCTTCAATTATTTCCGTTAAAGAAGCCACCATTCCTCCCTCCCCCCCAAACTCAGTCTTGAGTGTTATGTACCATAGCTTTAATATATTATGCAAAAAACATCGCGCTTAATATACAAACTTTAATAACTGAAAGAGGAGACTATTTCCACATGAGAAAAAAAATTTACTTTTGCATAGTGTTTATATATATTTTTGCACAGATAATTAATGGACCTGAACTGAACCATCGCGTATCAACATCGAATATACAGATAGTACAATGGTTATCCTTGCCGATATGAGTTATACTTCATACTGTCTGATCAATTTAATTACTTAATATAATGAAGTAATAAAGCAACTGGATGGTGAAAAAAATGACATCATAGATATTTGGATCAGTTTGGAATTAGAGACCAGTTGCTGCTATGGATAAAGGGATGATCGAGTGGCTGAAGGCAGAGGTTGGTTATTAATGGACACTACTCTTCCTGGACTTATGCTTTTAGTGGACTCCCTTATGGTTCTATGCTGATTTCATATTGTTTTCGCTATTTATTAACACTACTGATGAAAATGCCGAGTTTCGTGTCAAAGCTTGCAGATGATACAAAGGTTGGAAGGGTGGTTAATGACAGGAGCCAAGGCATATCAATGCAACAGGACCTAGAAAAATTAGGAAGATGGACTGAGAAGTGAAAAACAAACGAGGCTTAATCTTGATCAATGGAAGGTACGTATGGTCCGCAGCAATCCCAGAATAACATACCATTAGGCGGTGCTACGCTCATGGTAGTGGTGAACGAAAGAGACTTAACGGTAATTGTACAGTCTGGCATTAGGATGTTGGTCCTGAAAACACCGGTGATGTTGGTGGAAAACATTCTCTGCAGACTTCGCTGTTGAAGATTAACTCTTATAGGCCCATATGCAGATCCTATTATTCTTTTGCAGCGCGGTGATGCGGTAATGAATGTTATATTTGGCGAGTCTAGTCTGGCAGCGAGGAGTTTAGCCAGATTTATGATATTGTATTTGATTAGAATCAGCTTCTATGGTGCTCAGTCTTAGCTGGCATAAAGGATCCCAACTTGGTCAAGCACTATTTTATTGAGCTATTAATCACAGTGGCTTCCAATTTTCATTCCATAACGAAACAGGTTTACCATGGTTGTCTTACGACCATTGATTTGGAATTTAGTTTTGAATTCTTGATTGTTAAAACAATATTCAGGTTACTTATCCATTGAACACGCACTGGTCTTGTGATATTTTTTTAGAAATTCAAGACGTCATTTAGAAAACAATGCAAATTTATTTCTGATTGAATTTTGTTCTTGGGTTTTTGGCAGTACACTCATAATTTTCAGTTCAACGACAAAAGTAATAATCTTGAAAGGTCATCTGCCTTTGACTCGTTTTCGTCTCATACCTATCAATAATGTTACTGTTCCTTTTGTTTCCACCATAAAATTTTTGAGTCTTATCATTTGATAATCGTCTTAAATTTTTGCTTCATCTGCCCCACATTACTGAAGAGGTAAAAGTTTTCCTCACAGATCATACACATAACCCAACTTGATCGAGGTCTCAGGCATCAAACTCTTCATGTACTTTACAAGGCTGTCATTTGGCTTATTGTCACTTATGGCATGGGACCTCGGTTCCATCGGGCCAACCATAGATTCAATTCAAAATTTTTTATTATTTCTTGAATA
This sequence comes from Mastigoproctus giganteus, assembly GCF_048544385.1. Lineage (NCBI taxonomy): Eukaryota > Metazoa > Arthropoda > Arachnida > Uropygi > Thelyphonidae > Mastigoproctus > Mastigoproctus giganteus. Next base: position 168,672,779 of record NC_143580.1, read on the forward strand.
TTTGTCACACCATTTCGACACCGGTTCAATCAGTCTTGACTGGCTTTATTCCCATTGATCTTCATCTAATTTACCGTGGTCTGTGCTACTTTATTCTAAAGGGTATAGTTATCAATTTTGACGATTGTTATTCTACTACAGCTTCTCCCAAAGAAGAGAAACTACGTTTTCTTAATTTTCTTCACGCCTGATGGCAGGACTGTTCGTTAATAACCAGCAAAGAACCTAAAACGAAACAATTCATTCCAGGAACTTCTTTTTGTAAATAAATCTACCATTTAATGGTTTACTCTAAGCATGTTCTGCAATTTCGTACTGCCAGGTCATGGTTAAGTAAACTCAAAATCAACTTAATTTCATCTTTCTCCAACGACTCTCTGTCGCTGCGGTCTAGTGAAGGACTGGACTCTTATTGTTTCCCTGTGAATTATATACCACCTTCAGATCTGAGCTTTTTTGCCATTACTAGTATTTTAATCCCGATCAAGAAATCAAATTCGCGGCTCTCTGGGCAATTCGACTGCAGCTGGTCGGTCTTAAGCCTCGAGGGTTCCTCTTGGATTACTTCCAAATAAATTTGACCTCCGTAGCACTCCATGCATCTGTGTTCTGGTCAGGGGCCTCCTCTGCGCAACTCAAAAGATTTCTTGGAGCCGCGTATTGGCCCTGAGATGGTTAAACAAGGTGATGGGGGCACCCTTTTACCATCTGTCGGAGAGTGCTCTAAGCAAACCTTGGCATGAAACCATGGGAAACCATAATCAAGAAGAGGAATCTGCACACCTTGGCAGAACTCCTTTGTGGCCGAATGGATTCACCTGGCATCTGGGAGTTTACGACCAACCTTCGGACCACTGAACGAACTAGGTGCGGTGCAACACCTTGTCTTAGATCTTCCCTACAAAACCTGCAGTACTTTGGATCAGTGTTTCTGGCGAATACGTTCGGATCGTATAACTCCCTTGGAGTTGATGTCCCATCATTCTGCAGCTCGAAGCGCTATAGACAAGACACCCTGAAAGAAGGTTATAAACTAGAACTATTAATTTTACCACTACCAGAGTTCAGAAATTTCAGTGTCTATATTAGCTTATTTGTAAATACAGTGCGTTTTTCTTTCTTGTAAATTCAATCAATGTAATCACCTCGAATATTCATAATGACCTTTTAGCTGACCCAGGCTGTTCGGGGGGGGGGGAACCCACTGATGTGGAAATAAAATCAGTGGGTTTCCACTGATTTTATTTTATTTAAATCTGTGTGATGTTAATAATGCAATACAATTTATTCATCAAAAATTTGCAATAAATAAACATAAGGATATTAAATAAATAAACTTGTTAAGGATATTTTATAAAACAGTTTTCCAAACATTTTTTATTAAAAAAAAACCCCAGAAAATTACTACCCGTAATACGTTCTTCACTGTAAACAGAGTACTTTTTATATCTAAAGCAACTCTAATCCACTGAACGATTAAGAATCAAAACGTTTCTTATTAAATATTTTAATTTGAAAATGGGATAACTTCTCCTGAATCTGAAATCAAGACTAGCCAACAAATTGTTAATTATATTCATTTAATTATATTCATTGCATGCCTTTCTCCAAATCTATTCAATACCTTAGGGTTAGGCAAAACAAGTTTGAATTGAATTATTTTATCAGAGGGCTATGAGGGCAGCAAAGATAGCGCAAAGTTCTTTCGTCTGGAAAGGGAAAACTTTCATCAACTTTTTTTTTTTTTTTTTGCATCACAACCGAGTTATCGATTTCGGGAGAGGGTTTCCTAATTTCTTTTTCTAAAAATTCAGGAAAAGAAACTATGAAATCTATTTTATCCAAAGAAACAGGAAAACTACTGTAAAATACATTCAGTTTTCAATCCCGATGTACTGATGTCTCATGGCTTTAATTTTGTTTCGTTCTCATTAAGCACAGTTTATATATTTTAATACACTTTAACTTTGATAAAGTACACTATATAAATTGGAAATTCTCATAAATACATTATATTGATATTCTAAATGTAAAATTATATAATTCATGAATTCAATATTTTCCTGGGGCTATTCCAAGATTTTCATATTCGGTTATCAAAAGCCAAATTTTAAAGCATTCAGACTTGGGTATAACGATTTTGTGAATCCATATAATGGAATAGAATTAAATGAACCAATTTAAATTTTTATTTATAGAGCGTTAAGCGTAATTGTCGACCCCATATGTGTGATCTAATAAACTTTTCGAAATATACAAATATGCAACACGCTTAAAGTTAGCAAACATCTAGAAGTCACACCACATGTAATGAAAAGCAGTTCATTTTGAAGAATTTTGATCTAATGAGAAAACGGAACCATCGCAATAATCGCTGGGTCTTCTATTACTTGCTGGTTATATCCTTAATCGGTCGTTATCCTTACTTTAATGGCTCCAGTGGGAAGTATCTTTCTGCAGCAGGAATGTGCGAGCCCTCCCATGAGTAACTGCGGAGTTCAGGTAGTTTTGCTAGTTTGTTCTTAAAGAAGGCTAGAAACTAATTAATCTTGCATTTAATCATCAATAAAAAGAGTCTGATATCCCAAATGATTACTTTTCTAGCAGCAATAACATTTCTATCACCAGCTGTTCAGAAAAACTTTTTATTGCCACCAAACAAGCAGCATTAAGATATGGGAAGTGAGAGTTATAGCGAGAGAAATAACCAGCAAAAAAAGTTACTGACAATATTTAAACAAACTAAATGGAATTCTTTATCTAAATTTAATTTTAAATTATAAATCCTAAATTAAAACTTTAGGACAGAAGCGATTGGTAATTACAATAATGGAAAATTAGTCAACTAAACAGCTCTTTTTGGTTTCAAATCAAACACTTTTTCTGCTTATAGTTCCTAAGGAAACTGTTAAAACTTTAAATAACAAGCGGATCTCATCTAATGCCTATATTTATTACGAAACTATCTAGCTATATACTTGACGCTATCATCAGTTTTAACAGATACCTCTACAAAAAGGCATTTTCCTCACAGCTGAACTATATGTAATGTTTTCCACGTTCTTCAACGTGTCCCCATGCCACTCAAAATCAGAACTGGATACTTTTCTCACGTTTATCATTTCCCTTTCCCCACCGAATCTCTTCCAAATTATTCTTCTATCACTCACACTTTCTATTACGGCTATGAAAATTAAGCCAAGTCGAAGAAAGGGAGTGTCCACAATATCTGCAATAACAAATTCACTTGCCTCAACTTTTCTGGTGACAAAAGTATTTGACACTAATAGTAAACTTCGCTTAGCATCAGTGCCAGTTTACCCAATATTAACAGTAGGCATGTGACCCAAGTACTCCCCAATCCTATGGTTAGGGTATGTACATTTATATAAGCAATATTACTGAAAACAAAAAGAACAATCAAATAAAAACACCAGTTTTTCTTCGGGGGTCTGATTTGATTGGTGCTGTTCGTTTGGTTAATGTACTATTCTCCTGTTACTATTTCAAGTCAGCTCGTGATCATATTGCAGATTTTGATTCTTACAAGTCTTTTCTCTAATTGTATCATTCCTAAAATTCTATTAAATCTGAGACGCATATTTGTTTATTCTCCATTCAATAATTAATGGGACCTTGATTCTCGGCTCCATGAAAGTGCTCTCACCAAAGCGCTATCTCAGCTGAGATCTCTCAAGGTGGTATATTTTCGACATTCTTGTTATCTGCGTTAATTCCCCGCCCTTGTTTCAGTTACTACCTACGAGGACCATACTAAACCCTAGACAACTCCCAAACAGATAAAGATGCGCTGGCGAAGAAACTTCGTTGATTTATGGAAACTATTCAGCTCGTTCGCACTTGAACTGAAGATCAAACCAAATTCACAATGCTTGACAAAATAACAGAGGGCATAGAAAACGTGGTGTAACTCGAGCAGCTTGCAATGAAGTGGGACAAAATTTGGGAACGGTGGTGTACCATAGAATAACAATGAAATGGGGAGGCAGGAGGCTGCAGGAAACTTTGGATAGGTATAAGGGAGATTTATAGGGGTTGCATAAGAATTACCAAAAAATCATATTACAGAAGGCGATACAAATTGCTCGAATATATGATCACATGACCATTGCGGAGTATGATCCCTCCAATGTTAAACAGGCCTGACAATGATGAACAATGCTCGATATAACTATAAAATTCTGTGGCAATAAATCTCATTCTTCCACAAGCGCAGATCTTAGCTCACCAAGGGACCAAGGAGTTGTCTGTCGAAGTGCAATGCGACGCCCAAGGGCGTTTCACACATGTTCGATCGGATTTAATTCTGGTGATAGTGTTGGCTACGGCAATCGTTGGATATCTTCTTTGAAGATATCCACTGCTTGAGCTCTCTGTGTAGCGGTGTTGTCGTACGTGAAAAGAAAATCTGAGCCAACCGCACTCCTAAAATGTCGCATATAGGTTTCGAGGATCTGCTCTCGATACCTCTGCGCAGTTACGGCATCCCCTATCAAAAACATAAAGAAGGATCCAGCCGTTGATCATTATTAAACCCTGAAAGAGAACACCACCTCCACCGTAAGTGTCCCTTTCTCTGATGTTGGAGGGATGGTACCACATTCCTCGTTGTCTCCAGATGAAACAACGTCTAGAATCTGTTTGTAGGTTAAAACAGGACTCATCGGAGAACAGAAATGTACCTCATTTGTCAGGCTCCAAGCCACATGTTAGTAACACCAGTTTCGAAGAGCTCTGCGGTGGTTTGGGGTTAATGGGATAAATATATATAAAAAAAAAAACTATTATATTAGGGTTACTTGGAACAACTACTCATGTGTATTGTATCCGTAAATTGCGTGGTCTGGTCGATTTACTTGCTTTGTTTGACGAAAAACACCAGTTTTTTTTCGGGAAAAACCTTGCTATCTATACCTGAGACCGACTAACTCAGCCAGAGAGTGAAAAAATCCAATAAAAGTTCCTCGCGTCATCGACGGGATCCGAACTGGCGTTTTCCATCGGATGTGGGGAGGACGGTGACGATACCACTGTGCTACACGCATAGATGAGGTTAATGGGATTCGAATTCAAAATTCAAATTATTATACTAGGTCCACCCGTAATATATCTGTAAATTGCGTGTGTTCGCTGGTTGATTTGCCTGTTTTCCTGGACGAAAAAACCCCAGTTTCAATGGAAAAAAACCGTTCACAAAAAGCCATTAAAGTTCCTCGCGTCATCGATGGAATTCGAACCCGGACCTTTTCCACCAGGTGTGGGGAGGACGGTGACAATACCACTGTGCTACCTGATCAGACGGGGTTAATGGGATTCAAATTACTGACTTCTTTGCGTAGAGCCCACTTGAAATGAACATTCTGAACACAGTCCGGTTGAAAATGTTTTCGATTGTGACCGCAGCAACCTCAAGAAACAGTTGATGATGGACATCTTAGGGTTCCGTCTTGCTGTTAGAACCAAATAGTGGTCTGTTCTGGTTGATGTAGCCTTCGGCGCCCTCGGCCAGCTCTTCTTGTAATGGTTTCTGTCTCTTGAAACTGCTTCCGTAAAGTATGAAGTGTAAGTTGTCAAACTGCCTCAGGGGTTTTCTCCATCTCCTCATTGTGTACTCTGTTTGTGCAGCACAGAAACTCTGTGAAGGCCAGAGGTTTTTCAAAAAGTACAAAGCGTATGTTTGTATCGTGTAGTATTATGTTATGTTGTTCCTCTGACCTTTTTAGACGTTGGGTTTCCTGGTGGAACCCTCCCCATTGCCCACACTTTGCCCAGAGGAGGCAGATCAGGCAGTAGAGGGATCGGATATTTACTATAGCAGACCCGTCCACCTAATTTCCGAGGATTTTAGTGACCAGGGCCTATAAAAAAAATAAATAAAAAAAAAAAACGAAAAAAAAAACACAGTGATTTAGCATTGGAAGTTAAATTAAAGCCGAATTAGAGTTTAAGTTAAGGTGTAGAGTTAAGAAATTTAGACGCTAGGTTAAGTTCAGGTTAGGGGTATACACTGTGGGTTTAGTAAGTTGGAGTAGGGGAAAAGACTGAAGGCCGGGGGGAACAGATAGAAATATGAGGACGATAGGGAAGGCGACCACAGAAAGTCATTGAGGACGGGCCCCACTAAAGGAAAGAGGGGAGGCGGGGGAGCAGAAGCACGTCTCATCCCCTCTCTGCCTGGGGATAGGGATTTAAAGGGAATCGGGATTGACTACCCGGTTCAGATCGCCAAGTGGTGTCTGCAGAAAAGCTGCGGTTTCTGTCGGTGGTCGTTGTCAGAACATGTAAACGTTAGATCCGGTACAAAGGTCAAGCATGGGACGTGAGTGGTTCCGTCCCTTGGTGGTGGTCACTTCATTTTGGCAGTCCTGTGAATTGAGGGGTTCTATCTCCGGGTTGGTTCCAATAACAGGGTAAGTCTCCGTACTCAGTTTTCTTAAGTAGAGCTCTCTCTCTCTCTCTCTCTCTCTCTCTCTCTCTCTCTCTCCGGAATAAGTCCTTTGCGAAGGAGATAAAGGCTGAGTAATCTTCCACGGAGTCTAGCAAGTGGTGTTCCATGTTTTTAGGGAAGGTAATGGATTCTCGTCATGAAAATGCATCTGAGGTCTTCATAGATGTAGCAGCGGTAAAGCAGGTGCTCCCAAGTCTCAGGGGAGCTCACAGCGGCAGTTTGGATCCTCTACAATCCTAAACTCGGTCAGTTTTGCTCTGAAAGACCCATGCCCAGTGTAAAGAAAGGAGGCATGGAGTCCTGGGGAGATCCACTTAGGAGACTCTGGGTAGATTCTTGAAATTACTGGGATGAATTTTTTTAGTGATGGATCCCTTCTTAACTTCTTCGTCGCTTCCTGCACACAGACCCTAAACAATGGCGAGAACGCTGAGAGTTACAGAATCAATAAAAAACAGTAATAATCAATACAAAACTAGAATTAAAATATATACCAAATTTAGATTAAGAAAACAGAGTAAGGAGAAAATTATTATACACAGATGGATTAAGTGTAAAATCAATATTGTAATTATTCAATACCTGAAGGAAACGAAACAGAGGACAACCAAATAAGTGTTCAGTGCGAAATTAGTTTTATAACGAGAATTCAAACTGGCTACAGTGACGAGATGGAGAATTTATAACAGAGTTTATGATATTGTAGACAAAAAGAGATCCATGAAGTTGTCGTCTAGAGTGAAGAAGAACGATTTCTGAAGCGACCACAAAGAGCTCCATAATTGCGATGGTCAAAGGCAATGTGATTTTGAAAGCATAAGAATTCAATGAATTTAATTTGAATTCTCTCAAGTCTGTGAAAAAAAATATTCTTGTTGTGGGGACCAGATAATATCACAATAATCAAAAATGGGAAGTATAAGCTGCTTGTAGAGAAGGTGTAAGGTGTATTTAGTGTCAAACGGCACCAGGGGTTTCCCCCATCTCCGTATTGCTTTCATTGTGGGTGTACCAGTTTGCTGGAAATGCTGTTTTAAACGTGTATGGCTATTGTATATGTGTAGTGTCATGTACCGTTGTTCATCTGGTCGTTTAGCCGCTGGACCCCTGCTGAGGCCCAACATTGCCCCACCTTCGCTCCGTGGAGGCAAACCAGGAACCCAGTAGTTTTAGTTTCACTCTGGCAGGTCCTGCCACCTAATTTCCTGAGATTTCAGAGGCTAGGACGTAACAAAAAAAAAACGCGCGCGCTCTTTTATATGCACGTACGTACAGACAGATCCATATATATGCGATACATATATCCATCATCGTCGGTTTGATGATCGTTAGGTGAGGTGGATAATGCTTGCATAATAAAGGCCGAAAGAATGGGCGAACGGGAATTTTGACATAATTAAGTTTTTGCGTGTGGGACATTCGCTAGCATAAAGATAGTGGGTGGGAGACTGAAGGCTGGGGGGGTTAAGACAAAAATATGGGGATGATAGAGTAGGCAATCCCAGAAGTCAGTGAGGCAGGCCCATGCCTCACCAGGAGAAGGTAGGGGGCACCGGGGGGGGACCATCCCACCACAGGGGGAGGGGTGGAAAGGCACAAGGAAAGGGAGCCCGGTGCGATCGCCAACAAGCGTCTGTAGGAAAACTATACAATGACCCTTTTGGTGGTGTCCAATCTGGTGTCATGTCCGAGTTGTCATCCTTGGGACCTGGGTCCCGTCCATGTTAGTCCTTTACCTTAGTGTGGTTTATTTCCTAAGCCTTCCAGTTCTCAGGAGTATGTCTTGTTCACATAGACCCAGATGGTGGGGGTGTCTAAGTTTGGTAGTCATCTCCATTTGTCTTTCATGGGACATGGGTCCCGTCCATGTTAGTCTATTTTGGTATAGTTTGTTTCCTGAGTTTTCTAATTCTTGGGAGTGGGTCATTTCTGGTGTCCCAGTCCAAGCGAGCTGAAGAACAGATGTTCTTTGGTTATAATGGTAGTGGGTTGTGGGCTGCGGCCATTTGGTTTCTCCTCCTCCTCCTCGCGAACAGTGCCTGTGCGTAATCCGAGAAGGCTTGATACTTCTCCTTCGTGTTTAGGAGGTGATGTTCTTTTCCCTGTGGTAAGTAGTGGATTCTAGCATTAGCATTAGCATTAGTAGAGGCATATGATGCAAGAAAGCAAGCTTATTCAGCATCAGCCAAAAAAAACCAAAAAAAAAAAACCCTCTCCCATTTCACCCCTCCGTTCGTTCGAAATACCTGTCCAGTTGAGCTTTAAATTTGTTTAGGCTATCAACTTCAACAACAAGTGATGGAAGTCGGTTCCACCAACCAACCACCCGCTGGCCAAAGGCAAATTTCCGCACATCTATCCGACATCCGTCCTTCCTCAATTTGAATTTATGCCCTCTGAGGTGATTATTCTGAGAAAGATGAAGAATCCCATTGGCATTGAGCATGCTCAAACCATTCAAAGCCTTATACACCTCTATCAGATCACCTCGCCGGTGCCTAGTCTCCAGACTCTGTAATTTGCAAAACTAAGCCTTTCTTCGTAAGAGCAACCCTTTGTTCCATTTACTAATCTTGTTGCCCTTCTCTGTACCCGTTCCAGCAGCTCTACATCATTCTTGAAATGAGGCCTCCAGACCTGTATACAGTACTCAAGATGTGGCCTAACCATTGCCTTATACAAGGGAATAATCACCTCCTTATCCCTGCTAGAAAAATTCCTCTTTATCATTGACAAGACACCATGAGCTACTCTTGCAGCTCGTCTGCACTGCTCAGACAACTTCATATCTGCCTGCACAATTACCCCCAGTTCCTTTTCATTCTCTACCACTGTCAGCGTAGTACAACAGAGTTGATACATTGCTCTGGGGTTACTGTTACCCATATGTAGTACTTTACATTTGTCAATGTTAAACTTCATTTGCCACCTCTCAGCCCATCTGTTCAACCTTTCCAGATCCTGTTGCAGCAGCATAGCGTCAGTAGTGTCCTGAACGACCCTGCCAACCTTTGTATCATCTGCAAACTTAGACATTAAACTTGATATCCCATCATCAATATCATTCATAAACACCGAAAACAACAATGGACCCAACACTGAACCTTGAGGAACTCCACTAATAACATTAGTCCACGTTGAGCAGTGTCCATTGATTACCACTCTCTGTCTTCTGCCACTCAACCATCCCCTTATCCATAGCAGCAATTTGCCTCCAATGCCACACTGCTCCAATTTGTGCAGCAGTCTACCATGTGCAACAGTGTCAAAAGCCTTTCTAAAGTCCAAATATATAATATCAAAGTTATTCCCTGCATCCAGTTCTTTTGTGACTACATCATAGTATCCAATCAAATTGGTCAGGCAAGACCTGCCCTTAACAAAACCATGCTGCGTCTGAGCTATAACTGAATTCTTGTCTAGATGATCCTGCAGTGCTTCTTTAACCAGTGCCTCCATTAATTAACCTGGAACAGAAGTTAAACTAACAGGTCTATAATTACTTGTGTCAGCCTTTGATCCTCCTTTGTGAATTGGGGTTACATTTGCACATCTCCAGTCTATGGGTACCTCCCCTGAGTCCAAAGAAGCTCTCATAATTATGGCTAGGGGTTTGCATACTTCCTTTGCTGCCTCCTTTAATATAACTGGATAGATCCCATCCACCCCAGGTGCCTTTTTTATGTTTATCCTCAACAATCTCTCCTCCACTTTCCTCTCAGTTATTACAAAATCATCCAGCTCACTGCCAATGTTTACTTTACCTACATCATTCTCCTTCCTGAATAACTCCTCATGCGTGAATGTAGATGCAAAATACTCGTTTAGATTGTTAGCCACCTGAGCAGGATCCTCAACTGTTGAACCATCAATATCCAGTGGACCAATCTGATTCATCCCTTTCCTTCTCGAGTTCAAGTATGTAAAGAACTCCTTTCTGTTTTTATTTGCATCCTTTGCCAAGGATTTTTCGTAGTCTGCCTTTGCCTGCCTAATCTCCTTTGTGACTTGGTTACAGACCAACTTATATCTATCATAGGCTTCCATGTCACCCATTAATTTGTATGTATCCCATGCATTTTTCTTCTCTGCCACATGTCTCATTAGTCCATCTGACAACCATTTAGGCCTAAACCTTGAACAATATTTCTTAGTTGGTATGTAAAGCCTGGTAGCCTCCAAGATTAGTTCCTTGAATGCTTCCCATTTTGAGTTTGCTGTTGGTAACATCATCAGTTGGTCCCACTGTATAGAATTTAAATACTGTCTCAGACCATCATAGTCGCCTTTACGAAAACAAAAACCCTTCCCTTTACCTCTGATGGTAGTTACCTCCTTGAGTAAATCCCACTTCAACCCACTGTGATCACTGCCACCTAGTGGTTCATTTATCTGCAGGTTCTTAATGCATGAAGAATCACTACTGATAATCAGATCAAGAGTATTGCTCCCTCTTGTTGCCTCACGAACATGCTGATGTAGAAAACAATCATCCAATAAATCCACAAAAGCCTTGCTAGTGTGCGAGTGACCACGTAGGTCTTCATAGAGCATGCAGTCATAGATGAGGTGCTGCCAGCTCTCCAGCCCCCCGTAAGTGCAAGCTGGATCAACCTGAATCCCAAGTAGAGACAGTTTGGCATTAATCGCTCCGTGTCCAGTTAAGAGGTACGTTACTTGTAGACCTGGGGAGAACCAGTTGGGTGAGGTTGGATAGTTTTGTTCAATATTGGGTAGAATTCCTTTCCTGCCGTGACGGCTGCAGGTGAGTTTGTAAGAATGAGAAGAATTTTGAAAAGAAGTTTTTGAGAAGAATTATTTTGAAAAGAAATAAAAGCGTGTCGCACTTGAAAATAACCAGACTAGGAAAGCAAAACTAAGAGAGGTGCATTATGGCCACAGAATCTGATGCGCCAACAACTAATAAATAACAACTCTTGAAAATAGATTAGTTCTTCAACTAAGAGTTGAATAGTTCTTCAACTCTTGAAGAACGCTTGATTAATCCAATAAGTTTAGAAGTCTGCATATTACATGATCAACGTGGGAAGAGGGATGAAGGTGAGATCGAAATAAAACACCTAGATCCTTGAACGTATCAGTACTTGCAATTAAAGAGTTTACAATATAATAACCAGTAAGGACGGGGAGACTAACTGCACGATTCGAGCGAAAGCGAGGTAATTTACATTTTAACGGAATTAGAAACAAATTATTTTTATTGAGCCAGAGTGAGATGGAATCAAGACAGGACTGGGGTTCATCGCTGTCAGTTGAAGAACAATTGACTTTGTAAAGTTTAATATCATCTGCATAGAATTGCCACTCAGCATTAACGGACTGAAATAAGGTTTACTTATCATTGGTATAAACAATAAAGAAGAGCGGACCCAATGGTGAGCCTTGAGGAACACCTTGCGAAACACTAAACGGAGTTAATGAAGTACCATCAATTATTAGGGACAGTTTACGATTTCGAAGCAGTGAATCAAGCAAATCTAGTAAAGGGGATCGTAGACCATACAATGACAGCTTGAACAGCAAAATATCGAAGTGGACAGAGTCAAATGCATGTGAAATATCAAGAAAAAGCGAATCAATTTGATTTTCTTTATCTAAATTAGTTTATAGGAAACGAGAGAACAAGGCAAGATTTGAAACAGTTGATTTCCTAGGAAGAAAAGCATACTGATGATTATTGATAAAAGCGTGAAAATAGGAACTAAGATATTTATAAAGTAGGAGTTCAAAAATTTTCTCAATTGTATTAAGTATAGTAATAGGTCGGTAGTTATTAGGCATAGCTTTATCACCCTATTTTTATAAATCTGGATGATATAGGCCTCTTTGAACGTCGAAGGGTGACAGCCATGAAGAAGACAGTAATTGAAGGGATTTGTAAGAACTCGAGCTAAAGACGAACTGCTTTTCTTGAAGAAAAGAGCAGGGAGGGTATCAGGACCAGCAGCAGCAGCAGTAACATCTTTAAGACGAGAAATGGTTGACTGGACGTCATCATTAGTTAGAACTAATCAATCAAAATTGTCATTAGTATTATATTCAAAGAGATAACAGGGAATAGAACGTTGCTGTTCAGGAGAACAAAGTTTCGAAAAGTGGGTGGCAAAAACATTAGCAATACCAAGAGGGCAGTTGATAGATAGAGATATTTGAATCATCAGTTAACATAAGAATTCTAGAAGATCTCGATAGCCGTTGTGGTCTTCTTCTCTATGGACCCCATATCTTTGTCTTTTTCCCCAGCCTCCAGTCTTCCCCCCCCTCTAACGTACAACTACTAGCGTTCGAATCATTGTTAAATTGTTTGAGCCCTACACCCAAAAACTTAATTATATAAAATCGCATAACTAGTACTCCTTTTGGCTGACCCCTATCTATAGCGGGTTTTTTTCCTTTTATTATTATTTTTTTAAAGGTCCTAGTCACTGAAATCTCAGGAAATTAGGTGACAGGACCTGCCAGAGTAAATAACTATAAAACTCGTGTACCTGGTCTGCCTCCACGGGACGGAGTGTGGGCAATGTTGGGTCCCATTAGGGGCCCAGCGGCCAAATGACCAGAGGAACAACGGTACAGGACACTACACATATACAAAATCCATACACTTTTAAACCTCTGGCACTGACAGTGTTCTGTTTCATACCCACAATGTATACTACGCGGAGATGGGGGAAACCCCTGGTGCCGTTTGACAAACACCCTCTACTAGCCCTTGTGGTCCTATCTCGGTATTGAGATAGGATCACAATGGTCTCTAGTTGAAATCCTTCGAGTAAGTTCGGCTTCAACTGAGTGAAGACAGCGAGAATATTGAGATCTAGTAATTTTCTTAACGTGGCGTTTAATACTTTAACGAAGACGAGAACTAGCTATACCGGTACTTAAGATCCAGCGAACAAGCAGCTGATCTGTATGTGGAAGTCTTCAACACCAAAGAAAGCAAAGTGGTGCCATCTGCTGGTAAAGTAAACCGTAAAACAGAAAAATCGACCACAGAATGCATGTAATTTACTGACACTGTATGTTGATGCCTCATGGTCTTATCTACTTCGGCTTTTTATTTTAAAACAACCGACAAAGTTGCAATTGAAGCAGTTAATGGCCACAGAAGAGACTTATTAATAACATAACATAAAAAAAAAAAAAAAACAAGTTTGAAACATTAACGGCCACAGAAGAAGACTGGCGAATAACATTTAAAAAAAAAAAAAAAATTGCCACTTATAACGGTGGTAGGAATATGGGCAAGTTTAATTTATTTATTGAATGGTTACTTATAATATAAGAAATGTTATATTATGTAGAACTGTACGAGGAGTGTAATTTTCTCTAAATGAACATATTTACCAATCAACGTAAATATGTAGTGTATATATATATAGAATCATCAAGAATAATGCATTCTTGATGTTTAACTTCTGTACAGAAGTTAAACTTGTTAATAAACCACAGATTACAGTATTAATCTTTGCTTCAAGTAAAGAACAAGCTAAAAAATTCATAAACGAAAAAATTTAGATTAGTGTAAGTAACGTAGCTCGATTCATATTTTGCATTCCATTTTCTCCTCATTTTCAATCAATTTGTCCACTACTTCTTTGTACAGGGTGACAGTTTTTAAGTCCGTTATCTCCTTTAAAAATTAATAATTCGAAAATCGTAGATTGTGTCGAAAAAGCGGTTTTTGCATTATAATCGGTATATGTATGAGTATTTCTTAAAAACATCCAGATAGGCTGATTAGTGATATAATGAACAATCAAATTAGCGGACAATTTGACCACTAGAAAGTGCACAATGGTGAAAACACAGAGGTAAATTTCTCGCAAATTTTCACATTTCTTTTTTTTTTTCTTTTTTTTTTTTTGAAATAACACAAAAGTAAGTTTTTTACCAATCTTTATTGATGATCAAATCCTCACCTTTTCACTATTTTTTTTCTAATAATCAATCAGGACAGGGCATCGTCTTCTTCACAGCTGCCTTCAAAATCTCCGATGGAATATTTACTACTCCTGTTGTTGCATCTCATTTACTAGCTGTTGTTGAACCTCATTTAAATGTTCTTGTTTATACTGTCACGACCACCAGGTCAGTGGAGTTTACACTAAATCAATCAATACAAACGTTAATCGTGTTTAGCAGTCACGGGCTTGAACCCTGGCTAGACATGACTATTTAATTTAGGGCCACGGTTTCAAGCTTTTTAATCTTTACGACAAAAATAAGACCACGATATTAGCATTAGTAGTGACAATATTATACAAGAAAGCATGCTTATACAGCATCAGCCAAAAAAAAAAAAAAAAAAACACTTCCCATTTCGCCTATCCATTACCTCCAAAATTTGTCTATTCTTCCTTGAATTTGTTTAAGTTATCAACTTCCACAACGACAGATGGAAGTTTGTTTCAGCAATCAACTACTCGCTGCAAATTTCCACACGTCTATTCTGCACCCGTCTTTCTCAATTTGAATTTATGCTCATTCTAGTGCGTAATCTGAGCAAGAGGAAGAATCCCATCAACACTGAGCTTGTTCAAACCATTCGAAGCCTTAAATGCTTCAATGAGATCACCTCGTAGGTGCCCTCGTGGGTAGCACAGTTGGTAGGAGCTCCATCCTCCTCCACACCGGGTGGAAAAGACCTGAGTTCGAGTCCCGTCGATGACGTGACGAATTTGTATGGGCCTTTTTCACAATGTGGCTGACTTAGTTGGTCTCAGGCGAGAGTGGCATGGTTTTTTCCCCTCCCGAAACTCAGGTTTTTCGTCCAGAAAACAAAATTGACCTGAGAACGCACGCAATTTACAGACAATATACACGGAGCGATATGGCTTTAGTCGCTGATGCTCCTAAAATCCTACTACAACAACCTCACAGGTGTCTAGTCTCCAGATGCTGAAATTTGCACAACCGAAGTTCCGACAATATGGTATACCGCACTATTGTTTTCCAGAGCTATTACCCCTTTCACACTTATTTACCAACAACCGCTGCTACATGTTCCCTTTGTTTTGGTTTATTCCCGTGTACTCGGAGCTGAAGTGTAACCCATCTGCTACTAGTCTTTTCTCATGCTTACCCCTCCCTTCTTGTAACCTTGTCTAAATTAATCCCTAGCGAGTGACCCATTATCTTAAATAATATTTGTGACTGGTAAGGTTTCGCCGCCCCATATTTTTATACCAGAAGCTTTACTTTTAATTAATCTCCCCTGTGTATAAAATATTTTTCTTGTAACATTTTCATATCTTACAGATGATATGACCACTGAAGACGGTCACGAATTACTAGTAGAAAAAGAGGCTGGCAAAGCGGATTTGGTGGAAATGGCATTGGAGGTAAACCAGATCAATTCAGAGGATGATAGCGCAGATGAAACTTCTTAAGTTCCAAATTTTATACTAAAAAGCATACGGCAAGGCATAAACATAGCCGAGCAATCTTATTATTTTTAATGCAGATCCTTCGACTGGAAGGAACACAAAGTTCAAAAGGGCGCTTCACGTCTCTGTGGCCAGACACAACAACAGAACACACATAATACACACAAACCTACGTCACTCACATATTTGGCCCATTTGTAGTGATACTGTTCTTCACAGAGATAAGACGCGGAGTTGAACTGACGTTCCAGGAGCCACCCTTTACAAAAACACATGTCCACGTGATAGCAGTGTGATAACCACGCACGTATGTGCGAGTTACCACATGCACATGGGGTCACGCTGTACTACGTGAGCCCGACCTGCTGAAATATTTACACGAGTCTTATTTACGAAATCTTCTCTACAACAACTTATATTCTTAATATATTTAAATTTATTGAGAGAAATTTAATTTGAAATGAAACAAGTCTTTAGTGAGTGCTAACAAGATCAATCCTGATGATTTAGATATGAGACAGTCAACATTACACAATAGTCTGTCGTTATGAACACTGTTAGACTTGAGCAAGACCCGTTCTCTGTTATTCCTAGAGTTTGTACTCGGGAATAGCTTGAAGTATTCTGCAGACGCACAAAGCCTATTGTAGTAGCAGCATGCAAAGACACTGAACAGCGACCATCAATATGGAGGTATTCTTCATAATTGGGAGAGAAGAAAAGTCCCAAAACTTGTCTTTGGTATGAGGTAACTTTGTAAAGCCTTTCGGCGTCGGTATTCAGTGTATTAAATATCTTGAGTGTGCTGAGAAGCAACGCCGAAGACTATCGAGCATGTCGAGTGAAGAGCGGAAAGGGAAGGTTCGGGTCAGTAGAGGGCCGTGGGCGTCAAATTATGTTGTTGAATTTGTGGTTGAGTCTAGCACAAATTCATTCAACAACAGCATCCTGGTTAGAAGTTGCGGAAGCGTCAGTATGTATTTCATAATTTCAAAGAACATAGCGAAAAGCCCTCTTGCCACGAGAGAGCTATAAAATCTAATCGCAAGTAGGGCAAAGCTTCCTTCTTTGCCCTACTTGTACATTTTGTATATCATCACAGAGAACCATGGTGGAGATGGACTAAAGTTTAGGGGCTGCCTTGCGTAAGATACAACACATGTCCACATCTCACATGGGGACTTACGATGCATTCCTCCCGACAATGACATTCCAAACAGAACGAGCAAACCTGTCTTGAGGGCAGTTACTCATGAGTTGAAAACTGAGATCGAAAGATATGGATTGCGACTTCCATTTAACAACTCGCTTTACTCATGCTTTCATTTTCTTTCCCTCTGTTTTTCTTTTGAACCACCGCATTTGAGAGCTTAGTAGGTTGAAACGAGTTTTCATCGCTGCATATAATAAGCGAAATGCGGTATAATGAAGAGCATATACAGTAGAACGTCGATTATCCGAATCACCGTCCCCTCCCAAAATTTTAGTGCCCTAGTTGTTACGCTGAAATATTACTCCAGCCGCTTAATGCATTTGTTTCCGATTATTTATTCAAGATATATGCAGTATAGCATAGAAATAGTTTTGATTTGTCATTAAATGAGTTAAAAATTAAATGTTAGCTTTAGCTACTGTGTGGACCCAGAACAGTCTCCCGTGACCTTGATGCTTCATTTTGTAAGATGTAAAATCTTACAAATATAATATTTTGTGGAGGAGGGAGATTTATTTAAAGTAAAACTTATAATATGGCAATATGGGGGAGCGAATCTTACAAGCCAAGGGATTAAATTAGACAACGTCTATAAAAGGGGAGCGGCAAGTGAAAAGCAAGAAGAAGAAAATCTTTATTGTACAGTAAAGATACAATAATGTGCCCGCCACAGCCAGGAGGCCAGGGGCTTGACAATGATATAGAAATATAAAAATATGTACAGTATAAAAATTTGTGCAGTATAAAATATTACATAACAATTAAAAACGTAGCATTAGCCATTCAATAGATATGAGTATGTACATAGTTGTGAGGCAGACAGTACACCAAGGTATGTACACGTTCATATGTACAAAGCACATATTTAAGCATATTCACACAAGTCAGAAAATTTCACAGTGCCACATTATTGTTCGGTATTGCATTTTCTTGTGAAGACAGTTCGTCGATTTTCCTGCGACGTGCCGTTATGCACCTCATAGGAGATAGAAGATGGAGATATCAGTATGAGTCGACATCAGGGGCCAAACAAAAGGGGAACAAGTTCGGCCAACGAGCGCCTGTAATTGCGATCAGAAGCGAATTTCTGCAGGTCAACTCCGATCATTAGCAGGGCTTGTACTGTAGGAAGTACTTGTCCAGGTAGGAATCTGTCACTGATCTTCAGCCTGTTCCGTTGTAGCTGAAGAAGAGGGGTGGCTCGTAAGGACGGAAGTGGAACATGCCACTGGCATATATCCCAGAAGTCAGGGGAGTTGATTTTGCCAACCAGCATTTTGACTGTGGTCACAGTTCTCCTCATGCTGATTATTTGAGGCAGCCGTGGGATTTGGAGTTGGTCGGCCATGCTGGTGGTCCTCTGCTGAGGGGGGAGTCGATGTTTGTGGGTTGCCCACTTCAATATCCAGTATTCACTGGCGAAGATGGGCTTCATGAGAGAAGGTACTGCGGATGCCCATATTTCAGAGGCATACAGAAAGGTAGGATACACAATGGTTTCCAGATATCTGATTGTGGTTCTTGCGTCTGTGTTATGAAGAAGATGTTGACGGGCAATCCAGCGCATTCGGTTGATCTTGCGTAGAACACATTCGATGTGACAGTTGAACCTAAGGTTTGGGTCGAAGGTTACACCGAGATCTTTGTGTTTAGTAACACTTGGAATAATTGCGCCCTCCAGTGAGGGTTGTATGAATGTGGGACACTTCTTCAGAGAAAAAACCATAATAACGGATTTTTGGGGGTTCAGTTTGAGACCGAAATGGTTGAGATGGCTAGAGAAAGCTGTGATCTTATTACAGATTTCCGATGTGATCACTCCCCTGTCGGCTGATGGTGGTATTTCCGTTAGGAACTTTATATCGTCGGCGTAGGTAATGACATCATCTCTGTTACACACAAACGGAATAAGGAGGGCTGTAAAAAGTAACCCCGATAAAACGCCACCTTGCGGCACACCAGCATTGATGGATCGGGTATAGCAGAGGTTACGATGAGTGAAGTACACTGTTCTGTTCCGGAGGAGCGAGTGCAGAAAAGCGAAAACGTCACCTTTGATCCGAAAGAAATTGGTTAGGAGATTCAGAAGGGCTGAGATGTTGAGGCTATCAAAAGCAGCTTCAATATCGGCATAAACAACCGCCATTTCTGATTTGGCCTCAAATGCATTTAAAATTTCCGTTTGGACTGCCAGAAGGTTGGAGACAGTTGATCTATTAGGGAGAACATAATGGAGTTGTTTTGATGATTGTGGAAGAAGATGGCGTGTTATATGCGGAAGAAGAACTTTTTCCAGTAGCTTTAGGAGCGTGGATGCAGTGGAGATCGGTCTATAGTGCTTCGGCTGGCTTGGTAGTTGAACTTTAGGTAGTGGGGCAAGACTGTATTTGCTCCAGGATGCCGGAAACACTCTATGGGAGAGGATGGAAGCAATTAGCAACCTACGGACACTTCGACTCCCAGCTCACACAGGCAAACCAAAACAATAGAAACGAGTAGCAACTGCTATTAGTAAAAGGTGTCAACTCTGGTAAACAATAGCGCGGTGGACCATGTGCTGTCGGGACACTTCTTTAATCGGTTACACCTGGATAGTAAAAACGGAACAAATGCTGGGAATTAGATTTAAGTCTGGCTCTGACTGTCGGTGATGGCAAGTTTTTAGATCGTGGGAAATTAGTCTGCTACAGTATAACTATAAGCGGCTGACTTCAAAGGTACTGACAGCCTGAGAAAGTTTTCAGACTTCTTAAAATAAGAAGTTAGATCGAGCAACAAGGAATCAGCTTGAGAAAATTAAAATTAGCGAATAAGAAGAGAGAGAAAGTTGATAAAATGAGTAAGATTGGTTAAACAGAAAACTAGGGCGTAATTGAAATATGTAGGCGGTACAGAAAAGTGAGTGAACAGGGAGAAAAAGGTCACAGAGTTGAGTTTTATGTGTGTGTTTATGGAAATGGGTTAGAAAACACAGAGTTGAGAATTTGGGAGTTTTTTGCGAAGATGAGTTAGTGACAGATCCCCGAGTTGAGTTATGTGGGTGTTTAGGAAAATGGGTTAGTGGTATTCTAAGTTGAGTTTTTGTTGGTGCTAGGGAAAATGAAATAGTCAGCGGACACAGCAGTCGAGATTTTCGTCGAGATAAGTAAAATGAGTTAGTAACATGGACAGTTGAGGGTTCTGTTGTGATAAGAAATATGTGTCAGTTAACAGTCGAGTGTTTGGACGTGGTGGGAAAAGAGAAGGGTAGCGCCCTGGGGAAGTTTTCTTCTTGAAAAAGTTCTTAATAGGTGGAGCGGAAAAACGAGGGTAGCACCCTATGAGTTTTTCCTTGTGATAAGTTTTAATAAAGTGGAGAGGAGTAGGAGTTAGTGTGAGATGCCCTATGAGTTTTCCTTGTGATAGGTTTTAATAAGGTGGAGAAAGAACGCCAGTACCAGTGCAGCAAACAGTTCCTAAAAATCATCTGTAGCAAATTCAGGTTAGCTGATGAAAGAGATCCCCAGAAGGTACCCTGAGAGCCAGGAAAGCTTGGAACCTCCCGGAAAGGAAAGAAAAAATGATAGAAGTAGGTGAAATATTATTAAGTACTGTAAGTTAACAAGGACTGTTAGTGAAACGGTATAGTGATTAATTAATGAAAAACAGAGATAGCAATAGAAGTAACTTGATAGATAAATTATCTCTTAAGTAAATTATATATATATATATACACTAACAGAGTTTTTAATTAATTCAAGAAGGTTATTGTAAAATGCAAGAGAAACGAAAGATAAGTAATAGATTAAATTGTTGTTCGAATGATTATAATATGTTAGAAGGATAATAAAGTTTATAGTGAGAATCTTGAATGTTCTAAGGATAGATAATTGAATATAGCGTTTGTATTAAAGAAAAATTGTTGGTCCAACTGAAAGACTAATGACAAATAGAGACTTTAGGAAAGTTAAGATTGGTCTTCAGTGTATTGTAACAGAATGGCAAGAACACAGATTATAATGATGAAAATAGCATATTGATTGTTAATATAAGAATAATATATGCAAGGTATCCTTGATTTAACCTTGTATGCACATTACATGTTTTTTTATTCAATTGTGTATTTTGTTGCGTGTGTGTATATATATATATATGTAAATAAACTTTGTTGTTTATTAATGTGTGTGTGTTGTTTGTCATACTAAACACACAGCCTTTCCGAAGGGAATTATACACAATTGAGAAGTTCCCTCGAATCTGGAATTCTCCTAGGAAGTAAAGTCAGATACGTAAGTGGGGGAAATAAGAATAAAGTGGACAAACACATAATAGGGAACAAAACGAAATAAAAATAAAATAAATAACTAAATATATAAATCATCATTTCTAATTCCACCCCCCACAATTTACTGTTGTACCTTTGTTCGTTGTAAGGGCGGGAGTATGGTGGTGTGGGGGTTATCTTTCACTCTGCTGCGAGCCATTGCAGTGTGATATTATTGAAGGCGTTTTGTTTCTAATCATCACTCACTGTTCGAGTTTTTGTTAGTGGTTATTTCAAAGTGAAATACTGCGTCGTTTTGCTTTTTAATTTTAATATTGCTGCCCCATTTGTGTTAATAATGGCGTTTAGAGGCAAAAGAAATCGCAATGTGTTGTCAATAGAAGACAAGATAACAATTATTAATAGACTGGAAAAGGGCGCAACCGGTATATCTTTTGCTAAGATTTTTAACGTTGGTAAAGCAACCTTATCTGACATAAAGAACAAAAAAAAAAAAAAAAACAAAAAACGAAAAATTGGTTTGCTTCAAAGTTAGACAATGAAGATGGCTCTAAAAAAATGGATTCCTGGAGTTTTCCGAGTGTGAGCAAGATGATGCAGAGGCATGGGTAAACAACGATGCTTATGATCCTGGTTATCATATTTTAACCGAAGAAGAAATTGTTGCATTAGTCCAGGATGAAGAACGTGCTAACTTTAACCAAAGTGATTCTGACGACGAAGAAAAAGGGGGTGGGGGCCCACTCACTCGGAGGCCTTCACTGCTCTACAAACTGCAATGGCATGGTGTGAGCAACAGTATGAAGGCACTTCTACGTAAATTCTGCTATTAAAAAGGATGAGGCACCTCGCAGCGAAAAAAGACAATCTCGCATGGTTCAAAGAAAAATTCAAGGTTACATATTTTAAAAAATAAACCTCCCCAAGATCATTATACTCTTATTTGTTTGTTTATTTCTGTTTATGTAAAAAAAAAAGTCTGATTTATAGTTGAAATCATGTAAAACAATTAGGTAAGTTCAAAATAAATATAATGTACATTGTTTCTTCAAAACGTTTTGGTTATTATTTACAAACCATTCCCTAAATCAATTATTTTTTAATACTTCATATTTCAAAATATAGTAGTAATAACCTTGAGTACAATAATTTAAATTTAAGCTTAATTACACTTTGTTTCATATAAACTGGGTATTCTCATGCATGTTTGATTATCCAAACCAACCTTGGTCCCAATTAATGCGGATAATTGACGTTCTACTGTATTTCAGATAAATAGCAATATTCTTCGCCTTTGGAGCGGTGCTTTTATTTTTAGGGAAAAGTGCAATACCAAGGCAAGTCGTGATGAACGGGAACTCCACAATATGAGATCAATGCGCTTAGCAGAAAAATCAGTTTTCTCAGTGTTACAAGGCTATGCGTTACTTGTACCGTCATATTTACTTCCTTTTTTATTTATTTTTCTGTTTACTTAAAATAAAGTATTTAAATAATACATTAAAACGTGTTTCAAAAATTAGAATTTCGTCCGAATGCGAAAGCTGACTTTAAAACTCTGCAGTATAGATTGAATATTTCATATTTCTATAGACCCACGTCTATAGGAAGCCTGGACTGTTGAGTTGTTCGGTCTCGGGCGAGGGTTGCATGGTTTTTTCCCAAAAAACTACTCGGGATATTTATCCAGAAAGAGCGAAATTAACCACAGAAAAATTTTAAAAAATTAAACATAATTTAATAGACAATATATATGGCTCAATATGATCTTAATCACTGATGCTTCTAAAACCCTACAACAACAACAACCACCACCACCACCAAACTAGAAATGTTTGTTGGTGGTTGTCTATGGCGCTTCACAGAATGTGAAGGGCCATAGACAAAAGAAACCACATACTGGGAAAGTGCTGCTCCTCGTACCTTAACTTAGCCACACCATTATTAAATTCGAAACTGTTCAACGAATTATTTTGACCGGATTTTTTTATATTCTTGTTAGTTTCAGCAAAGGCACCCTTTTAAATGAAGCTCTACGTTTTTTAATTATTTAAAGTTTGTTTGTTTCTTTGTCTAATCAAGAAGAAAACAATCTACTTTTTACATCTACCGGGTAATGTTTTTAAAATTTCCATGTCCGACATTCATAAAAAGTCAGGAAAAAATTAAATTAAATTAAAAGCCGTCATCTCTTATTTACTAAAGGACTATAAGATAATTAAAATCAATATTATCGTCTTTGAAAAATCTCTCCAAAAGTTTGTTTCTCTAAAGACAGGTTTGTTCTTCGCGCAAGTTCTCCAATTAAATTAATAAGTATTGAAAGTAGCAACGAAATGTTTCTGCAAACGCTGATGTCATTATTGTTCGGATAAGTCAATAAGATCCTTGTTAGAAGTCTCGTTAATTAAATCATTATGTTTAAATACGCAGATTGCTTCTATCGCTCTACAGCATTTCTTTTATCTGTAGCTCCTAGAATGTTTCAATGACGCATTAATTACGTCGTAATCATAAAGTTAACAACTTGCAGGTGTAGGCATAGATGACAGTTAAATAAACCGTCCGATGCAGAGTGGTACTTTCAGATATGATGTGCAGTACTTACTTAAAGAGATGCATGAATAATCACTAACTCTAAACTGCAAATATATCAGATCTTTTTGTTTTTCGTGACGAGTATAACAAATTATTTTTTAAACTATAAGAGTTGCGAAAATCTCTTGGCGCAGTTCTGCGCAAAGGAAAGACTGGGATTTTCCTATTGATACTTAAAGGGGAGTACTCGTCTCCAGCGATACATGGAGAACATGGGGATATGCTTAATATGTATATCAAAATCATCGATTTCACTTATGGGACGAACACAACATTTTTAGGAGATCCAAAGGACATGCTGGTTTAATCCAACTTCCACTTCGCATTTCTTTTTCGATACTCGCTTCATCTACACAATCCAATCATTGCAGATGTCCGTTCTACTTTTCACGGAAGAATCATAGCAGTTTCATTCTCGGCTTTCTTTTCACAATATACATACTATTTCACGAAAAACAATTTCGTTTCCTTGACTATGTGAAACTTTATTTTTAGCATTTGACATCATCCTTTTTTGCCAATTTCAGAAACAAATTATGATTTCGGCAAACAATGGACATTCCACATAACGTGTCATCCCTTTCAGAATTAATGGGCTCGATTCTGACTAGATAAACTTCTGCGTAGGTTTTATTCTGAGGCAGCAAACTCCGCGAGAGGTATAATCAGCTATACTCATGAGCGATATATTATTTTTGTAATCCTGAAATACCAAATGTAAAATAGTTTTAACAAATGCTGCATATATTTATAGAATTCCCCCCCCCCCGCATCTTCTAGCAAAAGTTACGTTGATCATCAGAACAGGTGAGGGTTTCTTGTACGAGGTCATGTGTGTTGTTAAGCATCAAAGCAACTAAGGCTATGAGATGTCAAAATAATGTACCGGTAATAGTCTGTATTCTTCAGTCAGTATGTCCATCCGTTGAATGGAAAACCATATATTTCGGAAGATAAAACCTTCCGTCTTGGAACCGCCTATCAGCATTAAGAGAAAACGACTGGACAACGCGGATAGAAGTCAGTGTTATCCCGGTCCCTTATGTTATCATCCAGCTACAGAATAGGCAAGCAAGCCTAAGTTACAAATTCGATTCAAGTCTCGTTCGAAAGATGGGCTAGAATTTATTCAGACATCCTGCCTATAGATTTTTTTTGCTACCAATGTGACTAATGCTTTTTGTCCCTTAAAAAAGCCTATAAAAAGACATCGTTTCGAAGGAATATATACAGGGGTGGACAAAATAACGGTAACACTTGTGATAAGAGTTACAGGTATGCAATAATATGGTGTTGGCCGCTCTTTGCTTTTAAAACAGTTTCTATTTTACGTGGAATAGATTCGAATAAATCTTGAACTGCCTTAAGAGGAATGCTGGACAATTCATTCCTCATGGAGGAACGTTTCAGGCTTGTTGAGTGATGAAGATAAAGGAAATATGCTTCTTACTCTCCTCTACAAATTACCCACAGTGACTCAATAACGTTTAATTCTGGTGATTGTGTAGACCATGGGAGATGCTTAGTCTCACTTTCATGCTCCTCAAACCAAGATTGGACATACCTTGAAACATTGCGTCGTTTGTGGGAAACAATGTTTGCACCATGGGATGAACGTGGTCACTCAGAATATCTAGGTAATCAGTGGCAGCAATTAGCCGGTTCAGGGTGATGATAGGACCTAAAGAATACGAATCATTAAGTGTGTTGTTTTGTGCTCCTCTCACCATTTTCGTAATCTTTCTAGCATTATCATCAGTAATGAGTGACTTAGCAATAGCGGCTCTATTATAAATTTCAGGTCGGCCATTTTCTTCCTGTACCTTTTTTATGTCACCTATAAATAAACATCAGCTTTTATTGTCACATACTACCTGCAAGAAACAAAATAAAATAAAAAAAAAAACGCCACACCGTGTTTCTAAATATGTCATACAGCCATTACAAAAATTATTACTTTCATATTAGATGTTTCTATTATCTTGTGCACTCCTATAGATTAGAGAAGAAATAGGACGCGTATCTGAAAGGTGATTATTTTTTTTCGTTTTTAAAATATATGATTTTAAAAGAGTTAAGCTGTTTTACGTGAAAACCCTTGTATTTATGATTAAACAAAATACGAGGGGTTTCTGAAAAGTAAGGTAACACATTTTTTTTTTCTTAATGATGGTGAAAGGGAATGAGATAAAACGTGGTGAACAGACAGACCCGTTAATAACGTTCAAAAAGACTGCCAGTGCAGTGTTGCGGTACTGTCGCCTCAGCAGATTCCAGTTGCAAAATGGCGGCTATCGTGCGAGTGTGGTCGAGAACAGGTTCGTGAAGTTATTCGCTTTTTGCAAGGAAAAGGGTCTTCACCGAGTGACATTCACCGTGAACTGGTTGCTGCGTATGGCGAAAAGGTGATGACAAAGAAGCAGGTGTGTTTTTGCTGTAATGAATTTAAAGCGGGCCGTGTTGATATTGAAGGTCGACATCGGGCTGGCAGGCCTTTATCGAGCAAGACGGAAGACAACATTTCGCGCATTAAGGCCATCGTTCTTGAAAACAGTCGAGGGAAATTGCACAAATAGTGAACGTAAGTCGACTGTTCACGAAATTGTTTACGATGTCCTTGGCTTTCGAAAGGTGTGCTACCGCTGGCTGCCCCGACAATTGTCAGAGCGGGCCGTGTTGCAAAGCAAAACGCATGGGGATGTGTCTGGAGAACTGGTATCGCAACAGGTTCTTCAGACACTTTTTTTTCTGTCTGGAGAACCTGTTTTCTCGCTCGCATAGTTACAGCAGACGAAACGTGGGTTCATCACTTTATCCCGGAGAGCAAACAAGACTCTTATGACCTGGAAACATCCACAATCTGCTGTGCTGGGATCGTCAAGGCGTTCTGTTGGTAGATTTCTTGCCGAAGGGGTGAACAATCAATGCTCAGCTTTAATTTTTGCTTTTTGTAACGTTGGACGCAAACGACCAGGACTCCTGACAAGCGGCGTGATTTTGTTGCACGACAACGCAACTCCACATACTGCCCACACCACTCGTCAGTGGTTGCGGCGTAATCGTTGGGAAATTGTCACCCCCCCTTACAGTCCAGACTTAGCTCCTTCAGACTTTCATTTGTTCGGTCCTCTTCAGGTTCAAGTTCATCAGGCGGTGCGAAGGCTGCTGCGTATGGGCACGGACTTCTTCAGTACTGGTATTGATAAACTGATCCATCGTTGGGATAAGTGCATCAATAAAACTGCAGACTTTGTGGAGAAGTAGTGAATGTTCACTTATTTTGTGGTGTATAAGTTCAACTTCGTATTATTAAACTTCATCGAGAGAAAAAATGTGTTACCTTACTTTTCGGAAATCCCTCGTTTATACACTGACATTTAATTTCAGATATGAAAAGTCAGCTCACATCAAAATCCAGTTACCATCATAGGCTTTGGAATATCACCGAAGTTCTATTTAATGTTATTATTTTCAGTGCAATTTAGGCCTCGGAGTCAATGCACTACTCTCTAAATTATGCCTGCTTTAAGGTTGGATTGGCCTTGTTTTAAGTTGAAAAACTGAGTATAATTACGGGGGGGGGGGAAACGTGTATCTCCATCTGAGACAGACCAAATCAACCCCATCTGGGAAGGCTTTCAGTAAATTCTTCGCATCAGTGACAAAACTAAGGACTAGCGAAATGTAAAATTGTAAATTCTGTGCAAAACGCATTTTATTATTATATATACATTTTTTATTTATTACACTAGGCGTTACCTACCAAAAACTGGCATCCCAGTCATATCATACAATACCATACTTAGAGACATAGATGTTTATACAATATATTTAAAACCCAGATCCAGTTAGTCCAGTCCAGCAAAAGATGCTCAGGAATTACAACCCCATTAGATAGGAAGCTCACTAAAACGCCATCAGTCCAATAATTATAAAAAGTAAACATTGATGAAGTTCAGACTTAACGAAGATGCCACCAGAAAGAAGAAACCACGTTACCTAATTTAATTCAATGAAGTCCAAAAGAAGCGATGGGTTAACCAAAGATGTGTTCTCCACATGAGGTGCATCTTGGTAGACTGTAAACACTGTTAGTAGGAAGTCCAGATAAACCAAATTAAATCCACCGATCATCAGCAGTCCAAGTATATATGATCACTAAATCAGAATATAGTCCAAGCTAAAACTCTTGGCAGCACAGAAATCAACAGAGGAGATGCAACTAGGTGAACTGCAGACATTGGGAGTTGAGGATGGTAAAGCAGAGCAGACTCCCACCAGTAATCAGAACAGTACCCACATCCTACGTCTACTCTGATAATAAATATTAATCTGTTCTGACGTATAGCCTGCGAGACTCACGCAGATCACAAACCAATGTGCTGCTCCAATTGGACCTCTTTTTTTTTATTTATTGTACCAGGCGGTTCCTGCCAAATTTGGGCAACTCACAGTATATTTGCAGTATTACAGATACAATTCATAGTATCATACAGAGAATGAAGTACATCTATTCGAAGTAGGCAACCAAAGTCCATCCACACAAGAACCCTACAAGATGTCTTTCTCAATGACATGATTTGGGCGTCATTGCCCACTCAGGGTAAGCTCACCTATAATTAGAACAGTACCGCCAATCCTGCGCCTACCCTGTTGAAGTGTTGAAATCCGTCCTAATGATCAGCCAACCTGGTTGTTTTCCAGTTAGCCACAAGACCTCATTACACGATGCAACAAAATTCAAATTATTTATTAGGGCCACCCGTCATCTCTTATATATATATCCATATACATGTTATGACTGTAAATTGCGTGTGTTCTCTAGTCGATTTGCCTGTTTTGCCGGACGATACACACGATGCAACAATCAATTTCCTTGTTTCTCTATTTGTAACAAGTTTAATCGTCTTCAAAATACCTGACAGCAAACCCTTGGAAAGACTTGAAATCCACCTCTGTTCCTACCAGAAGTTGTTTACATCCAGAATTCAACCCATATAGATTTGGTGACCCTGATATTAATTCCTCCCTAAGATGGAGTACTCATAACAGTCATATAATATATATCTTCGAGTTTCATATTTCCCACAGACACAAGCAGAAAGGTCCACACTCGTGTAACTTTGCAAAAAATGATCCATGATCCATTTCCTGTCAAGAAGGTGGCGTGTAAATTTGGACTAAACCATCTGCACCAAAATTTACCATTAATATTTACATGCGGAAGGAATTTATTTGTAATACTACCCTTAGTACTATTATTGCATCTCTCCTGCCATTGACGAACCAAGAGAGCCCAGATA
The DNA here is from genome assembly GCF_048544385.1 of Mastigoproctus giganteus. Taxonomy (NCBI): domain Eukaryota; kingdom Metazoa; phylum Arthropoda; class Arachnida; order Uropygi; family Thelyphonidae; genus Mastigoproctus; species Mastigoproctus giganteus. The sequence continues at coordinate 168,702,036 of NC_143580.1, forward strand.
CAGTTCTTCTCTTCTTTGACTGCGCAATTCATTTCAATTGATAAACGCCTGTATGGTACTCTACGCCTTAAAACAGATTGATCTCAAAAACCAAACGTAGGTCTAGACGCAGCCGTTCGGTCACGACCTGCAACATCGCTCGAAACAGTTCTGCCGGCCACACTTAACTTCAATAACATTGCACGCTGTATTGCAAACAGCTTTCTGACGTTCGCCTTTTGCAACTCACAGATATGCATATACACACGATACCTAATGGCAAAAATATGCAGTCATAGAACAAATATAGTATTCTCCCTTTTATTCCCCAGTCCTTCCTCGTTATGCGTACAATCAATTCTAACAAATTGCTGACTCTTATCTGCTATATAAGTAATATGGGGAAAAAGAAGCGTAACTGCCTATAAATTACGATCCCTAAGTATTTTATCGTTTTCACAGACTGGAGATGAGCTCTGTCTAAAGAAAGCACCAGGTTCCAAGTCACTGATGGGTGCCCTTCCAATAACACAGTTTAATTTATTTTTGGTGTGGATACTGCTAGTCTATGCAGTTTGCATGATTGATGTAGTTCCCACAGAATCTAGTTTGAACGTTCTTCCAATTGCGCTCATAAACCACCTTCCACTAATAGAGCCAGGTCATCAGCATAAACTTTCATCGAGACATGATTATAGTTTCTTTTCAGCCCTTCATTGAGCACCAGGTTCCTCACTAATCAAGGAATCGTCAGATTCCTTGATTACTGTGAAACCTTGAGAGGTTGTCCTCTCAACGTTATCAGGGATCTGTCTTTGGGCCACTTCTTCCCTGAAGGCAACCTTTTACTATATTCCTTGTAATCGTCGCAGGAAGATTTGACAGTTACAGTTCAGTTTGTGAAATAGTCCTTTATGAGAGAAGATAATTTCTTTGTACAATTTGCTTGTCACATAACAAATAACACATTGTATCAAATTCCCAGGCGAAATCGCTGAAAATGCCCAAATTATATTTAGCTATGCACCGCTGCACAAAATTTACCAGTTGCTGTAACGCATCATTGGTTCCCCTGCCTGCAGTGAAACCGTTTTATCCTCAGATAAAACGTAGTTACCTCGCTGATGAATCATTATTTGCACCGCTAGGAGTCTTTAATATACCTTTCCCAATCCACTCAATAGAGCGATTGGGCGATAAGATTCCACTGTTTTTCGGTTTCACTGAAGATTTTAAAAGAAGTTTTAGCAAGGTCTCCATCCACTGGGCTGGAATGATCCCATCTCGTAGCATGCATTGAAGATGCCGAGAAGATGACCTGGAATCACCCTGAAACTTCGCTTTATAACTTCATCCCCAGCAAGGTCCATTCCTAGATATTCGTTGCTTTTGATCCTGGAAATAGCAGTTTCTAACTCGTCAATCATTTAACTTCTTCATTTCCAGGTAGTCCTCAGGTCCAATGTTAGTGTTTACCTTTAAGTCAGAATTACTTAACAGATGATCGAGAATAAGCTGAACACTTTCTTTCCAAGATCTTGAAGATCGACCTTTAACACGAATAGAACAGGTTACGTCTCCAACAGAGTGTCCCAACTTGTTAGTACAAATCTTATAAACTATGTCCCAGCGATCATTATTACCACAGGATCTCACCAGTTCTTTCCAAGTTTTACATTTTTCCTTCACAATCATACGAGTATATTTTCTACGCGAACACTGGTAGTCATTTTTCAAAGTAATTTGCCCATTTCTTCCAACTTTTACTTCTTTAGAATAACTTTTTCACCCGATTTGTTTCTTTACGCAGATGTGTCAATTCCACCGTTTATCCTGAGAGCGCCTCATAGAAGCTGCAGAGGCATCAACTAACCAATTTTGCAACAATCATACTGCTAGCGTCCCTCCATAGAACCCAACTGGTTGGCTGTTATTTCACCAACCTTATCGCGAAGTTGCTCATCGAAGCTGGTCCAATTCGCCGATCGTATCGAGAGCCAACTCAGCTGGCTTTGCACATAACTAGGACGACTGATAGCTCGCTTATCAACCTGAAACCTAATTGCCTGATGGTCACTGGATATTGCCTAATCAACCAATTATTGATGATATATGATCTTGCATGGTGGATAACGTGATATCAATGTTAGATTCCTCATTCACACTCCAAAGTGTATTGTGTTCTGAGTTGGAATATGAATACAATGAGTGGGCACTCAAGTACATCTACATAATAGCGACTAACTGGCGTCCTTTGGCATTTTTTGAACAGCCGGATTCGTCTTGACATGGACTCAACGAGGTGTCGAGAGCGTGCCACAGGATTATTGGTGAATGTTGACTCATTTTCTTTCAACAGTTGTTGAAAATTAGATGTTGCGGATCCCTACTTGGAACTCCTCTTTCCTCCTCATTCCATAGGTATGGTGACTGGGAAAGCCACTGTAGAATGCTGAATTTACTCTTATGTTATTATTATTATTATTATTATTATTATTATTAGCCATATTATGCAAGGAAGCCTGAAGTTTATGCTGCACCACTAAAAAAAAAAAAAAAAAATTATGAATTTCCGAGAGAGAGAGAAAGAAAATCACCAAGAAAAAGAAGAATGATGATATCCAGCTCAGGACCCTGGTTGTGCCAAGCCCATACTCACCAGATGTAAGCCCCTGAAGTTCATAGTCATGACTGTGAATAAGAATATTGAGACATTGTCTCGTTAGTGGAAATTCTTATTCCTGTAGTAGTAAGTGTGCTATCACTGGAATTAGAGAGGCCTTTCCTCTAATTTGACTTTCATATACTTATTGAAAGTTAGTGCCTATACTGAATAAACAAAATTATCAATGGATGTAAGACAGTCGTTGAAGGGCATGATTAACGCAGACTCTGATAATTATTAAAAAAGACTTCTCTGCGTGCATTCACCAGAAAGAAAATTTAATGAGCTTAATAAATAACTTACGCTCTGATTGCCATCTTGGGACTTTCTTCAGTTGTCTCAATTATAAAAACTGACCTATTAAACTGCATATTAGAGTATGAAAAGAAAGGTGAATGGAAAAATCTTTACTAGAGAAATACTTCATTTTCTATTGGAATTTTTCGCAACAATATCTCTTGTATGCGCACAAACATAAGTAGAGATAAAAACTATAAACGAAAACAAACAACAATCCATGAGCAGTTTAGTGGAAGGAATACGTTTCTGGACTCTAAGTCCATTAGCAGAATTGACCATTTGTAGAATTTGCCTCATAAAAAAAAAACAAACCGAAATAAAACCAAGAAAGCCGATCTTAAGAACTTTTACAAGAAGAGGTATTTTAGAACAAAGTTTCGTTTATCTTTTATTTAAAGCTTATCTATTATACCTGAGGTAATTTTTTAGACACACACTTGCATTTTTCTAAGTACACTTCTTCTCCCCGCGACTATCGGAATTCATTCTGGATTCCAAGGTATATAATCATATGGAGCTGGGTTGCTGGATGTATTCTAATTTTGTAACGGAAATCTCCACAGAATACTTTTTTGAAGTCTTCAAATGTTTGGAAAGTGCTCTTTACTCTTAAAAATGTTACCTGTGGAGTTGACTTAATATTGCTTAATGGTACTTGCAAGTGGGAAAAACATCGCAACAAAATGGGATATGGGGTGCGGTTCGCCAACGCTCATAAAGAATTTATAGTTTATGCTTAGCTGCTGGTTCACTTCCAGTAAATATGAAACATTCCTTGGAGAATGTCAGAAGTAAATAACCTTTGATTCTTGCGCTAGTTTTCTGTGGATGTACGTGCATGCATGCTAGTCATTACCATGCATAAACGCGTGTCCCTACGTCCTCTTGTTACACTTTAAATAATGACAACGCACGAGGTATTTGCGTGATGGAAGTAATCTTAGTCATGCAAGGTTCAGTCATGAGTAAATTGCTGTCTGTTGCTTTGTGTTTAATAAAGGCAATTCGTTCATTTAACTTAAGCACTGTTTTCACGAAAATGCTTTCGAATTATAATGAAATTCTGAGGTAGGTTAAATGAGGCTAAACTAAAATTGCCTTAAAGCTTAGATTGATTAAGTTCTATTAGCATGAACGATTTTATGGAAAATATTTGCATTGGGACGGTGTTTTGGAGTGAGAATATGACTGAATATATTTCTCATTACTTCCAAAACGAAAGCCGACTGGAAAAAGAGTGGACAGGATGATCGTTACTCTTTCTCACAACGTGTGAAAAAGGCCTCGCATTAGTTCAACTCTGCCGTGGTACACCGTGATGGTCCAAAGCTCTTAAAAATGTCCGCAAATGAGTATAGTGCTATACTTATTTCTGGCCATTTGTGTAGGACGTGGTGTATTGTTTGGTTTTTTTTTGTCCACTTTGCTATGAGGAAATAGCTCTCACTGGAAGGTTGCTTTAAAGTACCACCACGTTACGAGGAAGTGGGCCATAACTACAAATACGTACTATCCGTAATGGACTAAATCCTGCACCCATAGGTAGTAGTGCAGGTCCTATGGGTGCCAGGAATCATAGGACAATCACAGCAATAGACTAGTACCGCTGGTTGGGTCCCAACCAGGTAAAGAATACTGCTTCTTTCCCGGGAATCTGGGATCCCGTTTTCCCAGGATCCCGATGTTTTTATTGGTTTTTAATTCCCGGTAATTTCCAGGGGATAAAACTGTCTTAAATTTATTTTTTAATATAATGACATGCAGTTATGAGATATTGGTTAAGGATTATGAAAGAGTTATTGCAATTCCAGGCATCTCATCTATCCTCACGTAACATTTGGTAATGACACCATGGTTGCCATGCCAAGTAATACGCCGACCGGGCTAGCCGAGTGGGTAAAGTACCTGCCCGGCAACCCAAAGGTCGCGGGTTCGATTCCCGCCTCGGGCTTGGATCAAAGTACTGCAAAAACCTTGGGAGGTGCAATATGGCCACAGACGCCGATGCGCCAACAACTACCAAATCAAAAAAAAAAAAAAAAACCAAGTAATACACCATGGTTGGTGTATTACTAAATCTACCAAGAATTATTACCAAATTCTCGATTTTATTACCAATTACTCAAAAAAAAAAATAATAAATAAATATATATATATTGAACTGAATTCACTCTGCTAGCCGCAGTCCGCACCGGACGCAAAACTACGTACATAGTACGTTTGAGTACCTATTGCGGTACCTATGATAAGTCAGCAAACAGGAATGCTAACTGTTATGTTAGTCAGTCTTACGAATAGAATAACAATATTTAAATGAATTTGACTTTTTGTAGGATTTAAAATCTCCTACTTGTTATATTACTTTATTATTACCAAATATCACCAATTTCGTTACTAAAATACCAATGATTTGTCTTTATTATCAAACAAATTTTTAATTATCCTGCCAATTTGGTAATTTATGTGCTGCAAGATACTGTGAATTTGATGTCCTGCAAGATATTGCTTCACCCTGCAGCCAGTAAAAATTTGTGCAGAGAAATTATGCAGCCGTGATTCAACTCTGTTAACTATTGAATTTGCTTTCATTATTAATGAGTTACAACAACAAAAGTCAGAATTCGCCAAGAAGATGAAAACTCTCTTATAAAACGGATTAATGAGAGAAGGAATACGACTTTGATCGGCCTGCTTCAGTATTTAAATACTGGGGAAAAGTACAGTATGTGAATTCTGCAGTGACTCCTGGCCTCCCATCGTTACCAAACAAAGAATCATTATTTGAATTTGCTAAGATGACATTGATTAGACTTCTCAACGAAGACGAATCTCCATCTAGCCCCCAACACTTCACAATCAATAGATGAAGAAAATCAAGAAATTGCGCAACCAATGACATTGATAGACAAGTTAGAAGCAGCGATTCAATCTAAGACAAAACTTGTGCAATCTTCAACTTTTTCTCAGGATCGCAAACAGTGTTTAGGCCTGGTTTTGAAGCAAGAATTGCAATTAATCGAGGCAACTCGGGGGGTGGGGGAGCCTTCAACATTATGCATTTAGTTGATTCACTGAAAACCATTGCACCGACCTCTGTTGAATCAGAAGCATTTTCTGCAGTCGGTTTATTTATCACAAAGTTCAGAACTAGCCTAAATGATAAGAGTATTGATGCTTTGTGTTTTTAAGAAGTTATTATCAAAATACATAGAAAATAATTTTTGATTGTAAGTGTAGAAACTTTAAATAAAAAGGTTTCATTTTTTAAAAGAAAGTTAATTTTTTTTGTTATTTTTTCACAAAGAAATTTATTTTAGTTGTAAATAAAGAAATATAATGTTCTAGTCTTTCTTTGTTTCCTGTAAATTGTTTAATTTTTAAACATATAAACAGTCGATTTTTCTAAATATATGCAACCATTCCCGGGATCCCAGGAAGAAAAAAAACTGTATATTTGAGAAGCCCTAGTAAAGAGGCCAGAAAAAAAAAAGAAAGAAAAGAAAACGCACGAGCCCGCGCTTGCCCGCAAACATACACACACAGCGAATTTCCCAAAAGAACACGGATCTAGAAGCGAAGGCAAGTCCGAAGAAGCACAATCGTCATCATGGAATGTCCAGTAGACATTCTGGTAAATGTTCAGATCTAAAATCCAAGTTTCAGTCGAATAGACACATATGATAGAAGTTCGAATCCCAAATCAGACCAAAGAGTGAGAGCCAAAATGTGAGCGGAATCATATCAACGTCATGGACTGGTACTTGAAGTTGGTCTGATTCTGCTCACAGGCTTAATTTCATGTAAAAGAAATTTATATAAAATTAAGTTAAATTTGTGTTGTTATCAGGCTGATCCAAAGCAGTGATTCAGTGATTGAAGGCCAGCTTTGGATGGAACCAACGTTGATTATTTCGCCGTGCGTGAAGTAACGAAAATAGTGAAATGATCCTTTGTTTGCTGAAAACCTGACTTCATTCCCCTGGAGCGACGATTTATAAAGATAGTCATTGTAATTTACGCAGTTGCTGAGCATGTACCTCTAGTCTTCTTCTGGGAAAGGTCTCAGTTCTATTTTCGTCGGCGGTTGGAGTTATAGGCTAAAATACTTTTAGTCAAGTCGCGAGGAACTCTTAGGGGCATTTACTGATGATGATATCGACTTATAGAAAAGGCTGTTAGTGTATATGATAATAATAAGATAGAGGGCTCTTTAGAGCGTACGAAGATTTCTGACTTAGCTCAGCTGTCGTATCCTACCAACTGTGGGTAGCATAGTTGGTAGGATGGTAGGATAGTTCGAGTCCCATCGATAATGGGAGGAATTTTTGTCAGCCTTTTTCACAACCTGGCTGAATTAGTCTGTCTCGGCGAGGGTAGCATGTTTTTTTCCCTCCCGGAAACTCGGGTTTTTCTCCAGCAAACAGAAAATTGACATCAGAACACACGCAATTTACAGACACTGCTCCTAACAACAACAATAGCTATCGTATCATAAGGATTTCGTCTAGAATTTGCATTGTGCAACTAAGGCCGTGAGGAGTAATATATGTAAACTGTGCGCATTCTGTAATCATTTTGCTTGCCGTTTGGAGTGAAAAACGCGAGTTTCGGCGTTCCAAAAGGCCTCAATATTTAAGTATTTCGTAGCTATATTTACAATTTTTAGTGAAGACTTTTATTTTTTTTTTCAGGACGCAAAATCGAAGCTGGGTCTTGCCTCTTATTTTTTTATTAACAAAGTTTTATTAAACTTCGACTCTTTTGCTTAACTTTTTTAACTGATTAATGCTTTATTTCAAAACATGGACATGAATGCAATAATTAAATCGTAAGATCATCACCTAAAGTATTAAGTTTAACAGATCAGTAGTTTGCAGACACCAGTAAATTCCTGAGCCTCATATTTGAACTTGATACGCCCATCGGGTATTTTAATCGCTGTATTCATCTCGTAATATAATATTTGTTAGTTCGTAAAGCAGTAAGGATTTTTGTCTAAGTTTAATATTTATTAATTTATTTGCTCTCATTTTGGAAAGTGTGTTTTACTTTTGCCTTATGTTGCATTTTATTTTTAACATTAATTTTAATTAATATTTCGAAAACTTCTTATCATTCGTTTATTTTGAAGATGAAAATCTTTAACTTCACGTTGCTCCCTCTTTACAGAATTTAAAGTTGTGCAGAATTTATCGTGTGCAGATAATTAGGAGATCTGACACCAGTTTACAGTACGCTATCCCTCGTGAAGGATGGGTAGGCGTTCCTGTTTTCAAAGAAAGTTACTTTTGAGAATTGAAAGTCACAGAGGAATCATCTGCAGTTTTTGAGAGTGTGGGGAGCTGTGTTCGTAGTAACTGTTTTGGGGCTTCAGTATTCAAACTGCAACAGAGTTTTATCCTTAAATGAATTCTTAAACACCAAGAAAGAAAGAAAGAAGCATATCTACACAAAAAGTTGCAGTTTCTTGCTCATTAATAAGTTATAATCTCCTTGGAAAGAACAGATGCAATTTGCAACTTGTGTGTCTCATGTAATATTTACAATGATCGGTAGAAGAAAAAAAGTAGACGTGTATAATAAATAAATAAGCAGTATACGCTAACACCAACTCCGATTTTGTGTAACTTTTCATGTGATGATAAAAGATGCTTTTAATAATGGATTTCAGTGCACTCATCAAGCTTATTTGCGTACATCGAAATCGTTCTCAAATTTTCTTCAGCTATAATATAATAAGACAAAGTAATCTAGGCATTGTAGACCATTATGTAAATTTGATACAGAAACATGTCTTCGAAGGGAATGTGCCCTAAGGCTGTTTTTATGGTTATTTTTCACAACGTGGCTGGGTTAGTCAGTCTCAAGCGAGTGTATTTATTATTATTATTTTAGGGTTGCCCGTAATTAAGTACATTAACCCGTATTTGTGTCTGTAAATTGCGTATGTTCTATGGTCGATTTGCCTGTTTTGCTGGACGAAAAACCCCAGTTACTGGGGAGAAAAACCTTGCTATCTATGCCTGAGACCGACTAACTCAGCCATGGAGTGAAAAAAGCCCATTAAAGTTCCTCGCGTCATCGACGGGATTCGAATCCAGGCCTTTTCCACCCGATGAGGGGAGGACGGTGACGATACCACTGTGCTACCCGCGCAGACCTCAAGCGAGGGTACTTTGGTTTTTCCCCCTGGACACTTGGGTTTTCAGAACACACTCAATTTACAAACAGTATACACGGAGCAACATGGCCTTAATTGCCAATGCTCCTAAAACCCAACAACAACCAACCAACCAACCCTAAGGCTGTAGCTCATTACAAAATAAAAATTACTAGGATTTTTCTAGTAATGAGAATTCTAGTAATGAGAAAAGTTTCATTATCAGATTCTGAATGTAATAAGCATGGTTATACCAATTGTTTCCTGCATAAAAATACTAGTATGATAGCGAACAGAGTACCCTCCAAATGTTGGAAATGGACAGCCCAAGATGGCGTTAGTATCTAAGTGGACTGCTTCGGGGCGGTTTAGTCGACATGATACATCGCCGTAACGTCCAAACTCCATTTCTTTGGAGAGGATTATATTCGATTTCTGTCGACGACTAGAGGAATTTCTAAACCGTTAATATCAACATTTTAGTATGTAAGTGGACTGCCGACTCCCTACGAGATGTCATTCTTTGTATTGTCTTAGTTGGCACAGAAAATTCCGTGTATTTTTTTTCTGTGTTTTTATGTTTTGTAGTGGAGTGTGGCAAAAAAAAGAAGCTGAGTAAATAAACCTAAACACGTTTTGGTAGTTTCTTTTCTGTAAAAAGGGAAAGGAACACCACACGAAATAAATTTTTATTCCAAAAATACTCAAGTATTTTGGGACGAAAATTGGTGATCACGTAGGAAAAAAGTTTGTTATCCTACGCATGACCACAGATCATCATTAATTGTATTTTTTATAGTTGAGGAAATGCAGCAAGGTAAGACGAAGCATCTGTTATAGTCTGACGGAATCCGAGATAATTGCTGTTTTTGCTTGTCCAATAAAAAATTAAAAGAAAGTTTCGCATCCGAATGAGTCATTCATTATAAAACCCATCGTGCATGGACGGGATCTATAGCTTCCTCTACACAGAAACTGTCAAAGTTTCATTATCAGATTCTGAGTGTAATGAGCATGGTTATAACGATTGTTTCCTGCATAAAAATTAGTACGAACAGCGCCAGTTCACTCAAATTGGGCTAGATTTCGTGAGAGATTTGGATTCTTCCATAATCTGCTGCGAAGATCATGAATCAATACCGCAAGTTAAAGACCTCCTCTCACCGAATCATTGCATTAGATACAGTGATAAGGAGGTCATTCCATGCTTTTCTCAAGAAAGTTCGATGGTCTATTGCAGAAATATTTTCGGATTAATGACTGCTTAAGGAATTCCAGTATGTGAACGGAGTGAGTGACCGTTCATCGATTCCTCCAAAAATAACGTGATAGACACTCCAATTTTTCCACTTCCCGTAAAAGGGAACCTTTTATTGCATTTGCACTTTCAGTTCATTAGTGAAGATATTTGAAAACATCAAACTTCTCTTATCAATAAAGTTAAATATGGAGAACATACCTGGCTATTTTGGAGAACGAAAGTTTTCTAGTTCAATGTTAACAACAACAAATCACTAAAATGCCATATTTCGTATGTGAATGGATTAGCTGAAAACGAAACCGTCATTGGAGGAGGAAGCAGTGGTCATGCCGAGTTCAGAGTATCGAATGCGAAAGTCGGACAGACTTAACAAAGATTCTGTTACCGCTACTTCATATCAAATTAGTATTACTATTAAAATGGCTAGCGATGCAAGACAGCGAATTTTACCAAACTCTCCGCCTCAGCCAATTCGGAAGCAGCTTAATCCAAAGTTCAACAAAACGCAGCCCAAAATTAAACATCATAAGATCTGTACTGTTCCCTAAGGTTTTATAGTTGTGCTCTCTCTCTGGTTCTTGTCTCATTCATCAGTGACAATATGCTTCCTTCATTCATTTTACTAATTCTCCTTGGGACTTTACACGCTTAAATCAAATTTCCCCATCCCTAGGATGTCTGTGCTAGATAGAGAAACAAGGAATATGTCTCTGTAGACTACATCTTCGAAGCCGTTCCTTATAGGGATAATGCTTAGCTCTCTTCACCAATCTAGTCTCTCTCTTCTTTGCATTTTCTCTAGAAGTTCTATATCTTTCTTTAGATACAACTTCCAGACCTGGACACGATATCCCACGTGTGGTTGCGGCATCACCTTTATAGAGAGGAACAGAAACCGCTTTTTCTCAGCTTCAAAATTGCGTTAAATCATAGAAAACCATGTGCCCTTCTTACCGATTGCCCATCGAACTACGCATCCTTCTGTATCGTAATCCCCGAGTCTTTCTCATGCAGCTAATCCTTTAATTCCTGTCGCCCCTAATTTAGGAAGATAAAAAAGAAGAGTGCGGCTAGAACCACGCTTAGTTCAAACGCGAATGCTGTAGAAATAAATTAGGGTTGATGAAGCAATTTCTAAAGACTAGACAAGAGCGCAATTGCTTTAACTATCTACGCTATCAATTTCCAAGTTAATGTGTCGGGAACTCAAAGAACCCGTTTTTGTTGGGTCGCAATTAAAAAGTTAACGTCAGACGAGTAATTTGAAGTCGTGATGACCACGGTTGAAAAAACAGTAGCATGGACTGGCTTCACAAATGTTTACAACTTAATAGGGAACAGGAAGATACTAGTTATGAAAGTATTGTTGAAAATATTATGCTCAATGAATTGTCTTAGGATGTAAGACAGTTCATTGAAAATGATCGCAGATTGCTGCTGGTCTTTCAAAAGGACGTCTGGCATAATGAACAGAAGAATTAATTTTTGTTCTCGCTGGTAGCTGAGGATGACAGTTTGAAGAAATTCAAAGGTCAGTTGCATAGTTACCTACTTCAGGAGGTAAGTGCATAAGTTGTTTTCTGTTTTCTTTTACTTTTTCTTTTTTTGACCAGTGCACTAAAAGCCTGTGACTGCCTTGCTAACTCTAATACTAACTGCAAAGAATCAGTACAGAAGAGCTTCCAACTAACCAGAGGCAATTTCAGTATCTTTTAAATGATATTAACGCAGACTAAGGAGACTGGATTTCGTTGGGTTGTTTAAAATAAGCACAAAAGCAGCCAAGACCACGAGGGCAACTGATTACAAACCATTAAATGGTCATTTGAGGCCAAAAGTACCTGTACACCTTTGTAATTCTAAATCTTATTTTAATATTCTTCTATTTGATTCACTGTAATTGATTTTTGTCCATAAATATGTGATGTTCTTGTAATTCTTTCTATCTTGTACACTCCTCTAACCCTATGTGGCAGTCCGGGATTAAAAACAAAAAAATAATTTATTTATTCTCATTGGAATAGAAGTCAAATTTTCTAAGTTACAGTTAGCAATCCTGTGTAATATATTCTTGATGCACTTATTAACTTGCTAATTACTAATCCGATCGTAAGATTAACTAAGATTAGATTATTAGACAGAGAATTGATGATTTTGGTTATTTTTTTCTTTGCATATAGTGTTTTAAATAATATTTAAATTCTGTTATTAACTTCTTCTGTACATTTAATAAATAAATTCCCATTAAACTTTTCAATAGAACACTACATTATTTGATGCGCTCTTGCTCTTCTGGTAGGTGACAATTATATGCGCAGTACAGCTGATACTAACCATTTACGCTGCTGGCCATATAATGAGAGGTCATTAAGAGCATAATGCGCATTTAAACGACAGCTAATGGCGAAGAGAAAACAAAGTTAGAAAGCGTTTAGAGTGTTATTCATTATTCTCCGGTTTCATGCTTGCAAATCTGGAAGTAAAAGTCACGGCCCACGTGTACTGGATGACGAGTATTGCTGTTTTATGTAAACATGAAGGAAAATGTCTCTTGGTACCGCGGTATATTATTTTAATATGAACCTTGAATTCTATTACCGGAAGGTTCCTAAGTTACTGTCGTTGTGTTCATGTAGTCGAATTACTTCCATGTACTTTGTCACAAAATGCAGGAAGAATAAATGTATGAGTATTCAGTATACGAGTATATTATTATTATTATTATGGTGCACTCACACGATGGTAAGAAAATTACGACATGGAAGGATGTCTGGTGTAAGACTATTGTGAGTAGAACAAATGGTATTTCTCTACTACATCGCGTTGTTGTTGAGAACACTTTCGCAATATTTATGAAGTATCTCTGATATAGTTGTACAGTATGCAAAGAGGAAAAGGAACCATGAAGGGATCCTGACAGAATAGTCGGTACTGAATCCCAATCCCCCCCCAATTTGGGGGGGGGGTCGGTGGAATTGGGATTCAGTTCCTGTTGCTCACCTCCAAAATGTTTTATAAATTCGTTTGTCTCGTGGGAGCTCGGAGTTCCATCATTCAGGAGAAGAATGTACGATTACATTAATCAAGTAATTAATTAAATTTCTTTATTGCTGCTTAGTACAATACAAGTATTAGTAACAATAATACTCATCATGGCGACATAGCCAGGTGTTTCGCATTCAGGCAGAATGTGATTAAAAATGTGGAAAAGGAAATTATAAGTTACACAAAAATTAAAAAGCATAAGAAAATGAAATTGTAATAAATAGGAAAATATAAAGAGAAAAAAAAATATGAAAATCGTAGCCAAACGAAGAACAATTAAAAACAATGGCAGGGAAGTTGAATCAAAATCAAACCATGGATTTTGATCAACCAAACGCAGATGTGAAACGTTTGTTGTTGCCGCTCAAAATCAGCGCGGTACGGATTAGAGGTGGATGGCTGATGCCGATGTTTAGTGATCTGGCACAGTTTAAGCCAAAAGATTTGGAAAGAGTTGAAGAGATGCGATCCACTCTAGGAGAATACGACGTATTTGTAATTAACTTCCATTTTCTGCAGGTTAATTCCAAGATGCAGCAGTGTCTGTATTTTGGGGAGTGCCTGGGCAGGTAGCAAACGATTATAAAGTTTCAGACGGTTGTATTTCGGGATTAGTGTGGGGTCAGACCTCAAGGATGGCGGAGGATTGTGCCACTGAGAAAAATCTCAGATGTTTGGGGCCTTTATCGCTCCTGTGAATATTTTTACTGAGTCATTAAACGCCCGATGTCTGTTAATCTTGGGAGCCTGGGTATACTTAGCTGCTCAGCGATGTCGGTGGTTCTCAATCGAGGGGGGTTGATAGTGCTTATTTGTGGCCCATTTCAGGGTCACAAATAAGCATTGGAATAAGCGGTGTTCGCGTGTGAATGCAAACACCGGTTATCCCAATAATCTAAAGTCACCACAAAGACTTACAGACATGTCCCTGTTGCAATTTAATTACAAAATGATATTCCCTAAAACAATTTTAGAAATCTCCCTCATCCTGCGTACGCAACTGAAATTAACAGCGAGTCTGGAAGTAATGATTTCAAAATTTCAGCGAATTCGTCACTTTTGTCCCTACAGCGCAGTGAATTTGGCACATCAACTGAAAGGTTACCAGACCCTGCTTTAATTGCTTCGGCTCTTACCTTACTCTGAAGTAAACCTAAATCTCGACACTTCCATAGCCGATCAGTAAATAAGGCAGCTTCAGAGAATTCAAAGAATGAAAAGTTATTTTTGAGGAGATTTACCAGACACTGGATGCCGCGATCCACACCAGGAAATTTTTTATTTGCTTAGAGCCCAATATTGTATTCTTAAAAAAAAAAACGTTTAGATATTTTGAAAAATACAACATTGGGCTACAAGCTAACTCAGTCTTTAATTCTAAAGAAAGCGTCGTATGGCGTTTGGAGTAATTTTTCCCCCTCCTAAGTCAGAAGTTATAATTTTCCAGCCACGCTGATCTCTTACAAGACAAATATTTTTAAAGCTTTCTTTATTAAGAAAAGACCTGAATATCCATCTGCATGATAAATGAAAGGCTCATTTCTGTAAGAACTGTTGCCTGAATTCGAATAAAGCCATGTCTATTCTCCTTACATGATTGTATCATGCACACCTTTTGTTTACCGTTAATCTGCTCATGTCACGGGGGAATAAGACAGCTATTGCTGACGATAATTAGGCAGAGTAGTGACACACACACACATGCGCATGTTTGGTTAAATCAACCAAACGACGGGAGATGCATTACTGTTGATCATTACGTACCATATAACTATGGTAATTTTCGGTGTCATTAGAGCTAATGGACTGAACTGGTGTTGCCTTCCTGGTGTATTTCCCAGAGCGAAAGAAAAAAGACCCGAAAGTACTCTGAGGAAATCGTTATTTTTTTACAGAAAATGAAAGGGGTATGAATTTATTTCTTAGATATTTCTTATATGATAGTTTTTATTATGGCAGCAAACACAACTGGGTTTCTAGCGAAGAATGCGTTTCAATCATCGCACTCAATAGAAACATTTCGTATATACGATTATTTACTTGAAGTGAGGCATTCAGTTAAGATTCACTCAGCCTTTACAGAGCACATAGATGTCTTCTGTTTCTTCTTTTCTCCTTTTTTTGTGACTGTTGATTTAAGTCATCTCTGCGGCTTACCAATGCACAACATACATTAATTTCCAATTCATTTCCGAGTCTGAAAATGCCAATCTCTCGTTCATAGACCTGACGAGAGTGAAAATGTTTCTCGTAATAAGTGTATGACATTACCTCGAAATAAAATTTTCCCTGAGATCTGTTGATAAGTTGTTCCACAGAGAAATGCTATTTCCTTTGAGGATTGTTTTCACGGCAGCAGATCTATAAAAGGCACTTTTGAATTGCTTTCTGCCTCAAGTATCATCCCACAATTGAATCTCAAAGCATCCTATCATTTCGTTCAAAGGAGAAAGGCTTTATAATATCCACTAATGTCTTTACTTATCGTTCGAAATAATACCACTATACATCTTCTCAAATTGAACCGCTACATTTTTTTTTCTTTTCTTTTAACCGAAACAAAATACGAATCATTCCAATACTACAATAATTTGACCTCACCAGAAATCATATTTTCGATTTCCGATTAGATTTCGAGAACTGTCGTCTATCTTCCTTAGTAATATACAGACTAGTGCGATATAAATTCCCATAATAATACAAGTCACAGAAAAAAAATTGTTTTTTTTTTATAAATTTGATATCTCTCGAAATAGAAGCCTGATGATGGATTTTTGTAAAATTCTGAAAAGGTTAGCAAAGTGTTTTTTAAACTCCAACGTCCATAAAGAGTTGCAAAACCCCATACGAAAAAAAAATAGATGTTTGTACTCAGGACTTGTTGGAAGGAAGATAACAGGATAAGCAATGCGTTCATGTCACTTTGAATAATTAACTTTCAAAGAATCGAATATGTAATTATTGAAAAAGATGGACAAGGAACTACAACTTAACTATTTCAAAGATACAAGAAACCTAACATCGTGTCTCTTCCAATCAAAATATTAAATAAACTGAAAAATTCGAATGTTCTTATGTATTTCGCTAAAACTTTAATTCAGCTTGTAGAAAACTAAAATTGATTGGGATAAAATTGGGTTGCAATCCATTTGTTTTTTAGAATATTGAGCCTGAATGAAATTATTAGGCCACCATTTTGGAATATGTATTTGGAATAACTTGGCAAATACAGCCCGATATTAAAAATCAAACTTCAGCCTCTTCAATGGAGATTTATGCGAGTAACTTAAGGAAGGTAGATCAGGATTCTGATTCTATTCGAAAAATGCATTACGTGGAATATTAATTATAAATATAATAATTAAATGAGACACTTTTACGTGATGATTTTTTATATGTAGTTTATTTATAGTTTATATAATAAACTATTATAAATTATATAATTTATAATTATAGTTTATTGCAAGAGCAGCTGTAAAATTTTGTAAATTCCCTAATCATGGACCCTGTTCCCAATTAAATTAACGTGGAATCTTACTGGAAGTCGTTTGTAGAATTCTGACTAATTTATGTTTAATTTGGCAGATGGCAAAATGCATTCTTTAGTTGTATTAAATACAAGGACTGGTTAGCCCTTAAACATTAAAAGGGCCATGATTCTCGTTAATAATTTCCAGTTGTTCGCAATATAATTATGATAGCCTATCGTATTTTTCATTTAAACGATGGCCATAATTACAGTTCACCTACTCAGACGAACGAACCTGTAGCAGAAACTCATTTGACTTTCATATTTCATAATGCACGTGTTAGGGTCGGAATCAAATACGAAATATGATATCGCTAAAGTTTTCCCTGTTTGTGAAATACGCTGGTGCGGTTTGGACATAATGCTAATTTTCTATAAATAACCGGAAATTGTTCTGAAAGATTTACTAAAGCAGCCAAATATTATATTAATAAATTTATAAATAGTTTCTTACGTTGCGGTGTTAGATGTTTATTCTATCATACCGATGGATCACAAATTTTAAAGTCAGTGGAGGGCAAACCCCTCCACGAACTTGATCTTGAGATTGGTCTCGAGCAGCGGTTCCCAACCTTTCTTAACTCGCGAACCCCTTTCAACATAATATTTTTAAAGCGAACCACTAAGCCTATTTTTGAAATCGTATAAAATTTTTGAATTTTATTACAAAATATTTCCAGCACTGTACTACGTTTTTATAAGCGACATAGCATAATAATAATAATTTTTATTATTAAGCATCATTTGAACTTTGTAAAGCAGTTATTAATCAGTCCAAACTAGATATCGAACAGGCTTAGAGTAGAAAACTTGCTTCTTGTCCAATGGTAGCTGACCATTCTGGTCTCTTGCCAAAAATATTGGCTGCAATTTTTGCCCATCTCTGTTCCCACTTCTGTCGAAACAAGATGGTTCAATTGCCACATCAGCCAAAGATAAAGCCAATCTGCTGGCATCCTATTTTTCCTTCCAACTCACGTATTGATGATCTTGGTAAATCACCTCAAACCATTCCCAGTACACTCCATTCAATGCATCTTATGGTCTTCCATCAAAAGGATGTCAGAAGGATTTTGATGAATCTGATGATAAGAAAGCTCCAGATCTTGATGGTATTTCTCCACTTGTTCTCAAAACCTGAGCTCCTCAACTTACTTCTGTTCTTTGCCGCTTTTTTCACTTCCTTATTCCAAAGGTGCTTTTCCTTCTGCTTGGAAATTTGCTCATATCCAGCCAGTTCCTAAAAAGGATGACAAATCCCTCCCATCCAATTATTGTCCCATTGCAATTACTTCTACTTTTTCTAAAGTAATGGAGAAATCAATTAACCGCCAACTCTTAAACTACTTAGAAACATTCCGTCTGATAAACAATCGCCAGTATGGATTCCGTCAGTGTTGATCCATTGGTAATATTCTGCCGTATATTAACCTTTTATGGACTAATTCAATGGAAAAGTTCGGTGAAACACAAGTAGTTGCTCTTGACATTTCCAAGGCTTTCGTTCGTGTTTGGCATAAAGGTCTTCTAAATAAACTTCCATCCTATGGTTTGCCAGCTGTTTTTTGTAATTGAGTATCCAGTTTTATCTCTGATCGCTCACTGGTTATGGTAGATGGCTCTCTGTCTTCTAACTTCTCCGCTAATGCCAGTGTCCCCCAAGATTCAGTTCTTTCTTCCACTCTTTTCCTCTTGTATATTAATGACCTTCTTCCATTGACCGGAAATCCTATCCGTAGTTTTGCTGACGATAGCACATTGCATTCCACCTTCCAGTTTGAGAAACCTTGCCCTGCTCAAACAGCTTCAACTTCTCGAATATCCATTACCATTTCCTTAAAGACTGATTTCCAGGTAATTCTCCAGTGAGGAAAGATAATTTAATTTCAATCCTTCTAAAACTCAGTCCTGTCATATCTCGCAGAAAGGATTCTTCTGCTCCTACGTTTATCTTCGATGACGCTCCGATTTCTAGGCAAGATCTTGGGGATTACCCTGACTTCTAATCTCTCCTGGCATAAAGCACATTACAAACATTGCTTCCTCTGCATCTAAAAAACTTGGTTTTCCCTTTTTCTATTGGCGTTACTTTCCTTCCAAACTGTTGTTGACTCTGTAGAAATCGCAAATCCGCCCTACTACGGAATATTGTTCCCATATCTGGGGCGGTGCCCCCAAAACCTCTCAGGCTTCTAGATTCCATTCAGAAGAGGGCAGTTAGGTTAATTAATGTCTCATCTCTAACAAAAAAAAAAAACCAAACCCCCCCCCCCCAAAGTATGATATTAGGGTCACCCGTAAATGATTACCTCTACCCATATATTTATTGTGTCTGGAACCGACTAACTCAGCCACGGAGTGACAAAAGCCCATTAAAATTCCTCGCATCACCGAAGATTCTAACGAGGATTCCACCGGATGTGGGGAGTAGTCCGTGACGATACCACTGTGCTACCACACAACAGTCTCAGTGGATGCCCCAAATTACGTGGCACCCTTGATGCGCCTAAAACCCTAAAACAGTGGTTTTCAACCGGGTTGCCGGTTGAAAACCACTGTTTTAGGGCTTTAGGCGCATCAGCAGCTTAAGCTATATTTTGCTGTATACTGTATAACAAATTGCCTGTAAATTGCGTGTTCTGATTGTAGTTTACTGGATGAAATCATGTTTTTTTTCCCGCCTCATTGAAGGGATTCGAACTCAAGTCTTTTCCATTTGGTGTGGGGAGGAAGGTGACTGTACCAACTGTGCTACCCAAGAAGGCAAAAATAAGGATGTCATTTTCACGACCTGCTTTTAATGTTTTCAACAAGAAAAAAAATCAACTACAAATTCAACTACAACCAGCAGTTAAGTAATTTTGTCACCAAACCAACGTCATCTGTAGTTTGATTCTGATTGTGAAACTCTATATATTGAACAATACACCTTAATTGGAATGAACTGGTTGTATCATAATTTGTGAAATTGTAAAATTTTCTATTTGATCCAGCTGTGAATCCTGTTATGGCCATGGACTTCTCTTTGGCTGAGAGTCCTGACATGACTTCGCACTGGACTATGGCTGTGAACTGACTTAAGGAATTGACTTACTCTGAGGCTGAGCCTGGAACATTGGAGAAGACTTCGTTTAATACATCTTTTTCCTTACTCTCTCTTTGAATTTTTTTTTTTTTTTTTTTGCTAGCCCCTTCGTGGGGCATGATCCCTCGGCTTCTTTCTCCATTCGTGATTCGGCGTGATCAACCAATTTATTTTTTATCACATTTATTTGGGCTGGTGCCATTATTTGGGCCATAATGATATGGGATTTGCTGGCGTTTATAGGTCTTGCATTTACTAACTTATGCTTTTTTGGAGCCACAAAAGAATTCCCAACTTCTCCCCAAACCAGGTGGATCAACTAATCCAGACTCCAGACAATCTTTCTATCCTGTAGGACTTTGCATCTGGCATTTATACCCGGCGGAAGACATTGTATGCCAATGCCAACTGAAACCAGATAAGTGATTCTACAGCCTAGATTTCACTGGTGAAAAGAAAGGCTAAATTCAAAAATTTTTTTTTTTAAATATTTATTTTTTTAAAATTTTATTTATTATTATTATTATTATTATTATTTGCTAAATTTGCCATACTTCTTCATCTCATTATTATTTTTTATTTATTATTTTTACCTGCACCACTAGCTTTATTATTATTATTTTTTTAAAATTAATTATTTGGTTATTATTATTATTTATTATTTTTTTTACCTGCACTTTTTTTTTTCACAACCGGCGCCACGTTTTTTTTTTTTTCTCTTCCCTCTCGAATGGGCCTCCAGAGAGTCCTGGCCCACCTGCTGGCAACACCAAGTGGGTCAGAGTCTCTTTTGAGGCGGTACGTGTTTTTCTAGGACTAGCCCACCTTCCCGTGGTCTGGAAGAGTACCTAGAATCATCTGTCCAGTGACTGATGCTTCTGGGTAGCAAAGTGGCCAGAAACAATCAAACGACATAGCAAAACATATACTACCGAAATAGAGCACCTCGATGCACTCATATCTGACCATATTACTGAGTTATGTTTCGTTACAGGTACCAAGACAGAGTTGAACCAACGTTCAGGAGCTGCTTTGCAACACACGTCCACAATACCAGTTGCTCTCTCATCTTACATAAGTTTTACTGGTTGAAATTTTGTGCGTTGATCTAGAGTGCCTGACATAGCTGAGTAGTTAAAATCACCGCATCTGAAATACTTGTGATTTTTTCGAATTAAAATAATATCATTAACCACTGGAATTTTAGAAATATTTCAGTGTTTAATGACAAGATTATTAGACTAGTGTCAAATATTACAAGAATACTATAACAATGCCATTAACCACCACGTAGTTATTCTAATATTCTTGTCAAATGATTAGTCATAAACTTCTCTGACATCTATGTGGTAATGTCAGAGTATAAACAGAAATATTTGATTTTTAGCCCAGGAAACTTCGGCTTTTTTGTTCACCAAACTGACTAAAGAATACACTCAATTACAGATACAATGTACAGGGCACACGAATTATTTCCCTTTACGCAGAAACCACACACACGCTTTCAGGCCGAATTTCCTGTATTTGTTTCTTAAGCAAAAAGACTCGAGGACCTCTCCAATCTAGCAGTTGAGACTGAGAACAGGTATTTGTTTCAAGACTGAGCCCGTCGAAGCCGACTGGTACTGTCAAGATCCTCTTTAAAGAAAGAAAATTAGCATAAACTGCAAACTACCAGTTCAGGAACAATTCCAGTAATTAATTTAAACGATGATTAATTAATTATCACTGTCTCTGCTCTTAATAGCTTTTGGTACAGCGTTTTTATTGTTTTTATCATACTCGTGTCTGGAAAAACATCTGATTGTAAAGATAGATTAAATGTGTCTGGAAATACATGTTTAATTTGCGATAACATCTTTTAATAAAGACTACAGAACTGTAACTCTGCGCTCAATGAATTTTCTTTTAACGCGAGAGTGGTGCAATCATCAGTCATGTTCACTCGCATTCCAGCAACGACATCAATAAAAGGAAGGGAACATCCGTATCAGAAACATCTGTTGCTGATTCTGAGAAACGATAGTCAAGTATGAGACAAGAAGCTTTGCTTGGTCAGAGAAGACTCAACGAACGTGCCATCTGATAATTTACTTGGAGATATGCAGGGTTTCTTATTCTTAACGTTGATATTGTTCCAAAATAATTTTTCACTATCCTCGGTTAACAAATTATTTTATACAAGAACAAATAATGCAAGTGTTAATTTATAGTCTTAAAACTTTTCAGTTCTGCAAAGAATCGAAAATTTAAGCTTTTCGACGCTTAATGAAAAGAAATTCTGTGTGGTTAGTTTTTTTTTTCCAAATAAGGGCATGCCGTAAAGTAGTTGACAAAAAAGTTTTAAACGGAACTGATTGAGATATGCCCTCGTGGGGAGCGCAGTTGGTAGAATCTGTCTTCTCCACACCGGCTGGAAAAGACCTGAGTTCGAATCCCGTCAGTGTTGCAAGGAATTTTTACGTGACTGATTTAGTCGGTCTCAGGCGAGGACAGCATGGTTCTTTTCTTTCGGAAATCAGGGTTTTTTTGTACAGAAAACAGCAAATGCACCACTAAACACGTAATTTGCAGACATATTGTATACGACGTAATATGACCTAAGATACCGACGCGCCTAAAACCCAACTACCAATTGAGATATAACCAATAAACCAATTGAGATATGATTTGACGATGGCATTATCGAGTTCAGTTAATATACGATTAAAACTATGAGATTAGTTAGTGTATTTGCTCATTATTGGCATCATTATTGTAACATCTCATATCGTGAAATCTTCCACAACGATCTGTCCTCCTTATACATCAAATAAGTAACATTTCCATATTAGAGAAGATTACTGTTACTTATTTTCAGTTCAGTACCACCACTCAGACAGCGCTGTTTCGAAGCTATTTGGCTTCTCTTCATTGAGTGGATAGATTTCGAAGAGAATTAGGTTGTGATTTATTTACACAATATGAGAGACGCCGAAAGGTCTGCTTTTGCAACGCTAAAAGGGATTCTGTCCTAATATTTTAGGGCAGAACCCCTCAAACTATATAAAATTCAAACTGTGATATTAGTTAGTCACTGAGAAGTCATCAGTCACAACCCAGACATCATCCCAAATACCTCTGGGTATAAGGGATGATATTTGGCTTCTGTTGAGAAGCCAAATAGCTTCTAAATATTGTTGCCTGAGTGACTGCTACTCAACTGAAAATAAGTAACAGTAGGCTTCTCTAATGGAGGAAGTGACTATTTGAAGTATAAGGAGGGAACTCATTGTGAAGGATGATGGAAAAGGGATGGAATTTGAAAGGGTGAGGTCAGAAAACTATGGCGGTTGCAGAAAAATTTCAAGCTATATTGGCTTGAGATCAAGTGGCATAGTCACGAAGCAGTGGCGCACCTTTGATCAGTATTTCTCTATTTTAACTTGGCAGCTGCACGCAGCCGGGATAGAAGGATGGAGTAAACGTGTCCAAGTAATGGTGGTGACCTTCTGAGATTAAATGACGAAGAGCACACTGTGCTAAACTAAGCGGAGATGGGGGGAACCTCTGGTGCCGTTTGACACTAAACACACCCTGTGTTAAAACAGATGGATGTGTAGTACCGTTCTAATTATAGGTGGAAGTTTACCCTGTGTGGACAATGATGCCCAAATCGTTTCAGAGAGAAAGACATCTTGGGGGGGAGGGGTTCTTGTGCGGATGGACTTTGGACATTGTTGCCTACTTTGATTGGGTGTACAATATTAACAATATTATATGAATTGTATCTGTAATCTGTATGTATGGTATTGTACATATGTGGCAGAGTTGCCCGAATTTGGGAGGGATCGCCTGGTACAAAAAAAATAATAATAAAACAAGTGCTAGTCCAGAAAACTGAGCATGTCGCCTTTTCAACAGAAGTCTGTCTGCTCATATAGCACGGTGGTATCGCCACCGTCCTCCCCACACCGCGTGGAAAAGGGCCGGGTTCGAATCCCGTCGACGACGCGAGGAACTTAATGGGCTTTTTTCACTCCGTGGCTGAGTTAGTCGGTCTAAGGCGTAGGTAGCAAGATTTCTTCCCCCAGAAATTGTTTTTTTCGTCCAGCAAAACAGACAAATCGACCTGAGAACACATGTAATTTACAGACACAAAACCGGGTTTATGTATTGAATTACGGATAACTCTAATATAATATATTTTTTTTTTCAACGGAAGTCTAATAAATCCTTTCATTGTTAAGGAGCGGTGGCTCAGAATATTTTCCGTCTGGTAGTTTTTTGGTTTTAAGGTCAAAATTGCGAATCAAATTTTACCCTGAAAATGAATCATCCTAGTTGTTGCTTAACGCACTCAAACGTTGCGCTGTACCGTTTTGCTTTGCTATCTTCGGGAAAGATAATAACAGCAAATAACCCATCGGATATAACCCTCGTGCACATAAAAGTGATTTTTCATGTTTTTTTTTAGCAACGGAGCCAATAATTATGTATTTTTACCAAATGGAAAATATTTAGAGGTTTTCACGAGCCATTCGCAATTATTACGCAGTGACCTTCGGCAACCAGTCCTCCACTTCTTTCGCATTCACTTCAGTAATAGCAGATGTTGGGTCAGCATTATGAATAACAATTCGTCCCTACTTGAATTGCTCGTGCTACTCTGCTATAGCACAATAGAATGGGCAATCTTTTCATTATACTGTGCTCATCTCTTCGTAAATTGAAAGTGCTTTAACGGTGTTAGATCTGTACTACGCCACTTTATCCACGGATAAAGTGGAGTAGTATTTGGCTTCTCTTCATTGAGCGGGTTTTTTTTTTTTTTATGAAACCCCCAAACATGAAAGGTATCAAAACCTATAGTACTTAGTACCGTGCATGGGTAGAAGGAGAAGTATGGGGGGAGGGGAATGCCGGAAACTTTGCTCTAGAGACTAAACATGGGTTTCACCACTTCAAGCCTCCAATAAGCAAAGTGGTGGTATTTCACCGGTTGATGAAAGTCATCTACCAGGTACTCAGAGGTATTGAGAATCCGGTTGTGATTTATTTACACAATATGAGAGACGCCAAAAGGTCTGCAACAGAATCCCTTTTGCAACGCTAAAAGGGATTCTGTACCTTTTTAGCGTTGTATATTATTCTGTCCCATAATATATGTATATATATATATATACATATATTATGTTTGTAAATTACGTGTGTTCTGTGTTCGATATGTTGTTTGCTTGACGAAAAACCCGAGTTTCCGGGAGGAAGAACCCGTACTACCCACTCTCGTCTGAGGCCGACTAATCAGCCACGTTGTGAAAAAACAATCATACAAATTCCTCGCGTCATTGACAGAATTCGAACTCGGGTCTTTTCCAACCGGTGTTGGGAGGTCAGTGATATACCAACTGCGCTAACCGCGAGGGCTTAGTTTCTGCGTACTAATGCCTGATATATTATTGAATATATTATTGAATAATAATGTATATTATTCTTACTGATAGCCTTGCTGTGTACTGATGTCTGATATTTCTTTCGGCTTCTCTTCAGCGAGAGCCGACCGGGCTAGCCGAGTGGGTAAACTACCTGCCCGGCAACCCAAAGGTCGCGGGTTCGATTCCCGCCTCGGGCTTGGATCAAAGTACTGCAAAAACCTTGGGAGGTGCAATATGGCCACAGAAGCCGATGCGCCAACAACTACCAAATCAAAAAAAAAAAAAAAAAAAAATCTCTTCAGCGATAACCATTGCCATTCGTGGGTGAAACCTTTTGGTAACTAGAGAAATGGATATCTTGAGGGCAGTGATCTTGGCAGTGATGTGCTCAGAGCTGGCATAAACCAGCTCTGAGCACATCCAAGATCATTACATTACATGCGCTTCAGCCTTACCAGTTGAAGCGCATGTATACGTTACAGTACCCGTCAGTAATAAGGAAGCGGTTGAATATTTCCATCAAGAGACAAATCATAAACGTTTTTCCGCAACCAGCTGGGCCGGTCAAGAATATTTGAATCTGTTCGCGATTGGGAGATAACAGACTCCAAATTACATGTATGAATAGGATCTTTTGCTTGTCATTGGCCATTCTCATTAAGTTGCAGAAGTCCTCGTTGGTCATCAAGTTTTCGCGTTTCTTTGCAATTGCGCTGAGTCGGTTGAGCGTGGGGAGCTTTAGATCCTCATTCATCTCGCTGTTTGGATGATTGTAAAAGCTTCGAAAGGGGACTTCTTCTCGTAGTCGCGTTACAAGGCTATGTAGGTCATTACCACATTCTTCGTCAGGGTCACCGTCGTCGTTGTCTTGACACATCGTCTTACATATTTAAATCGTTTTGCGAATGTCCAAGTCCGATTCATACAATTTACGATCTACTCGTAGTATGAGCTCTTAGTTGTCGTCGTAGATCTTGACATATTTCATCTTTGACGGTATATCTGTGTCCTCATTGTGAAA
The DNA here is from genome assembly GCF_048544385.1 of Mastigoproctus giganteus. Classification (NCBI taxonomy): domain Eukaryota; kingdom Metazoa; phylum Arthropoda; class Arachnida; order Uropygi; family Thelyphonidae; genus Mastigoproctus; species Mastigoproctus giganteus. Next base: position 168,728,495 of record NC_143580.1, read on the forward strand.
TGGAATATGCAGCATTACCATCTCGCGCTTGTACTAGTTGAGATCCTGAGTCAAGTCATAGATTCGATACCGTATTATGTGTGGATACTGCCGTTTCTTGCAGATCTCGTAGCGCTGCATGTGTAATTTGCGACAAAGCATGACAGAGTAACATGATCCAACGTGATTGTAACGATACAAATACTTGTATTGTTGCAATCATATTATTCAACAAATGGCTTCAATGAAATGGGTAATTAGCTATGGCCTAACCTCTTCCAAACGTCGATTCGGTAGAGTGAGCAGCGGGCGTGTGTATCCTATTTATCACTAACATTGATTCGAAAGAGTAAGTAAGTAGCGGGCTTGAGCATAAATTACATCGTTCATGATTTCGATTCTAGCTGGTCGAAATTTAAAAAGTTTACACATAAAACACCTTTCGTGCGTACAGGGTAAGCACGCGATTTTTTTTTCCTGTAAACAGGCAAATCGACCAAAGAACATTCGCAATTTAAGACAATATATACCGCGCAATATGGCGCCTAGAACTCTACAAGAAACAAGCCTCCCTTATACGTTATTTTGGTAATGATCTGCCAAGCCGTTTCTTCCTTTTCTGTTGGTTGATCCAATGATTCGCTGTTGAAAGGAATCTGTCCTAGTCAGCTCATTGGATCCGTTTCAAAAACAGATAGCTTTATTATAAAAATCACAGTCGTTGTTTGTTTCTACAGATATCGGTTCCTGTTTTCAAGCTGAATTTGAATACATTGTATTCATATGAATTTGCTTACTTTTGATTCCAGTTTTTATATCCAATTTATACGAGATGTTTACAATCCGCGGTTCGTGAGCTGACTGTACCTTTTTGACATTTTGAGGTGTGGCCCTTGGAGAATTGCTTGGAATGTTCCATGCCTTAAAATAGTACTTTGTACTTATGTTATGAACGATTCTAATTTTCAACGTTGTTGTCTCCATTCTCCGCTCGTTCGTAATGGCAACGCCATATAGGTCTGTCCGCTGTGTTATTAATCTTTTGCCTTAGTTACAATTGCTATTCTCATCATTTTGCTGTTAATTTGATTGTCATAGTTGAATAAGTAAATTTCCTACATGTTGATATTGATTTTATGTTGATTTGTGGTAGTTTACTTTGATTTTGGGGAACTTCTAATTGTTGTGTGATTAATTTAGTTTGCTTTTCTTCTGCCATTACTTCTTCCCTGGTGGGAACAGAGGTCTTTGTTTGCCACAACAACAGGTCACGTGACCTCCTGGGCGTTTGGTCATTAGTTGATTCCAGTCAGCACCTGATGTTTGAATTTATAATTGCAGCACTGAGTTCATAATTACGACATAGCTTGTCATTATTACCTATTGTTTATAAGAGGTTAATCAGTATGCAGTTATTAAATATGAAATGTGGAATTTGCATATCACATTTTTAAAGGGAACTATTTTTTATTGGGCATTGATATACTTGATTACTGCCGTTTGGGTGACGTCAGCACTTACTATCATTTCCACTTACTATTTTTGCACATTTCCACCCGCCAGTGCCTCCTGGTGACATAAGTTCACACCACCCTTTCCTGGTAACTGTTGTATTTCTTCAGAAGACTTTTCTGGAGACCAGCTTTAAATTCAGTAGAATTCTACTGCTTGACTTGTGAACGGAAATTCTTTTTTTTTCATCCCAATGAGGTAGGATGGATAAAAATGCTGAAATTTCTGATGACTCCTGGTCATCCATGGGAGATGATACAGAAGCTTCTAATAACCTGCCTCCCAAATCTCAGGGCAAATCATCTTCAAATAAGAATAAGTCCAAGAGGTGGCCAAAAGTGCATTCTCTCCACTCCTCTTGCTCAACTCATCCTTCAGTGAGCAACAACTATGATTCACCATCAGTAGACCACAACTACTCAGTATCAGTCCTGGACAAAAGTATCAATACACCGATAGCTGCCTCTATCCTTGAATCGATGGCCAATTCTGCTCCACCTGTCACTCCAGCCACTCCAGCGATAGAGCAATATGGCCTTAGTTGCTAATGCTCCTAAAAACCAAATAATAACAGCAACTCCAGAGACTCCAGTCTCTGCGGCCCCAGATGCTCAATAGAATCCTGCTGCTCCAACAACTCATTCCACTTCAGCAGGCCCCTTGGTGATCCAACCACCTTCTGCCCTGGACCAAACTGTCTCAGCTGGGATTCCAACATCTAGTAAGCTGGCCATTCCGGCACCCCCAGTTCCAGCAATGTCCCTCAGTGTGGGAGACACCAGCTCCCTGCATCAGGACATGTCAGTCCTTCACAAGAATCTAGTGGCATTCATCAACCATGACTCTAATAGGTTTACCAAGGCTGCTGGCAACTACATCCACGAACTCTGGGCAAGCCTTGAAACTATTACAACAGCTCTCCTCATTGAGAATGAGAAGATAAGGGCAGTCAATGAAGAGATAGGAAAGAAATCCTCAATTCTGGAGAAGGTCTTAGATACCCCTCTCCAAGCTCCACCAGCCTCCATCTGATGAGGCTCTGAATCAAACCACAGCACCAATATCCCCTTTAACCTGCTCATATGCTGGTGCTGGGAAAACGAACCTCCCAGCCCCTCCTATGACAACCTCTACTCGGGAGCAACTACCACGAGTCAGCCGACAGAACCCTCAGCATATTCTTCTGCTGAGGGCTTCAGAAGAGTCTGAATTCAAGACAAGTGCTCAAGTCAGAGAACTCGTCCAGAGCACCCTCAAAAACAACACAACTACAAAACGGTAAAAGTGAAAACCCTGTGAACCATCCGTAATCGTGGGGTTCTTTTGGAGACAACCAACAAGGATGACCTTGACAGCATCTCCAACGCTGGATGCCTACAGTCTGCTGGAGTACGGTCAAGCTCTCCAAAACTTGCTAACCCCTCCATCCTTATTTATGACATCCCTAGTGGGCTCTCCAATAACGAAATCCTCGAAGAACTATACCATAAGAATTTAATGGATTTTGGCCCCTCCTTTGAAGAAGTAAAGAGTAATATTGCACTCAGATTCACCATCAAAGCAAATTCAAGTACAGCTACACACCAGGTGATCACCCTCTCACCAACACTCTATAGAAACATGATGTCTCTGAGCAGAATTTTTATAGGCTATAACTCACACAAATTTAGACACAGTGGTCACCAGATGCTTTCTCTGCTTGGGCATGGACACACCTCAGTCCACTGTACTCCTACCTCTCCCACCTGTGGATACTGTGCAAGAAGTGGCCATGTAAACGCGGAGTGTCCAAAAAAGGATGAACCTCCTAGCTGTACCAATTGCAAGCGACGACACAGAGAACATAACCACTCAGTCAGGGACATTTCTTGCCCTGAATACCAACGTGCCCTGGAACTAGTAAGAACAAGGACCGCTGATGGCTGATCCCCATATGTTAACTCCTCAGACTACCTTGAATCCTGTCCCAGTCGCTAACGCACTAACAATCACCAATCCTGCGCAGAACAGCAATAAACTGAAAATCATGCAGATCAACGGTCAGCATTCACGATCCGTTGCAGACGAGATTAGAATAGCTGCTGAGAATCAATCTGTTGACATCATTTCCATCCAAGAACCTTACGCCTCCAGAATCCCCACGGGTGAGGGCCACAGAATTGTGGGCTACTCAATGCATACCAGAGTGATACAACCTATCAAGGTGGATCCAAAAACTGTATTTTGGTGCTGAACGATGAACAGGACATATTGGTCATCCACGGACTCTGCACACAGTTTTCCACATGTATTCAGCTCCGCTCCTCCTCTTTTTCTTTTTACCTAATCTCATTATACTGCCCTCCCTCCAGGGACTTTGCTGACTCACTCAACTACCTGGAGTATGCACTTGATTTTCTGAATGCCAGGAATACAAAAAGTACAATTTTATTACAGCAGATGTCAATGCAAAATCTACTTTCTGGCGCTCTTCCAGCTACTGATTACCGCGGCCTGCTGCTCGAGGATCTGATACTAACAAGAAACTTAGCACTTCATAACCAGCCTAATCAGCTAACCACATATTAGTCGGAGTAGCTCTTCTCTGCACTCCTGCCTTTTTCCCTTCTAGTCCCATGCTGGATGAAAAAAAAAAAATTTTTTTTTCCCTTTCTTCCTCGCCTTCTACTTCTCTGAACCGGAGTCCCCCCAGAGCAGGGCATCCCCTCTTTCTCAAAAAAAAAAAAAAATAAATAAATAAATAAAAAAATATATATATATTAATTAATTAATTATTATTATTTATTTATTTAATTTATTTATTTTTCTCCTCCTCTCTCTCTTTCTCTCATTCTACCCTGGATTGGGACTTCCCTGGACTAGGGAAGTCTCCCTTCTCTCTTCCTCCTTCCCCCTCTTCATCTTTAGATAGTCCTATTTCTTTTCTGGTAAACCCGTTCCTAAGGGGGGAGGGTGAGCAGATAGTAGGGAGGCCTGCCTTCCTGCAGCTAGGGACGAGTGCCTCGAAGCGGCCATCCTGTTAATGGCTGCTTTAAGGTAGTCAAAGAGGCCAATACACAACACAGTATAACAAGACACACAGTATTTATTTTCTTTCCTGTCCTTCTGTGCGGGATGAACTTTTTTTTCTTTTTTTTTTTTTCTCCTCTTCTTTTCTCTCTCTCTCTCAACTATCCTTTTCCTGCCTGTGCGGGAAAAATTTGGCGCTTAAGCCTTTTAGACTCTCAAGTGTTTAAAGGTTATTTCGTGCAGCTCCACATTTCACTCTTTTTGACCACCCTACTATTGGCTAATGGTTTTACGAAATTCTTTAGATGTTTTCTTAATAATCACTTTATGGTGAATGAACTTATCCATTTACAGTAACTCATGGAGTGCCCAGGATTCTTACTTGGAGCCCCTCTCCTATTGTTCAATATTTATATCGGCAGTCTTCCTTGAATTTGACATTACCAATGTAAATTTTATCGTTACGTGGATGATGCTAAGCTATTTATAGCTCCCAACACTGCTGATGATGATGACTGATCGCCCGAAATTGAAGAATTGGTTAAACGTGAGAAAAGAGTGTTATCATTAGAAATTGCTCAGATTTCTAACATGATTCTTAATTATTTATTTTTTCTTGCGCTTGTTACATGATATATCTTATCCAATTACATCCCCCAATTACATGATATATCTTATAGCTGGGGCGGATTTAGGCTGTCGGTGGGCCGAGAAGCAAAGTCAGTAGTCAAAATCCTTACAAATATTTTCTCGAAGGGAGAAGATATTTATAAGGGTCTGCCTACTGAATTTGCCTCTTGGTCCCCTCTGAACATTTCTTTCCCCAATTTGACAGAGGTCCCCAGGTAGCATTTCATGCTGTGCCTAAATCCACCTATATTTAACAGGTATGTCAGGCATCATTATATGGTAGATATCTCCCATAATTATGTTTAGTTCTGTACTGAGGTTTGTAATAGTGCAATAAGTACACTGCAGCTTAAAAGATAAGGAATAAACACCGCAAATATATCAAAAAAAAAAATAAAGAAGTTTTTATTTAGATTATAACAAAACTTCAACGAAGCATTGATGCAAATGATTTCGGGAGCTGCCAAAACATGCCTTAATAGGCGTGTGATCTCCTAAGCATTAATATAGGTGTGACAGCGACTCCTAGTGCAGAGAATGAAATGGGGCTGTTAATATGTGTTGGAGGCGTCAGTTTTCATACTTGCATAACGCCAGACGCAGGCTCAGTGAAATTTCTGGGAGGAGCGAAGGAAAGGTGTGAGTAGGACCATCCTGTTTTGAGCATTCCAGACATGTTTTATTGGATGGGTCTGAGGATCTAGTTGATCATTTCATAATGGTCTGTACTCTCACTCTGAAAGCACTGCCTTTCAGGCGGACAGTATAATTACGTTAGGAGAGCTCTGATTATATACATTATTGTCGCATCAGAGGGATTTGCTAGCGAAATGATTCAAATTGGAGCAATTATTTTGAAGACGGAACCAATGGAAAAAGGAAGATCATAAGGGTCAAGGATTTCATCTCAATAAAGATGAAATCTTTGACCTTTATAATGGCCCTTTTCAGTGGTTTAACAGTGGTGCCAGCCCCTACACGTATTCATCATACACTCCCCTCTCTGAAGTATTTCAAGTAGTCAGTGATGTCCTTTGCAAGCTATAATAAATACTATTTGTTTCTTTTTGTTTTCGCACCCAACAACAGTATTGTCTTCCTAAATGGTTGTCGTTCTTTTGTTATGATCAGGGCCGGAGATGGACCCGGAACACTGTTCTGGTTTTAATAATTTTGATAATAATGAAGTTATTATAATTTTAACAATGAAGTATATTATTAAAAACAAGTTATTTTATTAACGAGTGTTCTCCTTTAAAATTTTGCTCATTAAAAATTTATTGGCACGAGTACAGCTGTCAAATAATTATTACAGTTAATTATATATTAATCATATTAATGGAGAAAATCACCCATGAGGAATGATTTTCGCCGCAATATTATGAGATGCTTTAGACTTCATAAAACATGTAGTAATTTAATTTGAATTTTTATGATTATTTTCTATTGGTGAAACTGTTTCTCATTGATTGTTCTAATCAGAGGGCAGCTGACCTCATCCGGACGTGAGATGAGGATCACTATAATTGTGTTATACAACGGATTTAAACTACACCTTCTAATCAGAAAGCCGAGAATATAATGTCTTCAAGGGTAATCATAAAGGTCAAGGATCTTCACCAATTGGTAAACGTTTTACGACTTTCCGAGACTTTTGTTTGGTGTTAATTGTTATGTTTCCCATTAGGGATTGATCAATGACTGCTCATTTACCCTCAAGACCCAATCTGGAGTCATTCATATAACATGAAGTTTGGCGAAATTTCATTCTATTTGGTACAATCTTGGTTTACAAATTATTGTGGTATGATTTAAAATATTAGTTGCGTGTCTTGGGGTGATAATTAGGTGCATTTTTTCTATGTACCGACATTATATGCGTTTTCTAAACCTGACTTTTTATTCCTCTTTATTTCGATAGTCCACCCCACCTTGTCTTAAAAACCTCTGCTGTCTTCCAGCTAATTTCCGAATTCATTTTTCTTTATTCCTTCATTTTTTTTGAAGAAGTGTCCTGGTTGTTGTTGTTGGAATTAGATTTGTATGACTTCGATGACTTCCTCGTTTGTTATTTTGAAATGTTTAACTGCCTAAGAATTCTTTAAATGATCCTGAACAAGTGACAATCCAAAGTTACCAAGTCTGGACTCTAAGGGTAAGGAGGAGATGAAGAAGAAACTCGCAGATCCTTCCAGTGTTTATTCTCACCGTGCTGCGAGTCATGACGTTGTCCTAATGGAAATATGTATTTGGACTGTTCACCTCTACATTTTGACAGTACTGTTGACTTCATCTTATTCTTCAATTAGGTGTAATAGTATTCCGCATTAGAAGCCCAGTGAGAAAATCAGTGAAGATGACACCATTTGCATTCCAGAAATTAGATGTTCTCGACCGCCGAGCGATGAAGTTCGTTTGCTGCATTTTGACCACCTTTATTGAAGATTGTGAAATACTAACTAGTTATACCCTTCTGATTGTGGCAGACATGATTGCCATAATGGGCTTTGAGTCTGATAAAATTTTCGCACAGTTTCGCCAGTTTTCATTAATTGGCAAGAACTTTATAACAATTCACTGCTCAACAGAATTTCGTATACCCCTTTCAGGTATAACGCTGAGTACTGAATAAACCTTGTACTGTCTACCATAACTAATAGTTATTCACCTAACCAATGATGTCACTTTGCATCCCTCTGTTTCCTTAATAAGCAAGCAAAATTAAAAAAAAAGAGCACATAATTTATAATTAATATAATTTGAAATTTTGTGTTTATTCAACTGAAATATAGTTTACAGGCCTTTAAGTGGAATATTCTAATTCATTTTGACTTAATCGGAAGTTAATTTAAAAAGTCACACTTCTCTCTCTCTTTCTAACACTTCAGTCTCTCTATTTCTCTTCCTGCCTACTTTTATCCTCCTCCACTCTTTGATTCAATATTTTTAAAGTTCCATATTAAAATTAAAATGCAAAAGTTTTTCAAACTTGATTAGTTGTGAGTAGTTCATGAGTTGCATAATACAGTATTTTTGCATAAACATTTGTGTGCCAGCATAGTCGTAAATAAAATGTCAACAAAATGAAGAAAGTGAGGGGACGTCGCACCAAATTATAAATATTAAACATTCCTTTGAGAGCAGAAAAAGCAAATATTTTATGCTATAATTTTATGTTATGTCGGTGACATTTCAGTTTGTATTATTCGTGCATCCTCGTATGAAAAATATAAGGTGAACAAAATTCTAAGTAGGGATTCCGACTGATATATCCCGTTAATTTTGGGTTGCAAGAAAATTTGCCCAACAGTATTGTAGACAGTCAAAAGACGGATTTTTAGGATGGAACACGATAAGGATATAGTTTATTTTTTTGCGTTATTTATTTCGCTGTATTAGATTTAAGAAAAACATCTGCATTTTTCTGTTCATAGTTCTTTATATATTAACTGTTTCTTTCGCCAAAGACAAGTCCTAACTTCTTTTTCTTGTTTTCTGTATTTATTTCTGCTGCTAATGGGTCTCCTGCCGGCCATAGCAAGGTAGTGCAATCGGCAATTTTTAAATCACTCCCCTCTCTCCACTGGGATTCGAGTTAGTTGCTCAAGCTTTATTTTCTTGATGATATGGCCTCTATCTACTTTTGCCACATGGCTTTGGGATGGCTGATGACGTCACTAGCTAAACTCTGTCTGCATTAAATGCAGCTCCGTGCCTTCGGATGATGAGATTTTGTAACATAAATTTTGAAATGAAAATACATTATATTTATTAAATATATACGCTGTAGTACTTATTTTATTAATTCGGGATGTAGTTTCCCTGTGTGATGTTTTTAAAAACTTGCCCCAGATATATTAGGGATGCTGGAGTGAACAGTCAGTGACTGTTCACTCCAGCATCCCTAATGAAGACAGCTACATAATGGTTTCAACAGCAAACAGTACAATTATATCATGGTCTGCCCAGAGTCCACTTCATACAAGCCTGCAGCAAAGGAGACCCATGAATTTCAGATGGATACAGTTCCTCAATAGGATGGAAGAAAGGCACTTGTATAACTGGTTTTATCGTGGTTTTAATGGCTGACGCACGATCATTTGATGCGTGGAATACTCTCCGCAATGTATCACATGTTTATAGATAATGATGGACACTTTTAGAACGAAAATTTCCTGCCTATCACAATTGTTTAAAAATAGTTCGAGGAATATGATAGCAAAATGTGTGTCATCTTCCTGACTGCTGCACTCAACCTTTCTGACACCTTTCAGACGATGGCCGAATTCAATCTGCTAACTCTAAAGAACAAAATTAGGCCCAAAGTATTTTCTAATTTCTTCTATTTTTCCAAGGTTACAAATATTCTTTGTTAGTAAAGTTATGGGCGAACATGAGATATGTGCAACTTCTGTCTCAAAAGTTCCAGGATTGATTTTATTTTAACTGGTAAAAATCAATTACTCCCCTATTCTCATATATGTTTTGACTAGTTCATTACTAGCTGGCATAACGAGTTTATGCGCAGGCATATGGTGCGCCTGAGCATCAGCTCGTTACACCAGTTAGTAATGAACTAGTCAAAAGCATCATCTCGTCATAACCAGTCGATATACCAGAGTGGAAGAACAACAAACGACCATTAAATTTTGTTGTCGGTGAAAGATTGTTACTGGAGATGAAACTTGATATCTCCACCGTGATTCTATGACAAAGGGACAGTGTAAATAGGAAAAGCATCCAAGCACTTCCCTCAAAAAATTTCCACTCAGGGTTGATTGTGTGTCTCAACGTCTTTTGCTGAGTTATGGGCATCAGTAAAGTGGTCCATACAATAGTTTAAACAAGCTTCATATGACTACACGCAGATTTTGTTTTTATTTCTGTTGGCACAGCTCACAAAACAATGAAAAGTCATTACTTATCGGACATTGAATACATCTAAACTACTGTGACAGAGTTTATGACGAATATCTCAGAAACTGCTTTCAAGATTTGTTTTGGCAGAGCTGATCATAATTGAAAAATATCTTTTTTATGTAGTTAGTCCTGAAATTTTTGAGACATTGTAAACAATTCTGCAAACAGCGTGTACAGTATGGTCTATATATTAACAAAATCAAAATAATGTCTTGATTAATTTGTCATACTTGAATCTTTTTTTGACAATTTTAGCTGTAAAGTTCTCAGAAGCCCTTTTAAGGGCTTCTGAGAACTCTTAAACTCATATAGTGCTGTTTGTTATTGAAATTTCAATTTTTGGCCGATTTTTTTTAAAAATTAAGTTAGATTTTTATAGTGCTTGGTTAAATAAGAAGCCATTTTGAAGTTACTGAAGTTAAAGAACATTGTACTAGCAGTCATGATGATGTATTTTCATTAACCGAAATAACTCCAGTGGATAATACTTTTGTTCTTGTCTGTAGTGATAACAGATATTGTCAGTTATATGAAGAGCAAGTTTATTGCAATTCTTAAAATATGACCGGAACATATACAATGCTAAAACCACATAGCTGCCTTTGTAGGCTTAGCCATTGCTGATCAACAGTTATTTGATGGGTGTTCTAGTTGAAACAGACCAAATGTTGACACATCAGTGAAATAGATATTTACAAACAAGACATAAGGCGAGAATAGATTTAAGGCAAACAGAGAACCTTAACAGATAGTTTCGTTTTGAAAGTTCGAGGTCTTTAAGTAACCTAAAATTAGAATGCATGTATGTACATAGCGACTAAAAATCACGGGGGCAGGATTAAATTTATTAACCGTGCAACCATCTACAGAGGAAGAATGACGAGGCAGCATAAATATATCTGTAACGTAAGTATACATTCTCTTATATACAGATCACAGCCATTAGCCAGGATAGCAGAAGAAGCTTCCGAATACGATGGTCACAGTAATATTTCGTACAACGAATTAAAATTTTATTGATAGATTATATTTCAATAATTGATAATAGTATATAACATAATTTTACACTTTCATTGCATGAGGACAACCAGATATCTGCAAGCATGAATAAGAACAGCATGAAAATCTTGATCCGAAGAAGACCAAACAACGTTGTTATGGACAACGAGTGAATGCATGCATGCGTTGTATGTATGTGTATGTGTGTGTGTGCGAGGGTTAAACCATCACGTGTATAACCAGAACCAGACATAAGAACCTCTATAACAACTGGGTAAAAAGAGAGGCAGTTTATTCGGAAAATCTTTCGATATGTTGCTTCCCTAGAGATACTGCAAATTCAGGGCATGTTTGTTATATAACCGAAATAACAGGGAACCTCTCCCATAATCCTTTATCTTCAGCGCTTTCGAATGATGCAGTCGTAAGACTGAAAGACTACATGGAGTGGGGGAGGGGTGCACAAGTTTCACTGCCATTTAGTTAGAAATAAACATCTTGAACAGACTGGATTACAAAATAGGAAACGATATTGCTTGATTCAGAACTGAGCATTTCTTGTTGTTCTATGGGATACAGTCAGATACAATGAATACATCGAAATTATCTCAATTTGTAGTAGAAACTTGAAGCGTGCGTTTACGACTGAAAACAAAGGAGATCTGTAGATGGAACTCGTAAAGGCTTCTTGATATATTCGTTATGGGTGTTTTCCCATGGAGAAAGGACATTAGGAGAACACTGCCGCACTAACAGATGAATTTAATCCATAAATCCAGTGCTAACCAGCTTGTCCAGGAAAAACTTGACATCTCCTAGTTCGGAATCGCGAATTCCCAAGGACCTGAGGAGACTAAAATCTCCTGTCTCCACAGCCATAAAAACATTCCTCAGATGCTCCAAATCCGATCTCATCAAATGTAGCGCCTTTCCAAAGTCTTCCAATGTCTCGCTTTCTGAAAATAAATAACAACAAGAATTACTCACTTTTACAAACTAAATTTATCAACAGTAGAATTAAAATTTAGATACGGTATATCCAATAAAAGTGTAAAATTTTTTTCAATTTACACTTTATTGGATATTTCGCTTTATAAAATTTATATTTTTTCCTTTCCTCATTAAAAGAATATTAATAAGGAAAGTTATATTGTTTTAAATGAAATTTGCGTGAAGTCCTAGTAATTAAATTTCGCACTTCGCCGAACTTATCTTTTTAATAGGGATTAGTTATGTAATCCCTATTAAAAAGATAATAGGGATTACATAACTTAAAATAAATCCCTTTTATTAGGGATTTATTTTAATTTAAATCTATTTCTCCTAGATGTAGCATTAAAATTAAATGTAAAATATAGGTTTTGTTCATATTTCTTTAATTTTTAAATATTGTGTTTTACATTTAATTAAAATTCACCTTAAATTGTCTGTTTCCAGGTAAACTTCATATTGTATCGAAATTTACCTGAATTCCCAAATTTTCTTTGCCCAGTTAGGTATGGAAACCTTTGGGAGAGGGTGCCCAAACAATCCTGGAGGGATTTTATCCATCAATAACTTTTGTCGTTTTTGAAAATTTATTTAATTTGAACGATGCTTGCTATTCATATTATTTCCTGTACATAATAAATCAAATACGATGTCCGCTCGTTGATGGGTATTATAGGCCAGAACGACAGTCTGTGCATACTTCGTTCTTGACTTAAAAAATAAATAAATATTTGCTCTTATCGATGTGAAAAGGTTTCAATTTTACCTAATTTTCTCCTCAGAACTCTTTAACTTCTTTGCGGTACGCTGTTTGAGAAGCACTGCACTCGAAATATATTAACAACAAAAATTGAGATAAACTCCACCCACCCTAATAGATCGAACAAAAAGAGTTTTCGATTTTATCCAGCAAAGTCTTAAAGTAAACTTTAATACGATTTTGCGATTACAGGATAAACTTAGGAGTTAGCTTAGTCGTTGATGGCGCATTTATTTGTTTTAAAGAAGGTATTTCAGCATATTATGGGATTTCCTATAAGGTAATGGTAGTCTGTATAATGCAGTCTTTATCTTATTTTTTGGAAGAGGATTACATTTGCCAATAGGGATTGTCAAAAAGGAAAAATCCCTAAAACGGCTTAAGTCTCTCTCTCTCTCTCTCTCTCTCTTATATTCACTGATTGTAGTTCTTTACTGTGTAAATAGCAGGCAGAATTTTTTACTTACCAGATAAAGCTATAGCAACTTTCTGAACTCCTCCTAAAGGGGCTAAAGCATCTCTTGCCTTACTTCCAAATAGTTTCTCCAAATAGTTCGGTCCATGATTAGCTAGCAATGTTTGCAGGAAATTGGCTGTTTCTTCTACAGGGGGTCTTTTAGCTAAAGACAAAAAAACACAAGTTTTTTAAAGTTGCCCATTTATGCTATTGAGGGAAACAAACCATTCATAAAAATTTCAAGCAGCGATTTCTATTATATTTTTTTCCATAAAATTTACTTAGAATTTATTAGAAAGATTGCACAAAGTTACCGTCTATTTACTCATATAATCTCTGAATTTAGTGAATTCCTTTTTTAGTTTCTTATATTTTAAGCCAAGTAATATGGCCAGATGGATAAAAGGGTTAGTGAAAGCGTGAAATGAAAATCTTTTAAACGAAAGAAATATTGTATTTTCACTCCATTTCCGGGAGGAGATGTGGGCAGAAAGCAGGAAGCCACATATTAAGGATATGGTACGAACATCTCTCGAATTTTGACAGACCCATATTAAGCTTCGTCAGTCGATGAACTTCAAAGAGGGAAACTGGGCATTGTGTATAAGAATAACGAAATCATTTTAGAACAGGAGAATTATTTGTTTATAACCCTAATTGAAAGATATTTTATCAGTGGTACTTTCAAAGCAAAGTAATGATCAACGTACAATTTCTGCCAAACATTACGAAGGGTTTTGAAAAGGAATAGCGCGAAGAAGAGTACCTGCAGTTTGGTTTAATAGTACAATGGACTGTCAAAGACCCTTAATCCGATTAAATCTCCAGATGCATCATGTATTTCGAATGCCAGTGCATTCTAGATAAGCGATCTGATGAATTATTTATTCGATTCTCCGTCGACCTGATATGAAATGGAAAATTTATTCGTCCAATTCCGGATACGGAAACAATAATTCATTGGAGAACAAAGGGCAGCCATCATTGCGGGGAATGAAAGAGTGAATATATTTACCGAGAGGAAAAATTTAACTCGTGTATTTGAATTATTTAATGTCTGGGGTAGGAAAGAAAATAGCTTATATCTGTAATGATAAGTGAGCGTAAAGCTATTTCCCCTATCTGGGTAACTTAATCCCCAGTCTCATTAACGAAATGGATGCAACACAAGAATTATTATTAGATGCGTCGAGTAAGCAATGGCAGCCAAAGTTTATTTTTATGAATAGGAGAGTTTTCTGCACACCCACCGAATTACCCAGAAAAGGTCTTTAGGGATGGTAATTCAAATATTATGTGTATTGCTCTGATCTATTGATCCTTTTAGCCAACAAAAAATATCGAGAACAAAATATGATTTTGAATTATGGAGAGTATAGGAAGGATGAGCACAGGAAAGATCATTTTCATTAAAATTTTCACTGAATGCTGAAAATGAGCTTCACGTTAGCAGTCTCATTATAAAAACAGGGATTACAGGTAGGCAGCAGAACGCTAATCTCAATGTATCTGCAGATAAGGAATTTTCTTTTCTGCAGTGGCAACACGATCGTCCCTGATATCTTTTATAAATGTTTGATTTAGCATTAGTATTAGCCTTATAGTGCAAGGAAGCTCTGAATTTAAAACAAAAATATTAATTAACTCAAATTAAAGAAGACACCTAAATTGTACGAAGGCCATTCCAGATTCTAAATAGTCACGTTCTTTTTAACTGACTCAAAGAGTAGCAATTTATTATTATGATCGCATCTTCTCGGATATGACCCCTTTGAGCCTATGTATCCTCACCAAAATGTAAACATGAACTTTATTTATTAGTGTGTCAGAGAATACAAGTAGAATATAACTTCAGTTATTCGCGATATTATTAATAAGCTATGTTTTAAAAAATTAAATACTTGATATTAGTTTATAAATAACAGAACGTTATTTGGGTATTTTAAAAGGTGATGTAATTCGGTTTACAGCCACGTGATGGCATTTTATGTGGTATTTAGATATAAAAAAGAACAAAAGATGCGCGATAAATGCAGTAATCAGAAATATAGACCTCAAATAATTGACTCTTTTTTTCTATTATGGCTGTTTTTAGCGATTATCACGTTAATGAAACAATATACAAAAACTTTTAGGATTAAATATTAGTTCCTGCGAAATATCTTTATTCCCAAATTTATTAAACGATATCAGAATAAATTATTTATTAAATAATATCCGAGCAAACCAATTTAATAGAATAAAATTCGCCCCTTTAAGTGCTCTCCATATGAGTTAAAATATAGTTGAAGAGGGGAGAGCGAAAGAGGAAAATATAGCCGAAGAAAGAAAGAGGCTCTTCAGAATAAAGGGATGTCCTCAAAATATTTTCGATTAGATGGAGGATACGTGACGACAAGAAGCTTATGATTTTAATGAAAGCTTTCTTTTTCACTTCTTTCTTACTTGTACTTATGGTGGAGCATCCGATAAAATTTGAAAATTATCTTTTACAAAAGCCATATATTTTATTAAGATTTATCAATTCATTTAACATCAAAACATGATGGCTTTGCAACTAGTTTTTATCAAAATTTCAATTGTCTTAGTTTTTTTAAACGTTGTAGAGGCTTTCTTAAAAATAAAATCGTTGATGTGGACACTTGTTTAAAAAAAAAAAAAAAAACATTAACAGTTCATATAAACTGTATTCGCCATATATTTGGAAATATTGACGTGTGACGTTCAGTGACTCTGGTTTTCACCACTAGATGGCGGAAGGTATTCATTCATTCATCACAGTAGACTAGCTTATTGCTGAACATAATGCAAGATTTTATGCTCCTATCCGTGAAGGTTTCAACTTCACGTCTGCGCACGTGATGACCCTCAAAGACAACACCACGCGGGTCATTACGGTGTGTACGTAACGAAGAGCAGTGGGCGTATGAGGTGTAAATCCTGAACTCTTTCCGTACTTCGTTTTAGCACTATTGAATTTTAATGGGAGCCTGAAGGCGAGCGACCACGTTAGAAGACACTTCTCAGTGGTAATATGAATATAGTAGTAGTGGGACTTTTCATAGTGGGGGAGGGAAGTCATGTTTTGTATACAGATGGATAGAAGTCTGGACATAGCCCTCGTAAGATATCCAGTTAGTGCCATCCAATAAAGAAAAGAAATCACCGAATTATGGTCATCCCCATCCGTAATGGACTCTTGTTTTTTCTGATTGAAGTGCATTGGACTGTCGATGTTTGACTTGCATCTGATCAGCAAGTGGATGGACAGGTTCCATGAATACTCTGTGATTCAGGATTGTATTCCACAGCCATGAGTGCGACTCGTCGTTGGGTATGCAGACATATCTCAAAGCGGAACACTGTTGTAAATAGGTGGTGGGGATGCCGGAAAAGCTGGCTGAGACGGCCTGGTTTAATACAAAAGAAAAAAATAATAAATAAATAATGTTGCGCAGCTCGCAGTATAGAAGCCAAACAGCTTCTTACGCTAGAAATGGTAATTTGCATCTGGTTGCGCAAGTCAAAGTAGCAGTTATAGGACGTAGTAAAGATATCGCGGAATTTCTAAAGGGCATGATTGTAGGAGCTCGTGCGTCGGGTGCTTCCATATCGGAAACGGCACGTCTTGTCGGTTGATCACGGCCCACTGTGGTTAAAGTATACAAAAAATGATGTCGAACGGGTCAAACAACCTCCCGCCGACAGAAATGTAAAGGATTAAAAAATATATTTATTAGGATCACCCGTAAAGTTATTTCATCTGCCTATGTGTATTGTGTCTGTAAATTGCTTGTGTTCTCTGTTGATTTTCCTGCTTTGGTGGACGAAAAACCTCGGGTTTCGAGGAAACAACCTTGCTATTAACGCCTGAGACCGACTAACTCAGCCACGAAGTGAAAAAAGTTCATAAAAGTTCCTAGCCTCATCGACGAGATTCGAACGGGTCTTTTCCACACGGCGGGGAAGACGGTGAAGATATCACTATTCTACCCGTGCAGATGAACTAAAAAGGATTATCAAAGGTGGAAGTTCGTGGTAAGCGAAGGGAGCAGCGCGTTGTACGGACTCAACGGGATGTCATTGTGCTACAGTTGACATCGCAATACAATATGAGGAATGCGAGAACAATATCCCAAATGAACGACGCATCGCACGCTCAGACATATGGGGGGTTTCCACAGCAGACGACTCAGACACCCTCTCCTTGACGCTGATCATCGTCGACGGCGAATGCTGTGGTGTCCACAAACGCTGTTTGGAAATTGGAGGACTGAAAACCAATGTGCTCCGTCGGTGAGTCCAAATATCTGGTGCAACACGACGACGGACGCTTTTGTGTATGGCACAAGCAACTCGAGTCCGTGGCCCAGGCCCCAGTGGGTAGCACAGTTGGTAGAATAGCCGTCCTCCCTCGTGGAAAAGACCTGAGTTCAAGTCTAGTCGATGATGCAAAGAATTTTTATAGGCCTTTTTCACAACGTGGCTGAGTTAGTCGGTCTCAGGCGAGGGTAGCCGGTTTTTTTCGTCCAGAAAAACAAAAAATCGCCCTCATAACACATGCAATTTACAGACAATATACACCGAGCAACGTGCCTTAGTCGCTGATGCTCATAAAACTCTACTAAAACAAACAACAAACATTACTTGACCTGATCAAAAGCAAAAATTCATTTAATTTGTTTACAATACTCCTGGCATTACTGCACAGACAAATTAAGTTTTGTATTTTATTGCTTTTAACAGTACACGATTATTACTTATAAGTGTTTTTCAAGTTGCTTACGGCTTAATTGATGGTGATCTTAGATTCTTTGTTTGCTGGTAGCCTACTGTCTTAAAAAGCATCAACAAACAGATTTTATTTTCAGTTTATAGGCAGTGCTGGGGTTACCTTATTTGAGTTACGCCAATGAGATTACATTTATGCTAGAGTTAGAAGCAAAATTTGATGGAATTAATCACATGGTATAATATTATGAAACATGCCTCAGTGACAGAAAAATATTCTGCGATTAAATTCTCAGTAATTCACTTTTCTGCTAAAATGATTATTATTACTGCATTAACTGTTGCATTTATAGAGAAATACAACTGTTTTTTACGAGTTTTCTCCCTGTAATTGAAATTGTAATTGTAGATCGCTGCATGTTTAGTTTGTTCTGAGAATACTTTATTTCTACTCAGTGAGTTAATGAAGTCGTGAGGGATTAGGGCTGTCTAGACAGTCATCTTATCTATTTATGACTACAGACAGAATGGCTAGAAAGTGGAGGAAACATTGTTATGGATGCTGCCTGCTTAAAGAAAATATATTGAGAAAACTCATCATATCGAGCTCAAATCGCTGATTTAATTTTCTTAATATTTATGACAGGAAATAAGCCCGATATTCAAAACTTGGAATAATTAGGATGTTGTCCATAATAGATTCGTGCGAGCGGATGCTTTTAATCATTGTAATCATTCGTGCGAGCGGATGCTTTTAAGCATTGGAATTTTGCAATGTGTCGAAACTAAATCAGTTGCTGTTAACTAACTGAATTAACTGGAATGATCTGCTGTTAATAAATCACTTCTAATTCGAAATGCTTGTCTCTCAATTACAGACGTACAAAGCAGCCTCTTGAAGATGCGGAACCCCATACGTATAACTCCCACAATGGGTGATCGGTGCTAGCCTTTAAGTGAGTGAGCGAGTTACAAGTATCCCACACGAATGGTGGGTTTAAATACTAATGGTGACCTGAATCTTCCATTATATACGTGAATTTCCAAGCCTCGGAAGTATGTTTCTCAGAATACTTTTTGATCTGTTTAGTACATTAGGATTTTACGCTGATCAAACGTTGCGAGAACAGGAGGTACACAATATCACTTTACCAAATTTTAATATTCGCTTGTCTCTTGTATGCGTGTCCTACGTGTGGGCTATCACGAATGGAAATCTCTTGGGGCTGTTAGTTGACTATCGATGCTCTGGCTATGGATGCTGGCAGTGAGCAGCAAGCACACGAACCTGTCACTAATACAAACAACAGCGGGAACTGATCATCCCCTTCAGTAGTGGATGGTTGTGAGTGACTCTCTCACCAAAGCCACGAAAGCCGTTCTCGTCAGTGGATCGTGAGGACCTTCACATTATAACGAGGGTCATGCTAACATGGAAATCTGGTAGCAATTGCATCCAGACACCAGCCCTTATCAACAGCAAAGGTGACAGAAAGCTTTTCCTGTCTGGGAGAGACGGGCGGCATTTTTTTTTTGTTTTCATCGAAGCGCTCTAAAGTAGGCACTGGATTTAAATCGTGGAGAATTGTTAAAAAATGGACTATGGAATTCATATGTCTTCGGAGGTAGCACAGTGGTTATAATCACCGTCATCCCCAAACGGAGTGGAAAAACCCCGGGTGCGAATCCCACCAATGATATGAGGAACTCTCATGGACTTCTTTCATTCCGTAGTTGAGTTATCCGGTCTCAGTGGAGAACAGCAAGGTTTCTTTCTACCGGATCGATTCATATAGTGTATTTGAGCTTTCTATATAGATATTCTCTACAGTGGTTTGTCATCGATTATTTTCCTATATTGCTTCATTTTGATAGCGCCCCCTTATGATTTTGAAGGTCACGTGTATTTCTATATTATCAATTACTGTTGATTAGTTGAAGACTCCGTTACAGCAACAGGAAGAATTTCCTTAGCTCTTCTCCTAAAGCCATATCAATTTTTTCCTGAACTGGGGATATTTAGATTTTTCATTAAATGGCACACATATCTGTTCATATGCGGATACGATTGATGAAATCGATATAAGCGTCATCCACGACGCAATTGTACCCTTTCAAACTATGGTTGCTTCGACGTTTGGTTAGGTATATGTTACACGCCAAAGCAACTAAGGCTATGGGGAGTCCATATATTGCGTCTGTAAATTTCGTGTGTCCTATGGTTGATTAGGCTCGTCTGCACGGTAGAACAGTGATATCGTCACCGTCTTGCCCGCACCGTGTGGAAAAGGCCTGGGTTCGAATCCCGTCGATGACGCGAGGAACTTTAGTATGCTTTTTACACTCTGTGGCTGAGTTAGTCAGTCTCAGGCGTAGATAGCAAGGTTTCTCCCCTAAATCAGTCACGTGGAGAAAAAAGCCAATAAAAATAAAAATTAAAAAAATTAAAAGCCAATAACGGCATTCTAAATCAGGCCTTTCCCACTAGATGTGGGGGGATGTGCTTTAAAACAGCTCAACAAGGACAGCTAAACGATGATGGTCGAAGGAAGGAGTCTTATGGGACTTCTAAGAAGAATGTGAAGAGATGGAGGAATCTTGAAGTAAGGTCTTGATTGAGTGGACTGTAAATTTAATGCCATACATTGGAATTATGTAATTTAATCGAGCAGAGTAGGCTGCAAGTTGAGGAAAAGAGTGAAGCATTAAACAAGTCTAGCAGGTTTGTTTGCAGATGTCGCATTTGTGAAAGGCCAGTAGAAAACGACATCAGTCAAATTCCATTTCTGTTGTTATGCACGAGTTTTATTTACAAACACAAAAAGTTCATGTTGTTGATGAAATAATGTTTCTGCTAGATACTTCTTAACATTTGTTTTCTTGGGTTGACGCTCCACAGCCTTGATTTAATTGATAATTTTTTTTCTAACTGTGATCACGTTAGGTCCTTCATTAACAAATTTAATATGTATTTCCTTAGATTGTGAGATCTGAACAGATCTCACAATCCAAATATTATATTTTACAGATAATATTTTGTAAAAATATAGATCATATTTTATAAATAAAGATTAACAAATGAAAAATGACAACTCTCCTCTTATCGAATTAATCCTGTGACTACAATGAATTAATCATTCCGATCATCGACTGTTAACTAAATCTTAAAATGGTCTCAAGTTATTACTGTTGAGAACACTAGATGTAATCGAATATGTGTAAGTGTTACGGGTACATTGAACTCATTAAAATGAAGTATTCGTTTAATAAGAACAGGGTTAACGCTCTGCAATTGCTTTTATTTATGCGACTATGTGTAATTTATTTAACGAATCTGTATTAAATCAATTAAGGACTTGATCTCGGTTATAAGAGAGCAATACGAGTATATTTCTAAAGTAACAAGTAGAAGTTCTCTTAGAAATTCTATTATAAGTTTTAGGTTATGCTCTATCAAGTCGATTAGATTCATTACTGGCAGTAGAAGATACTACAGATGAATCAGGAACTTGAAACTGTCTGCCGTTAACTCCAAAAATAGTTCCCCTAAGGAATTGAGTGAACTGCTACTGGAAACCCTTAGGGAGTGATTTCGGAGAGCAATTATCCCACCTCTGAAATCTCTACCTGTATGTAATGGGTTAAATAAGCCAGCAAAAGTTCACTGATCCTGAAAGAACTGTTCAAACTCAGACAATAAATAAATTAGTCTCCAGATTCAAGTACCCGAGCGAATTTCGGTTTGTTCAAATGTAATACCGTAGTAAGAATTCTGATAATAGCTTGGATTGAGTTGGTTGGGCTCAGTTAATCTTCTGTAATTTCTATTACCCGCGTGACTTGTTGCTTATAGCCTTATTTGCTTTGGCGCTGAACACAAACACACATTACAAAGTCTTCTCTTTTTCCATAGGTCCAACAAGTAAAATCCTGCTTATGTCACTGTCATTGGGAATGCATTTAAACTTTTTGCAAGGTACGATGGATCGTGAAGTAATTTCATTTACAGAATATTCTGCATAGCGTAAACATATTATAGTTTCTGGATTTAGGAACAATCATCATCATTGTTGCATCTCAGAATATTTATATAATTCCAAAGAGAAACAATCGCATTATACAGCACGAGTAGAAGTCCTCGAAGCCCAACAGGCTACTTTGCCTTACAAAAGAACGTCTAGAAAACCCAAGGATGGAGATAGAAGTTGATTATTGCATTCATTTTTTGTGTCATTTTTAATTAATGAAAATAAAGGAAAGGAATAGTCACAATTTAGGCATCGAGTCTTTCGAAATGAATGCTCAGTCTCTATTTACTTTAATGAGCAGCGCAGGCGTAAATGTACTTCTCAACCAGCCTTGCAACTGCTTAATGTAGTCTATCTTCCTAAGGGGAGGATGCGGATGCAACATTGGAAAAATGGATTTCATTCTCGCGGCCCTTCGGTAAATATGTTTTTCTGACTCTTCGTTCTCCAGCAGCTTAGTTAAAAGCATCAGGTACCCCGTTTCCAATTAGACAAATAATTATTTCTGCATCTTTACGGTTTGAACACATTAAGCGGATGTAATCATTACTGCCTTTGTTACGGGTGCCCTGGGGAATCGCCTCATCACCTCTCTCATTTCCGTTCCTCAGGCTTTCGGCATGATCAAATATATATCTCGGTGAAGTGTGCCGAACTTGTTAACCATTACGGCTTTCCTAATCTACGCACGAAACAAGAGGAGAGGATTCAAATCAATAGCCGGAGGCACTGCGTGCGATTTTGTTTCCAGAATGTGCTTCTAAAACTTTATTAGAAAAGAAATGGACTCCTTCAAACAATAAAACAAAGAGGCGGTGGCTTCGTGCTAAGCATGGCAACTCAAGTTGATGAAGGCAAGTCTTAGCGCAATAGAAATGGTGCTGAAAAGACAGACGTTGAAATGTTTAGAAATAAAAGCGAAGATTGTGTGGTGTTCTCTGATACTGTTTTACTTCCGTGTGCATTATATTTATTTCTAAACTATTCGCATCTTTCTTTTATGCATAAAATCTAATATTAGTCCCTCATTTTCAGATAGGTTTGTTTCAGAAATTAAATTGTTTAATATGCAATAGCTTGAGGACGTTTTCGATTTCCACTCTGATTATTGTTTTTAAGAGCAACGGTTTAGAATGGACGTTGCACCAACAATTCATAATTGAATATTTCCTCCCCCTTTAAAATGGAATAACTTGTTTATCAGCCCTCATTGGCAATTATTCGTTATAACAGACAGCAAATGATTTTACAAAGCTTCATAATCAGTCGCAAACTTCTTCCTCCAGTTCGGCGGATGATTAAACCTTTCAATTAAACGAGTTTGCATTCTTTTCCCTCCTCCTAAATGTTAATTAAACACGAGTGCTCAGGATGCGATCGGCGAAGAAAGCGGTAGCTTTGTGGATCTTATTTGGTGAAAGTTATTTAAAAGATATTCGCGAAAAAAAAAAGCACGCGCATGCAGAAATCCTACAAAGTCAGTGTGTGCTTTCTTTTTGGTTGGTCTGGCTGTAAGAAAAACAGATACTATTTTCTAGCTGGTATCAATAAAATTCCTTTTTTGGATCCATATTGATCACAATATTAGGATTAATTATTGAAAACAAATGTTTAGCCGTAATTTAGGTAATTTTTCTGTAGAGTGGCTACACTCCAAAAAGCGTGCTCGTACGAGATCCGTCTTGTGGATGTTAAGAAGGCTAAATTGAGTTACAAAATATGTACGTACAAAAGTGAACTTTTTTGTAATGATATGAGTAGGAAAGTTTTCGTCAACAGTTTTAATATAAGAACAGTGATAATTCCATTTGCTAATGTTGCTTTATAAAGCTGTTATCTTAAATAAGACGTTATTAAATCATTGGAATGAATTTACCATCTAGAAATCGATAGATTCCCCAATAAGAGAATAACTGATAAGAATATTGCCAGTGGAACAGAACAGAAAATGTGACGTTGATAATAAAATGTCTCCTCGCAAGGTCCTGCAAGGGCCTGCGTTCGCATACCTTTTGTTAACCGGAGGAATTTAGATTTTTTTAAACTTTAATAGTTGTTTCTTCATTAGATTCTTTCATTCATTCTGATTGTAAAGCACATTGCTTTTATATTTATGTTGACAAATATCTTTCCGTAAACTATGTTAGACACAAAAATCTGAGGACGGTAAATTGGTCCGAAATTTATATTTCCACACTTTAATTGGTTTTAGGTTTTATATTCTAAATCTGTTAATGAGCATACATAGATCTTATTAACAAATCCATCATTCAAAACGTTCCTTTTACTAGCGTGTTAGGTACTAAAATTTGCTTGTTGGATTGATAGTTATTTGAAACAAAAATTAAAATTAAAGCTTAAATATCTTGAGATGTTTAAGTACTCAGGTTTGATCTCTGACGTATGAGCATTCTCGCAAATATTTAAAAGAACCCTGTCTCATTTGAAACCAATAAATGCATCTTCCAAACAAAACTTTAATTGAGCAGACTACAAATAAAGGCCACAGACCTGTTTAGAATTAAATAAAGTGTAATAATTTATTAATTTAATTTAATAAAGTAATAAAGTTAGTAATTCTAATTTAAACAGTATTGGTATGTTAAAATCTAAGGGTCAACTGGTTAATTCTCCATTAGAAATTATACACGTTTGCAGATATTTTTGAATCGTTGAATTGTTAAATCTGTTCCTAATCATTCTACGAGTTTTGTTCCTTTGATGCATCTCATTCTCTTTCTAATATACTTTTAAATTATTCTGACATAACATACAATATCTAATGATTACGCTGTAGGTGCTGAATGCCTTATTAATGCTCTTGAGAACAAGAATCTTTTGATTCTTGCTCATAATCTTGACTCTTGCTCATATGAACAAGAATCTCTTGATTTATAATTTACCTTAAACAAATTCAATTGCTGAATGAAGGCAACAAGCTTAGCAATATACGAACTATAAAAAAAACTCGGACTGTACCACGTTAACTAAACCAGCTACTGTCATCAACTTGGATCTGAGAAGGGGAAAATGATGTGCCTTTATCGGATAATTAGTTTGAATTATTTTGGATAATCGCTGAGACAACTGATTCTGTTATGTGTTCTAATTGAATCGTTTATTTTTCAAAAAGGGCTTAATTTTGCAATTACTATTACGGAAATGAATAAGCCTTTCGTTTTGTCTGAAAAACGAATAAGCTACAGATTTAGTTCCATTACAGATCCAGGATGACAAAGCTATTATTCGATTTCTAAAGGGTGTAAGTCACTGATAATTCTGTTTTCAAAATAAATGCGAAGACCTTTCAATTGTTTCAATACTGAAGCCAGAGCTAAATCCTCTATATGAATTAGTATTTAGTAGATATTAGTATCTACTAAATCCTATCTACTAAATGCATAATAAACAATCAGACAAATAGAACAAACTTAACTGCGATAAGATTAAAAGAACCCTAAACTTCCTCATTCATTTCACAAATACAAGTGGTGTCAGTTCCAATCTAAATTACGTTCATTTTCACTTACATGTAGCCATATCTCACTTACTTTTTCTGACAGAACTCAGTTATCAATTCAGTCGATGTTCCATAATTATTCGCAGTACGATTCATTTCGCTTCAAAGTTGGTATAAATTTTCGCTTGTAACAGCTGTATATTCCTTGTAATAGATTTTCTAATTTGGAATCTCCTCTTTTTGATATGCTCTATGTTAAACCCTGTCTACCCCCTTCTGTCAAATTTATCTCTTGCCTCTAACCTCTATTTATCTCTTCTCTCTATCCTCTATTTATCTCTTGTCTCTATAAAATTGCCCGAATTCATTTCATGGAAACTCGACTTTCTCTAGTCGAACTTTCCTGACAGTGAGGAATCTTCATTTGTGATGTTAGTATTCACATCTCGAGCTGGTTTCGGTTTTCTAATTACACAGAAAAATGCTGAGCATTTTGCAATTACTAGTGACCTCACTCAACTTGTTCGGTTACCTACAGTCCTAACCACGCAAACACACCCAAAATTCTTGAACTTTTTCTCACAAACTCTTCCTCAAGGTACACGGTCCTCTAGGCACTTCAGACCACAATTTGGTAATGGTCTCTTCTCTTCTCTAATGAAGCTCCTCTCTATAATGATTTATCAATCTTATTTCAGTCTGTTAATGTTGAGTGGCAACTTTATGCAGATGACATTAAACTTTACAAAGTTATTCGTTCTTCAACTCACAGATGAACTCCAGTCCTGTCTTGATTCCCTCTCACTCTGGCTCAATAAAAATAAC
Organism: Mastigoproctus giganteus; assembly: GCF_048544385.1. Lineage (NCBI taxonomy): Eukaryota > Metazoa > Arthropoda > Arachnida > Uropygi > Thelyphonidae > Mastigoproctus > Mastigoproctus giganteus. The sequence goes on from NC_143580.1 coordinate 168,754,795, forward strand.
TTGTTTCTAAACCCGTTAAAATGTAAATTATGTCGCTTTCGCTCGAATCGTGTAGGTAGACCCTCCATCCTTACTGATTATTATATTGGAAACTCTTTAACTGCAAGTACTGATCCGTTCAAGAATTTAGGTGTCCTATTCAATGATATTGATGAAGGTATATCAGGCTTAGTGTAGAAGTTTGCAGATGATACAAAGGTTGGCAGGGTTGTTAATGACAGTAATAGCAGTGTACTATTGCAACAGGATCTAGAAAATTTGGTCAGATGGGCTAAGAAGTGGCAACTGAAGTTTAACCTTGACAAATGAAAAGTACTATATATGAGTAGAAATAACCCTAGAGAAACGTACCAACTGTGTGGTACTCACTTAAGGTGGTAGAAAGTGAAAAAGACCTGGGAGTAATTGTGCAGTCAGATATGGAGTTATCTGAACAACAGACAGGCTGCCAGGGCAGGTCATGGGGTTTTGTCAATGATATATAGGAATTTTGCTAGCAGGGAGAAGGAGGTGATTGTCCCTCTGTATAAGGCAATGGTCAGGCCACGCCTTGAACACTGCGTATAGGTCTGGAGGCCTCATTTTAGGAAGGATGTAGATTTGCTTGAGCGTGAACAGAGAAGGGCAACAAGATTGGTGAGGGGGAATGAAGGGATCCTCTTACCAAGAGAGGCTTAAGTTCTGCAAATTGCAGTGGCTGGAGACTAGGCATCTGCGCGGTGATCTGATTGAGGTGTATAAGGCCTTGAATGGGTTGAGCACGCTGAATTCTGATGGGATCCTTCCACTTGTTCAGATTACAAACCCAAGGGGGCATAAATTCAAATTAAGAAAAGACAGGTGTAGAATAGATGTGTGGAAATTTGCCTTTAGCCAGCGGGTGGTTAATTGCTGGAACAAACTTCCATCTGTCGTTGTGGAAGTTGACAGGTTAAATAAATTTAAGGAGGAACTGGACAGGTATTTGGAGGGAATGGTGTGATTTTTTTTTGGCTGATGCTGCATAAGCTCATTCACTTGCTTTCTTGCATCACATGCCACTACTACTACTACTACTATTTCGATCTGACCTTCATCCCTCTTCCCACGTTGACCATATAATATCTCATATTTCTATACTTCTTGGGTTAATCAAGCGTTCTTCCTCTGTTTTCAAGAGTGACAAAGTTATAATTCTTCTCTACAAGCAGCTTATACTTCCCATTTTTGATTATTGTGATATTATCTGGTCCCCACAACAGGAATATCTTTCTCACAGACTTCAGAGAATTCAAATTAAATTCATGAAATTCTTATGCTATCTAAATCACATTATCTTTCACCGTCGAAATTATAAAGCTCTTTGTGGTCGTTTCAGAATCATTCCTCTTCACTCTAGACGTCAACTCTATGGGTCTCTTTTTGTTTACAATATCAAAAACTCTGTTATCGATTCTCCATCTCTTCTTGAACAAAAAATACCTTTCGCTATACCCCGTTTGAATTCTCGTTATAAAATTAATTTCTCACTGTCTGTTCCTCGTACTCATCACTTACTTGGTAGTCCTCTGTTTCGTTTCCTTCAGGTAATGAATAACTACAACATTGATTTTACTTCTTAATCCGTTTATCTATAAGAATTTGCTCCTTACTCTGTTTTCTTAATGTAAATTTTGCATATATTTTAATTCTAGTTCTATATTGATTACTACTGTTTTGTATTTTATGTGATTCCTAGCGTTCTCACCTTTATTTAGGTTCTGTGTGCCCTGTGTGTGAGAAACGTGTATACAGGGTGATTTACTACCAGTGCGACAAACTTGCAGGAGGTGTAGGGGGCACAAAGACGAATCGGAATCACTTGGCATTGCAGGGTCCGAAATGCCTTCGTCATGCGGTAGAGGACGTTGAACGGTAGGTCGCGTAAACAGCGATCCCGCTGGAAGTCAGCATTTGCGAACCGTTTCTGTTGAAGAAACCAAGTAGCAAAAGTCCTCCGGAGTGGATAATCCGCAGGCTCCAATGATTGGACGCGTTGCAGATGGTATGAACTCATTTGGTTTGTTGACAGTATCCTTCATACAGTGGATTGGGAAATACCCAATCGTTGGCCTATCGCTCGAGTACTCGGATTGCCTTCTGCAAGACGTAGGACATTCTCCTCATTGTCTGGCGTCCTCGTCGTTCGCTCTCGATTCATGGTACCTCTCGTGAAACAACCAGTCTCACGTAACCCTCTGTGCACACGTGCGAAAATCGTATGATGAGGAGCACGCCTGTGCGGGAAACGTTCCTGGTACAAGCGCAGAGCGGCGCGCCCATTACAGTCCGCAGCTCCATACGCGAGGTGCATATCGGCCAGTTCAACGTTTGAATACTCGTCCATCCTACTGCCTCGGGAACCGGTTCGCAAATGCTGACTTCCAGCGGGATCGCTGTTCACGCGACCTCCCGTTCAACGTCCTCTACCGCATGAAGAAGGCATTTCGGATCCTGCAATGCTATGTGATTCCGATTCGTCTTTGGGCCCCCTACACCTCCTGCAAGTTCGCACTGGTAGTGAATCACCCTGTATAAATAAATGGCAATTCTCAGCCATCTGCCTTTTGGCATTGCAAGAATGCGAAACGTAATGATCTGAGGAATTTCTATTGTTATTTTCCTTAATATAAAATTATTGTTTTTAAACTTCTTATCACATTGTTTTTTCAGGTCGTGTCAGTGAAATTATTCTTGTAGGGATGGACTTCTTTATTTCACACTCCATCTTAAAATTATCGTTCAATAAATGTGCTAAGGCTGTTCAAGATAAGAATGTTGTACATCGCTATTAGCTTTCATCCAAATCACCAGCGCCATTTTCTGCTTACACTAAGCTTTCAACAATTGCAAATTAGTTACCAATCAATCTAACGCTCATTTCGAACGGGCTAAGAGTAGAAATCTTGTTTCCGGGCATCGAGCGTTCTGGTCTCTTGCCAAACTGATTGAGTTCAGTTCCTGTTTATCTATACTCTCACATCTGATAAAATCCAAGTTCTATTTCATCTTCATATAAAAATAAATACGACTTACTGACATCCTACTTTTCTTCTCTCTTGTATTGACAATCTTGATTAACCACCACCTACTCCAAGAAAGCTTGAGGTCCCGAAGTCGGCATTTCTCCACTTATTTTCAAAACCTGCGTTCCTGAGCTTGCTCCTGTTCTGTGTTGCCTTTTTACACTTTCTAATTCAAATAGTGTTTTCCTAGTGCTTCGAAATTTGCTTATATCCAACTAGTTCCTAAAAAGTGGGAAAAACTTCTCCCATCCAATTATCGACCTATTGCACTTACCCCTACTCTTTCTAAAGTAATGCAGATGTTGTAGGAGTTTAAGGCGCATTAGCAATTTAGGCCATATTGTGCCGTATATAATATGCCTCTGTATATTGCGCGTATTCTCTGTTTTATTTGCTATTTCTGGACGAAAAGCCCGAGAGAAAAAACAACACTACCCTCGCGTGAGGCTGAAAAAGACCCATGAAAATTCCTCTCACCATTAACGGGATTCGAACACAGGTTTTTCCACTAGGTGTGGGGATTTAAAAAAAAATATATATTATTTTAGGGTTGCCCGTAATTAAATACATTAACCCGTATTTGTGTCTGTAAATTGCGTATGTTCTATGGTTGATTTGCCTGTTTTGCTGGACGAAAAAACCCCAGTTACTGGGGAGAAAAAAACCTTGCTATCTACGCCTGAGACCAACTAACTCAGCCACGGAGTGAAAAAAGCCCATTAAAGTTCCTCGCGTCATCGACGGGATTCGAACCCAGGCCTTTTCCACCCGGTGTGGGGAGGACGGTGACGATACCACTGTGCTACCTGCGCAGACTAGGTGTGGGGATGATGGCGATTCTACCAAGTAATGGGGAATCCATCAACCGCCGACTCTCAAACTACCTCGAAACCTTCCAGTCTAATCAACGATCGCCAATATGGATTCCCGCCAGTGTCGATACATTGATGATATATTGGTTCATGTTTCCCATCTTTGGACAAACTGAATGATAAATTTTGATAGAAAAGATCAAGAGGGGGCTCTTAAGATTTCTGAGGCTTTTGACCGTGTATGGCATAAGGCTCTTCTAAACAAGATACCATATTATGAATTGCACTGTTTTTGGGTATCCAGTTTTCTTTCTGACCGCTGGAGTTGATAGTAGATGGCTTGCTGTTCTCTAACTTCTCTACCAATGCTGGTGTTCTCCAAGGTTCAGTTCTTTCTCCAACTCTTTTCTCTCTTGTACATTAATGACCTTTTTCCATTGGCTGAAAATCCTATCCATAGTTTTGCTAATGATAGGATATTGCATTCCACCTGCCATTTGAGAAATATGTCCTGCACACACAGCTTCAACTTATCGCATATCCACCTCCAGTTTCTTCAATGTCGAGCTTTAGGTATTCTCCAGTGGGGCAAAATTAGTTCATTTCAATCAAAAACTCAGTCTATTACTCTTATGTTTATCATCGATGACATTCAGATTTTTAGACAAGATCACATATCTCTGTTAGGGATCTCAAAAATTCGCCCTACCATGGAACATTGTTTCTCCATTTGGGGTGGTGCCCCCAAAACCTCTCTCAAGCTTCTACACTCAAAATGGGCAGTTAAAGGTTAATTAATGACCAATCTTTTCCCTCTATGTCTCATAGACATGCAGCACCATGCTGTAGCCATTTCTATAGATACTTTCATGGGCAATGTTCTTCTGACTTGGTGTCGCTAATAACCTTATTCTCTTTTACACCTATCCGAACACGTGCTGCGACAAGTTAACATCCTGAACCAACTTTTGCTTTTATCCCTTCTACCTCTGTTTTCCGAAACAACCTTCCTTCACATGTACAATATTTAGTTTTAAATCAAAATCTATCTTCTGTCTTCTTGGTCTTCAACCACAATACTCAGCATCATAGATTCGAATACATTTCGTATGTGGGATTTTCATTAAAAAAAAAATATATATATATATGTTTAATAGTACAACGAATGTATAAACTGCTTTTTATGTTTAAAACAATAAGAATTAGATTTCGTTTCAATTTTTAATTATTTTAATAAAAACCTTTTTATTTTGAAAACAGTACGTCATACATTTAAAAAATTACCATGACAACGGAAAAATTTAACAAAATAAAGAAATGCTTCACTAAACGACAATAAATTGATAGGTCATTAATTTTTAAATATTCGCGAAAGCCTTAAGCTCATTGAGCCAGAGAAAATGAGTTCTATTAAGTTGCTGAATTATTCTTAATTTGTTTTCCCTCTCAAAACAATTCATTCAATTAAGTTCCAAATTTAAGAATCGAATTTAGTTCAAACTGAACTTTTTTTTCACGAAGGGGGCGCACCTGTAGGTGTACTTGGAAAAGTTTGTGTGTGGTTTTATTGTCGGTTATTTTTGTAATTTGGATGTTTGTTTTACGTTCGTTATAGCATTATATTGTGTTAATCTTCGTTTATTAAAGCACTGTGAACTACAGGTAACACCACTCCAAGCAATTCGTAGTAAAATTTCAGTTTAATCGTTAAAATTGAAGGCACGTGGAGGCAACAGAGCTGGAAAACGCACCACACTCGAATGCAAAAGGGGTGTCCAGTAAGAACTTGTCTTCGGCAGCAATGTGAGTTACAACTGATCACTTTCTAAAAATATTAAGAGGTATTAAAGGAGCTATTAATGTAAAGCAGCTATTATTACCTGATATTTATGTGATGTAATTGTATCAGTAGGGGGGGATGGATAAAAGGGCCCACAAACATACTAATTTCCCGAACGGGGAATTTATTTCCTTATTTTTCAGAATACATTGAAGACATTTTACAGGTTATGGGATAATCTTCATTTGGAAGTATTAATAATACGGGCTGCACTGCATGAAGCATTTCAAACGAGAAGGTCTAATGTTCCGCCATAAGAAGGTCAATGATATTACGTAGCAGTTTGCCGTTAACATAGGTCGACGTTGTTAAGAGGGCGTCTCCCTTCTCAGTTATTCTCAAGCATCAGTTTTGTGTGTTTTTCCTGGAGTTCATGTTCCACGCAGTATGGAATTTTTCTTTTTTTATTTGATGTATAAACCGTTGTCCTGGAAGGCTACACTACAGAGTACTGCTGAGGCTCATTTTCAGGAGATAATTTGTCGATGGCGTTTTCAACTATGAACGAAGAATGGCCGATGACAGTTGTTGGTGCTTAATCTGCATTCTTACCATTATCACAGGTGTCAGTCGCTGACTGCTAGTGCTTTTTCTAGAGCAGTGTGGCGTAAACGTTTTCGGTTCATGACCCCCCCCCCAAGTTCATAGTGAATTCGTCAACAATAAAATTTCCTTTTGTTTTGGGTCTTGTCAATAATAAGACATAAGTGGTCCACAAGCAAAGACATTTCTAATCCACCTTAAAAGTCTCAAACAACTTTCCTCTCCGAATTGGTGTTCAGTAAGCTTGTGCCCCTTGCGGATTTTTGCACGCGTCCTGCTGCCCAAGGACCACAGTTTGCGTGCCAGTGATCTACACAGATGCATTTCAGTCATTTTTGGGAAAAACTAGAAGCAATAATTCCAGTTCCAATTGTATAAATAACAAAATGAATAATTTTAAATTTATTATTTTTTTCGCTATTTTAAATCTATTTATAAATGATTATAGTAAACAAGGACATTGCACATCACTCTCGGAGGAATTTCATCCTTTTCCTGAACATAATTATGCGGTAAAAATAAATAAATATAAATAAATAAATAAATTACCAGGAATTGGTCCTTTTAAACAGTAAAAATCATACAAAGATGAGTTCTGTCAGAAATAAGTCGTTCTGCTCTGGCGATTCTCCTCATTTAAATCATGTTATACCTTGTCGGAAAGATATCAGAACCATCTTGGTTGAACAGGAATCCTTTAAGTTTATCATATCACCTTATTATTTATTCTTGAAAAGCTTATTTCGTGTTGACGAACATTTCTAAAGTAATTCGAAATATAAAATCTGCATTTGGCACAGTATCGAGTAATTCCGGGCTCTAAAAAGCAGATTTACTAATGCTTAATGTTCAGATCTGGAAAACCTTGCCTATCAATGCGTTCCAGACAAGATAAACAAATTATGAAGTTGCAAATTAATACGGTTACTACGAATAGTGTGATGAATTACGTTTTACCATGTTCAAATGATACGTAATAAATTTACAAGTGGCCTGCGTAAATTTATTACGGATAATTGTGTTGTGATCACAGTATTTTAAGAAAGGATTTCAAGACTTGTAATGGTAACCCTCTCCTGAGATTAGGTACTGTGACCATTTGTAATTTGCAGGTCCAAGTAACCAATTTATTAGTTTAAAAAAGCACTAAAATGCCATAAATTTAGAATTTCAAATGTCTGTATCGGAAGAAATTACTATTTTTGGGGGGAGTGGGTATATATTTGCAAAATTGGAACAAAGTTTTTCATTTCGTTATCAAAAACAGTGGATGAGCTCCGGGATTAGATTTTAATCCATTATTTTTTTATTAAATGTGATATACACTTATTTTTAGTGGGCTCTAAGTTGCTTATAACCGAAGGTCATCCGCCACCCCTCATAATACACCTGTTATTTAGGGAGTTTTTTTTTTTTTTTAGAATTAGTTTTCGGATCATTCGAATGTTATTCCAAAATAAAAGCTTCGGTGGTTCGCTCTTGACTTGCGATGTTTACCCTTCGAGTTCAGTGGGGTGGGGGGTTGTCATCTATTCTAAAATAGTGGAAGCAAAATGCCAATGAAAAAGCTCATTTTTGTGGGCCCTGCTGCCCAGCGGCATTCATTCTTCTGAATTATTCAACGATACGAGAATATTGTGGTTGGTTTTGGAGTTCATTACCTTTTGTTGTAAGTTTTGCAACTGTTTAGGGGATTCCTTATGTGTCAAAGCCTGGGTACCTCGCGACCCTTGTACATTTATTTTCAAAGCACTGCCGGTGCTTGGTGGGTGGAGAAGGAGAGGCAAATAATTTTCTAATTTCACTCAGGCAGTGACCAAAAAAGTTAACGTTTTCGAATAAGAAATCACGACCATATTTATATATTACTGATAATTTTTACAGTACAGTTTTGTTTTTATAATTTTCCAACTACAGTGAAATTTCGTACAAAAAACTTCTAAAGCAATTCAAATTATTCTTTAAATGAAACTAGATTAAAACCATTGTAATATATTTATCCACAAATCTCCTTCCCATGATTGTAGTTTTCCAATTATGCTGTTACTACTGCAGAACACATTTTCCTGTTACCGAATAAAATCTTGCAAAGGTTTTCAGGTTTGTATCATTTACTATATACCCTACAAAACCAAAACGATAATTTTAGTTTTGAATCTTGGAGGTTAGTGGACACCCTGTGTTTTTACAGGGAAGGACAAATTGAACAGAGATATCGACAGATCAACGGCGCATAAAGTTTCGGATCTCTTCTAGTTTACATTCTGTAGAATTTTATGCTTGTATTTTACTGTAGCAGGAGATCTGTAAATGTCACCGAATATATTATCTGTTGAGGCCTTGGCTATCATCGAAGATTGAATTTCATCTTCCACTTGGTCATCGTCTATTCTCTTGAATCTTGAATAATGACACTCGCTGCTACCATCGTGATTATCAAGCTGTTCTTTTGCGCGATGGAGAAAAGACAGATGGTGCCTGTTGCGCGCGCACACATACAAACAAGGTATCCGCATGAAACTTTTACAAATTTGAATCACTGTGAATAGAGTGAGAATAGTATTTTAATGGGATTCGTTTTATTGAGAACAGCATATCCTACGGTTTGTTCACCCATCGTTAAAATTAGTCCACTTCGAGATGAGTTCCTCTTGTTATCAGGAGAATACAAAGGCGGGATATTCTCCTGATCAGCAATTTCCTACTGTAGCCCTTCTATTGTGTATATGCCTTCATTTGATGCACAATGTTCTTGACATATTCCACTAAGACGTATTTTCTGCTTTCACGTCTTTGTAGATCTGATGCTTATATCTAGGAATTCTGTCATTATGTTCTTCCTGATACATTCCGTTAGACCGCAGAAAGCGACATGCAGGCCTAGGGGATGTTTCCCTGTGATTACTTGGAGAGTAGGTGTTAATATGGTGTGGCAAGCTTAGTGTGACATGCGTAGAAGGAATAGACATTGGATCTGGTCCAGCCTGTTACTGATGGGCTTCTTTTCCATACGATGAAGCCAGATTTTGGCTCCAAAAGTTGATGGGTACGAGGACAGCGCTGTAGTCCCCAGTCGGTCCTAATTATACAGTTCAACGTGGCAGTGTAGCGCTTAGTTTTTTCTTTAAGGGAATCGAGATGTGCTAAGTAAGGGATTGGAAACCGCTGCTGATATAGTGACCCAGAAAGGCTGCATTATGATAATCTCAAACCTCCTTTTCCCAATGTGGGAGAGCGCCATCAAGTTGGAAGATCACTTCATCGAGACAACATGATTTTGCAACACCAGTAGATGACCGTTTGTTGATAGTAGGTTCATCAAAGAAAAATGGACCCGCTAAGCGGTCGCGGTTCCGTTAACTTTTATGCTGTCACGTTCTTCTCGAATATCATTAGGATTTTTGGAGTCTCAGATGCAAATGTTGTGGCGATTGAATCTCCCTGGAACATGGAAGGAAATAGTATCGTCAGTGAATATTGCGTATCTTAGGAATCCATTACCTTCATACAGTCGTTTCATCGTGTTCGTGGCGAATGTATAGCTTTTGCGAACGACCATTGGGCTTGAGGGCCTGTACAAGTTGAGTCCTGTGGATACTCGGTCTCGAGATCCTCTGTAGCACCCTGTACGCTGCCGAGCCGAACGTGGAATTTACAGTTCCGGTTGCACGGAAATTGTAGTTCCATGTATTTTTAAACCTCCGTCCTGGTGAAGGGACTATGCATTAATAGCAAGATAGGTAATCCTTTGTTTGCCATTATCAATTTTTTTTTATTTCGCGTGAAAGAATACTTTATTTATAGATAACAACAGATCGATATATAACATATACCGCTAAATCATAGAAACAGGATGTAAAGGAGGAAAAGAATATCCTAATACATTAATGCAAAATAATTAAAATTCTAATCTGAGATAGATTGGCAAAAAAAAAAGATAATTCTGGTTGGATATTACACTTTCGAAGATTCTGGAATTGTTTTTCATTTCATTTTACACCGGAAATGGTGCGATTACCGCTTAACCGCTCTAATGCAGCCATCCTTCCTGGTAACTTATAGCATGCGTGTCGACTCCTGTTCCATCAGCAGAAATGAGGGAGTAAAAAGAAATCTTATTTATGGTATCTTCTCATCTCATCACAGAAATCTAATAACACTTTGGATACGGAAATGATAAAGTTTCTTCCTTTTATTGTCCTCCAGAGTGGAATGTGCACCTGACGACATGGGGAGGGGGGAAGAAAATTAAATTATATCTCACCTGCTGTGCAGAGGCGGGGATCCTCGTCGTATCCATCGTCGCAGTCTGGTGCGCCGTCACATAGGTATTGGATGGAAATACAGACGGTACTGTCACCAGGGCAACGGAAGGGTTGTGTCGGGGGGCATCGGTCCGTGTCTGCTGTAAAAAGAGGAAACAATGAGTACCGCATACACCAGCCATAAAGTAAACAAAATCTGAATCACCGAGTGTACATTGGGGGGGGGGGGTAAAGTGGGTCGAGAATTACGCGGGATCAATAGAGAAGAAACGCAACGAGATAAAAATCGATCTTCGCATAAAATTACTGCGCCAATGCATTGCGTGCGCTGTTTATGGTTCTTATTTTCATCGTGACATTCGATACGCTGTTTTAAAGATCATCGATGCGGTAGCGGAACGGACAGCACTTAATAATTTATTCGAGGTCAATTTAAAGGTCTTAGAAAAAGATGGCGTCGCGTACTCTTTTGAGATAAACGCTATAATAACGTAAATGTGGGAGTTCACTCGAAACGTATGAGTTGAAGACTGAACGTAATATGGTTAGTTTCGTATACGATGGTTTCAAAGTGTTCTTGGAAGAAATCATTACCAATTCCGTATTGGCCTCGAGTTTTTCGATAAATCAACGATAAATTATATATCAGTCAAAGTCTCAACCAGGAATCGAGTTTATGATAACTCGAATTTGACTTAATTTTTAAATACGAAATTAAATAATTGAGTCACTTACGCAAATTGGGGCGTTATAACATTCGAACGAGTACTTGTTGGATGAAACGAGTACTCGTTTATTACTCCAGGTATACCCGATCAAATTCAGACGTAGGCTTCTTCCCCACGCCAACTATTCCTTCTACACGAAAATTGAACGAAGTGATATAAATGACAGATGTTAATAAATTAAAAAAAAAAAAAACAATCTTAACGGAATTTACTGATCAAGTAAAACTGGCCATTGAACTTAAATTGGGATCTTATTTTTAAACATTACGTTACTCACGTGTGAATTTCAACTTCTTAGCTTTGACTCTGAATGCAGTTTTTACGATAAATTGCCTTCTACTTATGTCGATGTATCCATCAATAAAGTTTAGGTAAATAAAAACTTGTTTTTTTGTTTAATTTTATTTCGGAGCTTGCTTAAGGTGCCGGTTAAAAATGGTTTTGATAAAACTTAATTTAAGGGAATTCGACAATAACAGACACTGCCCTCTTTCAGTTCACAAAATGGAGGTTTATTGTATTTGAGAATGTGCGTTGGCAAATGTTAGAAGCTAGTACTATAGGTACGAACTAAGTATTGTTTTTAAAAAATGATAATAACAAATGCATGTCCAAGCCACTACTTTAAATCCTACTCAGATTAGGTTAGGTTAGGTTAACTTGTTTTATATAATTCAGAACTATACATCGATTTACTGTGTCTGTGCAGTTGAACATCATGGCTTTCGCACGAGGATTATGGCAGCAATCGTGGTCCACTCGGCTACGTTCTGTTGTTGGATTAGTGACCGATAAGCTTGTTAAAGTACGTATATATGAGAATGAAAGCCTGAAATTTATCAAAGTGGAGTAATCGAATAATGATCTGTGAACTTAAAACATCATTACACCACGCTGAAGAGATGCAAACTGAAGAGGTACTAACTGCCACCTGCATACGAAAAAATTTTTTATTTATTTATTTATTATTTTTTTTAATTTTTCGCGTATTCTGCTGGCAACCTTTCAGCATTACAGGTTACAATTTGCAGCTATCTTTTCAAATAGATAATAGTGTTTTATTTTCGCAAAATAGTATAAGTGGTATTTCGGATTGTCCCATGGGGACCAAAATTGTTGAATACCACATTCATTACCTATTACGAGAAAAAAATGTCTATAAATGAAAGGAGCTGTGATGCTTCAGCTATAGAGCTTCAGATTTAATACAGGTAATGTCCACAACATTTATTGCTAAAATTTTTACAATAACCATACGTTTACTGCATTGGTTCCAATTAAAAATCCGTATGTATCCGCGGATTTCACTAATTCACAAAAGATTATTTAAGAGATAATGTAAGTATTACGTTTTTCATGTGTTTGCACTTTAAGATCAAAATTTAGACTTTTTATTTCAATTACCATATTTTCTGCACCATAAGACGCACTTTTTGTCCTGGAAAATGTCTAAAATTCCCTTGCGTCTTATGGTCCGAAGTACTTCCAGTTGCCTTTCTGAAACAGCTAGCCCTTTTAGAATGTGACCAATTGAGATCGTACGTACCGGAGACAACAAAGAATACGGTTTCTTTATTGAACACAGATTTAGCTGTAATTCCAGCAGACCTTAGCCAACTGCAACCACTGGACATCTCAGTCAACATCCCTTTAACGCATTCATTCGTGAGGAGTGAGTAGAGGCACCAAATAACTACGTCGACAAGGGCGAGTGTACGACTGGGTTAAAAACGCGTGAGAGTTGCTGTGCCACCTTTCAGGAAATGTGAATCATCAGTGCCCCTTGATGGCATTAAAAATTATGCACCCTTTGAAAAAAGTAAAAGTTGACCATAACAGTTATGGTCAACTACGAGTGGGATTTCAATTTTGGGATTCAACAACACGTTTGAATTCCAAAAAAAGCTACACTGACATTTTGTTTAGTATGCACTTGTAATCTGTAAAAATTTTGACTTTACTGTCCATAAATAATGTCCAGTCGTCACTGTCCAATATTTGCTTTTGAAGGCAAAAATTTAATGAAAGTGTTCTCTTCGTATCGTTAAAATGCAAATGGACCATACCCAATAAATTCAGTTTCCATGGGGTGAGTACTTTTTTTGAGACCAACCGTTTCTAACTAGTTTATAATTTCCCATCAATGTACTACTTCAAAATCGAAAGGAACCAATTAACAGAACAGATGATTAATTTAAATATTAAATGGATTTACTCGCATGCATATTATTGGCAGGTTGTTGTGAACGTGTTCGTATTTTAAATTAGTCATTCTCTTTTCCATTTAACTATATTTGTGATTAGTAATTATAAGAGGAATTATTTAACTTGTGCTACCTTCTCTCTCTCTCTCTCTCTCTCTCTCTCTCTCTGTAATACTAATTAGTCGTTTTCGGCCAGCGAGCACGAGAAAATTAATCAGTTTGATTATTTAGTTGTATAGCAGCGTACCATTATCAAATGTCTGATCCGATCAATGTTCAGAGCGAGAAATTAGTGCGCTGCAGCCAATCAAATCCTTTAGAAGTATTTAGTAGCCCGAAATGTGAGCGAAAACATGCCCGGTTCGAGATTTCACTACTTGATAGATTCCTTTCGTTCCCATAATGCCTTTCCGAGAACAGAATGGGCGAAATATTCTAGAATTATTTTAACGCAGTAACACGTGAACACAAAGAACGTATTCTCCTTTTTAATTCAACAGCATTTCTCTGAAAATGCCAAATGAGAATGTGTTAATGAATTGCCAAAGAACAGTTTCAAATTAATAAAGAAAGATTTTCCAAAATTCTAAGGAATTTTTAATTCTATTCGTTCTAAATGCGGAATGAAAATTTCTCTTCTTTCTGTGTTTAGAAAGGAAGAGAAATTTAAGTCTTTGTTCACTGGATATTGTCGTGTAGTTTTTTCCTCTCTACTGTGCTTACTTTTTATTTACTTAAAGCTTTCAAGTTTCCCTTTATACGTAAAATCAACTTCACTATTGCAAATTTACTTATCTAATAATGTTGATGCAACATGAATTTACGAATGGAAAAGTTACGAAGAGCCTAATTAGTTATGTAAATTAACAGGACGTCCAGAGGGACACAGGCGCATTGGAAAAAAAAAAGAAGCAGGCTTGTATGACAGAAATATGTAGTATTTTCTATTATCAAGTTAATAGCATGCAAGTTCTTGGGGAGGAGAGTAAAGGTACTGTTTTAGGTTCTTTTACGTATTGCCAGATAATGCTTTTCTTAGAAAATGGGCATTCCTAATTAGGTAGCCTAAGCGGACTGACTCTTTAGAGTCTGAAATGAAGCACTGGTGTCAAAAATTACGTTGACAAATTGTCTTAGGATATTTCTTAAACTTCTACGTTGTCATCATAAAACTATGAAATTTGTATTTAAGTTAATATTAACGTTTTGGGTTTTGAATATGCCACTTATAGTTGATAGTGAAATTACGCGGCCCAAAGGAAAGCTTATTTACCTGTAAGATATCTTAAGAGATCTTCAGGAATTTCCAGTTTTGGCAATAAATATAGTGTATTGGAGATTTAATACAGTGTGTGCCTCTTTGGTCCGGAATAGCTCAAGCGAAACGCTTTTTTATCAATTTGGTATATATCGAAGGAAACATTTTTCTGTTCCTTCAGCAGAACGGTTCGAAATTGGACAAGTGATGATGGCCTCCATAGTGAATTCTCGCATATCAAATTCGCCTGCGAATTTGATAAAAACCGGGACACCATGGCTTACAAGATCTTTAACTATTACATACGAAGGGGGGGGGGGGGGTTGAGAGGTTTAGCCAAATATAGATCGTAAAGGGTTTCGTTGCCAATTTCAGGCGTGCCACAGGTTGGTGTCTTGACTGGGCTCTTGTTTACAGCGCTTATCTCCCCGCTTGTTGAGTCCAGGCATGACACTTTGTTATGTTGATGATATGGAACTCCTCACACTGATTTCTCCACATGATGATCTTCTTGTGATCTGTGCTAAGTCGTCTTGTGTGCTCACAGAAAATTTCAGGTTTGTAACTATATTCTTCTCCTTTGCAGAGGGCGTTGGAGTGTGGAAGGTAAATGAAGATGGTGACTGTTGAGAGAATCAAACACCGAGCGCTTGAGTGACTTCATTTAAAGGGAGTGCAGCCAAAAGAAATTAATGAAACAATCAGCAAACATTAGGGGGATCTTGTCCTTCATACGCCACGGTCAAAAGCTGGATTGCAGAATATAAGCATAGACGAGACAGTCTTGAAGGTGCACCTTTCAGTGGGAGAACTGTTCCCCTGTCGACACCTGCAGATGTAGATGACATTCGTGACCTGAACATGCAGTAGCACAGAATAACGTTGAAGCGTATTGAGGCAACCTTAAACATCTCTCCCATGAGCGATTTCGATATTGTGGTGAATGTTTTAGGAATATAGGTTACTTCGAGGTGGGTCCCTAAACTTCTGAATGCTGCTCAGAAGCGGGATTGAGCTGTGCTTCATTTCGAAGCTAATTAAGCTCAAATTTGAGGCGGTATGTCACTATAGTCGAATGAAATACTTTTTCTCAAAAAAAAAAAAAAAAAAAAAAAAAACCAGAAAAACAACACTATCTGAACATGCATGGAACTAATAACCGAACCTAAAAGATAATTATGTCCTGTTTTTAAGGTATGGGATATTCAATATGAGGGGGGGGGACGGTGATAGTGTGGGTTTTCTGAAAACATGGATGCGCCCAAATGTCTAACGGATGCCGATGCGATTTTTCAATGCGGAGGGTAAAAGCAATGCATGTTAATGTTATATGAGTGGGCTGTCTGAAATGTGTCTGAGCCTTTTAATGGCATAGATTAATATCATAACGCTTGCACGGCTTATAACGAGGCGAATTGATGCTCCATCAGTATCCACATTAATCTCTGGCCCTAGGAGGGCAAGAGGGGAGCATCCCGACTCCTGTCTTCCTCTACGTCTTACGCTGTCAAGCATTGATTCCCTGAGGAACATGTTTCCAGCCAATTGTCTTCGGATCTTCAATAAATTTAGGATCCACCCTGATAGGTTCTGTGAAGACAAGCCCTACAGGAAGGAAATCCTCAAGAACTGCTACCAGATTATGAACTTATAATGCTCACTTGCTCCTGGAGACTTGTTTTTTTTTAACTTGCCTATTTGTATATGACAAAGACTTTTTGTCTTCACGCAATCATATATTTTGTATATTACTGTATATTTTGTACATTATTGTATATTTAATCCTGTAAAAGTCTCGGGTCGAGCACTCATGTACCCTTGTTTATTGTACATTGTGTTCCGCACACCTTAGTCTGCAAATATTCACACTCTTCTGGCACAGAGCCGTCCCTGGGTGACCCAAGGTTTCTTGGGAAATGAACTGATTTTAATAATATTAATAATATAAAAGTCAAACGTTATAGAAACACAGCTCTTGACAACTAGTTTTAGCGCAGTGCTACACGTGAAAAGGGCCTCTTTGTATTGCGTTGTATCTTTTGCAGGATGGCGTTTTCATCACAGATTAACACAGCGTCACTCTGTGATGCGAAGAGTACGCTGCATCTAATCGTAACTACTTACCTACGCTATATAATGTACGTTATAAAGTGTGTGTTGCGTTGTGTTGTTAGACTGGTCAATTAGTTATCAAGAAGCGCCGATCACGAAGGAAGGCCGCTTCTTGGTACCATCCTACCACGAGGATGCGGGCCTCTACTGTTAGACTACTGATCCCTTCCAACAACAATGTGAGTGGAAGGGATGATTTGTGAATATAGTGTTTACTGTCAAGCGGCACCGAGCGTCGCCCATCCAGTTCCGTATAGTATACGCTGTGTCGCAAAATATACTCTGTAAAGGCCAGGGAGTTTTAGTGTAGTGTTAGGGTGTGTTGGTATGTTGTTCTTTTGGCCATTTAGCTGCGGGCCCCTGGTGGGACACCGTTGACCATCTATCATCACCACCAATAGTTAGGGCGGGTGTTGGGTGTAGATAGTCTCTGGCTGGGACGAACCCCGGGGGTCGCCTGAGCTTGCCAAGGAGAGCTCCTAAAAAAACCTTTTTTTTTTATTGGAAAAGGAGCGCGGGGGTGATAGTTCGGGTAAAGATAAAGGTCAGTGATAGGAAGGCTTCCACCTGGAAAACGAAAGTCTTAAGGGATAGATGGGCACCGCTGTGGAAGGAGCCCATCCTTCACAGGGAGACTGTTAAGAACAGAAATATTTGTGGTGCTAGGGTCCACCATGCGAAAGGTTTGAATGGGAGGTGGGGAGTAACGTTATGGGGACCAGGGCGCCGTATGTGAGTGCGGGGGAGGAGATCGCACTGTAGACAGTTTACAATACTTTGTTTCAAATCCCACACTGGTCAGACCGGCTGAAACCAGTGTTCGCAGATCCTACGCCATGCCTCATAGCAGAGGGCATGATTTCAACAAGGCTGGGGAGTTTACTGATAGGTTACTCTCACAGCATTCTAATGGGGGGGGGCTGTCAGAACAACACATACACTACATACAGTAAATCCATTTGCACACCTGTCATACTTACACACACACACACGAATGGATTGTGAAAAGTGCGGCGACACCCAGCCTGGAGCCCTGTCTTGCTGACGGTGCTGAAAAGCTGTCGCTTTCACGTGGACGATGATATGAAAACCGCCTTCACTGCAATCAGCAGGCAGAGTTTACGCAGGAATATCTCGCATGGTGAACGATGTTTCAACACAACTGTTTAAGTTCAAATAGTGCGTCATCTATGTGTAGCATGTCGACTGTAAATGATACGCCACCCGAAGACGAATGAGTCATGTTTATTTTTAACAACGCAATATTTTTGCATCTGTTTATACTTCTGTGCTACCGGCGCTCTTATGTACACTATTTGCATAACCAACAGGTGTGTTAAATGTCCTTGATTTTCAGCATCTAAATGGTTTTGGCAACATAGCCTATAAGTTATCCGTTCTATAAATAACTTTCATATTCTAATGAATAATGCTGGATATTTGCAAGAAATCAGTCCGAACATGAAGATTGAGTAGCCCAACGCTTTCAAGAGCGTACAAACTGGAGAGGCAAGTTGAAAAGGTGCTTTGTTATAAGTCCCATAAAACCAAATCAACCACCTCTGTGCAACGTTCGTATTATAACAAAGTGCACAAAGGACAACTAATCAATGTTGTTGTTGGTTCCGTTTCCCCGAAATACTTGTCAATCTGAGCAAACGAATGACTGTGTTTGACTGCTCTGTAACAGTCCTTAAACTAAAAGCTACGTGAATGGTGGATTGGCCATATAAGGTTTTAAAATCGTCATCCCCATCCTCTATCGCTTGATCCAACGCCACTTAACATTTCTTATAAGCTTTATGTTAATGATTATGTACTTCCCTTCCAGCTAATCTGGGAATTGTGAGAAGTCTGAGTAGCACCAAAGTTACCCACGCATTCATTGATTACAATGATTTTTTTAAAACTTTATTTGAAATAAATCGCAATCCAATCATTAATTCCTCGTGTAATGTACACAGTACCAAAATATTAACAGAATATATATCTAAAAATTAAATTTGAAAAATAATATTATTTTGCACCAATACATGCAATCTCTTACACATGAGACTAATAAATATTAAACCATGTCAGCAGTAAAATAGTCCAATTGTAATGGTTGAAAAATTTGTTGATACGATTAAAATCATCAGTTATAATTCAAAAATTCATTATTCTAAAACCATCCTATTAAAAAGGCCGATGTCAATGACACGTAATTAAGCCGTATAGAAACTGGAATCGCATTGAGATTGGCTGCACAATTTTTTCTAAGCAATTTGGCCCTCCGGAGCATCAAAGTGCGCAACGTCGCTACTCTCATCCAGGAATTGAACTTGGAGAAATGATATTTCTCACCGGGAATTGAACCTGAATCCAGGTTTACATGGTAGAAAGATCTAGGTTCAATTTCCGTTAAGAAATATCCCCTCTGCTAACAGAGGGACTTTTTTTATGGTCTTTTCTTAGAAATTAAGAATTTTCTCCCACAAAACAGACAAACCGACCATAGGAATACACGCAATTTATAGATACCATCCCCCATAGCCGTTGCTACCTGCCGAATATTCTAAGCAACTCAAGCCATCTCAAGGATCACTATGAAATATAATATTGAGGCAAACCGAAATATAGTGAAAAAATAACAGCTCTTGGTCAAAGTTTATTTAACGGTTAGCGGGGCGGGGACGTGTTCGTCTACATTTCCCCATGCAGATGGACACAACAGGTAAAAGTAAGGAGGACCAAAAGTGTGAATCCCAGACCAATTGTATAAATAACGTTAGCTGTAGATTCAATTTTTGGGAAAAGAAATTTCAATAAATAAAAAATAATCTGATGAATTCTCTTTTTGGAAAGAAGAGTCGATATTATTATGGGGGTGTTAAAAATGTACGTAGAAGGCAAACAGTTAGACCGCTACTTAGTATCGAGCAAAAGCGAAGCGTGCGAGTTCAGCGTTCGCCCACATTTCGTAGTGAGTGGCAAATGCGGTGTGGTTGTTCTGTAGCAAGTCCCGTGAGGCTGTTGCATCAAGTGAGGAACACAGTACGATACACGCGTGTGCACTCATTTACTAGCAGCGCGCAGTGGTGAACTGATGGAACTACAGTGACAGTCAAGTCCGATGCGCACCCCAAATGTCTGCAAAGGTTTTTGCTTCCACCGTTTTATTTGGAATTGTCGTGCTCGGTTTAGAAAGTATTTTTGACCATTATTTCTTGATTCTGGAGTTTTTTTCTTATCATTATGGTCAAGAGGTGTTTACTGTACAGCAGGAATTTACTAAGACTATATGGATTCAAAGTTTGGATTGTGTACTGAAATCGAGATATAATTTGTTGCAACTTAAAAATATAGAAAAGATCTCCAAGGAGGTGGGACCTAGTGCTGTTTGTTATTTCTTTCAATGGCTCCACTTTCTGCGTGTTTTAATTGCTGATTAGAATTAATATTATTGCTAATGAGAGAAGTTCCACGTTGTTTTGAATGTATTAATCTGTGGTAAGTAAGTATGTTTTAGGACAGGGCGGATCCTAGAACGTTAGTTCAACTCTGCCTTCTTTCACAAATAAATAAAATCTATTTAACAATAACGAAATATTCACATTTAGCAGTAACAATGACATCAGTTATCAGCAACCAATGCTTAATCTCCAAAATTACGATGTACAATAAACCGAACGTGTTAAAGTTAACTTAAAAAAAAGTGTAACATCGACTTCTTTAAATTTAACATTATTGACATTGTTATTTACAACTTTACCAAAATTTACAAGTAGATACAAATAAATATATGACTACTAACAAAATGAGTGCTGAATTCAAAGCTAAATTCGACTTCAACATCTAACCTTTCAAAATTTTGAATACAAAGCCATCAACTGCACAACCATAAAGGCCTACATCCTTCATGTACTTAACCCGGCAGTTGAATTGATTGCACGGCTACAAATGGTAAGATAAAATCATGAAATGTACAGTTATTTACAAGAGGTAAATTCCACTTAAAGCTTATGTTACCACGTAACTTTATTACACCTCGTTACTTTTATACCAGTGCCATTTCTGTTGACCAGAGAAGCACGTTTACGCTGGAAAGTGTTCCTGGCGAAGGTCTGCAAAGACCGATAAGCTCCGGCATCTTGAATGAGGAGATATTCATTGCCCGGAGCAAAACTGTTCGGCGACGATCTTTTATTGAGGATCTTAATTTCTCCCTAAAGTCGTCATACAAAGGACAATTGACACAGTACGTGCTCCCAGCTCTCGCTTTCTCCACGGTTCCCCCTGGCGGGTTGGGGAGGTGACGGTTCCGCCGTTTCCCCCAGCTACCCCCATTCTTACTCTCTGGTGGGGCATGGGTATGCCCCATTGTAAACTGGAGCTGTCTTCCCTATCGGCTCCATGTCTCTGCCTTCATCCCTAGTCTTCAGTCTCCCCCCCCCCCCCACTCTACCTGAACGCAAGTGAATGCCCTATACAATCTAAATTAAACTATCTAAAATCGCCTTCGCCCACTACTTTCGGCTTTCCATTCCTAGCGCCTCCTCGCCACGCGAGAGCATAAATTTTTTTTTTTTTTTTAGGTCCTAGCCACTGAAATCTCAGGAAATTAGGTGGCAAGACCTGCCAGAGTAAAACTAAAAGTACTGGGTTTCCTGGTCTGCCTGCACGGGGCGAAAGTGGGGGAACGTTGGGCATCAGCAGGGGTCCAGCAGCTAAATGGCCAGAAGAACAACAGTACATAACACTACACGTAGATAAAATGTCCATACATTTTTAAATCTCTGGCCTTCCCAGCGAACTGGTACACCCACAGTGAAAGCAACGCGGAGATGGGGGAAACCCCTGCTGCCGCTAGACATCATTATACTTTACACTTTCTCCACAGTTGCATAAATCCGTTCTGGAAAGTCTGAACTAAAAGTTTCTGGTTCTAAAGATCCATGCCCCAGTATGATGTAAGACGAGTAGATGTTAAGAGAAAACCAACAAAATTTGCTTCTTATTAATAAGAAAGGAAACCTCGGGAATAAATGTTCTTTTAACCGGCCCGGCTGTAGTAGTATCCCAACGGGTCTGCCAAATGTTCACACATTCATTACAGCAACGAGATCGTTCTTTTTTAACATCCATTTGTAAATTTAGCGTTACATCCAAAAAGTCAGTCAGTAGGTATTTTCTTTTAGATACGGTAACAAAGACCCCTGTAAGCCACACAAAGATCTAGAGGCATTTGGCCAGCTATAACTTGCAGAGCCACCGTAGAGAACGTGCAGAACTGAAACAGTTTTGCACGTTCTCAACATCGATAACAGCATAGTTCTCTGAAGCGAAGCAAGTTTTTTTTCTGTATCTGAACAATTCACACCCTATGAAACCATGCACCAGATGCATAAGTTACCATAGAGAGAAAGACGGCATTTTAATATAAAAACAATTGCAAAGTTTTCCTTGAAAGTCCCCAGTCGGTGCATGATACTTTCATCAAAGCTCCAGAAAATCTCCTGATTTTTATCATTAAGTTTGTGAGATGTGGAAGAAACGAAACATTACTGTCAATGATGACACCAGAAGCTTAATCTGAGTGACCAATGGAAGTCGGATGTTATTTATTTTCACTAGTGGTAACGTTCAGCTTCCCTCCGAAAATCATCATATTAGTTTTTTTAGCTCTAATCTTAAGTTTGTTCTCTACCGTCCAATCAAAAAGATCCGCCAGGACAATATTAGCTTTCGATTCAAGTGCCAAACGAGTGTTTCCCAGAATAAAAATTGTTAGGTCATCGGCTATGCGATAATTTTTACATCCTCAAATGGTCTTGACATCCACTGATGCAATACAAGGTTCCATATTTGAGGACCTAATTTAGAGCCCTGAGGGCAACCACGACAAGCCTTCCTTTGTACTTTATTATAACTTGATCTAACAAAGATAGCTCGATCCGTAAAGTAACATCTAAATAGAAGAAATAACTGTCTGGACCACCCGGAAGTATAAGTCGATCGAGGGTGCCCTCCCACCAAAGGGAGTCAAACGCTCCCTCGAAATCAATGAAGATAGCAAGAGTATACTTACTGGATGAATTTGCGATGTTATCGACAAAATCTACCAAAGCATCCTCAGCAGACCGTCCATGACAAAATCTATACTGATAAGGAGAACTAAGATTATCATCAACCAAAATACTATTAAGACGAAGTGACATTAGTCTCTCCAGCAACTTTCGAAAGTTTGGCAATAGGAGCGATTGGCCTAAATGAATCAGGATCAGAAGCAGGCTTATTTGGTCTAGGGATGAGTTTTAACTAGAGTCGTTTTCCGACAAGAAGCAAAAAGGCCCTCCAGAAGGCATTTGTTCATTAATTGCAAAATAATATTACAGGTTTTAATTTAGCCATATGGATGATGTATTTTCAATTTGATCCGGACTGGGACTTTTTTTCACATTAATTTACCTGAGAAAAGTTCAGATTTAGTAAAAAGATCAGTCACAGAATCAGAGACATATATTGAGTTTGCATGGCGAATTCTTTTATGAGTTTTAAGATCATGAGACAAATCGTCATCTTGAAAAAGATTGTTTAATATAACATTTACTGTTTCTGTTTAGGAAGATTTTTCCACTGTGTTTTCTGTTACCGTTCCAAAAATGTGGTAAAGAAAGTCACGAGAAGTAACTTCGCGGTACCATCAAGATCCATTTGACCATTGAGTGGAGTTGAGAGTTAAAGTACCTCTCAACATAGCTTTGAGTTCGAATATTTGTTTTTGTCGAATGAAATCCGATATAAAACAAAGGGAAAAAGGTCAATTGGATTATTACTAAAATTAGATACTAAATTTTTCCACAGGAAATGTTATAGGGTGTATCTCCAAAGACTTATCTTATTTATTAAACAGGCGAATTCTGATCTAACTTAAATTTATTTATAAGCTTTTGCATCATAAAATCTTAGATTGCATAGAAAATATAAGTTATTCTATTCCTTTAGCTTCATTTCTCTCTCTCTCTCCAATCAAATGTAGCGAAAAGCAGTCCATTATTCAGTGTTTTAATGTTGCTACTTTGAATAACCTTACTATATGGAATTATAAAATTACATTGTATAGATTGAATGTATACATTAGATCAATACAATGGCGTTATAATTTAACCAATAGTAAAAAAATCTCGGTGTAAGTTGTCGTTAGAACTGGATGAGTTGGAATGTTTGTGACAAGGCTTGGACTCCGTATTTCTTGAAGTTGCACATCTTGTCGACATCCAGGCAGAGAATGTTGCACATAGGAACTGCATGGGCTGGGAAGAAGTGTTCGAGGCAGTTGAAGTTTTTGAATTTAGAACGCCATTGATGTTACGGGTGCAGTGTTTCCTTCCTGTTTGAGGATCTGTCAGATATCTAATGATGTCTAGGGTGTCAATCTCCCTCGTTATGAGTTGTGGCAAGATAGTGATGTTTCTAGCAGCGACAAGTTGATTCCATGGGAAGACTTGCAGGTTAGCAAGCATCACAGACTTCGAGATGGTTGGTGGGTTCCGAGTAACTCAATTAACCATCGGAGGATCCAGTATTCAATGTTGAGGAATTTCCAGGTGACTAGGTGTTAAGTTGGAAAACCAAATGAATAATTTGAACT
This sequence comes from Mastigoproctus giganteus, assembly GCF_048544385.1. Taxonomy (NCBI): domain Eukaryota; kingdom Metazoa; phylum Arthropoda; class Arachnida; order Uropygi; family Thelyphonidae; genus Mastigoproctus; species Mastigoproctus giganteus. The sequence goes on from NC_143580.1 coordinate 168,779,231, forward strand.
GTGTGTGGGGGGAGAGAAGCGCGTGCCCTCGTAAGATTTGTCTTATTTTCAAGTAGAGTAGAGTGCATCCTGTGGGTCGGACAGATACAATTGTAAGTTAAACACAATGTAAGATTTGAACCTGGTCAGAATTCATTTATACCCAATATGGATCGAAACAAATTGTATTTGGTTCTTGAATTTACATATTAACATGTTCTAAGTTTTATATATAACCATAGTTTCAACTCATTTCAAGAAGAATTTGCATTTATACTTATGTTTTCCTGTACATTTAATCCCTTTTTGTATGATAATTAATAAAACATTTTATTAAGCTCCACCAATATCAAATTTCATGAACATATAGAATGAAATTCTATGTATATGTACAAACTGACAATGCTTGCAACAGTCTTCCGTGACAGTAGTGATTTTGCCACTATACTGTTGTTACTCGTTTAGCGAAGTCTGGGTTCGAGTTCTGTAATACTGGAGAAAATTTTAAAAGCCTCTTCAATCGAAGCTGTGCTTATGTGGTGTCACGCTGAGGGACCGGCTAAGCACGGGCTTCCGGATTCTTCAATTCACACAATGTACGAACAGGCCCTTAAACACGCATGCACTGGTGCAAATATAATACACAAGGCCGCAATATTGTCTGCCTCTACTGCCCAAAATTCAGCAATAACAATTGCATGAAACTAATAGGTGCTACCGCATTACTGTACAAACCACCTAAGGGACAGAAAAGGAGATTGGCAATTCATGTACATTATTCAAAAGAAATTAATCTTAGAAGATGACTACGGTACGTTAATTCTAGAAATAATCTCTAGACACACCACGAGAAGTTTACATTTGCCGAATCATCTTTCACCAAAGAGCTGCACGTCATGAATAAATATGAAAGTACTTTACAATCTGAAGCCTTAATTTACCAAAGTAATTACGAAAAACTGTATAGGAAGATTAATCCTGAGAGAAGGAATTGGAATTTAACTTTTCTTAAATCTGTTTGTGCAAACACGGACAATACTTTCTACAGCACTTCTTAAGACAGTGTTGATTGCCTATCTAAACGCAAATGGTTCGAGATGAATTATTTAATGGGCAAGACGGAATTGGGCTCCTTAAAGCGCATCGAACATCGTGTCTGAATATTTGCATATCCAAGCAGAACGAAGATTATCGACATCAGTCCTCAGAATAGTTCTGCTGTCGGAAATATTCTGAAGGCTTCTTCTAATAATACTAATTAACGGTTAATCTAAAGCGGGATGAAACGTAGTTAATATACTGCCGTAAATTCTATTCACTGTTTAATTAATGCGAACTAATTTATTCTTCGTCCAATCAGAGAGCACGATATTCAGAGCAGAAGACTGCTCGGCTAACGCATTCCAGCCTTAGTCATATCATGATAGATGCATAGTTTAATCCTTCTAATGTTTGTCCCTTGAGGGTTCCTCCCAACAGTCGCCGTGGTTACCATTTAATAAATGTTTCCTTTCTAATCCTTCGTAATCCGATCTTCCCATAAAGCCACGTCACTTCGAGTCATTTTACTGTCGTCTTGTTTTCCAGTTATTTACAATGTACCCAAATTAAGTAAATCGGGGAAATCTGCATTTTGTTTTAGGGTTGCTCCTCTGTGTCCCTGAAGCTGGAATAGCTGCAAATGACAAAATAACAAAAATGGAATAAGCGGCGAAATTATGTATCCTGTTAAGTTGGACAATTATAATTAAAAAAAAATAAGGTCCGATGGTTCGAAAGAAAAATAAATATGCATTTTCCGTAATATCCTCAGACAAGACTGTACTTGACTCGAGGATATACGATGGGTGAAATGTCTTTCCAGAACACAGTTGGCGATTTGCTGGGTTTTGCTCACACAGTTTACGATATCCATACACCTCAGTTTAATCCATCTCAGCGCTTCCAATCCAACTAGTGAGTGAATGAAATATGAGTATATTACATAAACTCTGATATTCAGATTTCAACTTATATCAGTGTGCAACATGCTTTGTAATTTTCAACTTATTTGAGGATAACGAATGTTCACTATGGATTATGACCTCCAGGTGGCCTAGGTGTTAGACGTGTGTGATTCAGCTCCTGCTTTATAGTGATTTTAAGTAGTTTTTAAATGGCATCTTTATAAAATCTGTGTATTGACATGTTCTTTATATGATTATCAAGCAACTTAGATGGTTTTTATGAAGTCTTCACCAAGATAAGTACTATTTATTTAAGCTTAAATTTTTAGTGTGCAACGTTACTCTCTGAGCCTTTGTTCAGCATAGCTACAAATAGGAACGTTATTGACTTTTGACCTGAAGTATAAAGCTTGTCGTGATCTTGGCAGTGTTCTTGCTTTGGTAAAGTCCTGCAGCCCTCCAGCAATTTTTCAGTTAGCCACTCCCGCGTCCGAACTGTAGTCTTATTTCTTCAGACTTACTACTCTTCTCTTCGATTCCCTGCTGTGTCAATAACGGCACACCTGCTTATTTGTTACATTCTGTTTGCTGATATTTAAAGCCATTCCCATCTCTTCCACATGCCACCTAAGGAAGCGGTTTCATGCAATATATGTCAAAAAACAGCACGGAATTTGGTTATCTGCAAGGGAATTTGCAGTATGACATTTTGTGATGCGTGTTCATTAATAAAGTAATTTAAAAACCAAATTCAGATGCCCTTCATGCAAAAGTGCTAACAAAGGAAGTCCAAATTTACAGTCTCCTAGTCAGCATCAGCTGAATTGCAAGATACCCCAACAGATGCTGATCTCCTTCGCAACGCTGACCATCCTTCATCTCCCCCCCCCCCCGTAAATATACTAGTCTTCTAAGCCCTCAGACCATACAAGGAAGTCAACTAAAGTGCCTCAGCTCAAACGGATGACTCTTCCTATCCGTCCCCCCTGCCTTTAACAGCCCCAAACAATGATCGCTCATCTGCTTCCCTGAAACAAATGCTAAGGAAGCAATTTAGATAAAATGAAGATATTAAACAGCATCTTTTTCGAATAGAAGATCAGCAATGTAAATTCTACCACCTGTTTCTCGAACTAAAGGCTATGGTCGAAAGCCCTCCGATGCCTCACCCTTCTGTTCGTCAAGCTTCTGCAGTTCCAGTCCTCAGTCCAGATGCTGAAGAATTTGTTCCAGAAAAAACAGCTGCGCGATCCCAAAAATCGAGCTCTAGCTCTTTCTCTCCGACAACACAATCGTGCTTCCTCGCAACGCGTTGAAACAGGCAGACAACCGATATCCACCACTATTAGTAATCATCAGAAACCGAGCAATCTGTATGTGCACTGTCAAAATGATCGCTCTGAGCATTATCCTGAAGTTCCTTCCCATAATGCTTGCCTACAAACCCCCAAGTTTTAAGTTTCCCCGCAGAAACAACAGACATGCAAGCATAATAGGAACAAGAAATATGCAGTCTTGTATTAAAATTAGAAACAGAAATAGTTCGATGCTTAGAAGTAGTAACCTTTTCGTTAGCAGGCTAGACCCCAATACTACCTCCCAGCAAAAGGACCAGCTACTGTTAGAGCTGAAAATTCCAGGTAGAGCTTTCAAAATAAAAACCAAGCATCCCGCATATTCAACATTAAGAATTGAGCTAAAGAATTGTGACCTACAACAATATCTAAATCCTGATATCTGGCCAAATGGTCTACTCGTGATGCCACTTTATGGAGCTATTGGAGGATCGGTCAACAAAACTCGTGAAAAGTTACCAACTAATTCTCAATCTGCTGAACTCTCTGCATAGCTAGAGAATAATATTCCTGATTCTCATCTTATTCCATCATTTAACTTGCCACCTAATACATCTGTTTGCAAACATCCTTCTAACACAGATGTCCATCTCAGCATTTTTCTTCAAAATGTGTAAGAAGCATAAAAAATAAACTGTCTACGCTTATTTCATTAATGGTTGAAGAATCGCATGACATATGTTTAGTTGAAACGTGGATGCAGGAATCTTTACAAGATGTTTTCCTACTGCCGAAGAATCTCAGCTACACGCCATTCATGACATCAAGAATTGATCGTAGAGGTGGTGGGACAGCAATAATTGTAAAATCCAATTTTAAAGTTTTGAACACATACAACTCTAATACTTTCAACTTTGAAGGAATTTCCCTACTAATCCAAGTTGAGGATTCTCTGCTTCAAATTTATAATATTTATATTCCACCTGGACCTACTGATGACATCATTAACGAAGTAATAACCTGGATCACTACTGTTCTTAAGCCTCAAACTAACATCATTATAATGGGCGACTTTAATCTTCCCCTGCGCAAATAAAATTTACAAATGAAGTTGCTGTCCGACTCATTTTTAGTTCTAGGGGCTAAAAAAATCAACGACCCTGTTACAAGAGGTCATTAGCATTAGTAGAGGCTTTTGATGCAAGAAAGCAAGCTTATGCAGCATCAGCCCACAAAAAAAAAAAAAAAAATAAAATAAATAAATAAATAAAATAAATAAAAAATAACCACTTTCACTTCACCACTCTGTTCGTTCGAAATACCTGTCCAGCTGAGCCTTAAACTTATTTAGGCTATCAATTTCCTAATCAAGCATTTGATCTTGTATACTCTAATTTCCCACTGCAAGAAAAACTTAGCAGCAACATTACATTTAAATCTGACCACAAAAGTATAGAACTGCAAGCAACAATTTGCTGCGGGAATCCACGCCCCCCCCTCTGGAAATCACTAAAAGAATATCATCAATTAAACTCCTTCAGAAAGAAAAGTTTTTGCAGCTCTTAAAATACTACCCATGGGATTCTCTTAAAAATATATTATATACAGGACGCTATCTTTCTTCTTATAAAATGGCTGAATCAACTGAAAACAGAGTCGGCATCCAAACTTGTTAGAATATCTTCTCACTCCAAACCTTTGTTCAAATCCCACCTGAAACCTTACTTTAAAAGTAAGCAAAAATATCACAGACAGTGGAAGAAATACGGCACTTCATCAGCGCACACAAAATATAAAAAGAGCAGAGCATTGTTTCAACTCAAAAAAATTCAGTCGTACAAAAATTATGTTATGTCCACGCTAAAGCACAATAAAAGAGCACTTTCTACAAAAACAACAGCTACCTTACAGCATGAGCTAGTGTTTGAATGGATAATATGCAATATGGAAACAAGCAATTCTGACATTTGCACTGAAGGTATACAAAACAGATTTATAGCATTTAATTCTTATGAACAAGCAGACAACGTGCAACATGTGTCGTCTCCGGGTGAAGCCCTGCTAATTAACCAACTTGTGAACAAGAATACAGTTCAGCGTGCAGTTAACCAAATACGCCCTGATAGTAGTGAAGATCGTGACGGCATCCCTGGGTTTATTATTAGATTGTTCAGCGCACACATCATTGATTTGTTGGTGCATATCATTTCCAGGTGCATTTCGCAGCCATTCCTTCCAAGATAATGGAAAACTTTCAGGATTACGCTGATTCCTAAAAAAGCTTGCAGAAATAACCATCCCGGCCATCGACCAATTGCTGTTTCGTCAATAATTACTAAATTATTAAAAAAAATCATGCTCCCATATCTTCAACGTGCAATCTTCGCTAATGAACCTGTCAATACGCATGTTGGTCCTAGAGGGCGCTCCACAACAACAAGCCTAGCTTACACCATTGTACGCATCCAAACTGCGTTTCAAGATAAGGCACAATACGATGTATTTTACTTTGACATCAAAGGTGCTTTCGACAACATAGATCTCAAAAAAGCTTTTCAAATACTAAAAAATCATTTTCTCGTTGACACAATGATTATTTCCTATCTTCAATACAGCCTAAATCGCAGACTTCTCCTCTTCCCCACTAGTACTGACAATATTCTGGTCACAACCTCAACAGGCATTCCTCAAGGAGCCGTTCTCTCCAGTACGATATTTTCAGCATCTCTTCAACCACTTCTACAAGAAAATCCAAATCTCCTGGCATATGCCGATGATTTAAAGTTATTCATAATCTCCAAAGCCAGTGATCGCAAAGTTATCAATGATGTGAATTCACAGATTTGTGAAATCATCGAGTACCTGAAAGATCTCAATCTGAATATAAATGCAAGCAAATCTGCTCAAATTACTTATTGCCTTCAGAAACAACTCAGCCACATAAAAATAAAAATTGCAGATGTCCCAATCCCAAATGTTTACGCTCACAAAGACCTTGGAGTTGTTTTTGATAGAAATCTCTCCTTTAATGCCCACTATTTATATGTTGCTCAAAAAATTCAAAAAAAAGCAAAATGGTTAATCAAACAAGAAACATCAGCGATTCAAGACAGAAGAACAGTCATTAAGCATGTTCAAAGATGCATCGTTCCCATTCTGTCTTATGCTTCCGAAATCTGGTTGGGTGCTCCTCAAGTAACCGTCAAGAAATTCCTTGCCCTAGACTATTGGGTTCTTAGATGGCTCAATAGTAAGCTTCGTTTTCCCCATACAATATCCAGGCAACAGCTTTATGAAAATCTAAAAACAAAGCCTCTGCAACAGATGATCAACGAATCTGGAGTCATGTTTCTTGCAAAGTTATCACTTCTGCATGCGATTCACCAAACTTAGGCAATATAATAGCTGCCCCCAACAGGGAAAATTCAAGAAACTAGCGATTCAAATCCAACCTCTCCAGGCTCAAACAAATGGACAGAATGTTCCCCAATGCATCTCTTCACCTCATAAATCCTCACAACATTTATTGCAACAGGTTAATCAACTCTGAAGCCTACAGGAGTCAGATCTCCGATAAAATGAAGAAAAATAATCCAACCTAGTAATTGCAACTGAAAGCCAAATGTTCCGTTATGCAAATTCTTTTTTAACTCATAACTATAATTCCTACTCATTGTTAATGTCTGTATGAAATCTGCTATTACATATACTCGATTATTTTGTCATTCCCTTTGTACTATTATCTGCCCCTAGCCATGTGCTGTGATGGGCTTGCTGCTGTATTAGCAATAAATGAACACTTATTTATTTATTATTTATTAAAGGGGGAATATGTACGTATAGAATCTCTAGTCATCTTATTTTCCAGAAAGTTTGGTATTGTGCAAGAAAGCGAAACTCGTCATTGTGTAGTCTGCAAAAAGGAAGTCGGGTTTAATATACTGTAATATAATCCGCCTGGACGCAGATGGTTCTGTTTTATATTTTGTACTGATTTGCAATTAACTTTAAGAACGAGTTTACCAAGTAACACGCATAAAAAATCTTTGCGACAAAAAAGTTAATTACAAAACTCATTCCAAAATACGTCGTTTCATGAATAGAGGATCAGACTTAGTTGTTTTTGCTAACATATCTGAACTCGGTCATCATACTTCTGTCATCTTCGAAAGATACTGTATAATTGGAGTCAAGCTGCTATGATTGGCAATTAAATTCTCTCTTACTCTCCGAGATTAACCTTCCCAAAGAGTTTGCGTATTTCTTGGATGAAATGTGGAATAAATTTCGGTAACAAGCCGTTTGCCTCTTCTTGAACCTAAAAACTGCAGTCGTAAGTGGAAAAGCCTTGCCTTTGTGAATGCATGGTAAATTTGCCACGTCATGTGAAGAGGTCTCTGTTCGGATACTGTCGTAGGCTGGGGTGGATTCTTAAAGGCCTTTTCAATCGGCTGTAAATAGGATATCTCAAGCGGAGGAAACAGTTTTTCGCCTTCAGTTATTTTGGATTTTTCAGCCTGCACAACGTGCAAATCGGCCCATGAATAGACAATACACAATAGCGCGATGTGACCATAGCTTTTGATGTAGCGCAAGAATCCAAGAATTAGTAATGAAAGGGTTTTAAAATATTTCTTCTCCGACAGGATTCATGAAGGCGCAGCATAAGTCCTTCTCTGATTTATGAAATGTGAGCACACCATGCGGTAATAGCAGCGACTAAAATTGACCATTAAAAATCATTCCCGTTAATTTATTTTTTTGGGGGAACCTATGAACCATTGAATTTTCATAATTCACTATGAATCGCCATTCACTTTAAGTGGATAGTTTGGAGGCAGTTGGATGTTTAAATATTTATATAATTAATAAATTAATCTCACTTAAACCCATACCAATCATAATTCAGCCTGCGGTTGACGGATTTCTGAATCCCTGCGTCGATAAGCACAGAAAATTAAAATTCCATCATCATATCGAAAAACTGTGCGCCAAATCAACAGCAAACGGTAGGTTGCTGATAAGAACATATGTGTCTTATGTAAGGCGGCCCCTAAACGTTAGTTCATCTCCGCCAATAAGAACGAATATCAGGACGATTTCCGGAGGTGTACTATATGGAGTAGAGTTTTGGGGCTCGGCTGCAAACACCACAGTCAAACTATTAAACGCCGCAGAATGCTGGCTCCTGAAGTGGGCGACCTAGAAGTGTCATCTCCCATCAAGCAGCACACAATACCAATGGCCAAAACGCCCAATTTAACTAGATTTTCCGCCTTAATGCACGAAAGAAGATTCATCTTCACTATCAAAATGATCGCTGGGAGAATCTCAGCGCCCAACGTTTGGGACACCATGTGTTTGGCAGATCCCCCAACCAGCTCTCCACTCCACACCCAAGCTTCTTGCGCTTCCTTCAAGGCTACAGTCTAAAGATCGCTTCCTCCCATATCAAAAGCTCCATCTAGTTCAATCCTTGGATGCTTTGTATTATTATCTTTTCATTACTTTTATTTATTTTCGGCGAGGTAGTGTCTGTGCCGTGAAGGGTTTCGTAAAGTCATGGTATCTGGTCACCTTATAATAAAGATCATATTTATTTATGCAATCTGTCAAGATATCATGCAATCACTATCAAATTACCTTTTACAAATTATTGATGTCTAACGAACTGTTTCCAGTCAGCCAGTAGGTCTAAATTGATCTGATAATTTCTTTTCTCATATAATTATTTTCATGTTATTTTAAAATTTGTATTATTAGTTTCTGATTAGTTTTTCGAATATTTGTGAATTGTTTTTCGAATATTGCGTTGTGAAGTTCTTTGATTTCCGTATACATCGGAGGTTATGAAATATAACAGTTTCCTTCTAATTTTAGAAATTGATGAACAATTTGCAAGGTTTTTTCCTTTGAAAATTTGCGTTCGTAAATGGCTTAACAAAAGCACGCTTTCGCTGTGTGTTGATTTATTATAGAAAAGTTCATGGTCTAAGTTTTTAATCTTAATGCGAAAGGACATTACTGGAATATGCGAAAAATCAGATGAAAGTGATCTACTTGATTTTTCAGCTGTGAATGGTGAAAATGAACAGCGCGATAATGATGCTTCTAGTGCTGCTACAGTCCTACAACAGTTTCGAAAACCACATTAAAGGTTGGAATAAATGTCTAAACGATCATCTCTTTGCAGCAGTACGATTTCTATCGTGTAACTTTTAAAAATAAAACACTGACAACGTTCTGATTTTCCTTCGAAATTAGCTTAAATTTCTTATTTCATAGGTGAGATCTGTTAGCAACTGTTAAGTATGTAAACCCCTCTTTTTCTTCATGAGGGGAAAAACGCATGAAGTTATTGGTTTTCTGCAGGAAAATATTACTAACTTTGTTTTTATAATAGGAAACTAATAAATTTCAAGAACAAAAGAGTGATCCAAATGGGGATTTCGAAGACATGCATCAGCAGTTTATATTTTCGAAGCTGACTAAAGGGAGGACACGCCCAGAACAAATAACTCGTAGTTGGGGGGGGGGAGATTTCGAATAGGCAAGGAATGTTTTCGAGGATTCTATGCCATCTCAATGGACTTGTGATCCGATTAGCATCTCTAAAATAAAAGGAGACAGCTTGAAACAATTTCAATAAAGAGAATGATCTCTTAGAAGCAATGACTAAATTACCTACTAAAAGTACAACAGGGTCAAAAGGCTTTCTGTTATTTATCGTTAAGGTACTCCAACCTATACAGCGTCAATTTCTTGCTGAATATCTATAATAAAAGAGCATAAGCAACCATCATCCTTGCATCCTGAAAGCAGTGCCTCCTTAAGTCAGTTTGTAAAACCAGCAAAAGTTAGATTCATCTCGATTGATTGTTAGCTGAGCGTCTTCAACTATAAAACTTCAAATATGAGGCATATTATGAAACACTGCATTGATCCACAGCTTAATGTTTGAATGCAAATGGGGCTACCACCCTCATGAAAACGTTATTTAGGATAAAAACACTCCTAAAAAAAGAACAAATAGACGTTGTTTTCTTAGATACTGGATCCATTCATGACAAAATTGGAAAAAAAAGAAATTTAACCATTCTTTTATTCCGGAGAATACCGTAAAATAGCAGGGTATGTCCTCGATATAATCAAAACCTCCTAATTCAAATCTCCTGGATCGTTTTTTGTTATTTCATAAGGATTTTATAACTTACTTCGACGACCTAAAATGTTCTTCCCTTCTAGAAATAAAAACCCAAACGCGGATCGCCACGAAACGACCCACTTAGCTAACTAATTTTCTTAGACAAATTGCATTTATTTTGAACCTGTCCAAGACACCCTAAATGATTTCCAAATAAGAAGGAAATCAGCAGATATCTTCCCCGAATGTACCACTGCCATTAAGTAAAATTCCAGTGGATCTTGGGTCAGTTTGGGACGATTAACTTAACTGTACCCACCACTTCTCAAATGCAAGAAAGTACTCTTTTAGCAATATGGATAATAAAGTTAGAACTCAGGGGATTGCATCCAGAAAACAAACTGGACAAACATGACCTTACAAGATGTTTTACTCCGATTGCTGTGTACACAACCACCGATCTGGGCTTTTGCTCCAACATTCCTAAACGTTTTATAAACGTGGAATATCGGATTATTCGATGGCTTAATAAAGCAGTAGGGAAAAAACCCATACGGTCGTAGGAGGAAGCTTCTACTGTAATCTCCACTGGAAGCCATGGATCTAAGTCCAAAATAGAAAAACATAATCACACTATCTTTACTGGAGAGCAAAATGCACAATTCGGACATCTCTATCTTGGTGTCGTACTCAAGCAGCAAGGAAAGATGGTGTGACGATTGTCCACCAGATCCCCTTCGGTACAGCTAACCAGCCTCAGCAGGCTGAACTTTTGTGTACAGAGATTTCAAGAAGGCCTTCCTCCACATCTGTTAACTGTTTCATTATTAACACATTCATTATATTTGTAAATGCCTCCAGCTAATTTTTCACATGTAGTTACGAAATAATAATCAGTAAATCATCCGGAAGAATTAGACACTCATATTCGCCGGTATGGTGAGTCGGCCCTGGTGAGAGATTTTACTACCACCAATTTCTAACTGTGCAATAAAAGCGTTAGTAGAGTGGGATTTACGCGTTTGTGAAATACCACCAATGATGGGAAGACATCATAAAGGAACGTAAACTGCAATAAACTCTGGGCACCAGACTACCTGCCTTCCTCCTCCTTCATGAATCGACACAATTTCTCTTTTGACCGGATGTGTCGTGAGTAAAATAAAATGAAGACAGTCAACCTCATGAGGCGTCAGCAGACATCGCTTGTAATTACTGCAAAGGAATAGTTAAGGAGTTGCTTCTCTAGTATGACGATTTTGTTGTCTGTCTTCGATAAAATTGGTATCACCACAGTGATAATGGAAGCACACGACATTTGCTTTTCTTCCGAAAGAAAAGGAATTTATTTCCTCCAAGAATACGAGCTAAAAAAGCTTCTCAACAATTGGTCATTCAGGTTATCGACTGCTTTCCTAACGTAATATAAGAAAACATTTCTTTTCACATATATAAGCTACGCATTTGTTAACCCTAAGATTCCAGTGGCAGAACAAGCATCAGAAAGAAATAAAATGTGAATGATGATCGGCAAGAAGGAATTTCGCAGAACTCTAATCTATATTCGTTCCTGTAGACGATCGGGAAGGATGCATCGCCACAATCTGCACGCTTAGGTAGCCTGCAGATTAGTAGCACAAGGCCTGGACAGCATTCATTTATCTTCGTCACTGTCATATGGTCTTTAGTTCCTTCCAATTTGAGTTTTCCAGTGTTCTTTTGAACAAGCAGCTTGTTTATGTACACGTGTTTTTTTTTTTTTTGTCCTCCAACACCCGAGCAATTCTTCGTTGATGCTGTTTTCCTCGCAGAGTTTTTTTCTAGCCTCCTCTGAACTGCATGCAAAAGAAACAATTAGTTGTGCGATAGCGCGGTATGCTAATTAATGTGCATAGATTTTTATCTACTGATTATTAAGATAAACCATTGGAACATATGCCAATTACACCATGGAACTTGGAGTAATCTAATAAACGGACTTGTAGAACAAAACAGGGCCGATTAGATCTTTAAGTAATATGGTTATTGGTATTGTTCTAATGCAATTTAGTGCGTGGTTTTTGCCATTCTCAGCTTGGGCTGTCAAATTTACTTCTGGTGATGTAGCATTTTCTAGAATTTGTTCGTCCACTGACAGAGTTCAGTTGCCTCGGTAACAAAAAATTTGGCAAACTATTTCCTCTAAAGCTTTTGCGCTGCTATAATTTTAATTGGTTCAGATATCAAAAGCATTTTAAAGTTCATCGATCTCCATCAATGGACTTTTATTCACCGAGGTGCTTATTTCTCTTTAGTTTACTTTTAACAAACAACCGAATTAATTCAGTCCAAATATCGGATCTAAGGTTAATGCAGATCAATCAAAATATCGCTTTTGACATTCAAGCACGAATAAATTTGCATACGCTACGACAGATCCATAGAGAACTTGTGTGGAGCACGTAATAGACGGACTAACGCGATTATGCATGGGCTCATTTCGCGTGGTTTGCTGCGCTCATTTTCCAAATGAATATTCAGCAGAGCATTCCTAGGAGAGATAAACAAGACTCACATAATTTAAATAGAGTATGTGGAGTGACTTTTCTAGCTTGCGTAAACAAGATTCGCCTTCCGACAAGTTTGGAAAGACGCTTTCAATAAATTAAAGAAACAGGACGTTTCCATATTCATGAGCAGCTGTTGTAGCCCAAACAATCACTTTGTTGCGAACGTTTTAAAGGAGTCCTAAAGAAAACCTTGCGAAGGAGAAAAATTTGGACAAGTTCCATTTTGATTCGGTTGACTTTGGGAAAATTTCTGTTGGTTGCAATTTTCACGAAATGCTTCTGAAGGAAGTCTGCTACACGAAACGAAAGTGTGTGGGACAAAAAATTGGTACAATTTTGTGTCCCACACGATTTCATTTTTTTTTTTTTTGTGTATCATAAATCTTATTTGGCCTTCTATTTAAAAAATGATTTCAGTGAATAGGAAATATGCTGACGAATGAGTCAAGTCAGATTTATATTGATAATTATAACAAGAGCCGAATGGCTACATTGCATTTTATTCTTAAGTCTTTCCAATGAATGGTTGAAAACAAATATATTGTAATAATTTAAATATTAAAAGCGATGAATGCGCTCTTTGTTTTCTTTAATGTAATATGAAAATAGCTTTCATCTGATGTTATTATTTATAAAAAAATTTTCGGGTGGAGGCTCCTTTCACAAATTGGAATTGACTTGAGTCGCGAAACTTAGAACTTAGAATTGTCAAAAGGGGATTCATTCTCAACAATGCTAAGAAACTCTAGTACCGCGCCTTGCGGATGTTGTTTATGGTGCATCGCCCATGGTAAAAGGGATGGTTGGTCAGATACTGGATTTTAAATTATTCGCGAATTATCGCTTGGATCGTGAATCGACTTGAAAATCCAACATCCCAATGATGGCTACTTTCAGCAGGAAGGGATCACTTCAGTTCGTTACAAGACCATTCGAAATATCATTCACGACATTTCACTGTACGTGACAATCGGTGAATTCTTTGACATAATTCTGTGTATCGCAAAGCAAGACATAAATGCAAACTTTTAACATGCCATGTTATGAATGGTGAATTCAGTGATCACGATGCAGTTCTTTATTTTATATTTTTGATGGCGCTTTACTATTCACCTTCGTTTTCTAATGCACATTCTTCTTGTTTTTAGGGGATCTTATTAAAAAAAGTGTCACGGACAGGTGAAAGATTGGGATACAAGAGAACCTTGTTCACCAATTACTTTCACTTCTGTAAGTTGCATTTTTTTTTAGGAAATACGCGTGGGGAGAGGAGTCGTTCCGGACACCAAAATTAGAGATCATTAATGAATGCCGGATGGGTAATGCGCATCTTCGGATGTTCGGTTTGCAATCCGCGCTATAGTTTTTATTGGATGAAGTTATCAGGTGGCTAGTACAGTGGATGGGTTAAGGGTAGGCGGGTAAGCTTCCTTGGTGACTGTGCACCTGTTGGAATTGGAGTTCGAGTCACCCTATATGGAAAAGCCCTCTAGCCCAGTGAGGCGTTTCGCCAGGGCCCGTGATGGTTCTCAAAGCTCCTGAATAAGGGGATGGTACGCGAAAAGATACTTAGATAAGACGTAGATAAGAGTGTCTGTTTATTTTTCCAGCAAACAGTTAAGGTCATGAGGCGTCTGTATACATTCCTGTGAAGTGGATTATCTGCTTCACAAAAGCACCGAGATACCAGGTAGGGGAAGGGAACCAAGCACCCACCCATAAAAATTCCTCCTTTGTGATGGGTTTCAACCCACTTCATTTTCCACATGGCATGGATCCTAATCACAATGGTTCCTGAAAGGCCATTAGCACAAACAAGATGTAAAGAAAAAAAGTGATAATGTTAATTTCTTCCATCAATTGCATGTTTCTAGAAAAGCATTGGATTGAATTCACTTTCCAACTGCCGAGAAGGATCGGCGTGAATCCCTTTTTTAAAAAAAAATAAATGAATTAAAAATCCATTTATTTTGTATATTATTTTATTTTTTCTAAATTTCAGCATTCCACCTTTCTAAGTCGCCAAAATTCCTCGTATTTCCTAAATCTTCGTTGATTTTGTGAATCTGCTCTGTGTGTGTGATACACCAAATTGTCGTGAATATTGCAAACTGACAAATAGGTCTTGGAGCACAGGAAATTTACATATACTTATAGGGATGCTTCATGGCCTGAGTTCCATTAATTTCTGATACTATATAAACAATGAATTCTAAAGATCATCAAGTAAAGGGAGCCTTGGATGACAACAACAAAGGTCGCTTCGTAGATCAATTTGAATATTACATGCAAGTAACATAAACAATCTCGGCTACAACGTGTATATTAATATTATAATTTAGCAAACTTCGCCGTTTACCTAAATTTGGTTGCACGCTAGTGTCCTTCTAGCATGTACTTTACTGCATAAACAGCATTCTTATAAGCTTTTAATAACCGAGAATCTATTTCGCAAATTATGCATTGCGCATTCACTTGGGTATTGAGGAAACGCGAGATTTCTTTCTGCGCGGAATCCGTCCAATATTTAATTGTGTGTTCGGAGTTGCTAACGCGTAAAGCATGAAATATAAGATCTTTTTGGTTCACAAGACCATCAAATCAACTATAGTTCACTAAGTACAGAATACAAAATGAACTAACGAAACAAAGATGTTCAGATTACTGAAAAACAACAGATAAGTCGCGTGGTTAAACTGCTGTAGAAAAGGATGGATTTCGATAGGTTATAAATAAGAATTTTTTTGTTCTTCTAGAGAATTTTAAAATAATTGCAGCATTAAGAAAAAAAATGCTCATAGTTTCTTGTTGTTATGGTCTAATTTCATTATCCGTCCATATCATGAAACTTAGAAGTTTCATGATACGGATTTTTATATTTGAGTCTTTCAGAATGATTTGTCGAACCATTCCAAATTTCATTAAAGTTGAACTAATATGAATCCGACAGTTATTTCATTCCCCCCCCCCTTCTGTTCTGATGTAATAACTAACTCCTAATAGACGGATTTTCATGATATATTTGACCATTTTAGAAAGATTTGTTGAACTATCCCGACCATCAAGTTTCATTAAAATTTGACCAGTAGAAATTCGAAAATAATTATTTCTTTGTTGGTTCTTCCGTCCGCATGTAATAACTGGACTTCCAGAATGATTTGTCGAGCCTTCCCAAATTTTATTGAAATCGGGCCAATCCGGCAATTATTCTTTATTTTCTTCTTAATATCACCTGGGCTACTCGTATACTGTATATTGTTACCATGCGCTGATGGAAGGAACGAATGGGCATATGATATGTAGGCTGTGGGAAAAACGAAATTTTCTTGGTTCGCACATAAGCCGATGTTTTTTGTTATAAATCATGAATTATTACTGTTTGCTACTTTTTTTTCTTTTATCTTTTCTCAGTTTTCTCTTAACTTCCTTTTATTACGGTGGGTCCCTTCTCTTAACCCCCCCCGCTGTACTTCTTTTCCTTCCCCACTCATCCCCAACTTTGCCAGCTATTCCCCTTTCCTTTTCTCATAACTTTGTCTATCCTAGAACGTTGTTCCGTATAGACTAACATTAAGGTAGTAGATATCCTGGCCGCCTCCACGTGGCAGGGATGGGGCGCAGTGACCAGGTGTTGCTGCTTCTCACCTGCTAAGAGCCAGGTATCTGCCGACAACACAACACAGCAAGAGACCATATCATTAAACTCAACACACTACATACAAATGGCCGGCTCTGGCCCAAGCTTCTTCATAAGATGTACAAAAGCAACTAATTGAGGAATCCTGGGGTCCGCTACAACATCACACGAATATCCTTGTTTGCTAAAGCGCCTGAAATGTAACACACTTCATATATGTCAGGAGTTATATTACAAGATAAGCATCTAACTCCTGAGATGTGTTACATTTCAGGCGCATTAGCAAACATTTTCAATTTCATGTCATTTGGATAAACCACCATCAGGATCTCGCAAGAATGTTTATCTTATAAACATCTAACTCCTGAGGATTTAGATGTTTACATGGTGGTTTATCCAAATGAAATAAAAATGTTTAATAACGCGCCTAAAATGTTAACAGAGTGCATACATTAACTGACTTGTTTAATATAATTTTTAGTGCGCAGAAATATTCAAAACTAGAATACGTCATTCATCTGCCAGGAAAAAAAATTATAAATATTAATTATGAATGTTAAATATTATTTTATTTATTCAAAAATATCATAAATGAATAAAAAACCTACTCTTCGAGACTTTAGCAAATTTGACATAATTTGGAAAGCTCTCAACGTTTGGTAGCGAAGAGCTACTTCATTCTTTCCAAAAATAAACAAAAAGCTCTGCACATTCACTTTCTTCCACGACTGAAATCCTCCATAGTAAGTGGCCAATTCTAACTGAATTGCAGACCGCGAGGAGATAATTAATTCTTCTCTTTCCTTTTGCCATTAATTGTGACCCTTATACATTTATTCTTTTTTTTTTAGACTCATTACTCGCTCTCGATCATTCGCTAGTGACAAACTTTGTTCAACGTATAGAAGTGCTCTCCCAGAAATCTTGAGTTTGTTCCACAGGTGGAGAAGAAACAACCATAACAACAACCCTATTTTTAACGTGACCGTGGTAATTAAAGTATAACATTTTCTGATTAATTTGCGATGTAGTAATCATGTAGGAAAAACTCATTTTAGTTAGTTAAGCAATCAATTCTTTTCTTTAATGACAATTTTGCCCCCAAAATATGATCTGCGTTCCATCGACTATTAAGTATTTTAGGTGGCCTTACAAACAATTCTAAATTTCCAGCTAACATTCAACCAGTTTACTCGGAATAGGGAATAAAATTTACCTAACTTGAAATGAATATTACTAAAGCTTTTGATTCGTTAAAATTAAAGTGAATATCGCGTGCAACATGGACCTCCACCTCAGGTCAGCTCCGTAATTTCGGATATCACGACAAATAAAATCCAATTAAGTATGCACTTCCGCGAATGCGTAATTAGTTTATTGTGTGACACTGATTCGCTACAGTAGTCTGAAGAGGCCGAATCTCATTATTCAACGTTGAACGGTGACCTTTCTCACTTACTTTTTTTCATTACAGAATTAACTTTTTATTCGACAGGTTTGTGCAGTAAAGGAGAATACGGAACAGCGCTCTGGAATCATTAAAGGCTGCAGAAAGTAGACGTGAGTAATACTAACCGAGAAGCTAAATCCATTAATGTCAACTCTCCTCTAATAGGCACGTGTGTGCACCCATCGGACAAAAGCACAAAATGAGATCTCTGTGCTGTCCTCTTCTCTCACATCTTACTACGGTACTCCAATTATCTCTTATTTCGATTTCTGATTGTAGTTTTGTAACCATTAAACGCAATTATGTCGTATTAATTACCAGAAGCAGAATACCTGAACCAGCTTCAAACCTGGCGTCTACTATGCCCCCCCCCCCACTAACAGGAAACCCTTTTGCGAAAATCCTGACTATCAGAGGGACATTTGAAGAATATGTTGGAAAACAGTCAAACAGAGCCACTGCTGCCATTCGTACTGACCTTGTCACCATTTTTAGCAATATGGAGAAGGTCATCCTTAATCTCTACATCCAGCAAGAGAGACTACGCGCCAAGCTGGAGGGCTTAACCAGAAAAGGGGAACTTCCGATGCAACGACGCCCCTTACCTTCGCAGAGGCGTTGAAGGATGACGCTAAAGCTGCATCCCACAGAAGTTGTTTACTGTACCAATCGTTCTGTTTTTTTTATGAAGGAAAAGGCTTCTGTCTTCAAGTTCTGCCCACATAGTAGATTTGAACTATATTTAGAAATGTTTTCTTCCATTAGGCCAAATAAATTTATTTTTACTCCCACCGGTTTTTTTTGAGACGCCATTCGAGGTAAATAAACACTGCACGCGCACACAGATAGACGTACTCCTAGAACCAGTACATGGATGAATACTATGCAAGATTGTTTGTCCACTCACCAGTAGCGAAAAGCTATCTCGAGGCCCAAATGTCAACCAGGGCCGTAGGTTATCTCGATGTCCTCTATAACACACAGGTTATATACGGTAAATTGAACTCCTCAGTTTCTGAAATTCTTATTCCAGCATGATTCAAGCCACACAGTCACATGATCTTCCTGTGCGGCGGCTCATATACTAATTTCTGTTCAGTCTTTTATTCGTAGACAAGGTGTAGGACATTGATTTCGTTTGGAGAGTTAATTAGTTAGCCATTCAATAATTGTTCTGTATCTGTTGGCTTCAGGAGTGCTTGAATTAAGATTTTGCGCTCTACCAGATCAAAAGGCTAAGTCCACGTTTTCCAGGACTTAGCCTTTTGATCCGGTAAGTCACAATGATATTTTTACCTTTCTATTTAATTATATGTAGCACTTGATGCTTACATAAAATAGGAAATATAGGCCAGCGTACAGTTTTGAGCAAGTACAACGCGTGAATTTTAAATTGGTTTTTATCTGTCCCCACGCGTGAAGCCGGTTACTGCATGGCTAAAGCAACCGACCGAGAGGACTGAAATGTGTTCAAGATCTTGTTACTGAATGATTTTCCATTTTTCTTTCAATCATCACAGCTGGATTACTGAATGCTCAGTCAATTTCCCGCTTCTTTAAGGGACGGCGCATCTCTATGGTCTACCATACAATGTTAGCAGTGGGATGATATCCGGCTCGTTCTTTTTCTCGGATGACACGAATTAAGTCGGTTTTTTTGGGTTTCATTGTATCTCTCTGTTTCAAGCGAGCGAGAATCGTATCCTTCCTCTCCTTCTCTGTTGATTTGCAATGTAGTATTTCTGCAATAAAAATATAGCAATATCTTTGAGTTAGTTTTGTAAGCAGTCCAGATTTTCATTTCGGAATTTTATTAACAGAAACGAGAATCTCTTTGTTTCTGTTAATAGAGAATCGATCGCGGATTCATTTTTGTCCTTATGCTAAAAGAATTTATTAAACTCATTATTCTATTCTTTTTTTATTTCACTGCTTTCTGTTGTTATACCAATGGCCTTTGTATAACAACAAGAAGCATTCTGAGATATACAACAGGCGGCTCAAACTGATTCTACAAAGAGAGTAGAATTAGAGAGGTACACTTGCTTATAATTGCTTGCCAGTGGTTTGTCACCGGAGATGATATAGACGATACAGAAAATATATTCTAATCACTTTATATGCAACATGATGACGAATGCAAATTCCTTCATTACCGTTACGAATGCCTTCTCCTTTAAGAACCTAAATTATACGCAGATTCTCAACGACTTCCCATTCTAATTTGTCTGCCAAGCCTCAGGTTGCATGGTTTAGTGCGATTCTCCGTTTCATTTTCTTGAGTGATCCATCTGTTTATAGAAGTAGATTAAGGTTTGGCTATTTTAGTTCTGAGTTAATTAGGGTGTTCGCTCCTAATGGATTTACGTAATTGAGAAAAATGATTATTCCTTTAATGAAATAGTTGTCACATCAATAAATAGTTATTTTCATTTGATTGTTAAGAATAATAAAAATCAGTGCTGGAACACTAATTCATCTGTATGCAGAAATACAAAATATAATTAACGTGAGGGCACTATAATCACTCAAGGTGCAACTATTTGAACAACATATATGACATATTGAATGATAATGTAAAGATCTGAGAGTCGAAATACCCTTATTTACTCTTAAATTTTGGCAAAAATAAAGTTTGATGCAAATCAAAATTAGTAATTAGTTCGTTTGCATACGCTTCTTCCTTAAATAGCTTGTACTGCAGCAGATATTTATATTTACGATTCTGCATTAAGATTTCACAAATTGTGATTGTCATTAGGGGTCGCAGTTAAGAAACAAGTAGTCAACTCATGGGGGAGCATGAAATAGCTAAATGATTAAGTAATATCGTCGTAGTTTTAAAATGACTTAGTAATGAAATGTAAAGGATGAGGAAGCGAACCTTAAAAAAGTGCCTCTTCTCTTCCTAGAATTTTTGCTGAAATCTTTCCACCTTGTCCCTCCCCCCAGCTGGAACTTAATCTACAGCATGCTGACTGAAGGTAAACTTCAAGTGGTGTGGTCTTATTGAAGATGTTGCATTTGTGCCCCTCGGTTTTATCTCATTTACCAGTGAAAATATTCTGTCCTCATTCAATTTACCAAGGTGTGTACTTGGTAAGCTCTGAAGAAAACATCTTCTAAGCCGTTTCTCTTAAAAGAAACAGCTCAGAAAATGGGGGACAATGAAGAAGATAATGACAAGGGATAACGAACCCATCTCTACTAACAAAATTCAGATAAGTCATGTAGAGAACAACATGTGGACTTCTAGCTGCCTGCTCACACTCCACATTGAACTTCATATCTTTCTGTATCGTAATGCCCTTGCTATTCTTCTCCTGAAACCCTCCGCCTCTCCATTCTATAAACTACTATTGGGTTTCTGTTCCCCAAGTTCCCCAGTATTTTTCATATGGTAGCATTAAACTTGCGATACCTTTTTTCAACCATTACTTGCAGTCGATTCAGATCCTTTTGAAGCAGCGTAGCTTGTGTGTCGATGGTTTAACTACTCCTAACTTTTAAGTCGTCAGCAAAAATTGACAGCTTCCCTTTTATACTTTTTAATATCATTTAAGAAGATAGGTTAGAGCAATGATCCCTAAGGGACTCCACTTGCTACTTCAATGCATACTGAAGAGTACAGAAGGTGGTCATAAATAAGTAATGACCACCCTTCGTCTCTTGCCCTTCAATCAACTCCACTGATTTATCTTCCCTGTTATTCCTACCTGCTCTAACTTATACTTATCCTCCCGTGGAGAACCATATCAGAAGTCTTACCAAAATCCGGATATAAAATATATAACCTTAATTTTTTTTATTGCGTTCGATTGCTTTAAAACTCCGTAATTGTAATTTATCAGAATTTCGAGGCATGTTCGTTCCTTCGCGAAACTGTTTACATCCATTTAGATAGCATGTTTATTGAGATGGTCCTGCATGGTATGTTTAACCGTAGATTCTATGATCATAGCAACCATGAAATTCAAACACACTGATAATTGTCCGTCATTTCTTTGGCTCCTTCCTTATGGACTGGGAAGACATTCGCGGGTCAAGGGAATAATCCCCGAATCTGACTATCTCACTAATATTACTAATGGTCGGATCCACTTAGTTGCCGCCTCTTTCAATATATGCCATCTGTTCCCTGGAGCTTTACACTCCCTCAGCCTCAATAGCTTTTCAGATAAGCGCTAATAAATTAAACAGTTATTTTTATGAATTATCGGTCTAATAATCCTTTACAAAGATCATGATTTTTAGTTTCAAAAAAGGGACCAATGAGTATGAAAATACGATACTCTATATTAATTGTTGTTCTTGTAGTATTGCGTGGTGGAAATTCTCGGCATTGCAAGAGAATTTTTAGCCTTGAGCAAAGAAAATTTCCCCTCCTATGAGCCTCCTTAGGTGGAATCCATTTGATCTGTTGGATTCTGAGATTTGGGCAAGAGCGAATTAAGAATTGTTAGCTTTGAGGATGAGAGTGATTCCCATCCTAGCTGGTTGGGGATCTTGTGATCGGCCAAAAACAGACATGAGAACTTGAGATTAAGAATGTGTAAATATTTCGTAAGGCTTTTAGGTGCTATTAAAAATTCATTGAAAAGTTATTAAATATTGCTGTTCGTATCGAATGATAAGCGTAACTGTATTTATCCGCACCTTATTATCAACTATATTCTTCGTTGCATAATCCCAATTCCTCTATATGCCTCAACAATGTGGTCCTTTGCACACCCCCATCTTACCAAATCAGGTTCTTATCCCTGGAATACTGGATTTTAAAATGGCTGAATAAGATTGCAGGTCTACCACCCACAATCTCAAAATCTGTCCTGCTCTCCAGTCTAAACATGCTACCATGGGACCACAATATCTAGGAACCTCGTGATCTTCGCTCAGCTTCTGTCCGGAAAACTAAATTCACCTGATATCGGGGTAAACGCATTTCTGTATTTATTTATCTTAACCAGAGGCTGTTTAAGGCCATGTGAGTACTCTGTACATGAACTGTAAATAGTATGCCAATATTTATTCCATGTAACCCGCGTCCTCTTAGCTGGACAGCCGTAAAGGGACATTTCTTTGGAAATAAACTGATGTTAATAATAATATTTTGTATTTCCGCTCTTCTTCAAAGTAAGTGCAGGCACTATTATACAAACATAAATGGAGCTTGTCTAATTTTACTGTTACGCATCTGGCAAAAGAGTATTGATATTAGACGTCACATTTATCATCCCAGATACTTCAGTAACCCTGTTGTGAACGTACATAATTTATGAACTAGATAAGAGTACCAGGACAAAAGAAACAAGTATTATACCTCACGAAATTCAACTCGGAGTTCAAGAAGATGATTAAAGTGAGGCAAAGAGAAATTTCTGTATAAAAATGGTTTAGATTTAAATTGAGAAAATGAATATGAAGAAAAGTTTCAGCAAACCTTATTTGATAGAAATATTACTTTGCTGTTCTCAAAAGATTTCCAGCGTCCTTGCTTGTATCTAATTCTTTCATTATCTGTGTGCCTCTGTCACCAGTTTTTTTGTAAATGGATTTGCTTTTTGTAAGATTGACTACAGCTGCGATTGTCTGGCAAGCTTTAACTTTCAGATCAGCAAAATTAATTTAAAATTTTATTGGTGATGTGACTAACGGGATAAACACATTTTTTGTTGTTCGTCACTAATTTTGTAATTTCACCATTCTTTTCATTTCCATCTACTCCCGCTTTTGTTTTGTTAGACTTCAAGTTTTCTTTGATATTTTTGCCGTAAGGTCATCGGCAGCTGTTAAGGAATTTAGAAATATTCGTCGTGGAAAGTAACCTCCAGTTTCAGCCAAAAATAGCAAACCATTAACTGCGAGCGATAGAGATGAGCTCGCTGTTGTTGTTCATACCAAGCGCTTGCATATCGTTATGGCGTAGTGTCACAAATTCTTATAGCTTAATGGTTACAGTTAACATTAGGAAAACAAGGCTACGTTAAGGGGAGAATATTGCAAGAAAATAACGGAATGTATCGCAAGTTTCTAATCAATGATTCCTCCTTCACTAACTCTCTCTGCTCTCCATCATACAGACGTTCAGTTTCTGCTCGATACCTTTCCTGTAGATGTTTATATGGGCAATTCGATAAATCTGCAAACTTTGCACTTTCTTCCAAACCAGGAATATTTATAAGAACCAGCTGCATCCATTCGTTGTCCACCTTAGAACTCATTAATTTTTGTTCTTCTATTCCTTCAAGTTCTTCTACATCCATTCTTTGAATAATCTTTCTACCAGTGTTATTTTCCGTAAACTGCAGCTTACGAACACACGCAGTATATTCAAGTACAATGTTAAGAAGTTTCTTCTATTTTTCAACTTGTGTAGTTTATTAGATAGTATAAGTTTTGAAAACTTTGCCGGTTGGAACTGTCATAAAATTCAGCTAGAAAATATTAATAGAAGTTTAAGAGGAAATGGAAATTCGACAGACATTAGAAAGAAGAATGTTTACAGATTATTAAAGTGTGAGAGGTGCTGAATGGCATAAATAAAAATTTCTTGAAGCCCAGATTCGAATTCAGTTGCAGAAAGTCTACTTTTGCAAATAAGTACACACTATTTGTGTACATTATTGGTATGGATGGAATTCCTAGTCATGATTGAGTAACTGAAGTTTTTTCAATGACTTGTTTATATTCTCCGGCTCAAAGTAGATCAATTGAAGAAAAGCTAAACTACTTGAGATGAAAAAAAATATTTACTTCAAGAAAGCTGCTGAAGTGGAAATTTTTACGTTTCTTTAAAAGAGGAAGAAATGTCTATTCAGCTTCCTTTTGAAGTACACCAAAGATTGTGATGCATACAAGATATCAACAGAAATTGAGATTTTTCAATAACAAGCCCAGACATTGCTAAAATATGTCAAACCAACTCCTGTAGATTTTCACCAGTTGATACTGATACAGTATTAATCGAATAAATGAGCCAAGGAAGAATCTTTAATAGAGGATTCCTCCAGTCCTCGCTTTCAGTAGTCAGGCAAATCTAGAGTACTCCAGCCCGGACGACAGAAACCTATAAGATGTTTCTCTCACGTGGCTTCCAAGTTGGGCTTGGCAGCCACGAAGAGTTCTCCCATTCCGGAACTGGAATTCATCCATGACAAGGTAAACCGATTATTTAATACATCTAATTTGCAGACATGATATACTGGCACCTCATGGCGTTTGACACTTTATCAAAAGTAATACAAAATCCTGTTTTTAAACATTAAGATACATTCAGCTATCGAAATAAAACTGAGTATTTACCAAGTAGTGAAGTGTCCTTACAGGAATATTCAGTAGCAACTGACTATTGCTATAAGGACGCAAAGTCTATTTGAGTTAGCAAATAATTACTTAGGAATAGAAAATATTTTAATTTTCCGTTTCTAGTTTAAATGTTTAAAAAAAAAAAACTTAAGGACATCAAAACAAAAGAGTAACAGAACACTAGAGCGTTAAATTAACTGAGTGGTATTGTCCAAACAATTGTTCTCAACCATAACGATTAATTATAGTTTTGTTATGTTAAGAGTGACACAAAAACGCATTGTTGTGAAATGTTGAAAATACGCAGCATTACTGAACTTCAAATTACAAGACCATTGTGCATGTGCTTAAATGTATTCCAGTGTAGTCTCGTGGCATTTTCATTTTGAAAATTTTGGATACAAAATAACTGAAAAAGATCAGTCCAGAATTTTTATGCAATTCTCTGGTTAGAATGTCGAGGATTCGATTGAGTATCCTGAAATCACATGCGCCATCCACACCTTCCCTGGTTATTGTTGCTTTTTCCATTGAAAATATACTTTCGGGAAATTCGATGTACGAGTATTTCTTATCGTTCCTGTAATAAGCTGACCTTGAAAAGCGAAGGGGATTTGCATGACCTGTAGGATAAAAACTGCGATTACCTACCGCCAACCCTTCCTTCAAATGGTAATTACAAGCATGACAGGAAGCAGCGATTATGTAGCTGGCGACTCAAAATATAAAACTCTGATTACAGTTTATCTTTAAAGATCTCAAGCATTTTAGACATTAAAAGGCTTCATGTTTGGGAGTGGAATTATTGAACATTGACTGGATAAGAATCCTTTATCTTTTTCCCAAGTTAAAGGAAAAATCGCAAACTAAATTCGGGGCCTACAGAAATTGGAACTTTGAAATCTTCTCTTTCAGTTTGACTCAAGAATACTTAAACTACATTTATGTGGCACATTATAGCCTTGGTTGCTAATGCGCCAATAAAATCCAAACCAACCAAAACTACATTTATAATCCAATTTCTATTAAGGTAAATGGCGTACATTTATCACCACTGAGGAATTCTGTTTCCGTTGCAATTCTTATACTTGGAGAACTATAATGTTTCACAATGTACTTGTAATGATTAGTGGACAATTTGACCTTTCTGTGATCTCTGGTACGATTTGTACGAATATTGGTTCTGGAAATTTGGTAATTCGGTTCTTCACGACGCTTCAGATGCATTAATAAAAATATATTGAGATTAGTAGCACGGCTAAGGTGTTTTACACTGTATATAATTTTCTAAATAAAAATTAGAATTTTAATTACAGATTTTTAAACTCCTACTGCTGATTGGATTGCGTTCAGTCAGCAATTTTTGTTGTTTCAAACCACCGCAACTCGTCAGCAGTAAATGAAAAACGACAGAAAGCCAAAATGTCATTCGGTTCTAAGTAGGAGGATACAGTTAAATTATTCAATCATATATTCACTAATTAATTTGCCTACTAGTTCCGAAAAAGTTAAATTTCAAGCAATAGGAAGGAGATGCACTGCGTGGTGAAAGTCTCGTGCACGTTTCTTTTATAACCCTTTAAGTAGTCTGTACTGCTTAAATTTTTTTTCGCAGTTAGCTGGTTGATGTATTACTGCCATCACATTTACGCGATTCTATAATCTCTCATAAGAAATGCCTTCTTGGTCTTCTTCTTCCTCAAGAAGGAAAAATCCACGCGCTTCTACCACCCTGAAAAAACATTTTATATTCAACCTATTATTATAATTAAACTCCTAATTATTGTTCGTAAACGAGCTACAGTTTTTAACACCTCTCTTAAAATGACTGTTTGGGTCCAGTGCCGTTTTTATCTCACTCGTCTCAAGATCTAATTGCATTAGTCGTTCGCGAATGTCACTGCTTAATTGGTTGACTAGAAGTGTTATTCCTCTTTCGACTAAGATTTCGCAGTAAATTCCGGCTAAATTAAATTTACATGTCCAGGAATGAGAAGGCTGCGCATACCTTAAACTTTTTTTCTTCGAAAAGCATATTTTATTTTTTGGAGTTTCAATTCAACATTAAGTGTAAGTGCTGTTTGATGTTAAGAAGGCGAAGAGAAGACAGAAAACTTCCAGCACTTCTTTGAAATGTCTCGAAGAGCCTATCAAAATGCCAATCAACCTGAAACAGCAAATTACGAGGTGGAGTCAGGGGAGCATCTTTGCATACAGATCGGCGAAAGCAATCTGATAAGATCCATCATGCCTTGTTATGAACATGTCTTTTTCCAGCTCAATTTTTTGGGGGGAAATTAGAGATAAATATTGACTTTCACATGTTCTCCAGCTTTTAACTAGCAATAATGGATTTTTAGCAATATTTTTTGATATATATGAAATTAGCAGAAGTACAATAAGTTACAAACGATTAGATATCTGAATTTCACCGAGACTTCCAATATTATTCATTGGAAACTCAAAACATTAAACATAATTGTGAGATTCCAGCATTAATGAGTACTCTCCACAGTCCAAATATATCCAGAACATAAAACTGATCTCCAAGAACTGCTTTATAAGCCCGCCAGATTTAATACGAGTGCAATTTCCATTTCTCCGTTGGACAGATTAAAATACTGATATCATATTCCTTGACATTAAGGCAGCTTTCAATAATGTTTCCTTATCTGCCCTTGAAACAACTTTTTCAGTTGCCTTCCGCATTGAAGGCAAATTATTGCAGATTATCAAGATCATTTTGAAGCCAAGGCGCCTAATCGTACAACATCAAGAATTTCGTGAAGAATACACCCTCACTCGGGGTATCCCTCAGGGAGGTGTTTTATCAGCTTTTCTTTTCGCGGCCGCCCTGGAACCTTTTCTATCGCAGAATCATAGTTTTCTTTCATACGCCGATAATAAGTATTTTGTTGTCTCTAGCGAACTATCTCTTGTATCCGATGTCAATTCCCACGCCAAGCTACATGAACTGCACATATATTTAGGCAAGATAGGTTTAAGGCTTAACTATGACAAGTCAGCACAACTGACAATATAATAAGAAGATAAAGAATAGAATTGAATTATCTATTAATGGAGCACAGATTAAGAAAGTCAGCACCTACACTGACCTTGGAGAGACGTGGGATGAGGGCTTTACCTTTAAAAGGCACTTACAGAACACCAGAACTAAAACTCTCGTTGCCATTTGGGCTGTAAAACAAGAGATAACTGGGATTCGAAACCAGCAATTTGTGACCCAGTACATCCAAGATGCATTGTTCCTGTTTCCCTCTATGCCTCAACTATTTGGTCCTCTGCCCCAAATACCTATATTAGGAAGTTTCTCAGCCTGGAGTGCTCCGGTGATTGCCGGGAAGCCCTTTGCAATTTAAAAACCCATACTGCATACAAACTTAAACGTAGCTTCGTGGATACAGATGGTCACCATGCGCAACATCAGCACTCTTGCACAACTTCTGACTAGGAGTTTAGATGCCCTTAAAAATTGATAATCTTGCGGTCAAGTCACGCCATGGGGCCCAGCTCTACTACCCTCATAGTCTCCGAAGCGCTCTCAATCACATGGAGGGATTAAGGCGGGTGTTTCTTGCCAATACTCTGGAGCTCTTTAGAGACTTCAAAATCGACCCGAACAGGTACTGCGATGGCAAAACCACAACATTTTCCAGAGTGTCCAGTGGTTGCCTTGACTATCATTGAAAAGTATCTGTTGACCTTGTCTGCATGTTCGACTAGACTTTTTACTGCAACCAGTTAAGGGACATGATGGATTCACACTCTTCTTTCTCGTATTCAGTTAGGAGAATCGGTCCTTATCCCCGTTCTTACCAAGAAGCTAATAGCAGCTGACTTGTATACAACACTGCAAATTTAATTAAGAGGAGAGTGTACAGTTCTGTGGAATTTGTGCATATGAACTGTGGAACACCTGTAATGAACGATTTTTGTGTCTTCAAAAGACTCGGTGAGGACTGCAGAAATTCTATGAGATTCATTCATAGTGACTGTTGCTTGTATTTATGTTGCTTGCATCAAGTGACTGTTGGTGTATTTTTTGATGTCTTTATTCTTAAGTATTTATTGATTCTTATGTATTTTCCGATTTCGTTTGTTGCTATCTAATTTGTTGTAGGATGTATGTATTAGCCACCCTCCTAGATAATGTCTGTACAGGGGTGTTAGATGAATAAACTACTAATAATAATATTTTACCTCTTCCGAAGCGATGGTTTCAAATTAAAAAACAAAAACGATGGATATAAAATAAAAACAAATAGATGTATTTAATTACTTCTCTTTTGGTTACTCCCACATACTCTTATAGATATTAATAATACTATTACTTTGAAGAAAATTTTTTCTTCAATCATTCTTTGCATTCTCGAAGTTAATGAAGAGATGGGGTTAACGAACGGCAATTCATTAAATTATCGCACGCAAAAAAAATTTAATTTACGGCGGCAATGTTTGATCTGCTAATATAAACATTTTAAGCAGCATTTATAAGTGATATCCGACCGCGAGGATTATTTCTTCACAGAAATTAAGATGGCAAGTTTGCTTTCCGAAGATTTTCTAGGTTTGTTTGTAACGCTGCCTAAGTATACATTAGGTGAAAACCGCTTATTGATAAAATAAATCACACCAGCGAGTGTTTATTTTGAAGTTCTGCGTGCATCGTGCTATCGGCAGATCAATTATTTAGATGGAGATTGCTCACCAACAGTTATATTAATGCCAGAGAAGCCGATATTCACGATGACACTTGTTGGAGATAAACGTATCGTTATTTCCCTCCAAAGCGTACTGAAGACAGAAAAAGCAAAATAAGGCTGTGACATTTTGAGTTCTTAAGGCAACGAAAAACACAACCATAACAACATAAAACGACACACAACCGAAAAATTTTGTCTGTTAGAAACAGGTTTTTAATTTTACTAACAACCAATGACAACTGGATACACAAAATTTAGAAGCACGAGTTCTTGATGCCTCACGGCTTTACTTTTCCTCGAAGTTCGTTCTATTGTTCTAAACAACTTCCCCGACCTTTTTCAGCAGAATAAATATCTACAGAAATCAGTTGTGCAAACAGAGGCACTCTGAACTTCACTGAGAGGTTGCGTTTATGGACTGTTAGGTGGGTAGATCAGAGACGGAAAGATGATAGAAAAGATGGATGACGTGCACGTACTTTTTTCCATGATCCATTCGAGCATTATTTAAATCAGCTTTAGTATTTGAAGAGCGAAAGGTCTGGAACGAGAGAGAGAGAGAGAGCGCTAGCATTAATATTTAGTTGGACATTAAAGCTAACGCACATTCTGATTTTGGCATTCGAAATCTGTAACTTTTGGAAGGATTCCTCTGAGAGTACGAACAATATCAGCGATTGCTTTCAGAGTATGAAACTATATTTTAGAGTGAATACGTCATTGATATCCAGGGAGTATCTTGATGGTTTCTGAATCTTTTCGCCAAAGCGTGCTCAGTAATCGACTGGTTATGGATTTCTTTGAAATCATCATCGCACAAGTGGAATGACTAGTCTATATTATAGTTATCGTGTGGAACCCATGAGGTTATTGTTCGTGAATACAGAACAAATATATTTTGTAGGTAGCTATTTTAGGTGCTAGAGATTGGAACCAAATACACATTTACGATTTTCTATAATTTCAAAATTTTTCTTCAGATTCGGAAAATGTTCTCAAAGACAATTTACCAAATTTGTTATTAATCTCTTTTGATTGTCTTCATTTTTTTTTTTCAATGTTAAAAATTAAAACTACCTTTGAGAGGAGAGCATAAAATAAACGAATTTACTGGCTATTTATTTATTTATTTAATCAGGGAAATAGAAAGTTACATCCACCCATTGAAAGCATCGATATTCTAGGAGGATAACACATCCATCAGTACTTATTTCACACGATATATCAGCTAATATAAAATGTACAGGAATCTATAAAAATCGATTACAAAAAGACCACGGTCATATATGTGTTTCTGCAGTGGTGTGTGAAGGTACCAGAGAAGGTAATAAATACTGTAAAAAACATGAATTGGTGCGAAACAGGTTTTCCCCTTACAGAGGGCGATTTAGAAAGTTTAAAATTGTAATATGGCATAACTGTTGGCAAAATTCTTTAACATGTGGGCTTCGCCCTCGCGAATTTATCTTAAAAATTAATAATCTTAATTTTGATTTATGATTTTTTTTTGAACTGAAGATAATACTCAATCAAAATAAATTACACTTTTACCAACAAATCGCGAAGAATCTCAGACCACGGTGCTTCTAACTATAATCAATAATAGCACCACCAAAAACTTTTGTTTGAAAACGTGTGGTCAAAACTACGACATCTCCTTCATCATTCGTTAAGGAATTGAATTCCGTTCAAACTTTATACCTTCTGTTTCCTCAGGGACCCCACTCTATTAGAAAACTGTTGGTTCACTGTAATCAAATTGTAGTTAGTTTTCTGAGCGGAGAAAGAAAAAAAACGTAAAGAGAACTGAAAAAAATGTGCGTTAGTTGAATAACTTGCCCCTTTCTCTGGGCTTTCTACTCTTTAACCGGAGTGGCCATGGGAACTTGCGATTATGGAGTGGTGCACTTGTGTTGTCACTGGTCAAAAAATTACTCTAAGACCAACAAATTTCGTTAATCAGTTGTGAATTTTTAATCAAAGACCACTAAAATTTTTCCTTTAAAATGTACCCACCATCGATCCAATATAAGCGATCTAGTGGCTCTACTAATTTTTGGAAAATGTCCGAGTCCGCAAATTGGAGGAATTCTCGAGCCTGTCTTCACTTTTACCAACTGTTTTTCCTCTCTAAATTTCTATAATAACGCTTTGTGGACATGTTTGCCAATGCGTTTATCCTAAACAATCTTTGAATGCTTCAAGGAGCCGTAAATAAGGGATTATCAAACCGATTACCCTTAGGATGTTATTCGATCATTGCTATTTGTTTTAGAGACCACAGTCTACAAACAGTTTCATGAATGAGTATATTCTCCGAAGAAAAGGACATATTTGTTTTTTGAAATATTCCTCGTATTAATAATGAGGATTAATTAATTTTGTAATACTTCTAATTGAAATTCTATATTAATCTGAGGCAAATCGCGTCCATCTGGGTGGATGGCAAGCCCATGCGAGACATTTAATTAAATGTAGCAGCTTGAAAAAAAGAGATAGCGTATTGATGTGAATTAATAATCACGTAATTATTTTAATAGCGTTCGGTCTCAAGGGTCACTTGGATGAAATGACAATACACAAGCTCCAATTTTAACTGTCACTGCATTTATTACATTTAGCGCTAATTTTAATCTTTGAAATGGCACTAAGATAAAGAACAGAAGAAAAAATCACTTTCTCCCCATACACCTGTTGATGTTCTTTGAAGTCTCTAAAAGAAATTTAATTTTTTTTTTGTGTGTTAAGGCTAGTTTCCTCTACATCTGTTGCTATAGCAACAAATGTAACTGGAGAACGTTCCTAATTACCTTTTCCTTTTAGCTCTGCGAAATACTTGCCGAAGAGCGAGAACTTTCCATGCACCCCACGGTAAACTAAATGCTCTTTTTTTCCTACCATGTCATGGCTTCGAGTAAAATGGTACATCTCGAAACTCTCAAAGGATTCTTACACATATGAAGTAAAGAATAAACAAAAGAGAGGAGGTTGTCATACGTTATTGTGATTTAGAGCCAGAAGGGAAATTGTCTGTTTAGTTCGCTACAGTTTTTATCATGCAGAGTTTGCCTCTTGGTATTTAGTTAATCGATATCAAATATTAGCAAATAAATATGGCACATAACGAATACACCAACGAGCTTTTTTTTTTTTAAACTCATAATTTCCTTTCAACAAATTTGCAACCTTTTAGTTAGCATCTACAATCTCATTAACAATTTATAAATATTCTATCAGTTAAAACCAGAGGGGGAGGTAAGTATGAGGAAATGACAGGGTTATCTTCTCTTCGAGCTTTCATCTAACGTCAGTAGTTGAAGTACCTTCACTTATTATTGTCTGTGATAATTGAAAGTACCTCAACTTCGTTTGCTGTTTCACGAGGTGTCTCCTTCCAGTCTCAGCCTTAAGTCCTCTTTTGTTTATTGCATACAATAATGATCTGTAAACTATAATGCAATCTGATAATGTCGAATGGCAGCCATATGCAGATGACCTTAAACTTTCTGAAGTCATTAATTCTCCGACTGATAGCGAAAACTCCAATCCTATTTTCATTCTCTCTCACTCTGGCCCAACAAATAACTTTGAGCCAGAGAAACAAAGTGGCCTCGACAAAGAAACTTTGTTGGGCCACTTTGTTTTCTAAACCCATCGAAATCAAATAGCTTTAAATGCAGCATACGTTGCTTCCACTCGAATTATGCAGTTCGATCCTTAGTCTTCTCCGATTATCCTGTAAAATTCTCTTATTTCAAGTACTGTTCAAGGTCTCGTCCATCAAACTTATTTCTCGCTGCCTATCTCTCGTACTGATCCTTTACTGGCCTTCCTTTCCTTTAGATGATAAACATCAAATTGATTATACGCTTAATCCATCTGCTTATAAGAAACTACTCTTCACTGTTTCATTAAGCCTATTTCATACGAATTTCAATATATCATGTTCTATAATTTTCAGAACTTTCTCACCAGAGTTTTCACCTGTGATTCTTGTAGGTAGAAATATATAAGCAAACAGTCCTCACAAGTATGGGGAAAGACATTGGTGTTGTTTTCATCAATCCGAATTAATCGAAGAAAAGCAAAATCATCGGAGATGGAAAACTAAGTAAATACGTGATTTATCATAGAATATTTAAAGCGGATCCAACTGAGTTTGAGAACTGGTTGCATTTGTGTTGGTTAGAGTTAAAGCATACTTATGTATGTCTGCGAAGATGGAATTCTAAAATAATGCTGCTGAATGACAGCTTAGTGTTTTTCGTCTGTACACGTGGCTATTCCAAAGAACACAATTTCATGAGTAGGGTGTTGGCCTTGTTAAGCATTCCACCGACTGTATAATTAATTATGCAGTCCATGGCATAAGAAATTGCATAAATAAATCATACGACAGAGCCGCACACCATGTACATTAATGGATGAGAAACGCATTGTCAGCTGATTCTTAAGAGATACGCACCCGTACGAAACACAACCGAATAACTTTGGCGCATATTTATATGTAATATAACAGACAGAAAAAGAAATGAGATTGATGAGAGTAAATATAAAACATTTCACAATAGAATGAGTTTGGACGAAGGCTAGAAAACAGATAATGTATTATTCTGTGCAGGGAACAACTTCACATATTGTGATTCACAGAGTGGAATTATGTTCAATAAGTTGCTGTTGTCTGATTTCTCTTGTAACTTGGATCCTAAACAAATATAAGTTACGAGTGTAACGTATAAGGCTGTGACATTTTGAGTTCTTAAGGCAACGAAAAACGTATTTTGAATTTGTATGGTAGTTTGAATTTCCCCATTGTTGGACACAATGGGGAAATTCAAACTACCATACAAATACGGCGTGGCATCTTCTTATCGCGAGCAGTAAGGTTGAATTATTTAGGACAATAATGAATCCAGCTCAATTTAAACGTCAAATAAGTTGATAATGATAACGGAATGCTTCTGACTGGACTATCAAGTATTTGTGTACCTACATATTGTTAATTTTTCTGCTCATTTGGTCCACGTATACATATTGATCACGCGATTCGTCAGTCTACGCTATTTAATTATCCGCAGTTTATTCAGCGCTGTCCTCCAGCCTTTACAGTTGATCTTAACGCGCACTTACATAGGGAAGAAAGCAAATAGGTTTGCTTATATGACTCCAAGACGTGAACGGTGTTGCGAGTTCCAGTGATAAAGAAAACAGTGGTGTTATCAAGAGGCCACCGATGTCTTCAATAATAGCGGGTCCGCTCGTTTCAGAAGATTGCCTCTTACGATGGGAGCGAGTTGACAAAGCTTTAGTAAACATCTTTCAGGCATGACTGTTGCGGTACCAAAAAGCCCCCTAGCGGCCTTCTCGCTCCTAAACGAAACTTGTTTTCATAGCTTGAACAAACATCTCCGGTATGCTGCAGGAGGCAGCCATTAGGAGTCACGGGAAGTCTTTGTTCTCGGAGTGCTCTCCTGAGAAGTGGGAAACATCGCTTTGCACTAGAAGACAAAGCTGTCACGGATTATTGTAAATGGAATGCGACACGTACGACGATGACGAGGCATAATGAAAATGCACGCGGAGAATTTATTTCCAGAGTATTTATTCGGACGATGACTCTTTCTTTTGCTGGATCTGTTGACGGAGAGCTCCCGTGGGTGGAGGAGCACCGTAATGGAACCCGACATTGGTATTTCGCCAAATGAAGCTCTCGGAGTAATTTAATTAGATCAGGTGTAGCCCGACATTCATCAACTTCTGCAGCCAATGTCACCGATACTTCGCGGAGTACACCGACTGCCGTCGTCATTACTCAAGATGTCCAGAGGTTGAAGAGAAAGCGTAAACGGCACACGGGATTGTCGCAATCTTTGAACTGACATTGATTTGTTTGTAATGTGTTTGGCCTAGACAGTATGGAGCTTTATTTTTGGAATTCACAGATGATCACTTTAATATAAAGACAATTTTTTTCTACTCTTTCATATCAGCAAATACATACGACTAAATTTTCCATTAGTTGGGATTGATCTTTGGTTAATAATATCTGAACTCAACTTGTTAACGAACAATCCGAGCATATTGAAGACTGCAGAAAATTAGTCTTCCTGGAGCACTTTGTAGTATATATTCGGGACAGTAGCTTCGTAGCAGAATGAGTAAGTGGGCTCTGTTCCCACAAAATGCTGATCGATAAGCCACAAGTGCAGCCCTGGGCGATGTTGTTAACTAGTGGATTCTACAGCATCCAACTTCTAATTATACCGGTAATATTTAAGCTTGTAGGCATTTCGGGTAATGGGATAAGTCCAAGTACAGCTGTTTAACAACGTGTCTGTTCAATCTAGCCACGGATTTATCGATCGAAATAAATTTATCTCCTGTTGCTGTTATACATTCACAGAAGTAGCCACCATTATAAGTCAAAAATTCTAACGAACGCTGCGATTAGTTTGCTCGAGCAAGGTGTCCTCGCACACTTTTCTTAAAAAAGCGACACCAGCAGATATAATCATCCTACCGATCCTTTTTGGGATGACCGCAATGCCAGTTAGGTTAACCGAGTTGGCCGTTCACTCAAGAGATTATTACTCGTAACTGATGTTTTTGAAATCAGTACTATCGTATGTCATCTTAATAAAAATATTAAGATGACATTTCGGGCATCCTTATTACTGAAAGTTAGAACCTAAACACGTTTCCTTTAATCTGATTGACCTTTGCGTGAGCACGATCATGTTACCTCGCTTTTAGGTTCCGCACACTTTATTTTCGCAGTATACATACAACTCTACTGCGAGAATAAATTTTTGTTTTTATCGGAAACTGTTTTAATCTACTTTTAGAGCTTTTTTCCCCCGTGGCTGTTATCCCTTCATATAGGGAAGAAAAGACGACAGATTGTACCTTTCAAAAGTTTAAAGGGCAATTGCAGATATACGCTTCATAAGCTGTTTATGGATAAATTTAAGACTTAAGGCATTGACGCCAATACCAGTGCGGCGATGAATTTAGTAAGCTTATGAGACAGTTCCAGATGGAAATGTTTCTCCGCAACTGTCTGATGTGGATGAAAGTTTGGCTAGCATCTTCCATAAACTGAGAAATAGACGCAGAAAGGCCTCAAAGAACCTTTCTTGCGTCTGTTTCTTATTTCGTTAGAATAGGAACGATGTTAAAGCTCACATTGAATTTATAATACATTTACCACATGGAAATTAAATGTTTGAACTGTGGTGTATTGGCTTCAGTGATATTCCACGTACTGGCGGTCTCAAAGGCCTCGTCCCATTCTTCCTCTTGACTCGGGGTGATTTCAGCCATTGATTCTCCTCCATTCTTTCCAAGCGATGCTTCTATCTTTCAATATGTAATGATTTTTTACTTTAAATTTTTTTACTTTAAATCGGTGTTGTGGGAATTTGTATTTTACAACTTACATTGTTCATTGAGTTTCAATTAATCTTAAAGTTTAGATATGCAAAATAAATCATTAATTTCAAAAGTTTCCTAACCTTGCCCTAAACAGATACAAGGATTGGCCCGTTTAGTGAATATTATGGAAAGAGCGCTGCCATTTAACTTCAAAATCAGAAGCAAAGATTAGATTCCTTCTTAATGGTGATTCCGTTAGGTTTCAAGCATGGTCAGAGAAGTGCCAGCTATGTTTTAATGCAGCAAAACGCAAGGTCTTATACCTGGGGAATGGAAATCCTAAAATAACTTACACTTGGTGGAGTTGAACTAAAAACAGTAGAGGAAGAAAGATTTTGGAGTTACGATACGGTTGGGCATAGAGTTCCCCGAGCAGGTACACAAGCAGCAAAGAGGACTAATGGTGTCCTATCGTTGATTTATCGATAGAACACCATTGGGAGGGAGATAGGAAGGATGTAATCCTCCCTAGAGATAAAGAGATTGGTCCACTCAGCAATCTGAAGATAAGATCAAGGTCTTCAACAGAGATTAATGCTTCGAAAGATGCCAAAGTAAATTTTTTTTGGCGTTTCTGTTTCCATAAGGCGATTTCTTTATTCAAATTCTCGAAGCGGATACTTTTGATCATGAATAGTTAGTTGTTTTCAATCTTAGTTTAATTTCGGCACTGAAACAAAACACTTTTGCGCTTGCCACTTTTCGAATACGTTGTACTAAGTCTTTGAGATGGCGATAACAGAGTAAATTTCAGAACCTTATATAGTGACCTTAAAGCTCGTGTTGCGGAACATTCAAAGCAGCTGCATCGCAATCTTCTTTAACTGCACAACAGTCTTTTCAAATCCGATTAACTTGAAGTTATTACAGCTCCTCTCCATCAGAAACTCACCAAATTTTAATTTATGATCAAAGCTACTTTTCGTTCATGTGTAGAGTGAAATTACCATCTTAAATCAGCTCTCCTGTTTGAAGAAATTATAATAAAAGCAACTGCGAGATACCGTTCGATTCGTTTACATAAACAAAGATCAAAGATCTTATTGAGCAACTCCCACGAATAACTGTTGAATTTATCGAAAACTGACGCTTGAAACGGTTGTTATTGTAAGAACCTTTTTCGTTTTGAACAGTTCAGCTTCGGTGTA
This sequence comes from Mastigoproctus giganteus, assembly GCF_048544385.1. Taxonomy (NCBI): domain Eukaryota; kingdom Metazoa; phylum Arthropoda; class Arachnida; order Uropygi; family Thelyphonidae; genus Mastigoproctus; species Mastigoproctus giganteus. The sequence goes on from NC_143580.1 coordinate 168,817,842, forward strand.
TTTGCTGGACATCCGACTCGGAGCAGAATTTCTATAAACCATCATCTCGAATTTCGAATTAATGTGCACTCCTGAATGCTCCGAATATGAAAAGCACAAATCAGGTTAATGATTTTTTTCTCTGAAGAATTTAATTCGTTTATACGACGTATGCCTGGATCTGATTTCTACAGGAAAATCGCTGGCCACCGTATAACAGAATTAATCACATTTTCGCATAAACATAGCCGAAAGCGTAATATAAAGAACTATGTCATGTCATGTGATAGAGCAATTTGTACATAAACTTGAGAGGTAATGCGTGAAAGGCAATTTACTAAGAGCTAATGTCTAGAAATGTCATACATAGCCGTTGGCATCGGTCCGACACTAGTGGATTTTGTTTTTCTTCACACTCTTAGAGTAAGATAAACCCCCAGAGATCTGAACGACCTGCCAAAGAGTTAACTAACCGACAGACCAAGGGGGATAGGCTAAAAAAGAATGATTTGCCTCATCGCGCAATCTTTGACCTTGAACATCGTTTCCTCATAAAGCAACAGTTCTTAATCAGAAAGTTCATCTCCCAAGGGAAGATGAGAAGCCCTCCAAACTTAATTTTCCGACTGTGCAATTCATTTACAATTACTTTTGAAATTAGAATAAGGGAGGTGAGTGCATAGAAAGTTAAGAATTCCCTCCATAAAGCACATATTGCCTCCATGTGTACGATACACTCGAGTCTTAAATAACAGCGTGTCCAAAAACTGAACTTTGGTAATAAATACCATTTTCCATCAAAAGTATCAGCAAACCATAGGAAATTAAGTGGTTATAAATTTAATTGCAGAATGCGATTAATTTATATTCACTGAATGGAACATCATACGAGTTTTTCAGTCTTCAGAACGGGGAAAAAAAAAGCGCGTGTGTACCCAGTACGCACGAAAGATGTTTTATGTGAAAACATCTTTGACGAAATTCAGAACCGTTTTAAAATCGAATAGCTAAAACCAAAGTTACGAAGGATGTAACGTTTTATGCTCACGCCAGCTACTTACTTTATCGAATCGACGTTAGTGACTGAGTTAGCGTAATTTAAGAAGTTAAGAATTTGCGTCATTTCTGCTTCACGTTTTCGTGACTAATTGGTTTCACTTTAGTCCGAAATTTAGTAGGTACCGCCAAAGATGTTGTCAAATAAATATATTTGCCACTACAACCGCACAAATCACTCTGGAAGGCCATTGATTTACAGGGGAAGAAAGTTATCGTGATTACTGTATGTAAGGAATTTCATTTTGGTGATTTACATGGACTAGCTGCTGCGGACGAATCCATGATCAATGCTGTTGACAGTTATAGTGACGTCGCGCTCACAGAAACTAGACATAGGAATGGTGGAAATACGTTCTTCAGAGTGATTTGTCATTTCCATTCCTCCAGGGTCTGACTGAATCTTGATCTGGTGGAGGCAAGTAGAAGCCAGCAGTACGGACTCCATCATTCCAGCTGTGAGGCAGAGAGGAGAAGTGTGGGGCTCATTTTGGTAACATGGCGTTGGCTAGCCATAAGTCAAAGGAGGTTAGGCAAGCTAAGGCAGATTATGAGAGACTTCTCATAATCTACTCCGGCAAGGAAAAGCAGCAAAAGCTTCTTTTCTTATATTATCAGTAGGAGGAAGTGGTTGGTCGACCTGATATCGATGGCTTAACTGTTGATAATCCTGCTCAGGTTGTTGACAGGCTGAATAGGTGTTTTGCATCTACATTCACGCATCTCTTTAGGGAGGAGGATGCTGGGAATTCAACAAAACCTAACAGGGAGCTAAATGATTTTGTGACAACTGAGGCAAATGGAAGAGAAATAGAAGTTAAACATAAAACAGGCACCTGGAATGGACGACATCCATCCAATTACATTAAGAGCGGTAAGCAAATCCTTATCCATAATTATGTGAGCATTTTTGCATTCAGGAGAAGTCCCTATAGACTGGAGATGTGCGAATTTTTCCCCAATTCACAAAGGGTGACATGAGCAATTACAGACCTGTTAGCTTAACTACCGTTCGAGGGCCCAACTCTGAGCCCAGGGCTCAGAGTTGGGCCTACCTATTATTATTTGCTATATTTTCACTGCTCGAAAAAAATTAAGAGAACACGTGGGAAGAAACGTCGTGTAACTTGTGCAGTTTGCGATGAAGCAGGACAAAAATTTGTTATAGTGTTGTACCGTAGAATAACGACGAAATGAGATGACAACCAGCAACTTCGGACAGGTATAAGGATTGATACTGGTTGTATAAGAATGGCCAAAGAGGTCATATTACAGAAGTCGATACAGGGTGTTCGAAAATACATTTGTATGGTCACATGACATTAGTACGGCGTATGATTCCTCTAATGGCTAAACAGGCCTGGTAGCGGCGAAGCATGCTCGATATAAGGGTGCCTATAAGATTCCGTGACAACAAATCCCATTCTTCCACCAGCGCAGACCTTAGCTCGCCAAGTGACCGATGAGTTGGTTGTCGGAGTGCAATGCGACTCCCAAGGTCGTGCCATACGTGTTCGATCTGATTTAAGTGTGTTAATCGTGCTGGCCACGGCAATCGCTAGATATCTTCAGTTTCAAGATATTCTTCCACCACTTTTTGCTCTATGTGCAGTGGCGTTGTCGTGCATGAAAAGAAAATCTACCAACCACAACCCTAAAAGAGTCGCACACAGGGTTCGTGGATCTGTTCTCGGCACTTCTGCACGGTTACGGTACCCCTTCCGCCCCACACGAGAACACCGCCTCCTCCGTAAGTGTCCCTTTCTCTGATATTGGAGAGATGGTACCACATTGCTCGTTGTCTAGAACCTGTTTTTAGGCTAAAACGGAACTCATCAGAGAACAGCAATGTACTCCATTTGTCAGGGCTCCAAATGACATGTTCATGGCACCTGTTTCAACCATCTCTGCGGTGGTTTGCGGTTAATGGGATTCAAACCACGGGATTCTTTGCGTAGTCTACTTGAATTGAACCTTCTTAACACAGTCTGGTTGGGAATCTTTTCTGATAAAAGGATATCGTAGGGCTCCTTGCTGTTAGAGCCAGATAGCGGTCTGTTCTGTTGACGTAGCCCTCGGGCGACCTTGGCCAACTCTTGTTGTAATGGTTCCTGTCTCCTGAAACTGCTTCCATAGTGCCAAGACGACACTGCGTGACACATTAAGCCAGCGGGCCGTCTTTGTCCGGCTTCAAGTCGTTCAACGGCTTTATCTGAAAGAATCATCTAAATGGGATGGCTTGCCATTCTGAATACTGTAATTGTAGCTGTTCCACTGAGAAAGTAAAAAAAAAAAACAAAAAAAAAAAACGGGAATGAAGTGATGTGATTGCATCGTGTTTTTATAGGTGTACATAATAATTTGCATAATGCTCTATAAGTGATAGATCGATTTGGAATTTGCATGCCAGGATGCCTATTATATCAGATATTCGCCTTGCAGCGACACTGTTCACAATAAAATATTCACGAAAGACATTTTGTTCTGTTAATTTTTTCGAGAAGTATCGTGACATTGATAAAGGTATATCAGGCTTGATATCTAAGTTTGCAGAACATATAAAAGTTTATCGGGTTGTTTAATGAGTCCAATCGGGATAAAATACTGCAACAACATCTAAAAAATAGGCAAATGGACTGATAAATGGCAGTTGAATTTTAACATTGACAAGTGCAAGGTGTTGCATATGGGTGGTAGTAATCCCAGATTGGCATACTAACTATGCGATATTGCACTCAGGGTAGTGGAAAATGAAGGAGGTCTTTGGATAATCGTGCAGTGATATGAGATTCTCTGAACAATGTCTGCCAAGGCAACGGTTAGGCTGCATCTTGAGTAAGTAAGTAAGGTTAGGCTGCATCTTTACTGTATGTAAGTCTGGAATGCCCTATTTTAGGAAGGACGTGGATCTGCTGGAAAGGGTGTAGAGATAGGCAACGAGATTGTTGAAAGGAACGAAAAGGTGGTCTTACCAAGAAAAGCCCTTCTGCAAATTGTGGCGTCTGGAGATTAGGCAACTGCAAAGGTGATCTGATTGAGATGTTTAAGGCTTTGAATGAACTTTGAATAACTGATAGTAAGCATTCCTCCTATTGCTGAGATTTATAATCATGAGGGATTATAAATTCAAAGTGAGGAAGGATGTTTGCAGGATAGATGTGCGGAGGTTTTCTTTCAGCCAGCTGGTGGCTGGTTGTTGGCATACATCTCCACCTGTTATTGTGTAAGTGAGTAGTTTGAATAAATTCGACGAAGAACTAGACTAATTATTAGATGAGGTGGACAGCTGATGGGCGATTTTTTTTTGCTGATGCTTTATGAGCTTGTTTTATTGCATTATATACTATATTACTATTAACGATTGCTATACTTTTTGTAGATAGTTCAATGGATGGATTAGCCTTAACATTATATTCCAGATAATGCTGCATTTCTTACTGAAGAAACTTTACGGCAGAGCGCTCCTCACGTTTCTCAAAACTGCTGCTTGTCATGAAGTGTAATATTTGATGATCTCGTTTGAAGAGAACGTGCTGCTACTGAAACGGCTGGCTCGGAGCGTCGATCTTAACCCTCCACTGGAGATCTAGAAGATATATTGAAGGGGCGTGTAAAAATCGACGATGGGATATCATCACGGGTGCTTTTAAAGATTTTCTGCGTGAAAAATGGCGAAGTATTTCCATTAAAACTTGTAAAATTCATGTAAGCTACCTATTGTATTAAAGGCAGACCTGCACCAAGTTGAAAGTTTGTTTTTTAGTCTCCCACAGGAATGGTTCTTGGTGTCCCAGTACTTTTGATATCACAGTGTATAATGAAATACGATAAAAAAACAACACGAAACCTTTCAATTTCTGATTTTGTGTAGATTTTTTCCTCAGTGAGGGCAACTTCAAAATAACACTAGATTAAGAATTCGGAATTGAACACTTCCTTTTGTGTTTCTTGAACTAATTAAACTTTTTTTGTGTTGTTAAAACTTATTATAAATATTGGGATTCGTTTTAAATTGTTTTCATGTTGTCATATAATTGTTAAATTATATTTTGGCGTAACACACTTCATTGCTACAGGAGAGTAAATACTGAAAAACACAATTAAAACTTGCCAGAAATCAGTCTGCATTAAATTGACAATACGTAGTTTAATTGTATCAGCGTGAACAGTTTACTGAGGTCTTAGATAACCTGTTTTAGTAAGAACTGGAAAACTCTACTCTAGTAATTGTAATAAGAAAGAAAAGCACATGTGAAAGACATACTTAACCACAGGGAGAACAGATGTCAAAGATGAAAGGTTAATTATCTCGTACAGGGTCACGTATACATTTACCGCTTTGTATTTACTAATAATGTCTCTTGAAGGATAAGCAGTAAATAAATGGTTTCATTGTAATTATCAAAGAGAGAGAGGTTTACTTTAAAATGGCTGTTCGTTTTATTTCTCTGAAATTAATCTTTCATTCTTTATTTTTTAGCAAATGTAAATAATTGGTTACTTTGTCCATCAAAGTATAAACAGACTCGCTGTCAAGATTGTAATTAAACTGTCACGTTAGACAAAGTTTTCGGGACCGAATTATAGATGATGTGACGGATAACGAAAATATAAGGTGAGCAGCGTTTCGATCTTTAATGAAGGATATAAACCCTTTGGTAAATGATCTTCATTCTTTAATTGGCATGCTTTAAAACTGGGTTGTGGATTAATTCATTTTTATTGTGTAAATATACTTATTGTTCTCGATAAGTAGGTATATTAGATAATGATATGAACTTTTATTTAATTTGTATTGCTATTTGTTTACAACGCTACAGGAAAAAAAAAAAAAAAACTGTGCCTCTAAGCTAGATGTGCCTTTCTAAGCCAAAAGGAGAATAACACACGAGACTTTTTTACGAATGAGATTTTCTTTGGTTAAACTTAAATATTTTTCTCGTACTTTCTGAATAATACATTTGCACAAGCGTAATAGGATTGAAAAAAAAAAAAAGAAAAAAAAAAGACCACATTAAACATTCTTAACTCTACCTGAATTTCCCACCAAGTTCCTGACAACGTATTTTCACTGTAAAGCACCCAAGTCTAGCAGGGAAGCCGACTTTCTAGTTTCAATCAGCAGAATTTTAGAGCAGTTTTAGTAACATCATAAAAAAATATAAAAATAAAGTCTGCCCCTTTTGTTAGCCTCCTTAAAATTGGTGTGCACTCTGGCTGTACATACAGCTTAAAGCAGGATTGGTATTAATATTTAAGCTTGCGTTATTTCTACTGGCTTAAGACCCGCGTTTTTGGTCCAGTTATTTAAGTAAAGGTTTGTAAATATTGATGGCATCTTAATACATCTTGTTAGGAACTAAAATGATTGAGAAACTGAATCATATCTGATTGGGAAACGCTTTTTAACTTGACAGATAATAAAATATAAAGTTTGTATTTATATTCCTTCAGGGCTGCATAGGTTGGAGAAGTTCGGGGTCGGGGAGAAAAGAGACCAACATTATTTAATAGTCTCGTGGGCTTTAATCACTATAAATTCAGACGCGTGTACTACTGTGCCCTCGCGTTTGACCAATCGGCGGTTTCTGATCATACCCGAATTCCCTTTTCGTAGGGAGCTACATTAATAGAAAAAAATGAAATTATTTAAAGCGTAGTAAACTATCTTTTTCTGTGTTTTATCTTTTAGTGTCTTTTTCTTTGAATTTACATTCCTTGAAAGTCAGGTAGACGTATAGATTATCGGAGAATATTTTGAAATCAAAACCCGTTGTACTTGACCATCTAAGATGTTTACTGAGAAAAGTGATGAATCTTTAACGATTTTAATCTGCAACGGTTAAGTCTATTGTGATAGTTTCGTGTCCAGTAAAAGAATTTAAGGAAAGTGTTACATATGAAAAACAAAGTTTTTCAGGAGTAGCACCAATGACTTCAAGCAAATAAGATTTTAATACAAAATATTTATCTTTAAATACTATAGAACGAAGATATTTTGATTACATTTTTGAGTTACATACAACAGGACTGCTGCCAAATTATTATCAAAAAATAGAAGTACGTTAATAACTGTACAAATAATTCTATTTCTTATTATAACTGTTCTTAAAAGTTTCGGCTCAATTTTATCTCATGTTTGCCTTCGAAATTAAGTCTAAACTACTTTAACGATTAGAATAAAATGCTGTTGGCTATTTCTAGAGAAATATTTGTACTTCACATAACGCACATACAGAAGACCTTTCTAATAAGCTTTATTTCAGAAAATGATCCAATTAATTGTCATACCTCAAATAAAACTAAATACTAAAATTAATCTTTCTTCCTCTGAAAAATTAAGAGGAGCAGGTATAGAATTTCACCAACTTGACGGTAAATAATTGCCTAGGGTAAACAAAATGAACAGTGCTTTTAAGATGAACTTCGGCTTATCTACCTTCAGTTTAATTAAGAAACTTTTTTTAGTCTGCACTTTGATTTCATGTCGATTGGGTAGTTAATAGCATCACGCACTTAGCCCTTTGGAATTTCTACGAAGTAGTTACCGATTTTTACAAAAATACTTCCTACATTTGCATTATATTAATTTGACTTGAAGGGAGGGGGTGTATTGTTAGTAAAGAGAGCCAATTACCTCCTTTCCGATATGTGAAAACCAGGATGCCAAAAAGCTATACAATGTCTCTCTCTCTCTCTGAGCTCCAAACGGATAAAGTAATTAAGACTACCGCTACCCACACAGATATTGAACTACTAGTATATCCTCTCCCGCACTAACAAAAGTTCCATTACACGTTTTGCGCTTCTAATTTGCATGATTTATTTTCAATTCGATTTCGTTTGGTAGTTTTTTGCTCCAATAAAATTTATAAGATTATTCAGTCTATTGAGGAATATAAATTGGTTTCAAAACCTCACAAAGTTAATCACGCATGCATGAACACGGTTTATGATTGGCCCTGGTACATCCTGTTTCTGTCGTGTATGCCATTAGCTCAGTGTAAGATAATTAAAATGTATCGTATTTCTTTATCGATTTTCAGCTTATGTGACGACTGACCCAGAATAAATAAGTACTTTTTTCTTTATAAGCAGAGTGTGACATTTACTATCAGTACTGCGTCATTGATAGTAGCGACCTTGAGGATGACCGTACCACAGTAAGCCTTCTCTTCATTGCAAGCCACAGTATTGTGGTAGAATTCAAACAGGTTCGGTTCTCCTTTGCAGATCTGATGTTTGAAAGCTGCAGTCGTCACAGATGAATCTCCTATTGAAAGAGTAATCAAATACCAGGCATTGGGATTTCATTCAATACAATAGAGAATATTTTGCCCAAAAACACTTGGCGTTTCCTCTTCCCAAAACAAGATAAGGGAATGAAATCTGAGGTTTATGGCTTTTCTTATTATCTTCTTTAATACAAACGAAGTTCCTTGCTAAACATATTCTTGTAGGCTTAGCAACAGTACTACAGAAGCTTCAGGAACATTTTTTTTGGCCTGATTTTGAAGTTTAGATCACGTGGATTCTTCAAAATTCGTGCCGGCTAGGATTAACGATGCTAATTCAGGTATATTACAACGAAATAACATTTTTCCCTCAAAGAGTCTACAGTAATCTTGCACAATACGCCCTGGTCGTTTCTGTGCTTAAGTTTCCAGAGGGGGAAATTAAAATCATAAATGGAGAAAATTGAGCCTTCTAATCAGGGACATCTTTGTCCTATCAAGATAAAGGTTCTCTGAAAGCATTTGAGAAACAAGATGAAGAAGAATATAAGTGCATTTCAAAAAAGGAAAATTTGTTTGGAAACATGGATCGAAGTTTTTAGGAATTCAATATTCGAATTAATATTTAAGCAATGCAAGAAGACTGTATAGTCCTCTGCGGTTGGGTAATCCCTCATTATGTCTCTAAGACTTCTATGAAATGTATTAATCTGATCTGAGAACAGGAGGTAGAAGCATTTACGCAAATAATGCTTCTACTCTCTGTAGACGCGAATTGTTATTGCGATGAACTGTAACTCATCAGATTTCTTCAATGGAAAAGAATGCACAATATTCCTAGACAAGTTTTAAAAGTTTTTGATTAATTAATAAAGAAACTAATATTGATAAAAACGAGTCTGAAAGTACTGATGATTAATGGGAACATAAGAAATTTTGGTATACAAATAAATAGGAAACGGAAACTATCTTTTAAAATAAAAACGTAAGAATGTTTCAAAGAATTTCATACGCACAAAATCCACAGAAGGAATTCGAGATCAGTGATTTACTGCAGAAGTATTTCGACGAAGATGTGTTTGTAAAAGTCATCATGATAATACGTCAAGCAGAAAGTTTATATGAGACTTAGAGAACTTGAAATTAAAGAAGTAAACTTATTCACAAGCATTCTAACTGCTACGGATGGTAATTGGGAAAAATCTGAATTACTTTTCACAAAAGCAAATGAAGATAACTTACTACGAAATACATCATTCCATTTTTCTTTGGAGATAGGCAGAGATCAGAAGAGCAAGATATAAAGAGAGGAAATGAAATAATTCAAATGAAATCTTGAATACTTCAGGTAATAAATTGGCAGAAGGATTGCGTGAAAGGAAACTATAGCTTTTCAGATCCAGAAGTTAGTTGTTGAAGTTTCCAATTTATTATTCCGAATGTCAGTGAATAACAAAAATTAATTTGCATAACAAATTATAGGAACTGATCGAAATATAGACAACGCAGTTTGTGCTCATGTTTGAAAATATATTTCGATGTCATTAAAATATTCGTGGGAATTTTTAAAAGAATAATTGGAAATGATGTAGAAATTAATTTAAAATTTAGTGCAAAACGATCTAAATAGTATCGTAAGAATATTTACGAATTACTAACAAGGCATTTTAAAGGGAAAAACCTAGATGATTTTAATTAGTTATGATAGCAGAGCTTTACCTTCAGAAACTGGCCTTTTACTCTCACTTATATTGATTAGACTGTAAATGGGAGAAAAAATATACAGCTTATATATGAACAGCTCAAACAAGTGAAATGCCTAGAGCATAGTAAGGTTCAGAACCGTGACAGACGTTCTTTACGATGCAATGATAACTTTCCACTCTATGGATTCTATCAGTTACAGAGGTGTAAGGAAAACGCTTAAGGGATGGGGAATGTCATATGGTGCTTTAAGTGTCTTTTGTTTTGAAGAGCCATCGGTAATGCGAATGTTTTCATGCCCTAACGAAAGGAAATATGCCATGCAGTTGCTTCTTGGGATATATCTAAACTTCACAAAGGATCTTTTCTTAGACGATGCCCATTCCAGTACTACACTTTCTTTTTATTATGCTTAAAACAGTTTTTCTAGTAAATAACAATTACGAAATTAAGGATAAACCATCTTTAAATTCGTGTGTGTGTATATATATACACACACACACACACGAACTTAAAGCTAACCTTGCAATCATTTCGTGAAAGGCTCTTGCGCATAGAAGGCGAGAAAATGAATATAAGACCAAGGAGACGATATCATCTGGGCCATATCTAATTTGAATTAGTTTAAATAAACAGTTCATGGATACGATTGTAATGAAGAAGGTACGCTTGATTGCCTTTTGTCTCACTGGGAGTGAAGAGAGCTTATTTTCATATAATCCTTGTACACGGTGACAGAAATCACTTAAGAAACTATCCCAATTTCATTAAATATTTCCTCTTGCAGTTTCTCAGTGAAGACGCTCATTATGTGCTTCTCATAGATCCTGCAATTCGATGCCCAAATAGAGTGGACTTTAAAGGACTGTGTAAGCGGTTATGTAGCCATTGCCATTACAGACGTGTTGTTTGATGAAATCTGAAGCTCAGCGAATTAATCGCATTATCAACTGACAAAACTTTGAGAGTTTAAGAGAGCAGTTGGAGGCATGGCAACTATGTTAGCGAGTGATATGACTATTGTCAAATAGTACTGAAGAGCCTTACACAAAGTGGATGCAACACACACAGCTGAACACCAACGCTTTCATTAATAAACATCAAACCTCTTGGTGCAGTTAAATACCGGAGCCATTTTAGTTGAGCCCTGCTTTCCTTGGGATTGTGACTCTGAGTACTTGAACTTTTCGTTATTTAAAAGCGTGGCATCGAAATAATTTATTCCGAATAATGATGATTAAACATGTCGAAAGTTGGTGTTCTGGAATCGAGCACACTCACTACTTCGCTCTTCTTAGGCAGCGTGCAGAAAAAATTTTTATTCTAATCCTGTTTCGACGGGATGAACTTTAATTCTTTTTACGCTTCATGGTCTAGAGAAAGCTTCAGTAGATTTTTAATTCTACAAAAGAACAGACAAGCCGACCAGAGGACCCACCTATTTATCAACATAATTCGTTGACACTTCATGGTTTCGGCGCTTATTCTAACGACCCCAAGTTCCATTTCAGATTGTAAATTTTACGTGCAGTACAACAAGGCTTAATGCTATATATGATTTTACTTAGTTGAGCATCTACAGTCTGCACCTGTAATGAATATGCACAGCATCACCAGCCACTCAAATTGCCCATTATGACATTCTATGGGAATTCTTTAGAGAGGCACCATGTTTATATCAGCATGACTGCGCGTTACAGGGCACGGTCAATTTTCCATTCTGTTGGAAGAGATTAATCCAGAGGCTAGATCCTGGATGAAACTGATCGCCTTTGGTTTTTTTTTTGAAGCAACAATTGAGAGCGAGAAGAAGGCATCTTAGTTCAAGTAGAGAAGTAGCATATCTGCAACCACCTTACGGAGGGAGTGGAGCAAGGTTCTCCACATACCAACAACGTGTAGAAAGTGTCTCGCAGATGGTTTTTAATGCCACCGAAAACTGTATGGTCCTACTTGACATCATTAATTTGGTTTTTATAAACGAGTTATTTATATAGTGTCTCGATACGTGTTGGCAGATAGTTTATACACTATATATATGGTGCTGCAAGTCATTTTAGTTGCATGTATTTATTATTACAATTAGAATGAATTCAATTAAAATTAAATTAAAACGTTAAACGATTTGAATACATTTAATTGCATTAAATTATGAAATGGGCGAAACTCTATAAAGACTGCCCCTCTCTCTCTAAATATATTCTTCATTGCCTTAATTCTTTTACACGTATGCCTAGGAAGAGAATTTACCTGCACGTTTTGTTATCTTCTTCTCATTGTAGGTGACTTGATTCGGGTTGACATGGGAAGAGGAGATTAATAAAAGGTTTATCATTGTTTTAATGCAATACATTGTAGGCAACGCTAAGATTTCAAGTCTTTTTGTGGTAGCAATTTTGTAAACACATTTAAGTGAAAGCTCCGGTAACGAACCGCATCTGTAAGTGACACGTTCAATCATGTTTAACTCCTTATTATTTCTCTTCGATTGGAAATGGCATTTATCACCCCAGGGTAATTTCAACCGGGCCACGAATACGTGAATAGTTTTTTTTTCTGTCTCTCGCGGAAGTACGTTGCTATGGAGATAATGGAGACTGTTCCAGTGACTACTTACTCATGGTACTTTGCTTAAAAGCAAGCAGATCGTCTGTCCATTCTATTTGTTGAGATGATGAAACGGTAAGTAAATACTTTTCCACATAACTGAGTTTTCGTTAGCAACATCCGTAAAAAGCATTTGGTTTTTGTGGAAGGAAAAAAGAAAATGGCTGTATGGTTATAGTGGAACGTTCTTTACTTGGTTACAGAGAATTCCAGGCTGAAATACAGATAACTGTATTTACCGAAATATAAACTGAGAATGTTAGTTATTTTGAATAATAACTCAAAGAATATCTAGTTATTCTTTGAGTTAGTCTTATACACTGTACCTAAATGTTTGTACAGTGCATGAGTTACGTTTCCATAAGTCAACATTACGCTGTCTTCATATGTCCAGATCCACCGGTCTAGATTCATTGAGAAGAATGCAGTAATAAACAGCGTGATGATTCAACATTCACCAACCCAAATATCAGTAATTCAAAATTTTGGGTTTCGCGAACTTTGAGATCCCAATTACGGCAATTACCAACGGAGAAAAGGTGAGGGGAAATCCTATCCTCCACTGTAGTGCTCTGTACTTTCTAAAGTACTCCAAAAAGAATAACTACTTTCTTGATTTTCATAAGTGTCGAAACAAACCAGGAACTCAATGCAGACTTTGTTCAAGACCCGTTTTATTTCTGAAATGGCGACTTGGACTTCATACATGTCGTTGACATATGTACGGAGACACCGGTCTGCATTCATTGAGAAGAAGACAATGTCTTTTAAATGTCATAAAACCTTCATAAACTATTTTTATTCTAGAAGCCCATCGACATCTGCCACTGGCATCAGCAGCAGTAGACTTCAGGATTCTACTAATGCCAGGGATATTAAAGAAAACATAAAGGATGCAGAAGCATTGTAAGCGAGTATACAATGTAACCATTAACGTAGAATAGATATCTATGACGTTCTTGGAGCATATTCTGAGACTCGGATGGGTGCCAGACTGCTTTATTTCGAAAGAGATAAACTTTGCGGTAGTTGCAAGACATGTCCCCCTGATGAGTGGAGCTGAAGCCAAAGAAATTTGTTAAGGCTGGACGCGTGTGCATACGCAGATTTCTTGTTTATATATATTTCATCCATTTATTAAAACGGTATTAATGCGAAAGTCAATTTCGATGGTGTTTGGAGATTTTGAATTTCCAAGCATGGAACAAAATCCTCAGCCATTCATCTTAGTTCCAACGGAATTCTTCTTACACACTAAATCGGAAAATCTGGGGATATATTTTTGAAATATATTTATTGGCCTACGGTGGAAAAATATCGGCCTGTTTGTGGGAAATTATACGAAGATTGCAGAGCTTAAATCTCGAGCATTTTTACCTATAAAACAAATAAATGACTGAAAAATCACAGCTAATGCAGTTTTATTGAAATAATTAATTATTAAACGAATAAATTTTATATTTTTGGGTTTTTATTCTATACACGTTGTGTAAAATATATAATAAATGCATTTAAACTGCTTAAATATCAGTCATATGTATGAAACCTTGATGTTCGCAGTGTTAACGCATTTAAATTATAAATTTCCCGTTATTCAAGAACGCATTCATTACAATCAAGTTGAAATACGCTTAGTGGTCAATTTTTTGGCACAATGGTACCAGTAGCGCATTAACCAGCCTGGATGTGCCCGATGCCTTAAAGAGTACAGTTTGTTTAAATATAATCCACTGGATTTGGTGTAATAGAAAGCGACAGAAACAATGCTGGACCCATGCAAAATACTGCTGGACCCATGCAGAATGAAGAGCAAACGTGAGTTCTGTTACTTGTGAAAAAGATTTACGAACAAAGTCAAAGTTTGCGAAGACAAACTTTGATCTGTCACTGAGCCAAACTACTTTGGTGTAGTAGCTGTTAAGAAAACGCAGCTTTAGGTTCATTGGTTTAAAGAAAATAAGGAGGTCGCGACTATTTTTCCCAATTTAAAACTTTGATAATGCATTTGATATAAATGGACAGCATAGGCGATAAATACAATGAAAGCCTACCACTATTTTCAGTTCCTTACCACAAGAAAATTGTAAGTCTTTGATTGGTCGTTATTTCCAACGAAGTGTTACAGAACAATACAGAAAGTTTTATTTTCTTGTGGCATTCGTAATTAATTTTCGAATTTTGAGTTTTACTGTGAGGTCGGCCCATCGTGTGAAGGAAATCTTGATACTTGTACCAACTGCGCGTGCTGCTTCCGGTTTATTAAATTTGGGTCTAAACTGCTGCCATCTATAGACGGATAAACGCATCACTTGCAGTCATAAACGAGTATACCGTATGTGGTATACTATACACATTGATATTAATGATATTCAGTTGTTAATAAACAATTAACGAATGAATGTTATTTCTTTAATTGCAATCTGGTAATCCATTCAGCAAATGCCTGAATCCCTGTGCTGTATCTGAGATCGCACAAACTGGATGTGATGGAAGTTACCGGGTACTAATATAAGATGTTGTCATTGACTATGCTGTCATCCGCGATTCAATACGTTCTACTATTTTCTAAATCTAAAATGTCATGATATTTCTGCTCTTTTAGTGCAAATTTCAGTTTAGAGAATCCGAAAATGTTAAATACAGAGAATGATGGACAATAACTATGTTTCTTTTAGTAGGAAATTGTCGGACACTCAAAGACGCGGGCACAATTCGGCTCGACTTGTAAATTGAACTTTTATTTATTTATTTTTTTACATCAGTTGGATGGCCCATCAAGAATTTTTTTATGCTGAGCGAAATTGTCGATCAGCATTCAAAGTTCTACAGGAGTACTTGAGACTGATCATTCCAGTTTGAATGTGCAATTTTTAGCTATCAACAATTGAGTCAGGTAGTTGTGGTTGCCTATCCTCTGCGTATTCAGCCCCCTTCGATGATTTTTTCATATTTTTCAAGTTACAATATCCTGTTATGATTTCATCAGGACCACATAAGTGGTCCTGATGAAATAATAACTGGATATTCTAACTTTTTTCACCAATACACACCCTAGCTGAAGCTTTAATAGGAGCTTAAAAAGAACCTAACAAAAGCTTCTTGGCTACTAATTGTAGCAGGACATACGCAGCGTAGCCTTACTATGCTGGGTTCTCAACACAAGATTGATTGGTTTTTTCTGTAATGATATATTAAAAGGAGTACTCTTCTCCATCAAAGCGAGTTCCATCTCTGTTTTACTACTTCAGATGGTTACCATTTCCCTAGTGGAATATTAATACATTTTTTTTGAAGGCGCCACTAACCGGACAGTTTTTTTTATGATTTTGCTTAGCCATTGAAGGATTTAAAGGTAGGACCACATTCCGTACCATTTAACTGTTGTCCAGTCAAAAAGGGAGGAATTTTTATGGTTTTTGTTTTTCATCAAATAAGTCGACCACCGAATACGCGCAGTTTACAGACAACGCACAGAGGCCTCATGACCTTGGCTGCCTCAGTGCTAACCCTGAACCACCAACCAACTCATATAAAGTTCCCAGAGGCGGCTTATGTTGATGGTAGAGAGCGCTCATTATAAGAGATTAATGCTACTTTAAAGCAACTTTTGTTCTTGGTACAAATCTTGCTCGTGAGCATGATATTAGCAAAATGAAGGTGTGGGTGTGCCTTTGATACCTTAATATGTGTCAGGTTGCTAAAAATGGTTCGCCAATGCAATGATGGTTTCTACTAAGTCCATTATTATTAGGACTGACAGCCAACAATAAAATTATCCGAAATCTCTCGCATTGTAACCGCCAACGGAGAAGAAAATAAAAAGAATAAACTTCTGTCATTTTCTCTACCAGCGCCAGTCGCACAATAACCATTCCTGTAGCTGCAGCGAAGAGCCATCTTCAGACTGCACACCAACGCATTGGATGGGCATTAAAAGATCACCCCCAGTGGTCATTAATCATAACTAAGAACGACGTAGCCTTTGGAGATTAGACAATAATCTCCTAAAGGGGAGGGGTGCTAAGGGATGCATCGGGTGTTTAAGACGCATGGATTTCTCCTAAAGAGCCACATTCTCAGCCTCCATCTTCTTTACTTTTTTTTTTCTTTTTGTGCGCTGAAAGAAGTACTTCTTCCTTTAGCTCGGCTAATTCAAAGGCTTAGGCCACGAGAAGACTGCACCTGTGTTGCCTTGGTTACTCATCACTTTATTCCTCTCGCTCGTGTTGTGCATCCTACCTGCATGTCTACCGAAGGAATGGATTCACTCTCGTTTAACGAATATTTTGATTTCGGATAGCAGTTTTGTTTTAAAGGGATCTTAAGAAACAGGAACCCTTTAATGCTGATTTTTAAATAGCAATCGCAGCTGAAAACAAAATTACATCTCGTGCAAGCTTTTACACGTTGTTTTGTTTTTTACATGCTCAGGATTTTCATGAAACAAGGGCTAACTAGCATTTGGAGAGATTTAATGGAATCCCACTAGAATAAACTTGAATCATAACTATTCTCTAACAGAATCTGGATTAGTTTACAATATTATTAACTGTTGATAACGCGCAATCTCCCGCATGCA
This sequence comes from Mastigoproctus giganteus, assembly GCF_048544385.1. NCBI lineage: Eukaryota > Metazoa > Arthropoda > Arachnida > Uropygi > Thelyphonidae > Mastigoproctus > Mastigoproctus giganteus. The sequence goes on from NC_143580.1 coordinate 168,835,002, forward strand.
TTTGGAACTGCTCTCACACCTTTAGTAACAACGTTAAAGGAAGTTTTGATCAAATCATAAGGCGACATTTAGATTGTAAACTAATCATTGGAATTATTAATAACTCTGTGTACCTTTGCAGTATGATTGTTCAGACTCGGCATATTTCTAAATCATGCTTGGTAATATCTTACAAAGGATGACACCAACTTCCCTTGTACAATATAAACGTTCAAGTGTCGGTTTTGTGGTGATTCAAATTCTCAAAAAAAGTTATCTGTGTTATTAAAGTGGGGCTGAGGCCCTCCCACCATGAGAAACATTTCGATGGTGGGCTACAAGTACTATTCAATGTTTTCGTTCTGCTCGCAGTTACAAATTAAGAAAGACCACGACCGAATATTTGGGTTTTATGGCCTGGTTATATTGCTTCGAGTAGTTCAGATTACTTCCAGCAGTATCCATGATCACACGAATGTTTTCCCTCTGCCCTTTTTACTGTGAAAATTTAGTTTCCTTTCCCTGATCTGTCAGAGCTTTTCCCCTCCTTACTAATGCAGTGCCAATTTACTGGAAGTAAACGAAAATTGTGATATTTGTTGAAATGCCCATCGCTGCCAGGATTCAAGTAACCCGATGACTACTTTTTATCTCCGCTGTATTTTTAAGGCTAAACTACGATAACGTTGACTGCCGCAGGTTCGCTTTTATGTTCATTCGAGGCCTACTGCATCACCCGCTTGCGAAGTGCATTTATTAATCTCCGAGGGGCTATTTCCGGAAGAGGAAAGCTGTAATTCAAATAACGCTATTGCTCAGTCCAATTTGCCGATCCACATTGTAGTCACAGCCACCGCCGTTACGGAAAGTTTGATAGAGAGAAAGAGGGAGTGGGGAAGCCATTCTCCCAGTTGTAGTGTCAGCTGGGAGAAATGAGAAACAAATATGATTACCTCAGGGCTTGCTTCTGTTAAAGCGCCGTTCGATGTTATGGCTAACTTGTGACATAACTATCTTCGTGTCAGGTGGGTTGTTGGCACACGATTCTTATCGCTCAGTGAGGCAGGCGAAACAAATTACCTGTCTCACAAAATGCATGCCTCAATCGCTCGTTGCCTGCTGAAGGAGTAGCCGACGATCTTATTTATTCAGGAATCTCACTTATCTTACGCAAATAGAGGAATCCCACTTTCTGTTTCTTCCTTCAGGAGGATGGGTAAGAAAGCTCCTAAGTTCGGTAACATACCCCTAATTTTTGTTGGTTTTAAAACCTATAACTGCCAAAAAAAAGGAAAGTCAACGCTCAAAGATTGGATCGAATAGCCTTCTAATAGTTAGTTATCTTCCTAGTTTTACACCACTCGGTGAGCAGCGATAAAAAAACTGATCCTGTGGGGATTTCTGCGTTTTGACGATGACCAAAAGTCCAAAGTACCGGGATATAACTGCTTCTGCCACTATGAAGTTATATTATATTACCCGATTTAATATATTCCACTGGTTGACAGAAGATTCAATTACACATCACCGCTGGAACATTAGACTAGACAGTGTGCACGTGCGCGGCCATTAAGTTAAACATCGGAGAACGCTGTATTTAGCCCTATGATACTACATTGAAGCAACAGTGCTTCTGCAGGTACTCGTATTCACTGTATGGAGTATACAGTTAGAGAAATCTGGATGCTACTGTCTAAACCGAACAATCCCTCAAATTGCCATGCCTTTGTGTGTACACGCAGTTACCACCATTACTGCAAAGCGGTGATTAACGCCACGTTTTCGGAAACGAGCCTGGAAATGTCATACTAGTAAGAGGAAAATGGGCGAAGAGAAAGATTATAACTGGGGAGACGCTTCCTGCAGAAATGGTACGAAGCAAGGAGCGAGCTTTGGGTAGGGATAAATTCTAAGACGGATCTCGTCTAGTGACATTAATGAAGAAACCAACGGATTCATCGCCATTCCCTATTTATGTAATAATTTGTTAAAGTACACGACGTTACTCATTTCTGATGTAATGGTTCATTTCAATTAGGTGGAAAAATTGAACTATATCCAGTTGTGCCATTGCTAAAGATCTATGAGTAGTGCGAGCGTTAGATCGGGCCCCCATGCTGTTTATCGCTGTATATCCCCAGAAGCATCGGCATACCATTACATCATACATATGGTACGACTAATTTAAAACAAATAAAGTAACCAGACTTTCCAAAAAATGTCCGATTTCCACACAAAACAAAAACAAAACGCTCTGATTTAATATACGAAACATGCGGTTAATGGCCAGGTTATATCCTAGCCACTGAGCTATATGTAGTTTTGTATTTACAAACATTTATAATGGTGGCTACCTAATACAAAATAAATAAAACTGAATAAAGTATCAGTAAATAAAGTCACTTCTTGACTAACGCCACCATCGCTGTAGGCTTTCTTTAATATACAGACTCCATCTTGGGAACGCCAACTTGAAGTTCATTTTAATGGTTTTTTTTTTTTCACAAGGTGTTTCTGTTCTGAGAGCAAAGAGGACACCATAAAGGCAGTTATTGCGTCCAGTTCACGGCATTTCTAGTTTCACGAGGAATAAATTCAGTTCTAACAAGGGGATAAGTTCTTCGGTGAGATATCTCTTTCAGTTTTTCCTCAAGGCAAAAGGAAGGAGAACGTTTTCTCTTGGGAATGTGGCGATATTTTCACTTCAAAGCTTTTCTGATAGACGAGTGGAATAGATAGCAGAAATAGCAGTTATACCGAACAAATGGCACACACACGATTCAAACGTAATTGCTAGATAATGTGCGGTTTGAAAAACTACGAATGGATAGGGTAAGCTCCTGGATTGGTGTAAATTAAAGAAACAACAAAATAAAATTGAAAGTTCAAGTCTGGATTCGTCTCAGGAGGAAACGAGGAATGTAGCCGATATTTATGCTGCTTCATTGATTGTACGACAAGATTTTCTTGGAAGGAATCGTTTCTAGTGTCCTTGATACATTCGCATAATGACATCAAACGACCTCACAGACAGTGGATCTGTGGAAGCGCGTGGGAAGAGGATGGCGCCGTATGTCTAGAGCAATGTATCAGATTGGAGTTTGTGCTTTGAAAATGTCGACATTGATGGCTGTTGTGCAGTTCGATAAAACGCACTGTCAGGCGTAACAGTAAAGCCAACAAAAAGGCACAAGCAACATTTTCTACCAGTAGATAAAACGTATCGTGGCTAGCCGTCAAAAAAGGATATTTTGTATCCTCGAGTGCAGTGCGATGAGAATTCGACCAAAATCAAGATAAAAAGCGTAAGCTTAATCCAAAGTGTGTGCCCAAGTGTTATGAAGAGGAGAGTCTTGAATCTGAGGGCAGAAGACCAAATATATCTCTTAAGGGCTCGTATTTGGATCACCAAAGGTATTTTGTGTTCATAAATCTGTGGCAAAGAATGAAGCCATAAATAACGAAGCGAAATGTATTGTCGGTTTCTGGCGAATAGCCGACCAATATGGTTGAAGTAATATCGTGCAGGAAACCTGAGGCATAATTTATTGTCCAGGTAAATTGAATTGTGAGGTGAACTAATTCAATTTTGTGCAGTTTTACTGCTTTGTGCAAACACTAAAGTTCGTATAGCGAACGTAAATTCTTTGGTTACTGGATCGAGCTTCCATATTTATATTAAAAGATGCTTGGCTAAAAGATGGAAGGTTGTCAGTTGAGAACACGAAACAGATAATTGAATTATGTTGTTTAGAAAGAGTGAACCAATACGTAAGAGGTTTAGATTAGTGTATAATTGAATCAGTGGAGCCTTGCTAATATACAGAAAAGTACTGGTCATGCTAATGGCTCGTGAACTGAGTAAATGGTTGCTTTTGTCATTATGGTAGCCAGTAATCTTCATTAGACGCTGAAATATAGGGCAGGAGGTTTAATTTCGGAGCGAAACCACACTTTCACGAGATGGGTGACGTGATTAAATTTTAAGAGAGGAAAATTGATATTTCAGCGTGAATATATTACGGACGTTGAAGAGGTTGAGGAATGATCTAATAGAAAGGTTTCACTCCAAAGCGTAATACACCTGCGCCAAGTACTACAATCTGCCTGATGTTTTACGGGTTCTTCTAAATTGTGCTTATAAAGGACGGTTTAACCATAACCTAGTTAAGGTTATACTCTCTCAATTTCATTGCCGGATTGGTTCTGTTTTAATTTTTCTTAAAAGAAGCTATTAAAACACCTTGTCAGCCAACCAAGGCCTATTATTCGTGTGTATGCATAGTGTTACAAGCCTCATGTTCGTGGATGCACTGTCACAAATAATTGGGCCAGTATTGAAAACCCATAAAAGTGAGTGTTTAACTCTGCTTGTCTACTGAAAAGAATGTCATGTAATAGGATATTCATAACTATATTGGTAGGCTGCGCATTATAGCCTTAGTAGCTAATGCGCCAATAAAACCAAAACCAAATTGGTAGGCTTCAAAGGAAAAGAAAAACATTCAAATAAGAAACACGTAGATCGATTATAAAAATTAACTTAGTAAAAGGTGAAATAACGCAAGGAAAACGGACTTTTTCTGCATCACCATAAAAAAAAATAATAACACACATTACATAAAATCAAACATATTATTCCCATGAGGTGACCGTCCAATTCTGTTTTGAATTTAGCCAGGCTTCCAGCTTCTGCTATGTTGGGAAACAACTTATTCCATTGTTCGACAATTCGTTTATACGTGAACTACATGAGATTCAGTCTTCTGTTATTGCCTGAGATTTCATATTTCAACCCCTCCCGGGTCTCATATTACCCACGAGGGAGAAACTATCTTTCTCATTCAATTTACTCAATCCCTTCAGCGCTTTTATACCCTTCAATCAAATCTTCCTTTAGATGTCTAGTCGTTGAACTTTGTAGTCCACGCCTTCTAAGCCGTTCTTCACATGTGCATCGATTTGTCATCATAACTAATCTGGTCACCCTTTTTTGATCCATTTCCAATAGTGTCTTTTTTTTTCAAGTTTTCGTGTGGTATTTTTTTCACACCCGAATATAATACTCAGAATGCGGTATGATCATCTTGTAAAGGACAGTGACGTCTCTATCCTTACTGACAAAGGTGTTAAAAGTCACGGACAGGATACGGTGTGCCTTATAGCTGCCTGTTTACACTACATGGACAATTCCAAGTCATACTGGATTGGAACACCGAAGTCTTTAAAGAGAGGTATAAGCTGGCGGCTTCCTCCCACCCTTTGCACCTTGTAATCATTAGAAAACTTTGAGAGCTTTCCTTGGATACCCTTATCAACATCATTTACGAAAATTAGAAATAAGAGGGACCCCCACTTCATTGTTCCACCAGAAAGATTAATTTTTTCATTCAGCCTGCGATCCAGCATAGGATCTTACCAGTAACTCCAAGGTCTTCTCGTTTATATAGCGGTCTTCCACGAGGGATGGTATCGAAAGCTTTACTAAAATCTAGAATGCAATGTCAAAACTGTTAGCTGACTCCAACTGTTTAATGACTACATCAGAGTAATTTATTAGATTGAGTAGCCGTTGACCAATTGACTTCTTCCCATTAATTCGTACATACATTACTAAAAACACTTCATCAAAGATAAAACATCGTATGCTACGATTCGCATGGAAAGAAAGTGAGGAGGTATAGCAGCAGAAATCGTAATTAGCAAAGTGATGTCCCTTTTGAAAGACCACATTTCCTTATCCACTGTTATTATCAATACGGTAATAACGTTATGGTTTACCCTCATAGCTTATGGAAGAGAACAAATAGACCGAATACGTTTCTGGAACAAAGATCAAATGATAAAGAATATACCTCGATACCAACAGAAACCATTTACGAGATTAGCCCAATGGAACAAATTATTCTCAACTTCAGCGTAGGGAATTGCAGTGCGAGATAGTCCAGACGTACGCTTAAAAATTCCCTAGATATCTTTACTCAAACTAATGGCCAAGATACTGAAATTGACCTTTTAAGTTTAAAACATTTGGCCTTTAACCCAAATATGACCACCTTTAATATGACTAACAATGGCCAGATTGAGTTTTATGATTTTGGGAAGCCTAATTTTATCTTTGTGGTGCTGTAAATACACGTAACTTTTAAGGTGCTCTGGAGAAGACCCACTGGGCTGGATCTTTTTTAGCAACCCAACCTGAATGGACAAAGATGCGGTTATTCTGGAAAATGTTCTCATTGCAGATCTGAAGCAGAGAAGGGAATTGGATCAGGTGATCTTTCAACAAGATGGAGCGCCCCACATTCCCTGGAGAGTACTGCATTATTAAACCAATAGAAAAATATAATAACGTTGCATTTTAATTCATATACACGTGTATTGCATTTACTAAGGTTAAATGATTTTCCGGACATTTTCAGTATATTTGTCGGGCTTGAAATTCTCCAACCGCGAGGCCCTGGGCAGTTGTCCACACCCTTCGCAGGCAGTGTAAACATATCTTAAATTATATTTCCTCTGTTTTCAGATGTATTCTACCTTCTCAACAAGGAACGAATTAAGGTTTATACAGATTGTTCTGGGCATAAATTTAAGAGTTAAACCAGCATGGTATCAAAGTGATCAAAACAGAAAAAGAAATGGCGAAATTTTCACTACTTACACCGCAAGTCACAGGCAGGACTTTAATTGATGATAGCAGTAGGATGCCTGTCCACATCTTATCTCGTGGGCTCAGATTTGATTCCCAAAGTTTTCTTTTTATTTTAATAAAACACAGTTGAAATTACTGTATCTTTCCCCTTTTTAAAATTATAATAAGTTTCTTCAAAAAATTTGATAATTCATTCAGATTTTATTTATTTAACAAATTACTTCTCACCCAAAAGAGTTTCTGTTAAATTATAAAGTATATTTTTTTTATTCAATTTGAAAAGATTCCTAGAGTGAAGTTTTTAATATACCTTTCTTATTCACCTAGTCGATAACTGGCAGAACATGAATCTTTACTAGTTCAAATAGGCAGCGGTTATTTTTCATTTACTAATTTTTTCTTCCCATTGTGGAGTTTCTTCCATCTCGGAGAAAACGAAATAACGATCTTTGAGAGCCACAATGAAAATACGAGCGACGTATTATTCGAATGGAAGGAAGCACACTTGAGACGCAAAGTAATTAATGGATAATATCCCTTGGTATTTCAGTAGTACAAGCAAGAAAGAAAGCGGAGAAAAGTGAAGGAAAGATCCGAAGACATTTTATTTCCCTTAATGAGGTTAATGTCAGAAGCCATTTTATTTAACCTTTCCAGAAATAAAATATTATTCTTAGTCATAGTCCACGCTCTTTCATCAATTCACAGTGAGGATGTTTTAGATGCCCGAATATGGCAAAAACAAGTGTGGAAGACGAGCACACTCTAATGGCTGAATAATTTTGTTGAAGTTTGACGAGAGGCCGATCGTTTGGTTTGCTGGCACGTTTGCTTGCTACTTCCTTGCACCATTTAGCCTGAAGCCGGAACAACAACATCTGCACGCTTTCACATCGATGCTTTACCACAATAAAAAAGGTTCCTTTTCGTTTGATCAATGTTCAGTTCAGTTTCAAGAGGCTTGAATGGTTACAGCCGTTTTACACAGAGGAAAGCGATAAAAGATAAATATTAGCTGTTAATTAGAAAATCTTTAAAATCCATTACGTACACTCCACTTATGTGCATTTTTAATTTGTATACAAGAAGATTTAGAAATATTTTGAGGTGTTCCTCTAAGTGTTAGTAGTTGTAGAACATCCCTGGACATCAGTGGCACATATTATTCGGTTAACGGTATTCATACCAGATTAAAATTAGCACCAGGAGTTTTTTCTATCTGTAAACCAAATTTCTAAACCGCAATTAATATTTATTCTTAATGCTTCATTACTCCACTGTTTTCTTCAAATAGCTGACATTCCGTGGCTTCAATCGAATACAATGGGAGTGCAATTAATCGCACCTTACACATCCTGTAATTCCTTAATTATTTAAAGCAATTAAATGTGATTCAACTTCACTGCTTTATAATGTATTTTTCTTATAGTTGAAAATCCTGGGTTTCCATCTTATTTTTCTCGAGAATTGCATTTCAATTACACATATACAGTTATCAAATCTTCGACTTGTGTATTGAATTCTCGGGTTCTTAATGAGTAAGTGAGAAGTAATTTACAATTCTTCTCCACTTTTTATCATTTTGTTTTTCTATTATCAAGGTCCGGCGTGTCTAGACAGTTTCTTTGTCATATCAATTTCCTATAAATCACTGGCCCTTTTCATGCCTCTTTCTCCATTATTTCTACAGGAATAGGTATTTCTTTTCTCAAAAGCATCGATTTAGTTCTCTCTCTCCCCCTTTATGTATGCACATATCAATGATGCTTTCCTTATGGAGCCTTTCATCAATTTCGTTCTCAATCATCCTATTTCTATGTTTGTGCAAATTTCATCTCGAAATCCCTTTCGAACACACTTTATCTTTCGTACTGCTTTTCAATTCTTTTGACTTCACCCGCAAATAACGTTTTTGTCTTATTTCTAATTAGAAATCTCGGAACCGGCCTTTTGTTATAGTTTTAATATTTACTCCAGCGTAATATTAGAATTAGAGGATCAGTGATGCCGCACCATTTCACTTAACTTGCGCTCTGCTATTGAAGAAATCTTCGTTGCAATAGCGCGGCAATATTACAAAATCTTGCACAATAGTAGAATGTGAAATTACGCAACAGCCTAAATACCGCGAGAGAAGTCAATCACGGAGCTCTGAGAGAAGAAAGTATTTAAGTGTAGTTGTTGCGCGGATCCCAGGGTTCCCCCGTTAGCTGCTTTTATACTGCTTGTGGTGAGGCTTGCGCCAAATCCAGTCATGTATGTGTGTGTAGTGTTTTGTGCTCTGTTCCTTTGTCATGTTGTGTAATAGGAGCCTGGCATCTTCCAAAAATCTCATGCTGATATCAGGATCAGCAGACAAAGAAAGCTCATCAGGGACATTCCTGTCTTCTTTGAGGAAAGAGTCCAAACATCATGGATCAAATGTCACCCCATCACACTCCATTAATAGGGCAAGATTCAGTATTAACAAATATATACACTCAATAGCAAGTCCAAGCTGGTTTCAACAATTCACACAGACAATACAAGTCCAAAAGGAAAATCCAGTGGAGTAGCTTTCCTAAGGATCAAATAGAAGAATCTTCAGAGGTGATAGAAATCCGAAAGTAGTTCTAATATATAACAAGACATTGTTACCATCTAATAGAAGGAGTGAGAAGAAAGCACGATGGTCTCTTCACGGAAATTTTGAATGTAAGATATTTCATTACATAAATTTGTAGTTCAATTTAAATGAATCGCAGATTTATGTTATATGCTATGAATTACAATTTTCGATATAAAATGTGGTACAAGTTTATGTCGGAAAGGCATCTTATCGTGTTATTTGTTAGCTTTCAGAAAATTGGATAACTTACCATGAATACGAGTACAAAGGATATATGGAAACTTGTATTGACAAAAACGTGGATAATACGCAATCTTATTGCGTTCTTGGCAATTAAGCAAAGCTCGGTGGAATAATAAGACAGGTTTGTAGAGTTAGATCTTCAGAATTGAAAATTTCTTTAGATCGAACCGGATGACGGCTTCACTCTCATCCTGTTCAATTTGCATCTTTAATTTTGAATTTGTTTTCATTGTTATTCTGCACTTGATAACTGGAATTTCTTTCACGTATTATGCACTTGTCGGATTAGAATAGTTCAAGAGTCCACCCGTGGTTGCAAGCTGCACTTTTCTAATTATCGTGCAGAGAAAATAAAATTGCGAACAATTATCTGATAAAAAGTAATTTTTAAAATCTTGTTTTTTTACTTGTGTTTCTACGTGGAAATTTTTTTTTTTATAATATAGCATTTTTATTTTCATCCGAGATACATTATTCAAACCTATTTTTAAATAATTACTCAACTATACCCGCCTTCGTTCATACAGCGTCTTTTTCAATCATCTTTATTAGTTTCCATTAACCAACCTTATAACATATTCATGGATTATGCAAGCGAATAAGCTGTGCAGTTCTGCTTTCTTTTCAACAGATATTTCTCCAACTCGTATTTGAAGAATACTTACTTATTTTTTAACATTGGCATTTGTATGCCGGGAGGACTTCTTATCGATAAAGAATCCTTGAATAAACAAGAAAGTGGAACTCTTGACCTTTAGAGAAAAGTGCCATTACTGTGGTGGCTAATTTGGGAACCCGAAGTTCCAGAATGAAGTAAGTCTCTACTCTTTAGGGCAAGGCTTAAATTCTTATGTGGATTGACCTTTCTTAGAAGTGAATAATCTTATTTTAAACATCTTATTTCTGTTCAACACAGAGATACAACGTCCATTGATTGATTGATTGACTTCGACTGAGGTTTATCGTCTGACTTGCTGTAGAAAAGAACCTAGCCCTCTGGATTTTTATTTTAAGAAAACGTGATAACTAAACTTTTTGGTTCAAAGAAGAGATTTATGTCGTAATATTGATGTAAAATAAACATATTGCTTTTATATATAATTAGGAATTTTTGTAAGTCTTTAGCAGCTTTACAGTTCGTTTTCCACATGGATTCGACAGAGTTTAGGTTCGGCGAAATTGATGGTCACTTCATTCTTTGGTTTTCAGGGTTACCTGAAAACCAGAGAACTCAAACTCCAGCTGAGTTTTGTTGTGAATACAGGCTTTTTGCCCACAAACAGGCAATTGAGGACAGCTCGTACAAAATTGCATTTAGCGCTCATCTGTACTTAGGGAGAGTTAAAAAGTCTATAACAAATACACGAGAATACATGCATCTGTCAATGAGGACTATATCTTCTGAGGACTGCCCGATATTGGAAGAAAGATTCAAGGCAGAACTAGACAAACATTTGGAGCGAGTGGATGGGTGAAATGAGAAGGGTGTGTGGTTTTTTTTTTTGGCTGATGCTATATAAACTTGCTTTCTTGCATCATGTGCCTTTGCTAATGCTAAAATCAGTCTGTTCACTAAAGCATAACTCAAAAAGAAGATACCTTTTCCTTGTCTCAGATCAAAGTGACCGATTGCCGAATTTACTACTTCTTGAGGCAATTCTGCCCCCAATTTGAGCCGGTCTCACTTGATTGCATAGCCGCTGAAACCCATTTCCAACCAGTAGAGGTAGGCAGAAACCCAGACCATACAACGCGTGGTTAAATAAATGCAAATTAAATGAATAAGATTTAACCATTTTCTTTTGAAACATTTACTCTTACCGAGGTACTTAATCTCTTATAAGTCTCCATCCGCTAATTGTGACTTATTACATTTAGAAAATAATTTCTAATAAATAATGGGCATTCATTAAAATAAACATTGGCAGTGTGATGTTTTTTGCCACTTAAGAGAACGTGAATAAATCAGTTGAACAAACTCTACTGCTCTACAGAGCACGAACTTTATGATTTAAGCCTAAGACTCCACTACAACTCCAAGTTCTGCTGCTAAAGAAGAAATGAGTTGGTGTTGGAAATGTTTTTGAAGTATTCCTCTTCGCGGGTAGATTTAATTTACACTTCGGTCCTCATCCTTGTTATTCACGCAATCCTTCAGAGAAGGTGTAGCTGGCATACAAGAGATGCAGCGTTTCTTTAGAAATTCTCAGGCGCTTGTAATGAATAATTCGATACAATGTTAATATTTTATGACCCCCGCAACGGCGTTTTAGTAAGCGGGATATAATTTAGTCCTATGGTTTTGTACTGCCCGGCTGTCTTTTATTTCTATCCGAACAAACTTGAAAACCAGCCTTGTGTGCAACTCGCGTGAAGGTTTAGTTTTCTATTGATTTATATTTCACCTACAATACTTGGCCGACATGAATAGCAAGGTTGAGCGCAGTTTCTCGCGCCTCCAGGAGACTTTTATTGCCCTGCAGGTATGGAAAAATGTCTAATGCACTTTTGTCACAACCGATTCTTGTCTTTGTTCTATTTCTTCCAAGTACTTCAAACAAACTTTGCCCTATCAAATGCGCTTCTCCAATTACATTTGTTTCTTGAGGAAAAACAAAGGAGTGATCGACGTTTCGGAAAACTTCTTTTGCGAAAGAAAAGATGACTTTCTTCACCTTTCTCTGATGAGAACTAGTGGAACTGAATCCTAATAGTAAGTGACTTCATAGCGATTCTGGTCAAAGTTCCGCAAAACCACTAAACAAGCATTAGGAAATAGCGAAGAAGGGTGGTTTTTATGAGAACGAGATGTAGAGAAGCACGGAATCCACAGTGAGCTTTTTTTTACATTACAGACACTAGAACAAATGTTGTTTGCAAGCTAGGGGACAAAGCAACATCAGCAAATTAGCTCCAGAAGTTCAAAAGTCAACTTTCAGAAGTTACGGAGAAATTCTTACTTGTTCTACCATGATGAGGATTTTTTTTATGACTGAAGTTCAAGGTAAGATACTGTATATGAAGATTTCTAAATATAAGGCACCGAACTAACTCAAAGTTCTTTCAAGAATGCAAAGCGCGTTGAAACCATCCATTTGATGATTAAATCACCAAACTTGTATGATGTGGAAACTCCTTGCCCATTCTTATCTAATTCAGGCGTATGACAGAGATATGATTGCCCCTTGATAACCAAACAATTTTCTTAACGAGCTGTTGAGATGTTTATAAGGGTGATGAGATAAGACATTGTGATAATAGATTCCACTCCTCTTCAAGAGCAGACCCTGGCTCATGGAATGTTTTGAAAAAAATCGATATTCGACAATTCTTCGTGAAGCATCCTAGACATGCTCAATTGGAGTCAGGTCCAGAGATATCGCAGACTATTCGAAATATCCTCACTTTAACAGAAGACTCTGGTTAGCTGAGTCCTATGTGGAAGAATATTATTGTCCTGCATTTATTTCTATGAACTTCTAGAAAGTCTTCCTGTACGGCTCACAGGTTCAGCAGTCAAGATGCACGTTTGCTGTTCAAAGTGTGACAAGACGGTTCATCATGATGCCTCATGAGGCAACCGCTACGACAATGACTCCTTTGATGTTACAGAGATGTAATTATGTTCCACTTTCTCTCCATACTAGAAGACACTGAGAATCAGTTTCAAGAATGAATCTCGACTCGTCTATAAAGATATCATTAGTCTCTGTTCAGTAGGCATTGTACGCATTAAGTCAGACCGGTAGCTCCTGTAGGAGGAGAATACAAACTGTGGGCTGTATCACGCAGGATCCTTTTCCACAAGCCTTGGAACTGAAGACAGTTTCTAGGTGAGAGCTCGAAAGTGCTGTCTGGCTGCAGTTACTATTGTGGCTTCTCTGTGTTGGGAGGAGCAGTAGTCATAATGGAATGTTGAAACTCTTCATCGCTCTTGAACTTTGCCATTATGAAAGCTTCTTTACTCTCAAGAGATCGCTCTGGACATCTCAAAGGCATTTTGTCGTGCTTCATATTAAGGTTTTATAAAGAAACTTCCTTCTTATGGACCCTCACCACTGGCACAATGGTTACGATCGCTGTCTGTTCGCATCGTGAAGAAAAGGCCAGGGGAAATTTCAGAAAGATTCAGCACATTTTAAATTAATACTTCCGTGAAAATTATCGACAAAGAGTATTTAGAATTCTTAGATTAATTTGAGTTTAATTACTTGGTGTTATTATATTCTCTACCGGCTTTGTAAACAGGGCTAGACGCGTCCACATGATTGCACTACGTATTTTTTTTTATAATTTACCATTTTTATGTTTATAGTAAAAAAATATTTTATTTATTACATCTGTATAAATTTGCTCTCATCATTGAATGTTATTCCGACCCGATGAATCGAAAATTATTGTATGTCCAAAAAAGAGCAGCAGAGTGATCAATGGCTCGCTCCTCTCCCTGTCAAACAAACCCTTGATTTATTCGGTATTCATTGCTATTGATTTTTCTATGGGCATTTATTCGCGGTTCAATCCCGAACTCAACGAGCTGACTTCTGTCTCTCATTCTTTTTCTGTTTCTCTGGTATGACCCCTTCTGCACTTTGTGATAACTGCAGGTTTCAAATTCGCAATCAACGAATTCCTCCTGGCTTCTTATTCTTTATCTGATTACTGGAGTAATGTAGGTTTTAATAGCACTTCATATTTGAGGTCATCAAAAAAAGTGTTATTGAAAACTAGTTTCCATTCTACCATTACATTCGCGAGCTATGATCCCTGAAATCTCATTGTTACCTATCGGGTAACAAATCTAAACACAAAGACAACCCGTTCCCGTTCCTGCTGGGCTGTAGAAAACAGTCTTCTTGGTTCGTCTCTTCAATGTTACGTGGAAGATTTTCCACTAATCTCCTGTCATTTTCACAATTGGAAAACGTGATAAGATGACTTAAGTCTAGATTCGCTGAACATTGTGCCGCATAAAACTGTCCAGGTTTTTTTTCTCGTTTCTTCGTGGACAGCGAGTGAAATTGCGAGTCCCCGCTGTAATTACTTTTGGTATCTTGGCATTTCGAGAAATGCATTCTTGGGATCAATGAACAACATATACGTTTAGTGCAGGCAGTTTGTCTTAAGGGGCACACCACAGACATTTCCCCATCCCTCGGGACCAGTTGCGCCGATGCTGTTGCATATTTTAAATAGCGCGTGACACTGAATTTGGAGTTAGGTTACGAGGTTTATGCTTTTGCAACCGCTTTCCTTGTTATCATCAATTCCATTGGACTTGAGAGAGAGAGAGAGAGAGAGAGAGAGAGAGAGAGAGAGAGAGAGAGAGAGAGAGAGAGAGAGAGAGAGAGAGAGAGAGAGAGAGAGAGAGAGAAGGGCTGCGTTTCAAGCTTTATCGCAAGCTATAGGAAGGAAATTTACTTAACATAAAATACACGAATTTGGACAAATTGATGGTAATTTCTTTATAGGCTTCATTCACGGTGTCTTGAAAAGACAGTCTTTGGTAATTGGGACTTAATGTCCAGTTTCGATGAGCGCTGATTTTTATCCATTATGGATTGTACAAATTCCGATGTTTACTCCTCTTCTTTGTTTCAAACTGGGATGTAGAGTTTGATATCCCATTTTACTCCTCCTTAGAATGAATTTTAAATAAATCTTTAGTATATACGAGCATAGACACTAATATTGTAATTAATAAAGTATGAAACTCCTTTCCACGTTTAGTAAATGAATTTATTAGGTTAAGCTATAAATTTTATAAAAAGGAAATCCTTTCATAATCTCAAAAAATGCAGACGACATTTTTCGTAATCCCAAAAGATGCTAAGCAGATTTTCTACGTGCAGAAAAGTGAAAATCACCAAATAGAGGTGCTTCAGAATTATTTAACCTCATTTGGTCTGGAGCTTAACCCAAATAAATCCGTTCTACTGGTAGTAACAAAAACAAAGAAAAACAATATTAACATCCGAATAAGCGACACCCTAGTAAGGAAAGTTTCCTCCCACATGGACCTAGGCCTTGCGTAGGACGGAGGATTAACCTTTGGATGGATTTTGACTGACTACTTAATAGCCGAGACTTACGCAGTCATGTGGGAGCTTAAACAAGAACTACTGGGTTTAAGGGACCCTACACCCAGTAGGGTCCCTTAAACAAATCCCACATCCAAAGTGCCTCTTTCGATCCCACTCTACGCCTCCTTAATCTGGTCCTCAGACCACAAGCACAGCTCATTAGATTATTATGGGTTAACGGGATGACCGTTTACAATGTCTAGGTCGATTCTCTTTTCCAACTTCGGTCTAATCCCCGTGGAAAATACGGATTCCAGCAGCAAATCTCTCCTAGCTAGCAAAACTCGTCACAGAGATCGTAGACGCATCCTTAATTTGAAGTATTATTGGATGCAGAAGCCAGGCGGGTCGAGAACCAGGACGCACGAGACTTTCGCTCCGAACTACTATCAGCAATTTAGTGTCTCAAAAGCATATTTCCACCAAGCACATATGGTCTCTACGATGCAATCGCCATAGATCCCTACAAAATTTGCAAAGAGAAGAGCTACAGGAAAGGCGCACTCAAGGACACTTACAGTTCATTGAGATATAGCGCAGCAACCACCGCCGACGTTGGATAAGAGCGAAGTAAATGTGATGACCGTTCATCAAAACAAAGTGTCATACTCTCTCTCGAAAAATTTCCAGTAGGCATGCAACAGCACGCCTTGCATCCTCAAAAGAAAAGACTAGTACTAAAGAATATATTTTATTGTCACTGTAAAACTTTATGCGCTTCCAGCCTGAAGTTGTAAATACGTATTGACGATATCCCGGTTAGTCATTTGTCACAATTTTAATCTTTAACTGAATATGTAAGCACATCATCTTTTGTCCAAATAGAAATGTTACATCAAACTTCTGTTAATTAATCTCGAATGCGTATGTGAATCTCACTGAGATGGATGTATTTTAATTTTTTGCCACGCTCTCCTTGCATTTTGGCTCTGTAGGGGCAAAACCCCACGGTTAAATAAACAGATAATAATATAATACCAAATTACCTCGACAACGGTGCAACACTACAGGGCAGTCACTATGATTAATGGAAGAGAAAAGAAATCAGCAGCAGAAGAAACGAATAAACAAGGAACCGGCGGCTTGGGAAAGGAGACTTCAGCAGAAGATAGAAAAATTAAAAGTCAAGATAAGCAAATTGACCCGCTATCAATGAGGTAAAAGCAGTAAGAAATTGATTGGAAAGTGAAGAGAGACAGCGTCCACAGCAAACAAGAGATTAGAGAATAGGAGAATACTTAGACACTGAAACAGAACCTCCTCGCACTCAGCAAGAGACTACGCCGATACAAAGAGAGCTTCCAGAGGAAAATAAAAACGGAATCTTCTTCGATGTAAACCAAAGGGTCTTCTACAGGAGTATCGGGAAAGATGGAAACAAACCACCCGAGCAGAAGACAATTGAGGAGTTTCGGGGAAACATATGGAGCAGTGAAGTAAGACATAATAGCGGAGCTCCCTTGGATAGAACTAAAACGGAAGAAAACCAAGGACTTACAAGAGATGGGAGATTCGGGAGGAAGAAGTGCAACAGTCGATCAGGAAGTCTCATAATTGGCGAAACCCTAGGAATATATATAATGCCCCACAACCACTAGTACAATTAGATCACTTGAACACAAGTACCAAGCAGAGCAGTTTACCCGAATGATAAGTCACCCAGAGACAATCCCAATCAGATATGTGATATTCCTTACTTACCACTGATTGTATAGATTTGTGATTCCTTACTTAAGGAATTACAAATCTGAAGGCTAAAGACCAAGATACAATAAATCTGGCGAAATACATGCCGATCACCTGTCTGCCAACAAAGAAGATATCAGGTCACTTTGAGAGCCAGAACATCATGGTCGAACAGCAGAAAGGATGCAAGGAGCAATTAAGCATAGATGCCACAGTTATAGAGCAAGCCTACAAGAAGCACCGCAACTTGTACGCGGCCTACATCGATTTCCACAAGACCTTTGACCCCGTGCCTTATAGCTGGCTAACAGAGATGCTGAAGATTTAGAAAGTCAATCCGACATTGGCAAACTTCCTAGAAACAGTCATGGTGATATGGAGTACCACCATCAAGGTCGAGAATATCACAACCAGACAGATTTTCATGGAGATGCCCTGAGCCCACTTTGGTTCTGTCTAACGCTCAACCCAATATCCACCACGCTCAACAACAGCAAGTATGGATATAACCTTAAGGAAGGGAAAAAACCTGTACACCCTCTCCCACCTGATATATATGGATGACATCAAGTCAAGCTGTACACGGCAAACGAGAAGCAACTATTCCGAATCACCGAAGAATTCAGCAATGATATCAGGATGGAATTTGGTCTAGACAAATGCAAGACCTGTGGATTGCGTCAGGGAAAATTAGTCGGCCGAAACTACCAGCTACACACTAGTAAAGAGATCGAACCCATAATAGGGAAAGAGACCTAAAAATACCTCGGGATGATGAAGGCTAAGCAGTTAGAACACAAGGATATCATCGGAGACTCAGAAACCTGCTCAAAGTAAAGCTGAACGGAGGAAACAGTTAAAGCCATAAACACCTATGCAGTTCCAGTGCTAACATACTTCTTCGGGATCATAGATTGGACTAACACCGAGCTAGAGGATATCATGAGAAAGACAAGGACAATGTAACGGCCATCCCGATCATCGTGTCAACCACCGGTATGGTGCCAAAGATCCTACATAGCAGCCTAGCAGTAATAGCTTTCCCAGAGAACACCTCCAAGGAACTCCAGAAAGTCGCAATCCTGAACACCTGTAGGATTGTCAGAGAGTTCCTCGACAAACAGTAACACCAGACATAACAACCACCCTGTGCACTTGGTACCAGCACCCATCACGGTACTGGTACCAAATACTATAACAACAAAAATAGTAATAATAAACTACACTGGTGCGCAAAACTTCAAGGATCAACACTATTTCTAAAGGTTACAACCACAAAATCTTTACTCATGAGAGTAGATTCAGTCTCAGCAGCGATTCTGGACATCAGCTAATCTGGCGAGAGGTTGGCACACGGTATCACCCCGCAAACATCACTGAAAGGGATCGATATGGCGGTCGAGGTGTTCTCGTCTGGGGAAGCGTTATCTTGGATGGACGTACACAACTCCAGATACTGGAAGGCGGTACTGTAACCGGTGCCTGCTACTGTACCGAGGTAATCGGTACACTAGCGTGCACCGGTAATCCTTCCCCATGTGCGTCTGTTCCGAGGTGCCACTGGCCCCCGAGTTCGTGTTTATGGATGACAACGCCACATCCTATCGCACTGCAGCTGTTGATATGCTTTTGGAAAGTGAGGACATTGTTCGTATGGATTGGCCTGCCACCGATCTAAATCCCATCGAATACATATGGGATGCTCTGGGAAGACTCCTAGCGGCACGTCCACACCCACCAGAAAATGTTCACCAGCTGAAGATGACGCTGACAGAGGAATGGACGATGTTACCGCAAGAACTTATCAACAACATTGTTCTAAGTATGGACAGGTGGTGCAAAGCCTGCATCGACATTAGGGGTGGCCATATCTCCTACTGAGGACCACCTCTTCCATTTGTCCCATCTTTCGTACAAAGTATAACGCTAAAAGTTAATCTCGTTACCTCATTCAATCAGTTACAATTACGTAATTTTGAAGGGGGAGATGAAGCACCTGAGTAACTCCTCATCGAGCTTGAGGAGTTGTGTGTGGATGTTGTAGAACAAGTTAGATCAATCCTAGGCTCGAAGACTGAATTCAACAAAATTCCGAAACTTAGCCTGGTTACTTTGTATTTAGAAGTTTAAAGTTTTTTTTTTTCATTGTCTATGCTACACTTTTGATATAAACGAATTTAGTACAGAGAAGGTGTGATGTGTTATTGAAAAAATTGGAATTTCTGCTAGTAACCCATAGCTGGTGTTGAATCCAGTAATAATTCATGGACCATTCTTTACGAGTGTTGCTCCTTACTTTTGAACAAAGTTTACCCACTATCTTTGTTTTGAGGTGCTCTATCAAGACGTGATGCACTTGACTAATGGATTCCTGTAAAAGAGCTCACAAAGCGTGCACCTAAATGATCGATTACTCGCGTCATCTACACGGCGTAGTTTTGGTTATGTCAGCTAGCTCCTGTTCTGTTTAACTGCACCCGCGTGATAAAACTCGTACAGCAATATCTTTTCCCAGAAGTGTTTTTCTTCTACGCAGCCATTCTTCGATTGAAGAGCCAGTAAACGTCTCCTTTGAAATGTCTGATCCGCGCAAAATAACCCACTGAAAAGTTGCAGCTGGGACCACACCACCTTTCAAATATTCAACGTCATTCCTGAGACACAGCGACGACCATCTCGACAAAGTAGCATTAAGCGATCAGAGCGACTCAACCGTGATAGACATTTCCATAAAATAAAGCCAACCGTGGGATGTACAAACCGGATCACGTCCACTCTTTCTTATCAGGTTGCAAAAAATGAGCGGAAAATTGGCAATTAGTAAAGCTGGTCTCCCACGATTAAAGAGGGCTGTCAAGGTGTCGATAGCATCGTGAATCAGCGTTAAAGGGACGCAAGAAAAGCTTGCGCCATCAGAGAGAACGGAGGAGGGTAAAGAAATCTTAAATTTTCACGCAGATATGAGTTTCCGTGTACTTCGGTGTCTCTACTCCATTAAGGAGCTCACGGACAAGTCCTTGTTTAATCAGCGCATTTATTATCCCTTCGTCAGTGTGGCCGCCTATTGGGCCGAATATAATGAGAGCGGGGAGGTCTGGTCATGTTTTAAAACGAGCCAGATGCATCGCCTAATGCACTTAGACACGGGGTGACGGAGAGAGACGATTTACATAATATTACGGGCAGAGCGGGAGATGCCCACGAGCTTTATAGGTTGAGTTAGTGGGCGAGTCCATTATCTCACGGGGATTAGGTTTGGATTAAACGACAGAGACATTGAACCGGCGAGAGTAGGTTGGAAGAAATGGAGTTAAAATGGGGGATAAGCATTTTATCAGCTTTTACGTTTTATGAATCTGGTACGTTAGGTTGTATTGGTAACTCGAAGCTTAAGATATTATCACCGCTTTCGATTTATACCGAACCCCTGCAACCGCCAGCTTTGCAAACACATCGGCCTAACGTCGTGAATATTTTATTACGGTAGTATAGACGCGGTGGAACACAAAATATTATGGCTTTTACCAGCGGTGGCAGGAAATAACAAAATGGCGATGCGAACTGAAAGACAAATCAGGAGAATTTCTTTTCTGGGCCATTTTTGTTCGCTAACCAAAGTGTATTGTGGTGTATTATTAGCGGATTTTGATATTAGTGATGAAAGAGTTATTTTTGATATTAGTGATTTTTCGATACATTGAAGAGATGTGGTTAAAAAAGTCGATTTTTTGATGCTGAGTAGCATTTGGTAAGCTCGCTTGTGATATACATCATAAACACCACATATAAAGAAGGGGGCCGGAAAGATACCATTGTGTAATAGGTCTAAATGGCCATGTAGATAGACCTCCTGATTTATAATCGGGACATTTAGGATCACAATAAACGTTAGGGTTTATTGCTTGTTTATTTGGATCAATTGTGTCAAACAAAGCCAGGAGTGTCCATGTACAATAAACAGATATAAACGCGAATACCTTTATTCGCATTTATATGATCTTGTATCGTCCATATTAGATTATACGCATGCGAATTTGGTGTCTGCCAAATGAGACACGTGCGTACGTCGAGCAATAGAAAAGAACTGGAAAAAAGTGACTTAATCTCGATCATTGTGACTGAAAAAAAAAAGTTTACCCGGAAACACTGAAGCTGATTAGGTTCTCTATTTGGGAAACAAGAATTGGACATTGAAAAAAACGAAAAGCTTACACCGTAGAAATCGTAACGTGACTTGTCAGCAGTGGCATCGTTGTGGTGGGTTTTGCACTCTGCTACAAATGCATGTAGAGAAATGAAGAGAACGTGTTGAAAGTAAAGAGCAGTGCTTGTTCATAATATGAAGGCAGTCGTTGGGAATCCCTGTCTTTCTGATCATCAGCGGCTGAATATGGAGGATAAAAAATCGGAACCTTCCGAGCTTTGTTGAACGCTTAATTCTTTGAATTCCATGAAACAGGGAAGGGTAAGGTAAGCAGCAGCCATTATCAATCCACTGCTGGATGGAAGCCTCAACAATTCATGTTGAGGGAAATGGACCATAATCTGTCACGTTGGTCCAGTGCGAGTTGACAGATCGACCGTATTTAGCAGTCAAGGGCTTGAACCCCGGCGTACTCAGAGAGCTACTGCATTCCCGCTCCTGGCCACTCCGCTACGGAGGTCAGATAGGAAACAGGGATGTGTAGTATAAACAAAACTGAAATCATTACCGAGTGGTCAAATTCCAGTACAGAATTACGCAAGTGGTTTGTTCGAATCCACGAAGTACGGTAATATACAAATCCCTGACTCTGGAAAGCGGCTCTGGGCCATAAACAAAATATTTATTTCACGTATTCAATCTTTCCGGTAAGGATAAAAATGCTAAAACTGGATTGACAGATTCTATCTTGATGATATCAAAGATTAAATAAATAAATTTTCTGTTTATTCTCCCAGATGGCCACAACGGGTGAGGGGAGTTCACAAGATAGATATTTTTAGGTGTTAAAGTTGTAAATAGGGAAATTTTATACTGATTTTCTTTGATACACTAATTTTCCTACTGTTTATTCGAATTATCTGACAAATAAATACCCTTATTTGCGTGAAGAATGAGTTATGGACACCGGACTTTTCTACCAAGGTCTTCCAAAGGCAATCGATTATATGTAATTAGATCTATTTATAGTTTATTTATTTTAACGAATATTTATATTAAGAGTGATCAAGAGGCCCAGTGCAGGGATTGAAAAAAATAGTATGTAAAAATTAGTAAAACCTAAAAATTTCATCTACTTTTGAATCTGAACGCGTTTTGTATATTTGGATGTATCGTGACAATTTTTTATCAAGTATTTTCATATATTTCCATAAATGTACTCTAATAGTTCCGGTAATGAGGCCTTTGGTTTCACTTTCTTTTGAAGAAAAAAATAAATAATAAATGTAGAAATTGGCGCATGTACAAACTTTCTCCCAACTACGTATTTCGATACCATTTAGATATATTTATACACGTATAAATATATAACTGAACTACAATTTACCCACGAATAGACCAAATTCATTTATTCCAGTCATTCATTTCGGGAACTTACAAAGAATTATTTTTTAAACTGTTGGTACTGGCTAGGGGTTTGGAGTTTTCTCACCCAAATCGGAAGTTTTTCATCCGACAAACAGAAAACTGAACGTAGAATACATGCGCCTTACAAACTCGATATACTGAAACCTAAGGTCTCAGTTGTCCCTCTGCTTTTATTCAAAGCAACCCCCGCACTGTATTTCGTGAACCAAGCGCACACATAATAAGAAAGCAACGAGTTTCAGTGAAATATCTGCCACGTTCGTAATAAACACATTGCTGCTAATGACTAATCAGGAAGGTGCATTTTCTAGATGGCAGATGGAACTCAATTAAATATGCAGCGTCTGACAGAGATTAATTGCGTAATTTATTCGAGGCTGGAAACGAAGCCATGCATGCATGAGCTGTAAACAGTGAATTATAGATAAGTGGGCTAACTGATGTATTTTGCGCCATCAATGGTAAAAATAGCTTGCAAGAACGCCAGCAGATAAATCTCGAATTCGGACGCACACCAAAATACTCGCAGATGTCTTGTATGCTCTGCCCTAATCACTCATTACGTCCTGCACGACGATCCTGGTTCGGCAAGGTCTACCCCAACGATGTCGGCTCCCTTTTTTGATGAAATGGCTGCCGCGTACGCCGTATCGATCCAAAGTGTTTCAAGATGCCCTCCGGGAATTTACGTCATTCGTCCATAGCATGCCCACAATTAGAGCACGCGTATAGGCAAGGTTATGAGGCCTCACGTGCACGCTGTTCAAATTTACCCAGTAGATACTTGATTAAGTTGAGATCTGTAGACCGTGGAGACCCACGAAGGGTGGAGAAAAATAAAAGGCTGTTATGTGTTTCTGAGATCAGCTGTAGACGAACTTAGAGTTACCTTTTTAAACAGAATCACCAACTTTGCTAGATTGAGCCTCGCGTTATCACGTCTTTTGGGGATTCTAAGATTATTCTTTTATTTACTTATAATTCAGTTATCTTCTATTATTGGTGAATATTCAGCGCGCGCTATATAAAGACTATAATCTTTCTTTCTGCGATCATTTCAGTCACGCATACCATTTATGATACATACAGTAGGCGGTGTTATCGCATCCTAAAATTAGAAAGAGTGGACGAAAAGCAAAATAACTGTGGTAAAATGCACCTTTGGAAACGACAAGTTAGAAATGTTTTGAATAAGCGATGCTAATGGTACTGAAATGAATCGTGTATAAACTTCAAACTGCGCAAGAACCAGTAAACAGAAATGAATCATTGATCAATGATCATGGTGCTATAACTGTACATCATGACCTCTTTCTAGAGGTCATGATGTACAGTTATAGCACCATGATCAGCACAGAATAGGAGAGTGGTTCCTTTTCCGTTTCGGGGACCGATAAAATTAAAGTTTTAAGGACCAGTAGGAATTTCTTCCTGCTGTTTCAAAATGTAGCAGTACTTAATATATTTTTCTTTCTTAATTTTTACGAAAACTAAAGGATGTTAAGTCACGATTGGCACCGGTGCGCAACAGCAATTGGAAACGAGCAATTCTTAAAGGGCAGATCTCTGTGAAGCCTTACTTCATTCTTAAGAAGTAGGGAAGTCTAATGAGACAGCAATTTACTTTTTTCTTAATTTCGAATTTCTATTTTTTGCTGTCTCTCTCGAGTTTTGCCTCAGTGGAAAAAGCAGCAATTCTCAAGTGGTTTTGTTTTTTTTTATACCTTACTAGTACTCTCTTCCCCCCACCATTTCATCGAGAAAAAACTTGAACTAATTCTTAGCGAACTTCATTTAAAAACTTCCGATTTAATCCAGCCGTCCGCTATTTTACCAACTGCCATTCTTTTGCAGATGCCATCATCTTATTCTATAATATTAAACGTGTCTGTTTAGATGTCCCTATTGTTCTTTTGTCCCTTGGCCATTCCATGCTTTAATTCAATGTTCATTAATTGTTTTATCATTCAAGGAAGTAACAACATACCAGCTTTAGCAGTCTTTTGAATAGCTTCCCAAAATTATTAAGGCTTATTATAAAAATTTCTTTCATATTCCACCTTCAAAAATGAATAACGGAAACCCTGCTATCCAGGCCTGCTGTTGTGTAAAGTTTAATTTTTATGTAGCATTATTTTCGTTATATATCTATATTTTCTGTCCTATCGCGCTATAGTTGGAAACAGCTTATTATTCGACACAACGCATCCGTTATGGAATTTATCACGTGCTTATTTGCTAATAAATAAACCCTCATCGTGCAATTGTGATTTCTTTTACGTTAATCCTGATCAGCGCCATTAAGAACGAAATCCATTTCATGTGCAAAAATATTTGGCAAAGAGTACATTTATGTAGATTAAAATATACAAATATGAAACGCGTATTTAGGTGGAACATCTTATTTTCTTTCATCTGGTACTGTTGTGTGTCGAAAGCCAAAAAAAAACACGGTGTACTGTCTTATGTGGGGACAAAATATTTGCTCCAAGCAATTGTGTGAAATGATCAAAATTTCTTTTTTGTTTTGTTTCATTTCATCTTGGAAAATTGAGGCACATACCGTACTTCATATTGCTTGGAATATACTGGCATGTTTAATAAGTTGATCGTTATACCACTGAACCATTTGAATTCCCAACATTGAAAAATGTCTCATGTGGCTCAGCAAGAGAAAAATGATCCTTTGTTTTTCGAGAGGTGGCATATATTGAATAGCCAAAAGACCTCATATATGGGTCCTTTCCATACAGTGTGGTATTTTTGATATCGTGTTATCATTGTTGAGTCCACAGTTTCAGATATGTGATTAGAAATTCATAACACGAAAGCGGAATCTCCACTATCGAGCCAATCCAGCTGCATCTTCATTCAAGAGTCTGTTTCAAACAAAATCACAAACAAAAGTTTGTTTGCGATTTTGTTTTGCATTAAAAAAAAAGTAAAATTTGGATATTTTATTATAATTTCTTTAATCACGCTTATTGATGAACGTTTATAAAATCCGCGTGTGAATAATATCGATGTAATAGTGGAATTTTCCACACAGACGGATTTAATGGACTCGGAGCAAAAAAAGCAAATCGATCAATATGCTCTGATGCGGGCTACCTGCTATCTCAGAGCAACGCTTGTCTCAGTTAATTTGCTCACGCGATCGTTTTTAGGCCATGAATTCCCAACTCCAATTCGGGTTTTACTCGAACCACACACTTCAATATCCGATAGACTCATTTCGTTCCTGCTGCATTGAAAGATGTCTTCTTTTAAGAAAAGAGGTGATGCTATTGAAGAGCACGAAAGGGCACCTTTACAAATAATAATTGTAGCTGTTAATTCCAGAAGTTTGCATCGTATAGTAATTCTATTATAACAGAAACAAGCTGGGCATATTAATGCACGAGTGGATGCTGCTGACGTCTGCATCCAGATGTTCTTCCAGATGTTCTTATTGTATTCTGCGGTATCTGTCGTCTCAACAGGTAGACCAGCGTGCCGTGTTTGCTTGTATTCCTTCCCCCCTCCACCACATCCCAGACTGCTTTCTCTTCGCTGCTTTTTAGTTTTCGCTGTGCAGCTATGCTGCTTTGAATCTAAATGCTGTGGGCGGAACTGTGAGCCCGTCTCCGCCTCTTTACAGGTGTGTCCCCGGCAAGCATCATGCATCAGATATCTGGTGCTGCTCCTAGCAAACCCGAGTTGCATAGCAAACAAACCTATTTCACGCAGGCAAACTACCTTCCCTTAACTATCGATCGTTCTCCTCCACTTGCAACATGAAAAGATCCAGGTTCATCTACTGTGTGTGCGCGTGCTGTTGTGTGTATGTGTGTGGTTGCAAGTAGCACGGTAGGCTGATACATTCCTGACACCTATATATTATATGCAGACAGAAATTGCAGCTCTCCATAAATTTATAAATTAAACCACGGTAAAAACCGCTAATAATGATTTATGATGGAGACTTCTCCTCCTCTGGACCCAGATCTTTATTTTTCTGTGGGCCTCGTAATTATTAACATTATTTAAAATTGATTCGCTCTTTTATAAAGCGACAGGTACAGTCAAAGGGGAACTAAGAATTCTTTCTTTATAATACAAATTATTAACCACCACGTAGAAAAAAAATAGAATCATCTATTTCTTCAAAAGAAGTCGAATATAAGCTTAAAATGCACGCGTGACACCGCTGTGTTTGTGCATTCTATTGCATATTTATTACCGATTTGCAATTCCTTATTTAAAAGTACGCATTTGTGACATCCCGTTGTATTAGAGAAATCGGATGCGTGCATTCCTGACGTGACCATTGCAGATACACGAAGATCATCGCATGTCAAGCGATTTGCAAATCGCTCATTATGCGATGACTTTTTGTTTGAACATCTGCATAAGAAAAAGAAAAGAAAAAGCACGATCGCGCTTTTGTTCACAGCTTTCCAGAGACAAATGTCAAAAGAAATTATGTTGCTATAATTAGTGGTTCCGAATTTACTTTTAATTCTACCATTTGTAACGATTTGAACATTGAAAGAACCTTTGCTTAAGTTAGGGTATGTGTTATGAACTTGTTTTAGTTATTTCATGCTGGCACCTTAACAGCGTGACATAAGGAAAGAACTCTCAAATTATATAGAGTGCGACTTCTTGGAGGGGAGTGCTTTTGCCTGCAGCAGACTACGCTACTGGATAGTTACTCTACGTGAATGAGCAAAGTCTGGAGAGAGAAACAGCTTCTCTGCCCGAGTGTTGGTCTAAAAGCGATTTGAAAATCGCTTTTAGATCAAGTCTCGTGTTAACACACTCAGAGTCCGTGTCCTGCTTTACTTGAGTTGAACATCACCTGCCATAAATTCCATCAACGTGAAATTATTTACAGTTTCTGACACCAGTGGGTTTTAACCGATTGTACGCTTGATGTACATATTCATTTAAAAATTGCAATAACTAGGTTGTTCATTCGTCCGACGTGATCCATCAATACGATGACAGCGACTCCTGCTGTTTGACATCTCTTGGCAGAGGAATAACCCACCCATGCCAATTACAGCACCTTCGTGCACGTCTAATGATCGAAGCAGTTTTTCGATGAAGTTCGGCCTCGTTGCATCTATCTGTATTAAATATTTTATTCTGTCATCCGATTAAGTACTCCCTCTCATTTTGGTTCAGAATCTTGTGAGATATACGACAAAGTTTCGTATATTTGTTTCTGATAACTTGAAAGTATGGCACTTTCGAAATGTGAAAATTCCTTCTAATTTTAATAATTAAATTTTTAATGAGCGGTAATTAAAAATTACTTAATTTAAAAAGGTCGCGTTGTGTTTATATTCTTTAAAAAATTCAAATTATATTCAATTTCTAATTAAATTTCTTATTCTGAATGTGAGATCTGTTAACAGGCGGCAATTTCATAATGCACTCCCATAATTCGGTTGGAACGAAAAATGGGATTTTTTAAAACCATTTTTCATTGATACGGGTGGTAGTAGAGATGGTTAGGCTTTGCAATGTATTAAACTTCATGGTTTTAAGAATTAAAATCGTATATACGATGGTAACAAGTATGGATGATCAAAGGATTATTATAATCGCTTTATTTATTCAAGTTACTCAGAATAATTATTGTATTGGCAAATCTTTCCATTAAATGTAAAATACAGGTTTGAGAAACTGAAGCAATTTCACGATTTTTTAAACCATATTTTGTTAACGACACCGTTGATCATCTTCATAGTTGTTGATATATTCTTACGCTGAGAATCAGACTTGAATTTGGAACCAATCGTGAACATCACTGGACCATTGTTCTTGGATTCAATTGACATATTAACGATACCAGTTGAAACCGCCCTTTTTTGTGGTGAGATGTGGCCATTAAAAATTGCCACCTTGCATATAGACTTTTTCCTCTAGCAGATTAGTAAATACAAGTATTCCCTTATGAGGAGGCATTTCTCCTCATCATTGGCAGTTGGAGTCAGTTATGCCTTCTGTATTCACCACTTGTCAGAGGTTTGAGATTAAATTCTGTCAGAGATTGGAGGAACGCTCAAATGCTTCTTCAAGAAGCTATACTTATCTAATTGAGATCAGATAAGTATCACCTCTGTAGGGGTTTCAGCTGCACAATATAGAAAGTGGCCTGTGAACACACACTTAGGCGTAATATGCATTAAACCGTATGAACTTTCGCACTACAATTAAAATTGATTTTCTGTGCTGATTCTTGATAGACGTTGAGTAGTTGTCGGGCCCTCTCCGGCTTTCTGGAACTGTCTCCACACTCATACAAGTTCTCTGTGCTACATTTGGCCATAAAAAGGTTACTTGGAGTTACTTGGTATCTGTGCGCAGTCGAAATTATGGGTGCGTTAATCAGACTCTGCTTTCTTTAAAGCCAATTGCATATAAGATATGAATCCATTTTCATACAAAGACATTTTACAGATGAGTGAAATTTCACTTCGATGTACTTTTGGATATACTGTAATTAGGTATCCTGTTTTTAATCTCTCAAAATAACTTTGCCATGGTTGTGGTTTTCACAATTTGTTTTAGTGTTAAGTTAACTGAAAGGTCAAGGAAATTATTGGACATCGTGCCATGGACAGTAATTCCACCTGAATATCTGTTCCGAGAGTTTTCAATAGAAGGGTATAGACGACTCTAAATGTCACTTTTCTGGCGACATTTGTAAGTGAGCATTTAATAATTTGTATGAGGAAATTCGTAGGAATTCAGTATTAAGTATCCCTCAGTATTCCTAAATACTTAAGCTTCCATATAAAAATACGTACCGATTGGTACGAAATACTAAAAGATTGAAACTCGGACTTGGTTAAAACTTGACAGTCTGATATCTAAAATTGATAACTCCATTGTATTTTCTCAATTTGATTCAGAAAAATAAGAAAATTATTATAAATACAGTATCAATAATCTTTCTAATGATCGTAGAATCGATATCCTCCTAAACACCTGCAGTATCCTCTGGGCGATTTTTCATTTTAACTTTATTGAAGTTAGTGTTAACTCAATGTCCTTCTCTGGTGACATTTAAAATATCACTTCTCTAACTAACCATACTTATTTACAGTAGCTTAACTTAATTTTAAGGATAAAATACCGTGTTTTTCATTTCATAATTATCAGTAATTGTAATGTTACAATTGGAGTCAAATATTGCGCTGATAACGGACAAGTGGTGACACAGATTCGACCGAACAGATCAAAAAGGCATTTTTTGTCGCTGTAGGAAGTTGCACGGGTTGTGGCAACTATAAATAGATCGGTGTGCCTTTCTCTGGTAATGAGTGAAATCTAAGAACGGCGAACCATAATTGCTGCGCTCTTTAACAAACTGTATTACATGACAGCATCGATGTGAGTCATTAGTCGATAGGAAGGAAACGGACGTTGCAGATAACAAGCCCTTCCGAGCTCGATACAACAGCAAACACGGTGAAGATCCGTTCGAGACGAACTAAATGAGACCGTGCCAGCGGAATGTGAGCTTACACAAAGAAGAAAATATCCGAAGAGCCGGATGTACGCAATCACACCAACAAATGAAGGGAAATCAGAATTCGCAAAGGAGATGCAGAAAGATGGCCATATTACCATTAATTTGATAATTTGCTTGTGAAATGTATCGTTAAATATGTTAATTCACGTTTGTATAGCATAAATGACTAATTAGAATGTGTCATAACAAAATATCGTAATACTACAGTAGATAAGAAATAGATCGGTCTTCTGAGACAAAACACCAGAACAAATTGTTTAAAAATAATTAAAATTATATCTAATCAATTCCCAAGCTGAATTTCAAAACTGAAACGTTGGTACTAAGCTACCGATCAAGTGAATAGAAATTTTGCGTAAAACGTGTGATCGTAACAAGTTCAAAGAGCAGTCTGTTGTTTGAAGATGTTACTAAAGATGTTACGCACGCTAAGTACTATGAAACACACTCGTATTTATCTTAAGATGTTCTTAAAAATCAGAATACCAAGGTTACTTATTCTATTCAGAGTCTACAAATTTGTGCTATCTCATTCCACGATAAATGGAAGAAATCTAAAGCTGCATACATTACATTGAGGACGATCATTAAAGTTATCGCGTTTCAGTTAAAATCCTTGCTTCTCCCAGAGAGCATGAGCTAAATTGGAGTGCAAATTGTAAGCGTAGAAGTCGAATGAGTTTTACACAGGAAGATGGTAATTTTATGAGACATTAAGTATACAACAGGACATCGGTATCTGCAAAATAAAATTGCTGTATTTAGCTAGCAATCCTGCAAATCTGGTAAATGTCGACGATTAAGTAAGCGAGATGTAATTTGTGGCGTTGTTTCTAAAAGAATCCATGTCTGATAACACAGCACAGTAATTATAGCATCATGGTGAGATCAGCTGGGACACCACATATAATGGCACGATAACTTTGGATGCCGAATCTCATTTTCTAGTGCGTGTTAGTGATAGGAGGAGAACACCTCCTGAACTGCCAAATGAAAGACAGATTAATACTAATTCACTGGAAGGCGAGTGGATGATTGTGCGAGATAATTTGTGTAGAAAACTCAGTACCTCACAATATTCTGCATGCCGATGCAAAGAAATCATTTTCATTGTGCACACATTCGGTACCAAAGCCTAATAAAAAGCGATATTGCAAAGACTGCCATGCCAAATTTTAGGCGTATAGCAGAATAGATGCACAGCGAGTGTTTGAGAAAGACACGCTCTTCTCCAATTTTAAATTATATTCAATAAATATGTGAGGTACGCACGCAGTAGACATCAAATAAAGAAATAGTCTTCACAGTATCGGGAACCTTTTATATATATTCCACAATGGAAGGGTTCTAAATCTATTGAATTTCATTACTGAAACTGTCAGACAAAACATTCTTCGCCGTTGGAATTGAATATACCATCTGTTCGATATCGTCACATCAACAAACTGCGTTGTCTGTTTTTGCGACTGTAGTATCTTACCATATAGAGGTGGTAACGACCTGCCAAAGACAACGAGCAGAGAACAAAGCCTTGCCGAAATCTTACGAAAATATTCCTTTGTTTTTAAAAAGGCTCAGAAGATACTTTACAGAAAGAGTGTTTCGCATATGGAAAAGCTTATTCACATTCTCATCCGAACGTTTTTTGATGGCAATTTAAAACTACACGGTTTACACTGCTCTAAAAGCAACTCAATGACCCTCCGAACGTTCACGGTACGCGTTACCACACAGTCGAGTCTTTTTCCTTTTTTTTCTTTCTTAAGAATATCTGTTTACATCGTTCAATAGAAGGAATGATCTATGTGGACGTTGACGAATGGAAAACTGAAACGAAGAGGAGGGTAACGGACAGCGGTGGAAGATATTTGGATTGCATTGAGGTCCAAGTTTTCTTTAAGGTAATTGTACAGCTACATTTTGAAGGACAGACAAACTGTTCTTGGTTATTTGTAGAAAGGAAAGAAAACTGCAATGCAACTTAATATAACACATGCAAGAAACGGTGGCAGCTTTCTAATTATGAAATAAGGGGTGCATTTGGCAAATATGATTCAACACAAGGGGAAAAGAACATCCTTAGCGTCAATTAATTTTTCCCCTACTGCACAGGAATTAGTGATTCGTCACTTAATGATTTCGTATTCATTTTCTATTGGTACGCATAGGCCTTGAAGAGAAGTTATACGAGTGAAAGCCCGGTATTACCTAAAGTAAGGAGGCGAATCATTAATTTAAGGAACAAATACGAATTTACCAATCCATGAAATTCAATTATTCCATTCAAAACAATCGTCCAACCAACCAACCAACCATTGAACTCGATTCGCTAGTATGGCGTTGATACACAGCTAGTAAATCAATTCACATCAGTCCAAAGGTTCATTTTCTCACCAACCACAATCGAATTTCTACCATGTCCGTTCTTTGATCCTCGTTCAGGTATTCTTCTGTGTAAAACAATCTTCTATGAAACTTGGTGTGCAGTTATAGAAACTTTTGTAACTGCACTCTACAAAGGGACATGCTTATACTGTAGTGTATATCATTAAAATAAAATAACTTGCGCTGGTATTCAATACTCATTTGCAGAATAATCCGCAATTATCGAAACCAGATACGGCCTACTTTTGCATATAGATAAACCCAACGCTTCCTGTTCGATTGCTCTCCTAATGATGAAAAATAGGAGTTAAAACTACAGAAAATTTTCCCATCTGTCTCTGTGCACTTATATTTACACTCCAATTTAATAACAAAGCGGTAGCGTTAGGTTTCGAAGGCACATTATACGTACAGCTGAAGAGTTGCCAGTTACCTGACATTTGACGCTTTTCAAGGACTAATGCTGTAAATGACCGTGAACTGAATAACTTGTCCGGACACATGTATGAAAGAGAGAACTCCTAACCCTGGCACTTAGCCAATTCGATCAGGCCCGACTGCCTGTTACTACTTCACTCTATAATATTTCCTTTGAATGAGAAAGCACTCTCTTATATTTCATTTTGTGTTTTGTTTTGATCACCTGGACACTGAAAAAGCCTAATCGACATTTAACGAGATATTTTAGAGCAGTAAGATTAAGTTAAACTAAGACTAGATAAATTTAAATAGGATTTGACCCTAAAAATCGTCGAAATCATGGGTTTAACCACCGTCAACGAAATCTCATCCCTGGTACCACAGTTAACAAGGACTACTCTTTCGAAATCTGCTGACCCCTCTTCCATTGAAGGTAAAATACAAAGCAGTTGCTGCAATATGTGGAAACCGCAATGGCAAACGCTTTGCCAACCTTGAAGAAAATACGTAGACCCTCTACAAGCTTAAATATATGCTGCTTCTGCAGTTCCCTTGGAATTATCGAACACACGTACTTGGCTTTCCTTGAACAGAAAACATTATCCAGTGCATTGGGATTGTTTACTTAAAAGGCAACCGTTCTGTCTGATAAAGGCGGAGAGAGATAGAAAAGATCAGGGTATTGCAGATTCACCTTCTTCATTGCAAAGCAATGGTTTTTATTCCTGACAAATGCCAATAGAAAAGGAGGATCCACCTTTACTCTTTCTACCCTAGAGATTCTTGTGTAGAGTTTAAAGATTGTTCACTTCAGGAATATGCTATATCTGAGGACGTGGTCAATAACTTCTATCCACAGTCCAGTGGCCAAATCGATTCATCTATTTGGATGATTCGGTGGATTTCAGAGGGGTGCTCCAACTAGTTGATGTCAAAGTTCTTTTTCCCAAATAATGCTCTGCTTAAGCCACAAAACAATTAACTTTCTTCATTTAGAATGTTTCTCTCATTCATAAGTTTTGCATGTTGCGCCACCCATATGCA
Source organism: Mastigoproctus giganteus (assembly GCF_048544385.1). NCBI lineage: Eukaryota > Metazoa > Arthropoda > Arachnida > Uropygi > Thelyphonidae > Mastigoproctus > Mastigoproctus giganteus. The sequence goes on from NC_143580.1 coordinate 168,869,208, forward strand.
TGCCATATGCATTTCAACTCTTGTCTCGGGATACTGATAGACTAGCGTAGAAATACAATATTTATATTTTCTTTGCAATTCCAATAATGCTATTTCTTCAGTTACCTAAATTCATTTAATCCAATTATCTTAATGATAAATTTACATTATTCTGAGCTGGTCAAAAATTATTCAAACGCTTTAGACTGGCAGCACGCTAGGCCAATGAATAAGCCAGCTATCATAGCCTCTCTTTCAAGTTACCTGAGGACGTATTATTACCTCAGTTTGTCTTGCACAAAAGAGAGAGAGGTGAGGAAATACTTTCGCAATGATTTCAGAGATGTAAAAACACTCAAGGACGCAGACTAAACTGACATCTTCTTAAGAATATGCTATGCTAAGTGGAGTCATACACATAGCAAAGCGATCTGAAAGAGGAGAAGGAAATGACCTCTTACATCTCATCGCTTGCAGGAAGTAAGTTTGAACAGTGAGTGGACCTTTACAGTTGGACCGAGAGTGCTTGTTGCTATGGTGTCTGACATCATCTTACGTTAGCAAGTATTTAGCCTATACATTCTTAGCGTCTTTGAGAAGTCGCAGGGATATCTCGGTGAAAAGGTTGTTTTGTAAGCGGCAGAGATCACAGGTTGCATTACCGGAAACCTTTACAAAAGATTTTGAATGGTCTAGAAGGGAAATTGAAAAGTCCAGAAAGCTCTCAGAAATGTAACGAACTTCTTTAATACATCCGAGTCGGAGATGAATGTTTCCGTTGCTTATTTCTTAATAACAGAAAAAGAAATAATTTCCTGAACGGCTTACTTTCTACTACCTTTCATCAGTCCAATACATGCAGGGCACGTATTGGACACGTCCACCTTTGAGCGCCACTTTTTCGAGTTAAGGATGGCAATCAGGGTAGTAATGTACTCAGGCTAGCGCTACTAACAGCATCAGTAGGAGAATTTCACCACTTCGACCACTTACCTAACTGCTCGGCAAGCCCTCTTCCGTCAAGAAGCAAAACCTAATTTGGTACTCGCCCTATTTCTAACGCCAGTTTCTGGAGATTAGTCCTGACAATGTTACTCAAAGAGATTACCTCTGATGGCATCGGAATTTGATACTAATTCGAGTTACTATCAATTCTCTGGTAGCCTACAGATGTGGTAAGACCGCCTTGCGCGCAGATCAAAAATATACTGAAATTATTAAATTTCAGCTTCTGATTCGTCTCTGATTATCAAGGAATAATGTTTTTGGACAAAATCGTAAATCAGAACTGTCCTCATATAAAGTGGTTCAACTATAATCGGAAATAAACTGAAGCTTGTAATAAAGTGGAAAATTGAATTCTAATGAAACCAGATGAGAAAATTTGATTTTTTTTCCATAAATAAGAATTGCATTTCCTTAGACTTCGAGGAATTCCTATTTATGTGAATGGTGGAGTTTCGTACGAAACGGGGGATTTCCTGGGTGATGCCTTTCGTTCGTGAAACGCGATTTAATAGGACTTTAACATATTCAAAGCAAAATTTAGAATTTTTTTTCGAGGAAGAGTCAAATGCGATTATGGCCTGGTCGTAAATCACAACTGTTTCAAGAACGTTGCCGACTGCTGAAAAATGGAAGTTAATTTCAGTATGGAAATTCAAAATTCCCTAATCGACGAAACGATTAAGGGCATTTTGAATAAGGTTGGACGTTTTATGAGAAAGCCAATAAATTTAGAATGTGCTAATATTAGTTTTAAGTTTTGATGTCCAGAGTGAGTGGATCGTGCACGATTGCGACTATCATCGAACCAGTATGGCGATAGTCAATCAGAATAGACAACGAGGGTTGGGGTGCTCGAATATAGAAGGGCACGCGGAAATAGAAATTCTAATGCTTTGAGTTCCTGATTCAATTTGAATCTCAACTCTTCCCACTCAATAAATTTAAATGGAGCTGAACTTTTATTTTTATTCTTTGGAGTTAAATCAGCAATCGATGGCAAACAATTGATGTCAAAATAACAGGTATACGAAATAAATATTAAACAGGCGCTTGAATATAACTTGACAGGAGTTGGTAGGAATACCAAAGAGCACCTGGAATGCTCAAAAGGAACGTGACCGATACTAAAGACAATTTAAGAGAGAGCAGCGAGATATTTTTCGCTAGAGTTTATTCCTTCTGACACTGTCAGACACATCAAGTAGTCGAAAGTCGTCCTCAGAGCAATCCTGTCCGGTCTTGTAACATCAACTCGAGTGAAGGCGATGGATGAACTCTATTCGATATTGAACATCATTCACGAGGACAGTTACGAAACGCTTTTTGTTATTTTAGAAATAACAGCAATTTATACGGTAAATCATTAAGACTGTCAGTTTTTTCAACAAAACCACACTCTTTTTTTTTAAATTTAAGTCTAAAGGTACCTCCTCTCCATTATTGTGAATGTTTAGAGATTGGGCAAAACGTGTCTATAAAGATTGGAAGCGCCGAATCTGATTTTAAAACTTAATAATGGTATATAAGTTTGCTTCCTTTTTTTTACAGTCATCTTAATAATTTATAATAATTCTTATACTTAATAATCTCACGTAGAACTAATGCCGATTTTACATTTTATTACACCGCACGTTAATTGTATAGAAAAGGTACACAGCATTCCCTTATGTAGGTCGCGAAATTAAAACCTACGTACAAAAATGTTGTCGTGGTAGCGCTCTTATTGACCCCATATCTGCACGTGAAAAGCTTTGCTTATGTAACTGTGCCATTCCTTGTTGGCTGTTTGGTATTGCACTTTACTGCAAATTGGTTTCTCTCTAAGGAACGGTTCAATATGGAAACGTGTTTTCTCTAAGATATTGACAATCTCGAAAGTTTATTTTTGGAGACGATGAAATGCAAACCCGAAAATAACTGCGCTCGAACTACTTTCTTCTCATGGAGAAGAAGAAGAATAAAGATCGGGTTTTAAAAGGTGAGAAACGATGTATATTTTTTAAAAATATGCGTAATAAATTGTAAACATATTGGTATTAATTTACACCTTTCTAACCACGAGTTATAAATTTTGGTTATTTTTACTCTTAGAAGAAAGAATAAGAATAAAAAGGACAGAAATTATATTATTAGGACAATAGAACGTATGACAGATTACAAAAATTGTAATCTGTCAATGCTGGCCATCGCAGGCCGGACCGAACCTATTCGGAACACTCTCTAGGAGGCTTCCGGATCAGTTATTGTATAATCTTGCTGCCTCTACTATACCAGACAGTGACTGGAGGGGATTGCCGAGGCCACGTTATGTCAAGGAGTTGGGTATGTTTTTGGCATGTGTAGACCATATCCAAAAATTTCATTATTCATACATGTCCTCCTCATCTTTTCTTACTTCTGAATACATCATTTCTTTTGAAATGATGTACTCTTGAAAAAATAAACAAAAAAGTATTTTTTCAAGAATATTGGTCCTCAAAAGGAAGGGGAAGAAATAGTCTGTATAGTTAAAAAGAACCAGCATACGCTATGTCTCATGATTGCCAAATTTCAGGTTTACTGTTAGAATAATAAAGCCTCAAACAAATTCTAAAGCTAACTCAAATGTGAATATTACAATGAATATTATACTTATCTCCTAATCTTCGTAAATTCGCCTGAATGTCATTACATATATATATCTGCAACTTGCAAACTCACCGCATACTGGTGTGTCATAAAGGCCTTATAAGGATTCAAATAGATTAGAAAAATCTGTACATATAAACATAAAACTGATAAAAACAGCTTCTAGAACTATCCAGTATATTCAATCATCTCCAGAATGGTCAAAGGACACGCAGTGCCAATTTGAGCCAAAAGAATCTATGAAGTCCTGCTGTAGAATGCAAATATGCAAATTGTACGTTCTCTTTGTAGCCGGTGGTTGGGAATTAAGGCAGGCAAAGTCTTTCTAGGAAACCGAAGCGAATTTCGAAATGGAATTTTGCGAATTGGCAAGCTGTTTTCTGTGCCTTCCTGTGTCTGTAGATGACGCAATTTATATACCAGGGAATACAGATGGGTATTGTAATATTGTCTTTTCAAAACTACTGCGGAATTACTATTGATTGCATACAACGCTTACAGCGAAATGTCAAACGGTGAAAGGAAAGGCTGTACTAGCTTCTGTGTATTAAAGCAAAAGTGCATCCATGTTATTAAAAGGTCACATGTTGGGTATTTTATGCTGGGAGACTAAGGACAATAAGACAAACGAACTGGCATTCAGGCAGAAAATGCACGAGATATACGCAAGAAAAATTGGAGCGTTTTTTCCAGTTATAAAAATACTCTTGAGAAAATCAACAGAGTAAGCTTTAGTAAAGAGAAAGGAAAGATACACCTTACATCCCAAGTTTTAAGAAAACAGTTGTTTAAGAAAGGCCATTCTACTGAAGGGCTGAAAAATTAAACATTCTATGAATTTCAAGACACAGGATTGCAAAAATAGTTTTATCTGTAAAAAAGAATGGTTATTTAAACTGGATCATCTATATTAAGGAGCGTGGTTAAGTGAAGATTCAATAATTATCAATTAAGTTTTCGTTTTAAAACTTAGTTTTCTTAAGCTTGATGATATGGAATCCCAAAGAGGATTCTAAATTGTACTAAGTACTGGGGAACACACAGAGTAAACCCTCGGCAGTAATGGACAATGCCCATTGAATCAAATATTTCGTGTGTGTGGGATCCGGTGGCTTAACTACTCAGTTTGGTGGTATTGTTGAAATTTTTTTTCAAAATAAAGCAGAGTTCCGGCCAGCCACAATTTTCGAGGATTCTCGAGAGTTCTTTAGACTCCGAATTAGTTCGTTTCCACTGCCATTGTATGACACAGAAAAAATTCAAGATATTTAGTTCACAATAAGCTAATTATGCAAACTAAGGTCGTGTAAATTTTTTATTAAATTTTTATTACAATCTATTTAATTAAAATTGCAAGAAGCTCTAGGGGAAATCGGGGATGGTTGTTAGATGGGAAACTTTGTGTAAATGTATTACTGTGAGTGACCGAGCACACAAATGAGCTGTTTTAAGAGGATTACTTTATTTCGATGCTAAAAGTGAAGAAGAAGAAAATTCCTTCAAGTTGCCTTTGATCTTTTAAAGAAGCAAGATATAGCCTAAAGGTTTAATGATTGATTGTTTATGAACTTTGAAAAGTTTTAGTTGAATGTAATGGGGACGTCTGTAGCTAATCATTATATTCGTATTGGAGCATGTTGTTACAATTGAACAACTTGTCGGGCTGTTCTTGCAACAACGGACAAGGATAGCCAGTGAGTCTCGATTTTATCTTCCTTTACTACGGTTGGACAAAAGTAGCACGACGGTTATAATCCCCATACTGTCTAGAAAAGGTTTGGATTCGAATCTCATCTTGGAGAGGACTTTTTAAGGGTTTTATGCACCTTGGTTGAAGTTAGTCTGTCTCCAGCTTCGGTTGCACAATTTTTTCTTTCGGTAACTCAGAATATATTTCAATAAGTAAAACAAAAAACCGATCACTGAATATACGAAATTTACGAACATACTGATGCATCGTGGGATTAGTTGCTTCTGTGCAAATTCAAAAACAACCCAGCTCAAGTAGTTGTTTTGAATTCAATATTTGCAAATATTATCACAATGTATTCGGAAGAGCATCTTGCCGATATTTGTTAATGGTAATTTCCTAGGTATACTCAGAAATGCGAACTGGTGGGCGAAGGTGCTGTCTCAGTATCACCTCTTCATTTACCATCATTACCTTCATAGTCTAGCAGTCTTACGGGGTTAACTCGATTCCTGAATAGATTGTATGTATGCCTTAGATTAAAAGGAATTCTCAGTTTCTCTCACATAAGTAACGCAGACTTTTTGTTTACTGATGTGGAAGAATAATTCTGCTGATTAACACTTACTGAAAGGAGTAGTCTTTTTCAAGACGGGGGTTTGGGGGTGCTTGACAATATGGTGGACGTGGTGATTCGGTGTATGACAATGCAAGACCGATAATGAAAACTTAATATATCATGCTCTAAATTGTTAATGATTGGAAAACGAGGAGAAACTTGTTCACACTTTATTTTCATTATTTTTATGAAATACACTTGGAGGTAAATTGTACCAGACTAAAATTAGAGATAATTAATGGATCTTCGTTTTACAACCTGCATAATATTTCTTTTATTAAAAGCAATTAAAGTTAGTGGTGGGCTGGTACTATGGATAGATTGAGGACAGGAGCATCGAGATGGGAAGCAGGCGGGTCAACATCTCCAGTGCTGGGAATTGTAGTACATGCCCATACAGGGAAAGGCAGCCTGGTTAAATGAGGCGTTTGCCCCAAGGGGTCCATGCTGGTTTTCAGTCAATCCATACGTAGCCTTCCAGAAAAAAAAAACCAATCATCTTCATTTATTTTCCTTTCTTCTAATTGCAGTGTCATTCTGGGGTCTCAACCAATCCATGCTGCTCGAACAACATAGACTTCAACTGAGTTCAATATGTTTAAAAATTAAAAAAACGCAATTTCGAATTAAGTTGTTAAAATGTTGCGAAACTGCCTGTTAGAATTAATCTCGTGTATTTAATATCTTTAGCGGCCTCCGTAGCCGAGTGGTCAGGAGCGGAAGTTCAGTAGCACACGCTCTTTGAGTAGACCGGGGTTCAAGCCCCTGACTGCTGAATACGGTCGATCTGCCAACCCGCACTGGACCAGCGTGGCAGATTATGGTCCATTTCCCTCAGCATGAATTGTTGAGGAGGCTTTCATCCTGCAGTGGGTTGATAATGGCTGCACTTTATACTTTTTTTTTTATTATTTAATATCTTTACATGTAGTAACTCTGTCAATAAATATTTTCTGATCCCCTCCCCCGATGAAACCTTCTTGTTAATTTTTGGTCTCTGCATGATATATCGTATTGTCCTGTACCCAAATGACCTGATCACTCACTGTAGGAATCGGCTCAACTTCCTTTTCCTTGAAACAAAGTATATAATCTTTTTCAATGGAAGATGTGAGGAATGGACACTGAACAGCAATAGGAAAAGAAAACTAAGTTGTATCTGAAAGTTTCGTAGAGCTTATCCTCGAGGGACATTAATACAGAGGGTTTGTTAAGGCATGACGTGCCTTCGTTATCTCCTGAAAGATAAAATGAGCTTCAGTTAGAGGGGGAGTTTCGTGTGGAAGTTTCTACTGGTAAAAAAACATTTCCTGGGTGTCAAAAGCATTTTCTGGCGCAGGATGAGAGCGCCTGTCCTGCTTCCCGTTCTTTGTTCTGCAGATACTGCGTGATTACTTGTGTGGTTCTTTGATGTTTAGGAGTCCCAGGCTGGATGCAAAAAAGTTTTTGTTCGAGCTGGTATAAAGTGGAGTGATTACGTAAGCTTCTTTTGTTGGCTATATTTGTATGGAACAGGGTTTTGAAATGCGTCCATTATTCTGTCATGGATTGTAATTTCTGCCTTTGATAGATGAGGATGTCCATTTATCTTCGTAATCTCTGGAACAAATCAATCTTCTCAAGGTGGCCATTGTTAAAAATACGGTAAGCGTTTACAGAAGGTAGATGGGAGGGGATAAAAGATAATTTGCTAAAAGTGGACAGAGTTGTTGAGACTGATGCAGGTTGATAAAAAAAATATATAGTGAGTTAAAGAGAGAAAGGACTATGAATATCTAAAAAACAGAAGCAGCGTGTATTTGAACAACTTCACTCTTTAAACTAAAGAAAAGGAAGTACAGAAAATATTGTCGTATAATTTGACTACTACATTTTGTGTGTTTTTAAAAACCAAAAAGCAGCACACTCATGAACGCCTACTAGATGCACGGCCATGGTAGTTAAATGTTGATCTGAAGCAGTTGCACGTGAAAGGCATTACCCACCATTTTTCGTGATAAAAATGACTACCTGCGCTATTGATCGTGATAGTAGGAGAGTCTGCACGAATATTGGTAAACAGCGGTAGAGACAGCACGCAAGCCAAAACATGTCCGATAGCACATGTTAATGGGAAAATCAGAGGAGGGGGAGTCTAATAATTACGTCGAAGTTGTAGTAAAATGGTTTTTTTATTTTTCGAAGATGTGGCTAAGAAAAAAAAGGTTCAGCTTCGTGATTGAGATGGGTGGATAAATTAAACGTTAAAAACAAATTCTGCACAAATATTTCAGAAAAAAAAAAAACATAATTTAAATATCAAATAGCGTTTTAAGAAATAAATCAAGAAATAGCGTGAGTGAAAATTATTATCGAAATCGTTTTAATCTTTGTGTTCAAATTTTGACAACATTATTTCATAGTCGAGTCGAATTTCAATTAATATAGAGCCATTTTTTGTTTATAGTTAATGCTTGTGCCTTCTGATACTAAACTTTTCTTGAAAAAATACATTTAAATGACATTTACCGCATCGATGAATATTGTAGAAGTATAAAAAGTGTAATCGTGGATGGGTTGGCGCTTTGGTCGCACATGGTATTAAGCGAAAAGCTTTTTCTGGGTGTGTGTGAAAGAGGGAATGTTTTGAAATATGAAATTTATGGAATCTCCCTTAATGTCAAACGTTCAAGTAATTACTGACAGATTGAGGAAAAGGCATTAAAATCTAGATTACAATGAATAATGATCCTTATCCTTATGGGACTCCATCGTTCTTATGAATACTAAGCAGTGTGCGTGACTACATATACCATAAAGGGTTAACAACTGCATATTACGTCAACAGATGCTACTTTTGATGTATAAAAACAGAATAAAATAAGAAATAATCTCAATGGCCATGCGACTAGTCATGTGAATATTACTATTTCAAGTCGAAAGAATTTTCCAATTCAGATAGTTCTAATGCCGGTCACTGTTATTGCAATATCCTTCCGCACCGTGTGAATAAAGGCTCCGATTTGATTGCAACTAAACTAAACCGAAGGAACTTTTATGGGCCTTTTCTCCCCTGTTTGGTCAGATGTCCCTGAGCAGGGCTTAATCGAGAACAGACGAACTGACCATGGAAGAATGTAATTTGCAAACCCAATACACCGATGCTTCATATTAGTTACATTGAGTCAAAATAAAAATATCATTGGGTGTCTTCAGAGGTAATATTTGAGTCTCTTATTTAAGCCGGTAAGTTAGCAATCCAGTACACATACGTTGTAGTTAGTAGATAGTAACTAAAGTTAGTTGAAAATGTAAATTTATCGGATTATGAATATCAATTTTAAAGTAGATGTACATATATTTTTGACAATCGAGGAAAAAATCACCTTGTATACCTCAGTCTGTGGAAATTTTCCTGATTATAATATTCGGATGGTATTATATCCAAGTCTTTCAACCCTTCGCGATTTCTAACCCATGTCGGACAGGGTTATTCCAATAGAATCCGGTCCAGCTTAGCTCGTTGGTATCCAACATTATCAATAACTGCTTTCACAAAGCAAATTCTTATGGTAAACGAATGAAACAGCAGTAGCTGGAAGCCAACATTTCTAAGTACCCAAATATTTCTGAAGTATCGTGTTGCTGAAAGAGAATACCAGACCCAAAATGAAAGTTTATTTAGCGTGTCACTCATGATTACGTAATCATATGCATTAGACGATTGGAAAAGGAATTTATTTTCGACAGGTTGTTAAAGATAACTCGATTAATTTGGTCTTTTCTAATATATAAGAGGTTTGAAACAGGCAGTGGGATTTCGTTAATTGCAAACTGAGTTAAGACGTGAACTTATAAAGCAGAGATGGCTTTTAAATTTAAGTAAACATGCAAATCAGAATTAACTTTGATTTTGTTTTTGCAAATATAGCCATAACTTTTATTTACAGATTAATTTTGTAATCGTAACAGTTGATAAATGGTTACTTAGTACATGTGAGTGTTGCATAATCAAGCCTCGAAGTACTTTCAAAGGCTAAATGAGAAGTTTAAATCCTTTCATCTGCTGGTTAAAAGATAATATTGACGGCATTTAGGCATTTCACTGTCTGGTGATTAAATAATGTTAGGTCATCGTCATCGTCCTCCAATCATTAAATGTCAAAGGACACTGTTACTAACGAGACAATGTCACCTATGATGTAATAATTGGCGTTTGTTCATTTTATGAAATTTTATACGAATTTCCATTTCATAAATTTAATACATAATAAAATTAACGCTGAAAGAGATTCCAGAAAGTTACTGTAACTAGAAATGCCGCAAGAAGTTTTGTTGAAAATAATCGAGAGAATTAAAAATGGAGAAATGAAAAATTTGAAAAGATTATGCGAGTTATGACGAAAGTTTTTCGTAATAACACTCAGAGTTGTAAAGCACTGTTAAGGAAAATTTAAAAGGATCTTAAATAAAAACAAGCTTCGATGACCGAACCATGTTTTAATCATGTGATGTCAGTTTGCGCATGAATAGTAAACATGAATAGATCGATTAATTGATTTAACCACCAGCTAGAGTAAAAAATCTGATATTGTGATTTTAATTGTTTTAATATGGAAATTTTTATAGTCAGGAGAACGAATCCATTTGCGTTTTCAGGCTCGTATTTAAGGGTATATATAAGTAAATGTATGTACGAAGTGGTGACCAGGTCTTTGCGAGATCGTGAACCCATTGGACATTGGAGCATACACTGCGTATTTGTATAGTTTCAGTATATATTACCGAAATAATGTCTTTCAGTTCTCATTAATCATTAAGTATTTTTATTATTAACTTTTTATTTGATAAATGTCTCTGCCTGCTCCTGGCATACCTTACTATATTAATCTTTATGATGTATTTTATGTTGCTAACTACTTGGCATATCTTGCCATCTCAAGGAAAAATGTAGACTTCGATTTTTGAAGTAAAAAATAAACTTGCCTTCACTGATTGGCTGAAATATTTCTCCCGTGTATGCAGACTGAATAACTTCCTCTCTGTGTAGTGAGAACAGCATCAATTAGCATTTCGTTGTTTCCTGAGGGGGGGGGGGACAACGGTTTGTGGTAATGAAATGAGGAACGAGATCATTGTATCCTCTTTGAGGCCTACCTACTTGAGTAGGCCTCTTTGAGGCCTACTCAAGTAGGTACAAGGTGCTCCTGGAAAAATCAGTGCACAATGCCTTCATCCCCTTCACAGTTTACGTGATCTAATATCTGTAGGAATTTCCTTCGTGGCACACGTAATAACCAGATTCGAATTATGTGGAGTAAGTATGAAGCATATCCATAGATGCAGATGCTCGAGCTTCAATCTTCTAGTAATTAAGGCCTGCACTGCAGTCCTTGCTGTTAACTGAGAATTTATTTCTTGGTCACACCGAACTGCTATGGATTATACAGAAGTTAGATGTTACATCACTGCTTATAAAAATTGTATTTTCGAGTTAATTCGGTAGAACTAATTAGCTTGTAATTCGTATTAGCTATAAAATTGCTTTCTATGCTTGTACAGATTTTGAAAAAAATTGTTCTTGAAGTTTGATATAGATTTATTTATTTGTATATAACATACATTGTTTATCTTAAAACAAATTCTATTTGATTTGTGCGTGTTAGTGAAACTGTACAGGTTTTTGACTGGGTCAAACTATCTGCCAGAGAAATGCTACGTACTTTAATGTTTGAGACCGGTGTACTCTTAATGGATCTCGTGACATCGTCCATCAAGAGAAAGTGCATTACTTACATGCAAGATCAGCCAGAGTTGGGGGGAGTTCATCGTTATGACAATTTGTTTTCAGAGCTCCGGTTTGCTGGTATTGAATGAATTTCACTTCTTGGGCTGACAAAATCAATCGTTTCGTTGTGAGAATAGGGTGTTGCAAATTACTGGGGTCAGATGCAGTCCATTTCTGCAATGTTTGTTTATTGTGTGAAGTGTGTGCAGTACCTGCTGCCCTCAGCTTACTTTCTGATCCTGACTTGAATATTAAGCAACATATTTGCAATAAATAAATTTCATAAATAACTACAACCTGGTTATTAGATTTGTGAGTCAAGAGGCGTTTCGGTAAACAAGCAATGGATATACAGCGGCTGCCTAAGCGAATGGTAGGTTGTGGTAGTGGCTAGAGAGATAAATGACAGGGTATGATATAAATATATAATGTGTTGCTCTTTATACGTGCTTCTGGCTGTGCTTCAGTTTAGAAACATGGCTACTTGACAGCACTGGGGTTAAAGGCCCCAATATAAACTTAAATGGGTTGTACTGGATTTAGAAAACTTTTTCTCTCTTGCTCTGGGAGCAGTTGGAATTACATCCTGAAAGATTATCAGCGTATTTACAAAGTTAAAATATATTATAATTAAAATTATGATAAGTGTATGTATTTGTTCATAGGCTTATCAAAATCCCCAACGCTTCCACGATGTCCTTCATTAATTGTTTGTTTGCATTTATTTGGACAGTGAGATCCAAATGGCAGCACCGTTAATTTAATCCCAATGGGAGGATCTTATATCTTGAGAAATAAAGGCCAACGACTATAAATGAACCAAAAATGATTTAGAATAATTTATAAAAGAGAAGTTATGAGGATGTGTAAGAGCAATGACTTGCATTGGATGATATTATTCATACTGTCTAAATATGACTTGATTACTTGTTGATAGGGTACATGCGTACAGTTTTATTTTATATAACAGTAATCATTAACTAACTTCATTTATTAAAGAATTTGTAACTGATGGATTATCTTGTCAGGAGATATTTAATACTGTATTACGTTGCTCCCAAAATTCCTGTACGGAACTGTGCATCAAATTCCATCATTACATTTACCACAGGGGTTAAAGACGGCGGTATAAAATTGAATGAGTTTCTCTGGATGTAGATAATTTTCTTTTCTATTGTGCTCAGTCATTTTTAGAACCAGCCAATAAATATCTTTGGTTGGTTCATCTCTGGATTTCTCCGTTCTTGGAGATGGAATATTTTGAGTTTCAAAATGTTTTGCATACGGCTGAAAGAAAATGCTTCAAGAGTGGTTTTTTTTTTTTTAGTTCTTCATATTTTTGTCCTCGGACTCTTAGATAGTAGGGCATCAATTGTAGTGTCTGTAAATTTCGTGTATTCTGTGGTCGGGTTATACGTTTTTCGCGTTTAAAAACAAGTTTCAGAGAGAAAAGAAACCACCAAATGTTCGACGAACTCTTAGAAGTCAGTTCTGTATGTATTGAATTCGCGAATAGTTTTAGAAAGAAATTTCTGTTATCAGTTGCTGAAGAGATGAGGGTCTTGTACGATTATGATAATCTTATAGATGTGATGCTCCTACTGTTAAGTGTATTGGAACTCTTTTGGAGAAGAAATAGTGCTATGAGTGTAATTCAACTTTATTTTTAATGTGATTCCGGCCACTATCTGATTTTTTTTTCTTTTTATAATGCCTCTGAAATTAACATTTTTACAATTTTCGAAGAGTTTGCAGGGTAGGAGTACTCTAAAAATCGGAAAATCATAATGCATGTAGTAGTGGTAGTAGAGGCATATGATGCAAGAAAGCAAGCTTATGTAGCATCAGCCAAAAAAAATATTTCGCACATCCCTTCCCTCTAAAAGTACGCGCTGGCTAAAATAAAATTTCCGCACATCTATTCTACAATTTGAATTTAAGCCCCTCTCAGGTTCGTAATCTGAGCAAGAGAAAGAATCCCATCAGAATTGTGCCTGCCCAATCCATTAAAGGCCTTATACACCTCAATCAGATCATCTTGCAGGTGTGTAATCTCCAGATGCTGCAATTTGCAGAACTTAAGCCTTTCTTGGTAAGAGGACCCTTTCGTTCTCTTCACCAATCTTGTTGCCCTTCTCTGTACTCGCTCAAGAAACTCTACATCCTTCCTATAATGAGGCCTCCAGACCTGTATACAGTACTCAGATGTGGCCTGACAATTGTCTTATACAAAGAATAATCGCCCCCTTTTCCCTACTAGCAAAATTCCTGTATATCATTGACAAGACTCCATGACTTGCCCTGGCAGCTCGTCTGCACTGCTCAGCGAACTTCATATTTGACTGCACAATTACCCCCCAGGTCTTTTCCACTTCCCTGAGTGTAGTACCACACAGTTGGTACGTTTCTCTTCGGTTATTGCTACCCTTATGCAGTACTTTGCATTTGTCAATGTTAAACTTCAGTTGCAACTTCTCAGCCAATTTTCCCGACTTACCATCTAGATCCAGTTCGAGTAGCATACTGTCATTACTGTCATTAACAATCCTGCCAACCCTGTATCATCTGCATATTTGGACATTAAGCCTGATATACCTTCATCAGTATCATTGATAAATATAAAAAAAACAACAGTGGGCCTAACACCGAACCCTGGGGACTCTAGTAATAACATTAGTCCACGAAGAGCAGTGTCTATTGATTACCATTATCTGTCTCCTCCCACTCAACCATCCTTTTATCCCATTGTAGCAATTTGTCCTTAATGCCATACTGCTCCAATTTGTACAGTAGTCTTCCACGTGCAACAGCATCAAAAGCTTTCCTGAAATCCAATTATATGATATCAAAATTATTTTTTGCATCCAGTTCCTTTGTGACCAAATCATAGTATCCAATCGAATTGGTCAGACAAGACTTCCCCTTGACAAATTCATGCTGTGTCTGAATTATTGCTGCAGTCTTGTCGAGATGATCCTGCGTTATTTCTTTTACCAGTGACTCCAATAGTTTCCCCCCGGACAGAAGTTAAATTAATGAATCTGTAATTATTTGTGGATACATTTGTATCCAATGATGAATTGGGGATACATTTGCACATCTCCAGTCCGTGGGGACTGCCCCTGAGTCCAAGGATGCTCACATAATTACTGCTAAGGGTTTGCTTAGTTCCTTTGCCGCCTCCTTTAATATAACTGGATAGATCTCATACACCCCATGTGCCTTTCTTATGTTTAGCTTCGACAATTTCTCCTCCACTTTGCTCTCAGTTATTAAAAAATCATTAAGCTCCTTGCTAGATTTAATAAGCTTCTGTTCTCCACTTCCCTACAGAATTCCTCATGTGTAAATGTAGATGAAAAATGCTCATCAAGTTTGTCAGCTATCTGGGCAAGATCATCAACAGTCGAACCATCGATATCAAGTGGGCCAACCTGATTCATTCCTTCCTTCTAGATTTTATGTATGAATAGAAGTCCTTTGCTGCCTTTCTTAGCATCCTTTGCAAAAGATTTCTCGTAATCTTCCTTAGCTTGCCTAACCCCCTTTGTAACTTGATTACAAAGCCATGATAGGTTATATCTATCACAGCTTCTGTGTCGCCTGATTATTTATATGTATTCCTTGCATTTTTCTTCTCTGCCACGAGTCTCATTAGTTCACCTGACATCCGTTTAGGCCTAGACCTTGAACAGTATATATTAATCGGTATGAAAAGTCTTGTAGTTCCAAAGGTTAATTCCTTGAATGCTTCCCATTTAGAATTTGCTGTTGGTAACATCATCAGTTGATCCCACAGTATAGAATGTGGAGATGATATTAAACGTTGCTGGTTTGAAACTTAGCATTATTGCATATCTTCTGCCATCTAAAATAATACGTAGTTTACAAATGCCACATCAAATGTGAATTTTGATTTCACACTTGTCAAGTAATGGGAGGAATAATCTATCAAAGCAGCATTTCTTAGCAGTGGTCATGGTGCTTTTTCATCCCGAGATTTCCAAAAACAAAATGTTGTGCATTAGCAAATAACAACACAATCTATCAACTGGAATGGACTTAAGGAAACTGTTCTATCTTTGCATGACGCGGTTTCTCAATATTCTGAAATCATCTCCCTGAAAAGGCTTCATTAAAATTGTGGAGTACTTTCAGAACCCATTTTTTGAAACCTTTCACTGAATCCTTGAATTTCTATCAATGGGAGCTACGTCTAGAGATGTTTCAGTGAATAAGCGAAATCCAGGTTTTGTTTTTATTTAACATTAATTGTAATTACTCTTTTATTTAACTTTTCTAAACGTGCGTTAGACATGGCACTGCTAAGCCTTATGAGAAATTGAAGGATGACCACAATACATAGATTATTCAACACTTCAGAACAACGTAAATATCAAGCGGGTGATCATGATCTCCCGCTTGCCTCTCTGATCAGTAAAGAGCTTCTCACGTTTTACCGATTCGAATCTTCAGCATCGTAGCGAAACCCATTAGGAAAGTTCTTTTTAGCAGCTTTGCGAGAACGGGCACGTGCTACCCTACTCCTCTTGGGTGTCTGAGATTTCTGCCAATGGCTTGCCATTCATTTGATTCGTATATTCCACAGCATCCTTTTCTTATGTTGTTTTTCACACGCTTTTATCAGCTTACCACCAGTATCAGAGTTCCTGTTTCTCGCATTTCGCTTTGTATGTCTATATAAGTGTTTTTTTGTTGAAAAGACGAAGAGCTACGTGACAATCAAATGGATCTTTGAAGGACTGGATGCAATTTGGAGTTATTGAACGCGAGAGAGTCTATTAAAACTGTAATTGTCCTAAACTTTTAACGTTTTAAGTAAGAGTTCTTCAAAATGTCAATCGAAAACATCTCGAATGTTATTGAGTAATCCTAGACATGTGCACATGACAGTTTCCAACTTTTACCTGAGCAGAATAGCATAGCAGCCGTGTCTTACATTTTTCTGCTCTTTCACCCGTTATTGCCCAATATTTTTTATTTAACTTACTAAGATATTATGCTTCTTTTATGAAATGATTCTACATCAATATATTTTTACAATTTATCTGCTGTCCAATCCAAATTTTATATTGCTTCAATTGGCACTCGGTTTCTTCAGTGAATACTGCTGTCTTAAGGGGAATAAATAAAAGATTTAATGTGTGGGGGTTGTAAATAATTTATTGTAAATAAAGATAAAAAGATCGAAATGAAATTCGATCTCTAGGGGCATTGTTAGGCAAACCATTTCACACTTAGTGAGGACTCATTATATAAAGCGATAAGTGTATGTTTTAAAAGAGTTTTTTTAAAGGCTTCGTACTTTAAGAATACTTACTGTATTTGGGGGGGGGATGTCAAGTGCATTTTCCTGAATGCCTCGTTTGGTTAAAGACGAGAGGTAATTCAAGGAATTAGTTAGAAGAACATTAACTAGAAAAATGAGGACTTTGAGCATGTTTTATACCAGTTCCATTTTTTGTGGTATAAAAATGAAGAATCCTGTTGTTCATAATTGACAGGATAATTGACTAGATCTGTAGGGGGCGGTCTTTAATAAGATAAAAGAAATTAAGCCTTTGAAACAAACTTTTCTTTTATGCAATTAAAAGTTTGTAAAATTAAACCAGAGTTCAGTGCCCTGAGGGGCTTTCGAAAAGCCTTCAATCGATACAAATGATTAAAGAATCTAATTAGGAAGAGGATATCAAAACATTGCGTTTCTCAAATAATTGTTTTTGTTAATCTTGTGAGGTGGACAATTCTATGAGATATCCTAGCACGCAGCTGTTCTTGAAATAACCAAGGTCTGACCACTTTAAACAGGCTCTGATGTTGCTCTTTCAAAACAAACATGACCCTGAGAGTATTTTCGCCCGCCTGTAGACAACTTTCTAATTCAGTTTGGTCACAAGTTCCGCCTACAGCAATAGATCAATTATGGTGTCTTTCTCATTCGAGATGCGTTTTCCGCCGAAACAGAAGCGCTGTCTTACTTCCAATCTGTCATCCTTCTCTTGCCAATCTATTTCCTGGTGACGCGCGTCAGCTTGGACGGCGTCCTTTTGTGCTGTTCGGAAGGAGTCAATCAGTAGCTGATGGTGGTTACAGTCTGCTAGTGTCGTATCACGAGTCGCAGGAGATGATCCGGAACAGGTTCTTGACCCCGGAAGTGATAACGCAACTCTCTTAAGAGGAGCGATCGTTGCCTATTAAGGAAGTATGTGAAGTCTATTAAGTTGTTACATGCCGGATTTGTATGAAGTTTGAAAAGATTATCGCATCGGACGATAATATTAAATTTTAGAAGCCACCTTTGGGAGTTTGTAATTTCGATGAAGGCGATATAATAGAAAGTTATAACAACGCATGCTGCGTCAAGTGGCTTACATATATTATGTCACCAAAAGTATAGGGGGCGGGACACAAAGAGGTTAAAAAACCAGGCAGCTTCCAGATTAGATTTTAATGTACAACGCTTTAAAATCTAATTTGGGAGCTGATGGCATTTTTGCCGCTAGTGGTTTAGGTTTGTTTTTCTTGGCAAACGAAAAGCAAACTTCATTTTTTGTCTCTCGGAGAGCATGTTGATCCCATCCCATGTTTGTGGAACATATTCGAAAGCCTCCTACTCGCCACCTATTACGATCAAATTGAGCAAGGAGGGATCATCAACAGCTTTGAACGAGCTCTTCGACGGTTGCCCAGAATTTGATTTGTCAGAATTGTACTATTTCGTTCTCTGTTAATGCTACGTTGTTCTTTATCATTCGAAGAACCGTCTGACCATCTGAAATCAGTGTGCAAACTTTTTATATCATTTCAGTGGCTCTCAGCGTTGTTGAACGTCTACAGCTCTCTTCGTCTTCCAAATGCTCGCGGCTATTTATAAATCTTGAAAATCATTGAAAAACACTAGACTGAGGTAAAGCATTCTTACCACACTTGTTTTATCAATTCGTAGACTTCACTCGCACCTTTTTACCGGGTTAAAAAAAAAATTAATGCTCGCTCTTTGTTCTATAACTTCACAAGGGTAACTCCTTCAACAAAACAACAGTTCAACCAGTACTGCATGCGAACGACTTGTGATGCGCAATTTACTCTGTGGAGGGAAGCAGTCATTGGAGATTAGCCGCCACGACTTGCTGCACCATGGCCCGACATACTCTGATATGCTGCGATGGACTCAATCCTGGGACTTAATTGCCAGACCTTTTAGTTGGGAGGGGGGAATCCAGGATGATACAACACTCAGTTCTTTTGTCTGATGAGAGATCGTTACTCCTGGAATGCCCTACCATAACTGCACATGTGTGCTCATACATCTCGGTTAAGGCCACGTCTTTGGTGGCTCGTGGAAGCGGCTTTTTTGGGGGAAATTACTTAATCTCAAAATACGCAATCTCGCTGTTCAACTCTTATGGCCGCCTTTCTTTCTCTAATGCACGATCATCCAGAGAGAGAGAGAGAGTGAGAGTTCTAAGTGGTTTAGCCTGTTTTTCAGAAAACAATTTCCTGACAAATTTTACGTATTTATGAGGAAAGATTT